>NC_035440.2:52729293-53468534 GCF_002127325.2 Helianthus annuus | reverse complement strand
CATACCACGGTGCAACGAAAGTGGAAACGGCTAAAAGTTGCTCGTCGGGAAAACTTTCATTAATTTCGCTCACATCATCGGTCCCTTCCACCGGAATCCGAGACAAATGATCCGCCACTACATTCTCACTTCCCTTTTTGTCTCGGATTTCTAGATCGAACTCTTGTAACAATAAGACCCACCGAATCAAACGAGGCTTCGCGTCCTTTTTCTCCATCAAGTACCGGACCGCGCTATGATCCGAATACACCACCACTTTGCTCCCTCAAATATACAAGCGAAACTTATCCAAAGCATACACCACCGCTAGTAATTCCTTCTCGGTTGTGGTGTAGTTAAGTTGCGCTTCGGATAAAGTTTTGCTTGCATAGTAAATCACCACCGGCTTTCTATCAACCCGTTGACCAAAAACCGCACCAATAGTGGTGTCGCTTGCATCACACATTATCTCGAACGGCTTTGACCAATCCGGTGGTTGCAAGATAGGAGCTTTGACCAAGTGTTCCTTCGAAACAGTGAAAGCTTGCATGCACTCGTTAGTAAAATCAAATGGGACATCTTTTAATAACAAGTTGCATAAGGGTTTGGTGATAACACTAAAACCCTTAATGAAACGTCTATAAAAACCTGCGTGTCCCAAGAACGACCTTACACCCTTAACATTTTTCGGAGGTGGCAAAGATGATATTACCCGTATTTTTGCCTTATCCACCTCCATCCCCCTTTCAGAAATCACATGACCTAACACGATGCCCTCTTGCACCATGAAATGACTTTTCTCCCAACTTAGCACTAAATTTTTCTCAACACATCTTTTTAACACTTTTTGTAATTCATTGAGACAAGCATCAAAACTAGTGCCAAATATGGAGAAGTCATCCATAAATACTTCGAGCGACTCTCCAACCATGTCCGAGAAAATACTCATCATACATCGTTGGAAGGTTGCCGGAGCATTGCACAAGCCAAATGGCATTCGCCTAAAGGCAAAGGTGCCATATGGACATGTGAAGGTGGTCTTGTGTTGGTCATCCGGATGTATGGCGATTTGATTGTAGCCCGAATACCCGTCTAAAAAACAATAGTATTTTTGACCCGATAGTTTTTCAATAATTTGATCAATGAATGGTAGCGGGAAATGATCCTTAGAAGTGGCGGCATTCAATTTTCGGTAGTCAATACATACACGCCACCCGGTAACCGGTCGGGTGGCAATTTGTTCACCACTTTCATCCTTGACTACTTGAATGCCGGCCTTCTTAGGCACAACTTGGGTGGGACTCACCCAAGCACTATCCGAAATTGGATAAATAATTCCCGCATCCAACCATTTAATTACCTCTTTTTTAACTACCTCCCGTAGGTTCGGATTCAATCGCCTTTGAGCCTCTCGTGTCGGCTTCGCATCTTCAGTGGTAATGATCTTATGCATGACAATGGATGGACTAATTCCTTTGAGGTCGGCAATCGTCCATCCAATAGCTCCCTTGTTCTCTTTTAACACCTCCATCAACGCTTGCTCTTGTGTCAACTCCAAATTAGAGGCAATAATGACCGGTAAAGTGTCATTATCCCCTAAAAACACATACTTCAAGTGGCTAGGCAAGTCTTTGAGCTCCAACTTTGGCGGTTCCTCCAATGATGGTTTCGTACCCGAATCGATCTCCGCCGATAGACCTTCAAATTGATGAGTCCATGGCGGTCTACCTTCTTTCAACGCCATCGCATCTTGCTTTTCCTCCTCAACCCGGAGTGCATAAGCATGTACCTGTTCAGAAAAATCACACAGGCAAATATCCAAACCATCCTCCTCATACTCATGCGAGTTGCATCCATCAACTATATCTGCCATGAAACACTCATCAACACCGTTAGCATTAGAATTGTTAGTAAAAACATTCAAACGCATTTTTCTATTTCCAAAAGCCATATCAACTGTACCAAATCTACAATCAATAATAGCATGTGCGGTGCTTAAAAACAGCCGACCCAAAATTATATTTTGTTGTTGCTTAGGGTCCGCCGATGAGTAATCCAAGACTAAAAAGTCAACCGGGTAATAAAACTCATCAATTTTCACAATTACATTTTGAACCATACCCCGATGTAACTTATGAGACAAATCGGCTAAAACAACCGTTGTCTCCACCCTTGCTAACGGACCAAAGTCATATTGGTCATATAAGCCCCCCGGTAAAATGCTAACCCCAGATCTAGCAACGCCTTAGCCATTTGAAAATTACCAACTTGTATATTAATCAATGGCATGCCCGGATCTTGGAGCTTAGGAGGAAGCCCCCCATTCAAAACCGCACTCACTTGCCCGGTTAAATCCACCCGCTTAGGCACTTTCTTTTTATTTTGCCTTTTTTGTGTACATAATTCTTTTAAAAATTTTGCATAAGCGGGGACTTGATTTATTGCATCGAGGAGTGGGAGGTTTATTTTCACTTGTTTAAACATGTCCCACATCTCTTCTTTTTGAGGACCTCTCGACACAATAAAATTTTTCTTTCCCGGGTCAAGTAAGGCCGATGGAAACGGGACTTGACTCGGTTCACCCTCAACTTTTTCATTCTTTTCGTTTTCACCCAAACCCGGTTTTTTAACAATTGTTTCTTTTGGTTTAACCGGTGAAATTCATCATCACTTTCATTACCCATGACATCCTCAACTACCCCCTCAACCAATTCGGGTGACAAATTGGCTTTGAACTCTTTTCCACTTCTTAAAACACTAACACGATTAATATTAACATTACCTCGTGACGAACCATGTGAAGGGTTTACCTTAGTGTCGCTTGGAAGTTGACCCTTGCCTTTCTTCAACTCCGCCACATCGGTTGCTAATTGACCCATTTGGGTTGTTAGTGATTGGATGCTTTTGTCACGAACCTCATCCTTTTGCATTCGCACTTCATCAAGTTGGTTCCGTTTTTGCATCTCCATTTGCATGCTCTTTAGCATCTCCATCATCTCGTTTCCACCCGAAGACCCCCCTTGTTCTTGACCCGTTTGATATTGTTTTTGATAGCCTTGGTTATTTCTGCCTCGGTATCCACCTTGGTTATTGTAAGATTGGCGTGAACCAAAGTTACCTTGGCTACCTTGAAAGTTCGGGTTGGCTTGATTTGAAGGGTTCCCATACCGAAAATTCGGGTGATTCCTCAACCCGGGGTGGTAGGTATTAGAGTTCATGTTGTTGTAATTCCTACCACCTCCTCCTTGACCTTGACCTTGAACCGCATGGACTTCTTCGTATTGCCCTTCCAACATCCCTTGGCAATTTTCAGCCGCATGACCTATTTCATTACACATAGCACAAACATCATAAATTTGGTTAGTAGTTTGAACATTACCATCATCTATGGCGTCCACTTGAGGTCGGGCAATGGCCGGTCGGGCTCTTCTTGAGGCTTGAGCTTTCCTCTTTGATGTAGTTGCCATGCTTTCCAAGAACTCCCAATCATCGTTCTCATAGTTTGTTCCAAAAGTCCCACCGGTAATAGACATCAAATCACGTGCATCTT
This sequence comes from Helianthus annuus, assembly GCF_002127325.2. Classification (NCBI taxonomy): domain Eukaryota; kingdom Viridiplantae; phylum Streptophyta; class Magnoliopsida; order Asterales; family Asteraceae; genus Helianthus; species Helianthus annuus. Next base: position 53,465,005 of record NC_035440.2, on the reverse strand, counting down.
CGGCACTCAACCCCTCGTGGAAGGCATTCATCAACTCCCACAATTCAATTCCATGGTGAGGGCAATTCTTTATCATCATATTGAAGTGTTCAAACGCCTCGTGAAACATCTCACCATGTTGTTGTTGGAAGCTTCTCAACCCCTTTCTTGCATCGTTGGTCTTTTGGGCGGTGTAAAACTCATCCAAGAAAGTTTGTTGCATCTCCCCCCAAGTATATATGGATGCCGAAGGTAACGTGTAGAACCATTTCTTCGCCTTATCTTCCAAAGAAAATTGGAATAATACCAATTTGATGTCATCGGCCGAGAACCCTTGACTCCCAAGAGTGTTGCAAATCGAGTCATAAGCCTCTAAATGAAAGTAAGGCTCCTCCGTTGCCAACCCCTTGTACTTTGGTAAACTTTGCAAAGAGTTGGTCCTTACTTCAAATGTTCGCCCTTGATCATTATGAGGAATGACTACCGGTGAAGGGTTTTGAGTGATTACCGGCTGAAAATGTGCTTCGATGCCCCTCACATTTTCTCTAAGGTGTCTCCGTGGTACACCAAACCTACCCCTTGGGCAAATAGGACCCATTGGCCTTGGTACATGCCCTTGTGGTGCATTTGGTTGTTGAAATTGCTGTTGCGGCATCGGTGGGCGTTGAATTGGCCTTTGGAATTGTGGTTGTACATGTTGTGGCCGGACTTGTTGCAATTGGATAGGTTGTTGCATTGGTGGCCCTTGTGGTCTTGGCCGAATGTGTTGTGGTATGAGTTGTTGTTGAGGCATTCCACCAACACTTGCCATCCCTTGGGATTGACTTTGAACATATCCAAAGTCTCCTTGATCACCATAACCCCCGTAAAAATATCCATCCTCATCGTAACCCTCAAATTCTTCAAACCCTTCATCATAACCATCTCCTTGGATTCCCGAAGTTTGCCCAAATGGAAGGGTCGAATACTGAAAACCCGATTGTTGTTGTTGTGGTCTAAAAGATGAAGTAGTATGCACAATAGTTGAATTTGGTGCAATTGTGAAAGTGGATGATGATTGACCCGTATTTGGTGGAAAGAAGTGGGATAAGAGCATTCACATTCTATCCATCAAAATATGTGAGGGGGAGTTTTTATATTATAAAGGGTATAAAAAGTGGTTGTGAGTTGAGAGAGAAAATATTACTGTTCATCTGTATATTTGGGGGAACACTGTTCACCCAGTATAATTTTTTTAATATATATTGAAAGTGGTTGTGAGTAAAGGAGAGAGAAAAATGTAATGATAATATTATTTAATTGAAAAGGAGAGAGAAAAAGTATTTGTTTTTAGTGAAAATATATTGATATAGGAGTTGTTTTTTAGTGGAATGTATGTATAATTTGATGGATTGGATGTGAATGCTCTAAGGGTGGGATTGTGGTAGAAGGGTTATAGGTAACGGTGGGTTCAACTTGGGTGGTGATTGGTTGAGTGACATTGGATGGTGTGAATTCAGCGGTGGTGTTAGGTAATGTGGTGTTTGGTGATGGTTGAGTGGAAGTAGGTATAAAGGATGAGGTCGTTTGACCCGTTGTAGGTGGAATTTGAGAATCAGCCATGATGTTTCTCGGTGTGATGGGTGAAGTGGGTGAACCAATGATCTTGTTTTCTCGTACTAAAACTCCGTTTTGTCTTAGCGTTCTTTCAATTTCCGGATCAAACGATAGCGGTGATGACCTGTGAGAGCCCCTAGTATGCATACACCTGAAGTACCTGCACACTAAAACATAACCAGCGTAAACCCGAAAATAACAAAACAAAACCAATAAACTGACACACGTTGCGCACTACTCCCCGGCAACGGCGCCAAAATTTGACGTGCTGTCGTGGGCACAATCAAATTTAATCCCAAAAACAACTATAGATAGTGGTAAGAGGGTATCGAACTCAGGGAGTATGTGGAAAGTATGTCAAGTGTATAGCTTTGTACTTAAACTACTATTAAACTAAAATTGCAGAAATTAAAATTCAAGAGTTGATTTGTTTTGGAAAACTAAATTAATAACTAAAAGCAAATTGAAATTGGTTGTTTAACAGATTAGGGAAACAATGACCATCTTAGGATTCAGTTTCTTTAAACAGTTGTGTGTAATTCCAACTAGAAAGAGTTACATAGACATAACTCGTGTATAGATAATTGAAGTGATAAAAGGGAACAAAGTACTCGGATTATATAAACGCGAGGTTGTTTCCCGATGACCAATTAATCAATAACCAACCCTAACCCTTCCCGTGATATCTCGATTGCCAACGGCACCAAGAACGTACGATTAAGACTAGAAATTGCAATATCGATTAACAAGTTACAAGCAATTAAACATACACCATGATATTCAAGCAATGCAAGTTATCATTCTAGAAATTCAGAAATAAACACACAAAAGTTCAAGAGAAACCTTCACCTAAGATGATCACCGAAAAGTTTAGCCGGACATAGTTTGGTGAATCATCATACCAACAAATCTAATGTTCATAGGAATCATAAACACAAACCGAATGTTAGCAATTGTTCAAAACCAAGCAAGACAGCCAAAATTCGCCCCTCAAGTGTTTCACAAACGTCTAATGATGAGGAATGATGAAAAGACCCCATCAAAACTAATTAAAGTGGCAGTTACACTTTTCCCGTCAGGCTCCACCGTAAATTACGGTATCACCGTAATTTACGGTGAACTTCAAATTGCTACGGTGTGAAGAGACTGCCTTACGGTGGAGGCCAAATGATTTTCAGGTCCACCGTAAATTACGGTGGGACCGTAATTTACGGTGGAAGCCTGAGTTCAATGCTTTGTTCTTCTTTTGCTCCGCACCTCCAACCCGTTCGACTCGAGAGCTTCTAAAACTGCATTTTTCTCTCTTTAAGCCTCCAAAACCGCACCTGAAACATAGGCAACAGTAGTTATCTAATTCAAGATAATTACACAATTAAGTGAAGGATTATTTCGTCTTTTCACATGATTAAGGGTTGTCCAATGGACCACCCGTCAGGTGTCGCTTCTTCGTTTGTTTTCCTTTCTGGCACGACACACAGACGTCTTGAAGATGGAAGTTTTTAAGAGGAACACCATTCACTAATTCATTTGACACCAAATGATTCATTTTGCGTAAGTGAATGTGACCCATTCGTCTGTGCCAAGAGATTGAGTCTTTTTCTGTGGCTTTGGAAACGAAACAGGTTGTTTGTGCAGACGTTGTAATAGCTTGGCTCATATCAAGGACATACAAATCATTTATCCTTGGAGCAGATAAGAGAATCCATTCTTTTGGAATTTTGAAGCCGGGTTTCAGCATATAACATCCATTTGCATCAAAGTGTACTGAGAACTGTTTATCACAGATTTGTGAAACACTGAGAAGATTGTGATCAAGTTGTTGTATAAAGTTGATCTTATCAAAGCTTACAACCCCGTTGGTTATCATTCCTTCACCAGTAATATATCCGCCTTTATCTCCAGCAAAAGTAACAAAACCTCCTCTAATAGATTTGACGTCGTAGAGAAGTTTCATGTCGCCTGTCATGTGCCTGGATGCCCCACTATCAACAATCCAGTGACTACTGATAGTTCCTCCTGGAACACCCTGCACATGAACTCACATGATTAATTGGAGTTGGGGACCCAAGCCATCGTGGTCTTGGGTCTTCCATTTTCATCAACAACAATTACTTCCAATTTTTGATGATTAGGAAATTGTGATGGTCCCCCTGAATTTGTGGTCATTTTAGGTTTCCATGTTTGTTGAGTTTTACCAGATTGATTGTTTGAAAATTTAACTTCGTGATGGTTTGAAGTTTTTGGAGACTTTGAATTTTCTGGTTTAACTGAAACAGATTGTTTTTGAACCACATCAGTTTTAAGTGTTTTCTCAATTACCTTGACTTGTTGGCGTTTCTGTTTCTTTTCCCTTTCTCGTACAAGGCGGGGATCTTGTTTTAAAGAAACAGATCGCTTTTGGTAATTTTGTTCACGGGGATCATCATTTTTAGCTTTCAACTTATGAAGATATGGACAATTTCGAGTTATATGTCCAATTTCACCACATTCAAAACATGATCTTCGTTCAACAAACCCCGAAGTAACATGTGATTGTCTTGTCGATGATGAACTTTGTGTTCCCGAGGTACTTGGTTTTGAACTGTTTGGCTCATTTCTTTTCAACACTTTTGCTTGTTTAACAAAATCTAAGTTAGATTTGTTTTCAAATGTTTCAATTTTGTCTGTTCCCTTTGATTTCACAAAGTTCACCTTCTTGTCCTTTTTCTGATTCTGTTTCTTTTGACCTTGAGTCGTTGATTTACCTTTTGGTTTGGTATGATTTTGCTGCTTTTTCATTGTCGGTAACTTCTGATTGCCATATTGTTTTCGAACTTCGGCTTTTGGGATAGGAGGGCACTGTGTTACCACAATGTGTGATCCTGTCTTTCCCAAGAACTTACTTGTCGAATTATCAAAAACTTTACTGATTAAAGATTGATTTACATTCTTAATTGGAAAATCTTTATCAGAATAAATTTTATCATCACCCACAAGAGTGTACAGCAAATTCACACTCTCAGATTCTTTTGCAGACGTGAACTCGGTCGGAACAGTCTTAGCAGGTTTTGCGGGAGGATCACATAAAATATGATTCTCAAGAGGTATGTCCTCTTCTTTGATCACCGCATTAGACTTTGCTGAGTCAGTATCATCAGATTCATCATCAGAAGAATCAGCATCCTCAACAACAACTGGAGGATCCTGATTCGGTTCAGCAGAAGACACACGGGTATCTGCTGACACATCCGAATCTGATGATACTTCCTTCTTGTATCCAAGTCCTGTCGCAAATTCCTCAATGTCCAAAGGAACAGATGGTTCAAAGTAAGTTCGATCCTCCTCATCAGGCATGGCATCATAATTGTGTCTAACAGGTGGTGGACATTTCTTATATCCAATGCATGTGACATCCTTTTTCTCTTTCTGAACATCAATGATGTGATCCAACACATAGATAACTGTCTAACTTGAGTTGGATCGCCTCACTTTCAGTTTTAACACAAGCCATCTCTTTTTGCATTATCTCAAGGCGATTGATATACAAATTTTTGTCAGTTTGTTTTCTTGAAACCATTTTTGTCAGCTCGGTTTTATCTTTCTTTAATTTTTCAATTACCGATTTAAATTCCTTTTCATGGTTTTCATAAAACATATTGGCTTCTGTGCATTTAGAAAGATCTACTGTCAACTTTTGGTTGTGGATGAATGTCACATCATACTTGTTTTGCAAAGCCTCATGTTTGCTTTGCAAGTCACACCACTTAGCATTCAACGAAACATGTTTGTCTTGCAAGTCAAACAAATTAGCTTTTAAAGCATCATGTTTGCCTTGCAACTCAGACATATTTGCCTCCAAATCAGCACATTTAATACTTAAGCTAGCACAATTATCACAATCAACAATAGTAGGTTCATCGACACATACCTGACTTGATGAACTATCGACATTAGCCATAAAGGCTGAATGGAGAGAAGAAGATGAATAAGCAGCTTGATCCACCAATATAGATCTCCTATGATTTCCTGCTGCAACTTCTTCCAATAGCTCATCAACCTCTGCATCGACTGACACACTTGATGTGTCATCCAAATGATCATCACCTGAGTTTGAGGATTCTTCATCCGAGCTTCTACTGTATCCAAAACTGTCTTCGTCTTCAGAAGATTCATCACCATTGGTGGAAGATTCTCCACCACTGGCGTGTTTAAGATCCTTGACAACCTCAGCAAAACAAGCTGTTCCATCAGGAGTATCATTTCCCAACTGTATTGACCAATCACAACCTTCATCTACTTGTACCACAAGAGCCTGGTTGGCATTTGATGGTCCCGCTTGACTTGGGTTGTTGACAGGTATCAACGTACGCTCGTTATTCCTGTTCTGATTCTATTGGTTGCCTTGATTCCTGAACGGATTCTAGTTCCCATGCTGAGCTGGCTTTGTACATTCTCTTTTGAAGTGACCCCGTTCACCACAGTTGAAGCACTTGACAGCCTGTTTATCGAACCCATACTTGGTGTCTTTCTTGCTTTCTAAGCTGGTTCTGCCAGTCCTTTCCATGAAATCCTTTGCTCGCCTTACAGCACTTGCAAAAGCCCATTTGATGTCCTTCAAATCCATTTCCTCCTTATCGATCTGCTAATAATCTTCTTGTGTCAGATTAGTGTTTCCAATCTGACCTTCCACTAATCCACAATACGCGCTCACCAAGGTGTTCAGTAGCTCCATATATTCCTTTGCTACTTCAACAATTACTTTCGAGAAGCTTGAAGTGTCAAGACGTACTGTGTTTGGCTTAGATGGCTGACCAGCAGATGATGTGCTCCCATAACAAGCTTGTTGTTGAGCAGGAAGTGGATTCCCGTATAAGTCAGTTGCTACAGTACATGGCCGATAGACTTGCTGTTGTGGAGCTGGTTATAGAGGATTTCCGTACAAGTCTGTTGTTGGAGCTGGCTTTACTGGGACCTGTGTCGGATTGCCATATAAATCAGTGCTAGTAACAAACGTTGTTTGAATTGGAGCATGCGAGACGGGTCTTACAGAAGAAGTGCTGGAAGTTCCATAATACATATCAGGATTCTGTGGCACTGGAACCCTTTTTGCCTTTAGGGTTTCTTCCTGATCTTTGTTTTCCAAGAGCTGAACAAAGTCATTGATGTTTGTAATAGCCAACACTCCATTATATTTCAGGATTTCCAAGAAGCTATTCCATTGAGGTGGCAATGCATCTGCAAACTTTGTGACTACCTCAGCTGGAGTTGTCACTACCCCATAGTTACCCAATTCAGTAAGCAAGTGATAGAACCGACTAGTCAAATCTCCCAAGGATTCCTTTTCCATGCACGTGAAGCCATCAAATTCTTTCTTGAGTAAATCGTGTCGCAATTGGCGAGTTGCTTCGTTTCCTACCCCTCTTGTCTTCAATGCATCCCATAATCGCCTTATCGTTTTGAAACTGACAAATTGATGATAGATATCTTTGCTCAACGCCTGAGTTAGAATAGCATATGCCTTCTTTTCTAAATCATATGCCTTTTTCTGATCTTCCGAAAGATCGGCAAACGTAGCGGCGGTTGAAGCGGCAACCTCAAGAGTTTGATCGAAATCTGTGGTAAAACGTAGCCACAATTCTGTGTTTTGCCCAAGGACGTATGTATGGAATCTATCAACCCATCCGGGATATTCGTTTATGTGCATCAATTTCGGTGGGCGATTTAGACTTCCGGTCTCGCTCTTACTTAAGAGTATGCTTTGAATACTTGGAGTTTGATTTGACACAAATGCCCATTGACCGGTCGAAATTGGATTAGCTTGTGTAGATACCGGTGCGGGAGATTCGGCCCACGAATGTGACAAACCCGTGCTTCGATATATACTTTCTGTCATAGACGGATTTCCCCACCAATCCGGATTCATTTTGGATACTTGAAAATGATGATCTGATAAAATTACTTGAAACAGGCTGTTAAGACACTTTTACAACTCCTCTGTTAAAAACTAACAATAATCTTGATGAAACAAGTTCCACGAAACACAATCTGATTCGTTGACGAAACTGATTTATGATTTAACAAGTGACGAAACAAGTATCCCAAAACTTTATCGGCGAAACAAAAGCCCAATATTTGATCGACGAAATACAAAGTTTGATTTTTACTCCTTGGCGATGAAACAGGAAACTTGGACGAAACAGAAAACTTGTTTATGCGACTAAATGCAATTGCTCCCTTTTGGGCTCCCAATCGACGAATCGGCCCAAACCTCAAACGACGAAACAGAAGCCCATTTGTACGACGAAACAGGCTAAGCCCAAATCAGGTGCGATGAAAGTGGATACCGACGAAACTAATGGTTGTGTTTCGTCGAGGAGGTGTTTGGCGAAAAGAATTTGTTTCGTCTGCTGTTTGTTTCATCGAAAAAGTAACAAAGTTGGTGAAAAGTTGGTGATACTTTCGGCTTGACCTTATCCTAACTGACACATGCACACGACTTTTCAAACCATCACCATACCCAACAGACCAACCATGTATGGTATGCAATATTTTAATCTTTTCAATAATTTCCACTTTCACTGTTAATTTTAAAACAATGAATATTCAAGAACATTTTGAAGATTTCTTGATTATATGAAGAACACACCTAGAATTTCTGAATTTTCCGGGAAACTTATGACTTTTCTGGTGAACCGACAAATTTCCGAAACACAAATTTGCTTGAAACTTCACTAAAAACCAATTTTTAACATGTGAAAATGAGAAATAAAAAGGTCTTTATAAGAACTTTTCAGCAATGTATGAAGAGTTTCGAGATTTCAAGCAGATTTTCCAAGAAAAACACACACTTCAAACACCTGGAAAACACCCGAAACCACTCGGTTTTAACAAGGAGAAGAGCCAAGGCTCTGATACCACTTGTAGGTCCGGCTAGGGGAGGATCTAGTCGCCTAATCCTTGTTATCGAACACACCCGGTTGTGCGGAATCCAACTGGAGATGCAAACCGAGATAGAGATAAGGAAACAAGAGATACTAGACACGAAGATTCAATAATTAACACCAATGTATTAATACTTGAAAAACAGTTACAGCACAAGGTTTACAAATACACTCTATAAACTCTCTCTAGTTCTCACACACTTGTGTCCTCTCTCTTGTCATTCTGTTCTGTCTTCAGCCTATTTATAGCCACAGCAGTGACGAAACAAGAATAGGTCGGCGAAACACAAGACTCGACGAAACAAAGGAGCAGATGACGAAATGGAATCAAGGTCGACGAAACATGTATGTTTCGTCGACATCCACCTTGTTTCGTAGACTTGGGCTTTGGCCCAAACAGTTGAGGCCCAAGTTTTGTTTTGTCTACTTTGTTTAGCCCAATGATGTGTTTCAGCCCACATTTGTTGTAGTTGCACACGACGGAGGAATGTCGTGGCTTAAACCGAATCACGTCGAGCCGGGTTGCGTCCACAAATCATGTATCAACAACCCGGAATCCCTAATACTCGTTTTAACACAAAAGTCCATTTACTGATTCAAAACACCACATAGACATGACCTTGGAATTAATGACTTTGATTAATTATTAGGGATAGTTTTTATGACTTGCCATACATCCTAATAACCCGTTTAGTTATATCAATTACCCACCAATCTATTAACCCGCTAACAATGCAAGTATATCGCCAATACGCTTAATAAACCACAAATAATTCAAATATATTAACGTTTCAAAAAATCAACACAAGTGGTCAAGCTTTACCAGTTTTCAAGAATCAGAAACAAAGTAGTTGTGTCAAAACAAAGCAAACGTTCATCCACGTAGAAGTCAGCAAGTGTTTAGCCGCGCATGATTGTCCTCGCATCTTCAATCTTGATTGGAGATGGATTAGACATGAGAAAACCACTTCAAAGAAGGAAGAATGGTGCTAAATTTGCCCTTCGAGTCGTATGAGACGGCTGGAGAAAGAAGGATGACCAAAAAATATATTTTGGGCCGTTTTATAACCTTTCCCGTAAATGATCCTCGTCGCGGCGCCTTCCAAGCTACCACTCGCGTGTCGCGAGGGTTACGATGTTGACCCGTTTGACTTTGTTATCCCCGCGTGTAGCGGGGGATATTACTATTGCTATCACGTGTCGCGAACTTGACCAGGTTTACACTTTTCTGCTTTCGTCCCTGTGTTGACCTGTCAAACCCTTTTTTCAGCTCATTTTCTCTCGTTTACCCTTGTTAACACCTGTTAAGCCAAAAATACCGAACACACAATAAGTATACAAACTAATATGAATTAACGTGTTAACACGCTCAGAATTAACGCAAACTACTACAAACTGCATCGTGTTTTGACCTAACATCGGTTACTCTTAAGCTATGTCGGTCATACAGATGCAACCATGTGGATAAATTTCTTAAAGTCTACCGTTTGTTCAATAAGCTATGAGTCCACCCACAACATCATCATACCCAACGGTCTTGAAGTCCACTTTTTGTTCAATAGATGCAACCATGTGGATAAATTCCTTAGGCAATCCATTCAGAAACTTTTTGACTAGTTTTTGTTCTTCTATCACTGTTCGAAGACTTGAAATCATTCCTGCGAACTCAACGATTGTACTTGGTTCTTTTACCTTCTAACCCTCAAATTCCGACATTAAGGTAACACCTTTTTCTGATAGAACGAACACGTCACAAGTAATCTTGATCGAAACAACATGTTCTTCTTATGTTTCGAGTAAAACTTGGGCACCAAGTCTCTTTTGCCGCCCTTTGACCACCGATCTTTCTTGAACCCGAAGCAAGAATCAATTGCCTTCCCTATAAATTGAATTCTTGTTGGACTCTCGTAACTTATGATCTTGATTGCTGCTTGGAATCGAAACGAACTAGCCTTGTTTGTGATCATAGTACCTTCTCTTCAATCAGCTCGTTACAGACTTTGGTGCCAAGTCTTCTTCTATCGCCGCCATGCATGATTGCAAAAACCCGTCGAAAGATCTTATTAAGCGAAGGCCTTCGTTGATTGATTCTTTCTTGCTCATGGATCGAACTCCTTAGAGCTCTGATACCAATTGAAGGAAGATTTGTACCAGGAGATTGTTACGAACAACAATGGAACCAAAACTTGTTCACGTTCATTAATGATCCATGTGTTTGGTTTACAAAAATAATCTCCTATTTATAAACCTAATAAACAAGAAACCTATTTGACTCAAACTAAGTTAAAAACCTATTTCAAAAAAAAAAAAAAAACCCACAGTTTATATTATATCTCGGTCACTTTTTACCCGAACTTTATAAGTCGGTCGCTTTTAACCTAAATTTACATAAAATATGCAAGATTACTCTATCAAATATGTAAAATGCAAATAGTATAACACCCAGATTTAACAAATTCTATAAGAAATATCTCCCATTTGGTCAATGTAAAAAATAGGAAGTAAAGCATTAATGTCAAGTAAAACATCTTTATTACTACTTTTTCTATTTTCTTGGCCGTGTCGGGGACGGTGGGGACATTCGTTTGGAAGTCATGTTATGAGTTTGAGTTATGAAATTGTTCATACAAGAATTTAGTTTTAGTAAATAAAAATAGATAAGATATTATCAAATCAGTAATTTTGTACTGTAGATTGATGGAAGAAATTTTGGATTTGATATATGTTGAAAAAAAAAAAAACATGTTATTTACCGTTTCATTTAGAGAAAAAAAAAAGTAAAATAACAAAATGGTTAGTGAGGGTTTGATTTCCAAAATAACTTTTTCTTTGTATCCGGATTTGACCTTTTGATTTTGTTATCATTTAAAATCTAAATCACAAACCCTTGCAGTTAACTCAGGAATGATTTAGCAATTTACCGATTTATGCTTCTGTTTTTTTATAATTTTTTTTTTACCTTTGAAAAAAAAACAATAAAAATAAATATAATTTTATTATATATACATATATACACATGTGTATATACAAATTTATTTTTTTAATTTTCTTTTTTACCTTTAAATAAAAAATAATAAAACTAATTATAATATATATAGATATACACACACTCTCTCTTATCCACCTCCACCCCCACCTCTATCACCACCACCATCACAACAGCCACAACTACCCTGTCTATCTTTGTACTCGTACATCATCTCATCTCCCTTAGTCCACCGGTTGTACCAAACATCAGTACCAGCCGCGTCTCTCTCTATACACTCACCGGTACTCCTATCTCTGCCGCTCTCTACACTCAATAGTACAGTACCACCCGTCTCTATTATTTCTTTCGCTGTGCATCTCACATTACAGATACAATCAATTTTGCACATGAAATCCCCCGATCCACTCCACGCACACAACCTAGAACCTCATGCCACACGATCCGCTCTAAAAACCCAATACCCACCACTAATTACGTTGATTAAATCGTTGGTTGAGGTATAGCCATGTTCTGACGTGTGCCACTACGTGCCACCTTCACCACCGTTGTGGTAGCTACCGCCACGTCGCCATCCCATGTGGTGGCCGATTTCGCCAATCTCCTCTCTTTCTCTCTCTCTAATGTATAAGTGTGTGTATATATAAATGTATGTGTGTTTTTATATGTCTTATAATTATAATTATTTTATTGTTTTTTACTAGTTTACAGAGCCGTGTATTACACGAATTTAATCATTAAATATAGAAATCATGTAACTATATAAAGTTTGCGCAAATTTTCTTCAGTGAACTTTTTTTATACATAACTTGGCAATTCTCTTTCTTGGCCGAGAAACAATGAAAGTGGCCGGTAATTTACTTTCTATACAACTTAATAACAATATTCATAAATTTTAAATATTGAAGAATATTAACATTGGTATGTTATGTTATGGTAGGTTAATAGAAAAGCTAAACTACTATGCTTTGGTAAACTTAAATTGTTATTAGCGGTGATTTTTATACATGGCCATATAGATGAATGAGAATAGGTTGAGATTAGTTGGTTTTTGAACTTTGAAATCTTGATATGCGTTTTAATAATAGATCCGAAATTAGAGTCCTGAATGCACAGGTGGAGATATTCTTTATGGCCAAAGTTTGGGACATGATAACTTAACTCTGGAGATGTTCTTTATGGCCAAAATTTGGGACATGATAACTTAACTCATTCATATAATTCATATATTCAAAAAGAAATAAGAAGAGTATGATGAACATCTCATCTAAAAGTAAAACAAAAGATATAAAGATATATTCAAATGTAAGAGATTATATTTTGTTATAATAAATATCTAGTTTAATTATATTTTAACATATTTAAATAATAATCAAATTAAAATTGTTTAATAATATTCAAATCTGAGAAGGAGATATTACCACATGCATTAATTGGAAATGTTTATAATAAGTTAGATTAGATTTAAAGGTAAAGTAAAATTAAAATAATTAAAAAAGAAAAATAAATGAGTAAATTGCCGAAATCGTCCCTAATTTAACTTAACGATACATTTTAGTTGGGTTCGCGATTTGGATGGAAATGGCAACAAAATCAAAACGTTACAAAAAAAATGTATTTTAGATGTAACAGGCAAATCAGCCTAAACCTCAGGGAGGGTAATGGCATTTTACTCAAAAATATAAAGAAAATTTTCAAACATTAATCCATTACAATGATTTTACATTGTTGGCTAACTAACACTATATCTCATATTAAACTATAGGGGTGTCTACATAATGCGGCAGTGAACAGAACACATAAAAGCTAAGTTGAGCCAAGGCAAGCTCAGGCTTACTAAATATCCATACCGAGCCAGCTTAAAAAAAATCGTTCTGAAATCTTTAACTCAATCTCAACTCAATTAAAAATCGAGTTAGCTCACTTGACCAAATAATATGATGGCTAAAAGTTACTTGCTAGGTTACGATGATGTGTTCTCCCGATCACTTACCTCTCGGTTTGAAATTCTTGTTCCCTTTCTTGTGCCAACTCTCGTTTTAATTTCACCGCCACGAGTCTCATGAGTTCTCTATACCTTTGTAAACTATCCCAAATGATCCTCTACCCAATTATTTTTTTAAAATCGTTGGTGATTTTCTCTGCATAGCATAAGAAAATACCTGAGGCACCATATCCTTGAATAGTTGACATTTAGATTCTTAGATATCTTTTTGTATGCCCAAACTTGAGCTCCATACATGATTACTCCAGAGATCAGCAAAACAAGTACCACAAATGATACAAGTGAAACACCAATAACCACATGATCTCTTTTTGTCAAACTTTCTTGACGTGGGTTAACTGATTAGTTGGATTTGTTCCATTATTTTCAAAAGATGCATATACTTTAATCCGCCCAACATTTTGTTCAATATCAATTACTTCAATGTATCTTAATGGGAGCCTCGGAAACCTACATCTTGCCGGGTGAATAGTGCCACCTTGCAGTTAACGAAGCAAATAAACACTCTTCTTAGATTGGGGCATTTGGGATGACATATGTGCTTTCGTCCGATTGAACATTATCCAACTTTGTAATCTGGATTGCAGTCTCTACATTCGGTATCTTGCTGCTTTCTACCATGTATGTTATCCGGCAACCGAAACTCTAACGCTCTAAATTGATAAATTCAAAACCCGGAATACATAGACATGCGGCAACATTGTTCACGACCACACAATACCCACTAATACCACAAATCCCTTCCTTGTACACTTGTTTGTTGACGATGCCCATCTGATAGATTCATTACTGCTCATGTTACCTAGATTATGATAATATAATGGAAAGATTCCATCGACATTAAGTTTGATGTGATAGAGTGCATTTCTTGTAGGGTATCCCTTTTGCGTAAAATTCAGGATAAAAAAGTTGAACTTTCAAGTAGATATAGAAAAACACTGGATTCAAGATTTAGTGTCACGTTAGGTCCATTTACAAGTGTGTTGGTGGCCCAGAAGGCAGAGTCGATAATCCTCATATTCGGGCATTGCACGAGGTTCCCATCAAGTTGCATACTGAGCTGGAACACGCCAATTGATCTGTCTCTCTCCAAGATACTTGAAAATAAATTTTGGCCTGGTAGGAGACGTTGTCCAGACAAAAGGGTATCAGTCGGGTGGTCTAAGCTTTGCCAAAGTATCGTCGACCATGTGGAATCGTAAAGCAAAAGTTTCTGGAGTCTTGCAGGGAAGCAAAAGAAGCACTGCCTGTATCAACTAAACTAATTTGTTAACCCTGTGTTTGGCCCATGGCATGCTTGTAAACAAATGTAATCTCTATTCTATAATGAAGATACACATAGGCATAAATAGTACAATATAATGAGAGAATTAAGGAACTAACTATGGAAAAAGTTATCTCCAAATCTAAATAAATTAATACAATATACTATACTATCGGCTAACCCACCCCACAGTTTGAGCCATAGGTAAACTAAGGCATAAACCGAATCAAAACCATTGAAAAAGATGTCTGGGTAGGTCCTTGGTAAAAAATGTCTACATATTGATAATGGGCAGGAATGTGTAGAACTTTGACAATGCCAAGTCGGACCTTTTCTCAGAATAATTGAATATCCATATCAATATGTTTGGTGCGTTGATGCTGAACTGGATTTTCAGGAAGATAAACAGCCGAGATATTGTCACAATATATGGTGGTTAAGTGTTTGACGAGGATACGAAGCTCAAGCGGAAGGTTATGAACTGAGTTAATTCGGCTACATTGTTAACTACTCCTCTGTATTCAGCCTCAACACTAGATCTAGAGATGGTTGGTTGTCTCTTTGATGACTAAGATGGAAAACTGAGCAAGCTCTGAGAGAGTGTACCTTGGATGTACCTGAGTATCTGTTTTAGAAACTGAAGTTCACTTGGGACATGCATAAGACTTTTTCCTAAACCGCATAAGATATATCTGGTCGATTGATGGTAAGATATTGAAGTGCACCAACCAAGTTTCGGTATGAAGACCCATCAAAAAATATAACACCATTATCATCCATAAGCTTGGAACTGACCTTGACTGGAGTGATAACAGGCTTGCAATAAGACATGTTTGCATGAGATAAAATATCAACGGCATACGTAGACTGTGATAAAAATAAATCGTTTGACTGTTTCTGAACATCAATACCAAGAAAACGATGCAAGTTTCCTAGGCCCGTCATTTTAAATTCAGTTGTCATATCGGTTATCATGGTGGGATATCGGTAATTTTAATATCATGCTAAATTTATGTATATAGCAATTTAATACTATCAATTCAGTATATTCTCTTACCATTAACAAATTAACCTTTTCAACTTCCAAAACACTAACTAATAATTAAGATTTAAAACACTAATAGCAGCAATAAGAAGAAAGATGAATGGTAGAACTAAGAAGAAAGGTACTGATGTCGGGAAAATCGGTGATATATCAGTCAAACATCGGTCAATATCGCCAATATTATCATATCTAAGCAAAGGACCAATAAAAATATATCATTAACATATCGCTGATATGTGACACCCCAAGCGATGGCGGAAACATAGAGTGAGACGAAAACGAGATTGCAAGAGACTTCATAACACTATTTTGCGACAAGTATTTAAAATTCAAAATTTCATTTCATTACTAATATTCAAAAACATCGTTTGAAACAAAATACGACAAGGAACATGAAGCAATACAACAACGATACTAAATTTTAAAATGAGTTTCTAGTCAATCATACTAGATTTCCGTTCATCGTCTTCGTCATCAAATTCCCGCAACATGTATTAAAGTATAGTTCAACACAAAAGTATTGGCGAGTATACAAGTTTGATTAGTAGCATAACTATAAAAGTTTAACAAATCCACATGGCATAATCATTAACTTATACTAACATACAATATTAACATGCAACTATACAAGTCAAACCAAAGATTGCCGCTAGCGTAATCTAATCATAGAAATGAATAGACCGTTTTGTTTACTTAACATGAGCTCAAGAATAAAGGCGGTGCGTTAATCATATAGCGCTATACATGTTAAGGGAGGCTTGTACGAAGTTAATGACAAGTATAAGGCATAAGAATAATCTAGCATATATGAGTTCACGTATAACATATTAAGCATGTATATTGGATTGTTTTTGTGACTAAGCATAAAGTATGTGTTTGCGTGTGATTAATAGCATAAATGTATTGCACCCAAAAGTGTAAAAGTAAAAAAGGGTGTCAAGTATACTCACGGTTTTGCAAAGCTTTCCGTTTAATCCGTGAGTTTACAAACGTGAGGGTTGAAGCATCGGTGTTACCCTACAATGGGGAAACGAAGGTGTGTGAGTATTCGGATTTTGACAAAGGATTCGGATTGGAATTTAAGCACAAAACATATGTATTTACAAAAATATATCGCATCTAAGTACTCGTTTTGACACTAAGTTTCTATATGATTTCATGGGTCCTAACTTGCCCATTAGAATAAAAACGAGGAATTTAGAACAAAGATAAAATTAACCTAAGTTCATAACACTTAACCACAAACAGGTTAGCATCATGAATTCGGCCAAAATATATATTTTATATCTTATATTGTATAGTTTTATTATATTCAAGTATTATCATAGATTTCATGGAAGTCAAGCTTGGAGGTATGTATACCACTTTGTATGATTCACCAAAGTACAAAGACCAGAATTTCTGGTTGTTCGAGTAAGCCAGAGGGACGTTAATGTTCAGCTTTCACCTTTGAGCGGGTGAGATACCTCGAAACGAAGGTGGCGATATCCTTCTTCATACCAGGCCACCAATAAGTCGTACGAAGGTCTTGATACATCTTGTCGGCACCAGGTTTAATAGAGTATCAAGACTTGTGTGTCTCCTTCATTAGAAGTTCATGAAGTTCATCACGGTTTGGTACCCAAACGTGATCAAGATAGGAAAGGATTCCATCGGATTTGGACATGAGTTGATTTTCAGCACCACACTTCATTTCGTTGTACATGGTATCCTCGTTAACGGATGTGTATTGTGCTTTGCGAATGCAGTTTCGAAGGTCGTTTAGAATTTGGAAGCAACAGATACTCTTTACAGAAGTTTTATGACTAAGAGTGTCGGCCATGACCTTCGCCTTACAAGGAAGGTAGCGAATCTCGCAGTCGTAGTTGTTCAGCAACTCAACCCATCAGCGTTGACGCATGTTGAGCTCTTTTTGGTTAAAGATGTGCTGAAGGCTCTTATGTTCGGTGAAGACCACACACTTAGTACCATAAAGATAGTGTCGCTATATCTTTAACGCATAAACAACCGCACCAAGTTCAAGGTCGTGGGTAGTATAGTTCTTCTCGTGTATTTTGAGTTGTCTCGAAGCGTAAGTGATAACCTTGACTCATTGCATGAGAACACAACTGAGACCTTGGTTAGATGCATCGTAATACATGACAAAATCATCGTTACCATCGGGAAGGGAGAGAATAGGAGCATTGCAAAACATGTCCTATAGCGTTTGAAAAGAGTCCTCTTGCTCAGAACCCCAAACAAAATGTTTACCTTTTTGAGTCAAAGAAGTGAGTGGAAGGGTGATCTTTGAAACGTTGGAGAAGAATCGACGGTAGTAACCCGCCAATCCAAGGAATGAATGAATGAATTTCGGACGGAGACATCGGTGCGATCCAGTTCCTGACAGCTTCGATTTTAGCGGGATCAACGTGCATACCTTTCTCGTTCACAACGTGACCGAGAATTGAACCTCTTTTAGCCAAAATTCGCACTTGGAGAATTTGGCGTCGAGTTATTCGGAGCGCAGGAGTTCGAGGATTAAACGCAAGTGTCGCTCATGCTCGTCCTGGGTTTTGGAGTAAATAAGAATATGTCTATGAAAAACGATCACAAAACGGTCCAAGTAAAGCTTGCACACATGTTTCATCAAAGCCATGAAAACCGTGGGTGCGTTGATCAGACCAAAGGGCATGACCACGAACT
This sequence comes from Helianthus annuus, assembly GCF_002127325.2. NCBI lineage: Eukaryota > Viridiplantae > Streptophyta > Magnoliopsida > Asterales > Asteraceae > Helianthus > Helianthus annuus. The sequence goes on along the minus strand of NC_035440.2, from coordinate 53,446,528 downwards.
CGTAGTGACCGTATCTAGTACGAAATGTGGTCTTAGGAATATCTTCTTCGAGGACTTGAAGTTGATGGTAGCCGAACGAAGGTTGATTTTAGAGAAACACGTTGCGCCTTGAAGTTGATCCAAAAGGTCGTCGAATCAAGGAAGAGGATAACGGTTCTTGATGATGAGCTTGTTCAGTTCACGATAGTTGATGCACATGCGGAAGATCTATCTTTCTTTTTGACAAAGAGGACCGGAGCGCCCCAAGTAGAAGTACTGGGGCGTATAAAGCCTTTATCAAGTAACTCTTGAAGTTGGCTCGACAGCTCTTGCATTTCCGAGGGTGCGAGATGGTATAGAGGTTTAGCAATAGGCATAGCGCCAGGGACGAGGTCAATACAAATGTCAACAGAACGAGGAGGAGGAGGAGGAGGACCACGTAGGTCTTTAGGAAACACGTCAGGAAAATCGTGAACAACAGGAACATCACTCACGCTTTTTCCTTTGTCCTTCTTTTCCACAATGTGGGCAAGAAAGCAAGGTACTCTTTGGGCAACTTCTTGTTCGCTTGACTACATGACATAAGTTTTAGACCTTTTGAAGGTTTCTCACCAGACATGTAACGAGTCACCAGATGGGAGAGGAATGAACTTTTCGGAACAAACAACTTCAGCACGGACTCGCTGAAGCCAATTCATGCCTACTATGATGTCGAAACTACCCAATTGCATGGGTATGAGGTCAATTGAGAACTTATGATCGTTGAGATTAAGAGAACAATTAAGGAGGACATAATCGACAGTTATAGTTTTACCATTAGCGACTTCGACAACGAATGATTTTCGCAACTTAGAGCGTCTACACTTAAGAAATTGTTCAAATTCAATGGATACAAAACTTTTATCTGCAAAAGTATCAAAAAAACAAGAAGCATAAACATCGTTTGCAAGAAACGTACCGTTGATGACGTCGTTGTTGTTCTGCGCCTGAGCGGCAGTGATGACGAAGGCTCATCCGCGAGGAGCTTGTTGTTGGTTGATACACTGCGGACACACGTTGCTAAGATGGTTCGGGTCGCTACACTTGAAGCAAGTGTGACCTTTGTTTGCTTGTGGTTTGTTGGATCTAGTGGACCCCACAAAAGAACAGATGACTGGAAAGCCAAAATAGTCTACAAAATCTGTTCACAAATAAAAATGCTTTGAAGATCTGCTCCTCCCAATGACAAAGACTCAACATCTGCTTCTCAAAAAGTCTGCCAAAGCCAAAAGTATGCCAAAGAGAACAACTTCTGATGAAGACAAAGTCTGTTGAAGCAAAGTTCTGATCATCCTACGCTGAGAAGACTAAAGTCTAATGAAGTTAAGGTCTACTGTGGATCAACAGATGTTAATGATCAACAGAGGATTCTTAACATATGATCAACAGAGTTTATCAATGTAACAATGCTTAGGCTATAGCAGATGCTAGGAGTTTGTTAGGCTGTTAGATGTCGTTGTCTAGGTGACGTCAGTTTAGATGCTTCGGATGTTTCATGTGTACTATATATGGAACAGTGCTTGTACTGTTCTATTCATCACTTTCCTCTTGACATTTTTGTATGAACAAACATGGAGTGATCAGGGTGAGGGGGAGTCAAAATTCTTCATGCATACGTAAACTTGTAATTGCAAATTTATAAAAGTATGATGATGAAAGCAATATCTCTATTGTTGTGTTTGAAAAGTTTATTATTCCAATGCATATTATCATCTCTGTTTTTTCTTCATTCATTGTTTCCATCTTAAACTGTCACAACAATCAAACTCAGATCCTAACAATTGGTATCAGAGCTTGGTCAATCAAATTCGATCTAAACAATCAATTTGATAAATACAGATCAGCTCCTACTACTGATATCGTTTGTTCATTAGATTGAAAAGAGTAAATGTTTATTTACGTTCAATCTATTTTAAACAAAAACACTGTTTGTAAACAACTAAAAATGTCTCAAAATTCACAATATCCACGCAACACTGGTACTTTTTACAAACCACCGATGCTTGTCAGATCGGAATATAATATCTGGCAACGTGGGATGGGTCACATACTTGCTCAGCAGATCACGGGTTGCTGGAAATCGGTTATCTTCGGACCACTTGTTCCAATGGTGCTGAGTGCTGAAGCTCCTAAGGTTCAAGTACCAAAGAAGCTTGAACACTACTCCGAGCAGGATTTTTAGAAAATCGAGTTTGCTGCCAAAGCATTTAGCATTGTTTCTACGGCTCAACTGAATGATATCTATGCTGGCCAGTTGCATTGCAATAGTGCTAAGGAGTTGTGGGATGCTTTGAAAGAGGAGTTTGGTGGTATAGAGTAAGTTATTGAAAACAACCGAGAAGTTATTAACCAACAGTATGAAACATTTTGTCATGTTAAAGGAGAATCATTAACTCAACAATTTGAGGTTTAGTTGTTAAATAAGTGAGTTAAAATTGGTAAATGCTGATTTTCCTAATTCAACCTTGAATAGCCGATTTCTAAGATCATTACCAAACTGTTGGACCGGTTGCGTGACCCTAAACAGTCAGTTTGAGTAGTTCATCATTGTTTACAGAGGCGGAATCAAAGTAAACAAAGTCAAACAGCTTGTATCCTTTCAATCTCTTTCTATTACTGCTTTTCTGAGTCTTTTACAATGATTTTTGACAAAAATCCGACAGCACCTCGACTCTGATTTCACTCCAACCGTTACAAATGAACTCACCACACACCTATTTATACTAGTACTGATTCCGCAAGAATTGACATAACAATCCCAACCGAAATCTGATTTCGCTTGAACTGTCCAAGCGGAATCACTAATATGAGTTCAAGCGGAATACCTAGTGATGGTTCGAGCGGAATTACAAGAAACAGATTTCGCTTGAAATGACATGTTTGTCATTTCAAGCGGAATTACATTATAACCCACTTTTCTTGTTTTCCAACCCTAATCAACCTATCTAGACCTAAGACTCGATTAATACGTAGTAAACAGACATTCAGTGCATCAACAGACTCCCCCTTGGATGTTGACGAAGTCTTCGGCATCGAATCTTCAGTCTTTGTCTCTTTCCAACTTTGTCTTCACATTGTAATAACTCTCTCTTCACAGATTCAGAATCTCATCCTAGCTCTATCTTTAATCTAAAAACTCTAATTCCTCAAACTCCCCTTTGTGTGTTGTTCCAGACTCCAAACTCCCCCTTTCACAGACTCCTCCTCTCGATATGCTGAGATCTAGGATCTTGACCTGGTTAAAACTTTAACATTTTGCGCCATGGGGATTTTGATATCCACAACCTGTTACTCAAACATATAACATTACAATCTATATAAACTAACAAAAACTTTCAGCTTTTCATCAGTTCTAAAAATCCACTCAAGTATTCAGGTCCAAGTTAATGACCCTGATTACTCAAATAATCTACCAAGTCCAACTTAATGACCTTGGTTGATCTTTTGACAAACAAACTGATTTTTGTTCAATAATTTTCAAACATTTTCTGAAAATAACAAGCATCAAGTTAATGAACTTGTTTTTGACTTTTCAACAATTCAGACTTTATCAAGATAAGCTCTCCTCATTCTCCAGTCCAGAAAATTCCTGCATCTGCTTCATCTTTGAGAATCCAACGATCAACTTTCCACTTTGGTTTGTCGGAAAATAAAGCAGAAATAAAAATCTTTTTGGATTTTTAATAAGGTTTCTAAACTAGAAATGAAATACAGAAACTTAAATGCAAAATGTAAAGAAATATTTACAAACATATTTTTGGTGAGCATGTTAGGGAATCATATCAGCTATCAGACAAGTCACTAGTACCGTTAAGCTTTAATTTCATACTCAGAATTAAAACAATTCACGTAGATTGTCGATATGCTGATCCACTTTATATTCTCACACAATTTTCAATCTGTTCAGGATACAAATTAGATGTTTAGGAACTTAACTCATTCATGTGTCCCACCTCTTGAATATACTCCCGTATCCAGATCCCAATATTCAATCTTACAGGTGAGTATACCACAGATGATATATGTAAGGGGTTAGATGCGAAACCGTGAGAGCTCAGGTCAGAACTTCCGTTCAGCAGAGAGATGACTGTTCGACTTTAGGTGTGTCCCCTTTAGAGGATCTTTTGTTTCAACAGCAATGATTATCAATTTTATTGTTTCATCAAATTGCTGAGGGCGGTGCTATGTTTAGAGCAATGCGGAAAGTATTATTCGGGGACTAGGTCAGAACTTCCATTCAGCAGAAGTCCCGGAATAATACCCCAAGATATCACTGAGTATAAAGACCTAGTATTTCAGAAAGAGGGATCTTTCAAACAAGATTTCAGGGGTTACCTATATATCCAAGTAGTGTTCCACACAAAATCAGTAAGTTTGAATTTTATGTTTATATCCCGAACAAATCTACTAAATGTGTAAAAACCTATCGACACATCATCAGCAAAACTGTTTAACGCTTTTAAACAATACAAATCTTTAGCGTACCGTAACTGTCTAGCCGACGTACTATCATTTTCCCTTTTTACACAAGCTCTTTTTCAGTTTTCTATTGTTTTTAGATTTTGAAATTTTATCATGTTTTTGTATTTTTGAATTTTTTTACTGTTTTTGTATTTTCTAAAAAAAATATATCTACTCCCCCTAAATACCAAAACAAGTAAAAAATCGACAAACCATTGCAGATTGTTTCTCATCGTCATCCACAATAGTACTTTCATCAACGCCAATAATGCCATCGGACACGAAAGAAGCATCATACCATTTAGTTTTAAAAGATATTTAAAACGTGTTTTGTCAAAAGCTTTTGTATGTAAATCAGCTTACTGTTTGTCAGTGTGGATTTTCTGAATTCGAATCAACTTCTTCTTGAAGCAATCTCGGATGAAGTGATGTCGAATTTCTATATGTTTAGTTTTAGCGTGATGTACTGGATTTTTTGTTATATTAATTGCGGCCTCATTATCAACAAAGAGAGGTGTGTTAAGAAACTGCAAACCGTAGTCACGCATCTGTTGCTGTATCCACAGGATCTGAGAGTAGCAACTGCTAGCAGACACGTACTCCGCTTCACATGTGGATAACGCCACAGACGTTTGCTTCTTACACTGCCAGGTAACCAAATGAGGTCCAAAGAACTGGCATCATACTGTTTTTGATTTTGCATTGACTTTGCAGCATCCGAAATCTGAGTCGGAATACCTTTCGAGCGTAAAGTCGCCTTTTCTAGGATACCACAACCCCAATGTAGGATACCACAACCCCAATGTAGGAGTTCCCTTCAGGTAGCGTAATATCCTCTTCACAATAACCATATGCGAAGCTCTTGGGTTAGATTGATATCTTGCTGCGAGGCACGTTGGGTACATGATATCGGGTCGTGAAGCAGTTAAGTACATCAATGAACCGATCATGGAACGATAAAACGTCTCATCTGCCCTGTCTCCGGTGAGATCTTGGTGAATCCCATGATTTGTTGCTAACGGGGTAGCAGCTGGTGTAGAACTTGACATTCCAAATTTCTCTAGAATATCATGAACGTACTTCGTCTGATGAATGAAAATTCCCTCATGTAGTTGTTCAACTTGAAGTCCCAAAAAGAATTTCATCTCCCCCATTGATGACATTTCGAATTTTAGCTTCATCACTTGTTCGAAATCTTTGCAGAGATTCTCATTTGTTGACCCAAATATTATGTCGTCCACGTAAATTTGAACTATCAGAAGATGTCCGTCGACCTCTTTAGTGAAGAGAGTGGCATCCACTTTTCCACGAATGAAGTTGTTGGCTAGTAGGTGTTGAGACAAAGTCTCGTACCAAGCTCTCGGGGCCTGGTGTACACCATACAACGCTTTGTCCAGCAAGTAAACCTTGTTCTTGTGGATTGGATCGGTTAAGCCCAGTGGTTGTCCTACATATACTTCCTCTTTGACCTTCCCATAAAGAAACGCCGATTTCACATCTAGCTGATATACTTTGAAGCTTTTCCAAGATGCAAATGCCAGGAAAATTCTGATTGCTTCTAGTCGTGCCACAGGAGCATAGACTTCTGTAAAATCAATTCCCTCCTGTTGACTAAAGCCCTGAACAACAAGTCGAGCTTTGTTTCGAACAACAACTCCTCTGTCGTCTCTCTTACACTTAAATACCCATTTTGTGTTGATCTTCCAGTGACCATCCAGCAAATCCACTAGCTTCCACACTCCCAACTTTTCAAACTGACTCAACTCTTCTTGCATCGCATTGACCCAAGAATCTTCAGTAAGCGCCTCTTTGTAAGTTCACGGTTCGATCTGCAAAATAAAATAACTCAATGAAAATTCAGTTTGTAAAGGTGCTACTGTAGAGTAAAAACATGTAAGGCCTTGGTCAATTTGACGTCTTGTGCGAACGCCTGATTGCAACTCTCCAATGATTAGCTCCTCTGGATGGTATGAAAGAGTTCATGGCATTACTTCGCTTAGAACATCTACATCGCCTTACAAATTAGTAACATTCTAATTTGCACCTTGTTCACTAATTGGGTTTGTTTGATTTGAACCCTGAATTTGCTCCCCCTCAGAATCTGAATCACTACAATCAAATATCGGCATATTCTCAGATTCTTGATTATCATTCTGAACCGTTTGATTATCATGAGCAACTTCATTTTGTTGGACATCATCGTGTTCACCAGCATTGCTTGGACCTGCTTCATCGTCATTTGAAGTTTGTCGTGGTCATGTAGTATACTCAGCTAGGAACCTTTCCTGAGATGACTCATACTCCCTCAGAATATCCCACTCATCAAAGAAATCTTCTTCATCTTCTTCTTGATTTTCTTTTATGTCAAACAAATCCCACAAAGTGTCGTAATGATAACGCCATGAATCTCCAGGATTCTGCGAAAGCATTGTATGACCTTGACATTCAACATTTGGAGCTTCAATGATCCGCTTCTCTTTTGGAATGAAGACACGTCGTAAAGGACTTGCATAACCAACAAATATACCCTCAATGCACTTCGGACCAAACTTTCCAAAAGCTTCTAGAACAGTACAGGGTGACCCGAACGGTTCAAGATACTTCAGATTAGGTTTGCGGTTATTGATCAACTCAAAGCACGTTTTGTTGAACTTCTTGACAGTGAGAACTCTGTTGAGCGTATAGCATGCAGCGGAAACAATTTCTGCCCAAAAATTTATCGGAAGCTTTGAATCTGCGAGCATTGTTCTAGCCGTCTCGATTAGTGTCCTGTTTTTGCGTTCTACAACTCCATTCTGCTGCGGAGTGTATGGAGCACTAAACTCATGCACTATACCTCTTTCATCACAAAATTCTTCCATCTTGCTGTTCTTGAATTCAGTACCATTATCACTTCTGATTCTTTTTATGCGCCTTTGGTACAGATTTTCAATTTTTCTGAACAACGCCATCAAACTGTCATATGTTTCATCTTCCGACTTCAAGAACGATACCCAAGAAAATCTGGAATAATCATCAGTAACGACCAAACAGTAGTAATCTCCTGTAATACTTTTAACATTCACAGGACCAAACAAATCCATGTGAAGTCTCTCCAGAGGTCTTGATACTGAATTGACTTGCTTTTTAGGATGTGACTTTTTCTTCTGCTTGCCTTTGATGCAGCTAATGCACTCCCCTTCCAGATGAAAACCTTTTACATGAACACCCAAAACTAAATCGTTATGCACCAGGTGATTCATTTTTCGTAGGTGAATGTGGCCCATCTTTCTATGCCACAATCTTGATTCTTTTTCCGTTGCTCTGGACACAAAACAATGAGCCTGACCCGTGGTTGTAGTAGCTACGCTCATATCCAACACGTACAGATCATTGACTCTTGGTGCCCTCATGATAATCCATTCTTCACGGATAACAAATCCTGGATTCAAGATCAAACATTCTTTATCAGTGAAGTGAGTGGTATACATCCTGTCACAAATCTGCGAGATACTCAGCAGATTATTCTCCAGCTCAGCAATGTAATTAACTCTTTCAAACGTCACAACCCCGTTGGATAACATTCCTTCACCAATAATCCTACCACCTTGATTTCCTGCGAATCCCACATAACCTCCATTGATATTCCTAACATCGTATAGCAACGCTGTTTTCCCCGTCATGTGCCGAGAAGCTCCACTATCCATAATCCATCTTGAAACAGATCTTGGTAGCTCCTGCATAAACCACAAACACTTAGTTAGATTTGGAAGCTACCCAAGCCTGTTTTGACTCAGGTAACTCAACTTTGATGTGAGATTTTGTAGTATAAAGTGGCGGAAAATTTTTGTCATTCATTTTTAAACTTTCTTCAGACCTAACCTCAACCTTTTTATATAAGAAAAACTCATCTTTTTGAGGTTGATCAGATGGTTGGTCTTTCTTTTGAACATTTTTCTTTTCAGATTTTTGCATTTCTTTCTCAAGTTTCACATAATAATCCAAAGGAACATTCATCTTTACCGGTGTGGTAGAAGATGATTGTTTTTCAGTCTCAGAAACCTTTGGTTTTAGAACACTTTCTTTCTTTTGTTCAACAACTTTCGGCTTGCATGTTTGTTGAGCTGATGCAACCCGTTTATAAAATTTGTCATTTTTAGTTACCACCTTCTTAACAGGTTCAGTTTTGACTTTGATGTTATTATTTTTCAACACCTTTTTCTCAACAACCAATGGAGCTTTTCCTTTTCCATCATCTTTCTTTTTCTGAATCTTCACAACTTCAGTCTTAGGCTTCAAGTTGGTACATTTTCGTGCAATATGTCCAACTTGATTACATCTGAAGCATGTTCGAGTGTCAGCTACTCGACTTGTGCCTTCAGACTGAGACTGTGAAGCTTTCTTCTTAAAGAACTCTTCATTTGATTTCGAAAAGATTTTTGACTCTTCATCAGAAAGTGAACTTGAACTGTTTACAAACACCTTCTTCTCAACAAACTTCTTGTTTTGAGAATTTTTCTTATGAAAATTCTTACCACCCTGATAACCACCCGACCATCTGTTTCGATTGTTGTTATAAAAACGTGGTGGAACAACAGGCTTCTTGTAGTAAGCTTTATCTTTTTCAAAATTCATTTGTGTCTTTGTTTGATTTAAACTATTCACTTCTGACAACTCAACTTCAATCAATTTGAAAACATTTGTCAATTTGTTCACATTAACATTCTCCAGCGGAAACTCAGAATCCAAAAACAACTTATCCGAACCCAACATCTTGTAAATGACAAGATTTGGTCCTTCATTTAAGTTGTTCTTGGACTTTGGCTTCGGAATGTATTTGTCCAAGAAACATTCATCTTCCTCAGTAGTGTCACTTTCAGGTTTTAAAACATTTTGAACCACACTTTTTACAACATCAGTTTGGACACTGTCCTCATCGGAAGATGAAGTGAACGTGACATCAATTGTGTCAGGAAGTTTCACCTCATTTTCATCTTCAAGATTAACCAACCCAGATTTCTTTTTCGAATAATTTTCTAGAACCTGTGGTGGAACTTGATGATAACCCACCCCGGTTCCATCCGAAAAGACATCTTCGCCAGCTTTGTTTTTGCCTATGGGTTTTGGAACAATGTGTTGCAAAACAAAGCTTGCGGAGTTGTAACTTTTTAGCTTCAACTGGATTCTTTCATTTTCAATTTCAGCTTCTTGAAATTTAAGCTTCAATTTTGCGATTTCATCCAGTTGTTGGTTGATTAATTCTTCCTTTGCCCGAAGAACTCCCGACAGATGAAAATTTTCCTTATATGTCTTACCATTTCTTTCATCATTATCTTTAACTGTGCGTTTAAGCTTTTCAAATTTATCAGTGATCTGACGATTTTCAAGAACTAATTTCTCATTTTCTTTCCTAACTCTTTCTTGATCAGTTTTATCATTTTCAATTTTGTTAGTTAATTCTTTCAATCTGTCAGTTAAAGCTTTCAACATTTTATCACGGTCAAGGATCTGATCCTCAACACTTCTGACTCTTGCAGTCAGATCATCAATCTTCTTACCATTGAGATAGGTGATTGTACTACAAACTTTGCTTTGATGCAATTTTTGCAGTCAACATCACCATTGACTTTCTTAACTGACTCAGTCGTTGACGCATTTGTACTGACCTGGATTTTAGACTCAGAAACGGATTTAGAGTCTACCTCAAGTGCCTTAGCAGCCAGCACCTTGTCAGCCATCTTTCCCAAATTGTCAGCATTCAACTCTTGAGTCGTGTTAATGATTCCATTATCAACCTTCTTTGACTTTTCCTTTTTTTTCTTTCTCTTCTTTCTCTTCTCCGCTTCCCCACCATTTTCTTTACCAATACTCATCTTCTTCAGCCATTTCTTTGATTATGGTTTCAAGATCAAGAGTGGTATGGTCAATAGCAATGTTTCCCATGGGGTCAAGATAACACTCTCTGTCTGGATCCCATCTCCTCGCTCTTTTTGCTTCAAGATAGATACCAGATATTCTGATCATTCTTTGTTGAGCTATCATCTTTCTGTAAGCATACTTCTGTTCTTCAGGTCTGTTGTCTTTAAAAGGAACAATTTCAGCAGATTTTGACATGAAAGCATATCAAACCGCATCCTCCTCAGGTAACAACTCGATCCAGTCGAAACCTTCATCGTCATGAATCACCGCAAGAGCTCTGGATTTCTCTTTGTTATCCTCAAGCTACTTCATTCTTGGCGGTTCTGATTTATTCTGATGATAAATCGCTTTCTTGTAGTAATCTTCTCTGAACGGGTTTTCAGACTCATCAGCATACGCATTTCGGCATTCGCGCTTAAAGTGACCTTTTTGTTTACACTTAAAGAATGTCACTTTAGACTTGTCAAAACCTAACTTGGTAGAAGGTCCACCAATAGACTTCCTTCATGTGATCTCCATGAAACGCTACGTCTGACGAACTACACTGGCCATACACCACCTTGTGTCGATCAATTCCATCTCCTCAGGATCTATCTGATCGTAGTCTTCTTTTGTCAGGTTGGTGTTGCCTATCTTGCCAGCCACAAGACTTTCATACGATTCTAGTACAGAAGCTAGAAAAACCATCTGTTACTTTGCCGACTCCTCGCTGAAGTTTTGAGCGTTCTTTAAGTCTACAGCGATGTTGCATTGAAATAGGTTCTTTGCATCTGATTGACTTGAATGGGACGAAGAACCACTGTGAAATCCACTGCTTTGACTCTCTTTGCATGAAGTGTTGGAATTTTCAGCAGAAAAAGCTGTCTTGGGAGACGTATTTTTTGGCATCATGCTTTTTGGATAATACAAATCCAAGTTTTGTTGATAAGATGAGTGATTGACTTTGTGTGTTTTCTTTATCTCTAGCTCGTGACTTTCTAGTCTTTCAATCAACAAATCAACTGTAAGATCCTCAGATTTGATCGTATTCTTCAACATCAATGCAAAGTACTACCAATCCATCTCATCTGGCAACGAGTCAAATAATTTGTCGACTAGCTCTTCTTGTGAGTATAAAATCCCATGTCTCGCCAGTTCTAACTTCAAGTGCCCAAACCTCTCAATCATCTTACAAACTGATTCATTTTTTAAACAACCAAACAAATCAAATTCTTTTCTTAGCAATTTCTTTTTGTTTTTTACTATTTCTACACATCCCAAACATTTAACTTTCAACTTTTCCCAGAAATCTTTAGAACTTTTGTACTCGATCAAGGATATTATATCTGCTCGGACAGATTGAAATAGCAACGCGATACATTTTTGCTCAGCAACAAACGTTTCTATTTCTTCAGATGATGTCAAGCTTTCACCAGTTTTGCCTCCATCAATGTATCCGCTCTTTAGACTTTTCCAGCTAGGATATGCAAAGGCCTTCAACCATTCTTCTAACTTTCTGGCCCACCGACTGTACTCTTCGATAGCCATCAACATCGGGGGTTTGTTATATGTTCCATATGCGCTTTCAACTCCCAAGGCATCCGATAACTTCTTCTTTGTACTCTGTGTGTTCTCATTGGTGTTGCTAGAAGAAGTATCGTCTCCAGAATTTCCAGTAAAGGCATACATATCACTAAATGGATTCATGAATAGATCATCCATCTTGCACGTATCTGAAAAATCAGCAAACACTTAGAAAATTTTAAATTTTGAAAATCAGAAATTTCAAGAGAAATCACTTGAAGCGGAATCTCTTCAAGCGAAATCAACAGAAATGTTCAAGCGAAATAGTTTTCGAGCGGAATAAGAACCAAATATTCAAGCGGAATATGATTTGTTCTGATTTCGCTTGAAAATACAAAAGTATTTCAATCGGGATCAAGATTTCGAGCGAAATCAGATGTAAATCTCAAGCGGAATAAGCCTCTTAAGGGGTTTCGCTTGAAATGACCTTGGTTTTCAAGCGGAATTATCTAGCATCCGTTCAAGCGGAATTAGATTTTAGGGCCATTTTTATCAGTTTTAACTTGAATTTTAATCTGATTCTTTGTAGGGTTTGTTAAAACTATTTTTTACACAATATATGTGAAAATCAGGCCATTTCAACCGTTAGTACTTGTTCAAATCAGAAAAGTATGAGAAGAAGTGAGTAGAAATGAGAAAATCCGATAGAATCAAGCTGAATTGGTATGAACTCCTCGTCCTGAGCTCTAATACCACTTGTTGGACAGGTTGCGTGACCCTAAAGAGTCAGTTTGAGTAGTTCATCATTGTTTACAGAGGCGGAATCAAAGTAAACAAAGTCAAACAACTTGTATCCTTTCAATCTCTTTCTATTACTGCTTTTCTGAGTCTTTTACAATGATTTCTGACAAAAATCCGACAGCACCTCGACTCTGATTTCGCTCCAACCATTACAAATGAACTCACCACACACCTATTTATACTAGTACTGATTCCGCTTGAATTGACATAACAATCCCAAGCGAAATCTGATTTCGCTTGAACTGTCCAAGCGGAATCACTAATATGAGTTCAAGTGGAATACCTAGTGATGGTTCGAGCGGAATTACAAGAAATAGATTTCGCTTGAAATGAAATGTTTGTCATTTCAAGCGGAATTACATTATAACCCACGTTTCTTGTTTTCCAACCCTAATCAACCTATCTAGACCTAAGACTCGATTAATACGTAGTAAACAGACATTCAGTGCACCAACACAAACAAATGGGACACTATTGCCTTTGTAACAAGAAACTCTGTTGGTTTCAAAGGGATGAGTTTGACTCAGCTTCATGGTAGGCTCCTAACTTATCAGAGAGAACTTTTCCAGAAAAAGAAGCTTCAAGAGTCAAAAAAGTTGTTGATGACTATGCTTTTGGTAGTACAACACTTTTTGGTCAAGAGGAAACCTGATGCGTGTTAGGTGTAATATAATTTAGGTGTGTATTTTAAGCCCATTTTACACTTTTTGGCCAAGTTTTAAATTTATAAACACGATATTTACTAACACTAAACACACATATGGGCAAGTGCACCCATCGTGGACATAGTATAATGTTGGTAAGATACTAAGGTCGTCCAAGGACACAAGAGCTTTTAATACCGGTTTATCCTCAACGTCTAATCAAATAAAAAAGTTAGAAAAAGGGTTTTTAAACTAGAAAAATAAAACTAACTAAAATGCTAAAAAGTAAAATAAAAGTAAAAACAGATAGACAAGATGAATCACTTGGATCCGACTCGTGTGTAGTGTAACCTTTGATTATTTTCGCACTTTTGCACTTGTTTAATAGATTATGTTAGTTATTGTAGTAGGCCCCTCTTTAGAAAGGCGACGTTACCCTCAACCCAGTAGTTTGAGTCAGCAAGGATACAATCCTAAAGGGTCGGATTACTGAAAGATAATTAATTAAGTTATTAATGCATAATGTGGTAGGCCCCTCTTTTGAAGGTAACGTTACCCTCGGCTAAGTAGTCTGAGTCAGCAGGGATACAGTCCTAAGTAGCCGGGTTAAAGTTTTAATAGTAGTTTAACTTATGAGGGGGTCAAAGAGTTTGGACCCCTGCGATCCAATACCGTTAAGTATTGAAGGAGGTCCTACTAAATTTGACCCAGGTCCTTTGCAGGATCTATACACTGAACAATGGCAAGACTCTTACCAAACCATTCCCTTAACCCCCGACCAGGTAGCCAACATACCTCCATATAGACCGTGGAGATATGAATGGTGAAAATCCTTTATTTTATATAGACATTAAAATAATGCCAAGACACCACGGATAAACGATAAGGAAGAATCACCATCAACATAAGAAACTAGTAATTAGAGTCGTTAATAAAAAACCAATTAAAAAGTGCAAAAGATTAAAAATAAAAACTATTACACTAAACACTTGTCTTCACCAAGTGATGTAAGAAACTTAGGCAAACATGGCCTTTGATTGTCAAGAACTCTTACGATTAATCTTGGATCCCGAGACGACTCACACACTCTATGATGGACAATGGATGATGGTGGTGGATGATGGTGTTGTGATGGTGGTGGGTGGTGGGTGAAGTGTGAGAGAGGTGGTGTGCCAAGGGATGAGTTGCAAGAGCTCCAAGCACTCCTATTTATAGGCTGAACAGAGGCTCAGGCACGGCCCCGTGTCCATTGGGCACGGCCCCGTGTCCATTGGGCACGGCCCCGTGTCCATCCTTCTCTCTTTCTTCATTAAATGCAGTTTGTCTGCATTAGTTGACCACGCCCCCGAGTCCGCTGAGCATGACCCCGTGTGCAGAAGCATCTTTGTACTATCTAGATTTACCTGGATTTCGCGAATCTTATAGTTGACCACGGCCCCGTGTCCACTGAGCACGACCCCGTGGTGGGCGATGGAAGCTTCTACAACTTTGTCATTTCTGCTAACACTTGAACACGCCCCCGTGCTCACTGAGCACGGGGCGTGTTCAGTCTTCTGTCTTCTTGTTTTGCTTGGGAAGATGCTGTCGGGAGGTCGGGCATGCCACATTTGCTCCTTTTCTTGTATTTATGTTAGATTTAGCTGCCTTTTTGCTTCTTTTGTTCATTTGAGCTCATTTAATCCTGAAAATACAAAAGGAAGACAAAAGCACACTTTTTCCAACATTAGTACTAAAAATGGGTTAGTTTTATGCCACAATTGTTGTAATTTATATGTTGCATTTTGTGCACATCAAATACCCCCACACTTGAATCTTTGCTTGTCCTTAAGCAAAACTCTTTATAATGTGGCTTTTTCACTCCCAAATGGATTGGGTAGAAGAGAAGGTTTTTGGGCTTGTCATAGAGTGTCGGGATTTCCAAGATTCTTAATTAAGTTTTATTTTTATTTATTTACAATCCTATTCGTCATGATTTATTAAAAACGTTTCATAAGATAAATTACTTATTAGGGCATAACATGCCTCTTTTAAAATTCCATTTATATACAAGTTCACATACCTCATGGGGGATCACTCAACACTCGGCCGAACGTGTATTTTTAGTGAATCTCTCGAGAGCGGCATGGGACTTACTCCTACCATAAGCTTGCAAAGCAATCAATCCTCCTCCTTTTTAACTATATACCTTTGTAAATATCAAGAGGACTTTTTGGGTGAAGGGTTAGGCTTGGGCTAAAGATGGGTGGTTGGGTTAGTGGTTAGTAAAGGGGCGAAAAACGTAAAAAGCGTTGGTTTTCATAAGACTTGATATTTTTTGAAACTTTTTATTTTGATGAAGCATTTCAAACAAAGTTATTTTTGATAAACTTGTTTGTTTATTTCTTTGGCTTAAATCTCATCATTTTTTTTTTGAGTCATAAGAGAAACCGAGCTTTGTTACTAAAAGAAAGGGTAAAAATAAAAAGGGTTTAGGTGGGTAAAAAGGGTGTTTGAAGTGGGTTAAGAAATGAAAAGGTTTAGGCTCAAAGGGGTTAACTAGGGGGATTTTTGGGTAGGTGGTAAAAAAAATAATGGTGTAGAAATAAAAAGGGTTTGTGTCCTAATGTTTCCATCATTTACTTACTCAGGTTTAAGTTGGTAAGGACCGGGAATGCATTGTCGTGGCAAGTTCTAGAGTCGTAAGAACCAAGCAGCTATTCACACAAGAAACGAAAAATGAGCATTTAGTGTAAAGATATATATTTGTATGCTCAATAAAGGCTCAAAACTCACTTTTGTGGGAATGGATTTTTATGTGATCAAGTATATATAATCAAATTTTAACTAAACTTGTCATGCCGTTTCATAATTTTCTTATGTTGGTTCTTTTTATCACGACGCTATCGGTTGTAAATTTGTAAAAATATAACCTTGTTAGAATTTTGAAATTCCCAACTTAAACCTAGACAAGTAAAAAAAATGAAAATTTTTTTTGAAAAAAATTTGGGGTGATTAGCGGTTCCAATAGAGTTTTGTGTAAGGCTTGTTAATTAGGAGTTGCAAGATTCAAAGTTCTAGCATCCCCCCACACTTAAATTACACATTGTCCTCAATGTGTCCCAAAAATAAGTTTTTAGGTTGATTGAATGTGTAAATGGGTGTTAAAAGCAAAATTTTATGTTACTGGTACCCTGGACACGGCCTCGTGGTGACCGGGCACGGCCCCATGTTCAAGTGCCAGTAACAGAAGTTTGTAAAAAGAAACAGAAGCCTGGACACGGGGGCGTGTTCAGTGAACACGGCCCGTGTCCAGTTACCTAAACTGGGCATTTTCTGCAGATTGTGCAACACGGGGCCGTGTCGGGTGGACACAGGACGTGCTGAACTTGCTGTAAAGAAGAAATTTTTGTCGGATGGCCCTGTTTTCGTGCATCGGGTGATGTTTCTCGTTTCCCTTATTATCCTTCACCCTCTCGAGTGTGTTTTAACCATTACAACATCATCCAAGCACTAAAAGCATCATTTCATTAAAGTCATAGAGAGAATTACATTATCCTAAAAAGGTAGTATTTTAGATAAGCAAGTTAAATGAAACACAAGGAGCTTAAACCAAGAAGTTCTAGCCTAAAAGTTATTCTAATTAGCAAAATTTCCGAAAAGATAATTCTCTCGGTTAGATGCGGCTTCAAAGAACTCCTTCCTCTGGATATGTGTTCCTCATACGTCGGCGAGCCACTCCTCTATCTCCCTTGGGAGGAGGAAGGCGGGCTCGTTAGCGTCGGTTTGAGGGGATACAACTTCCACCGGGACTTCTTGTAGATTTTCAAATGGAAGCTCCGCTGGAATGTCATCCCATCCGGTAGGATTGTTGACTCCAAGTGCTAGGTTCCAATCCTCTTGAGGGAGGATTGGTTCCATGGGAGGTGTTACAAGAATATTTAACCTCTGGTGCAAGAGGTTAATTTCTAGAAAACTGTTTTCCAGCCCCACCGTAAAATAATTTATACGGTCTATTAGGACCTCCTCTACTGAAGTCATCTCATCAAGAGCTTCTCGTAAAGCCATGACGTAGCGTACGAGAGTAGCTTCAATTGAGGGCCTTCTCTCTCTTCGACTGTTTCTTGAATGTGCAGAAGATGTTCCACTGTTTTGACTCGACATTCTACGAAAACAAACCAGAAATAGTTTATTTTGGTGAACAGTACTTTGGACACGGCCCCGTGCTCAATGAACACGGCCCCGTGTTCACCTTTCTGCAGAATTTTGGAACAAGGAATCTCGAAGTTTCAAGTTATTTTTCCAATTTGTGAAGCCTTTTTTAGTAATAATAACTTAAAACAACGTTATATAACTTATTTTTAACAGGATTCCTTGAACAAGACTCACAATCCTTACAATAAAGCTTGAAATCTTAAGATTTGATGGAGGTTTTGGAGCAAGAAAGATGAAGGAGAAGGAAATGGATAAAAGAGGAAAGGACAAGATGGTTTGTTAGAACCTTCTTTTAGAACATACATAGGATAGTAGGAGAGAAGATCCCTTCAAATCTCTGTCCCTGGATGGTCCAAATGTGCAGGATTCTTGGCTGCATTTATAGAAAACGACAGCATGCTGGACACGGCCCCGTGTCGGCTGGACACGGCCCCGTGTGCAGGTAGGATCCTGACACATTTTGTCCGTAATGTCAGAAAGGAATTTTTTAGCGGACACGGGGGCGTGTTGGCCTGGGCACGGCCCCGTGTCGAAGGGCTGATTATGAAGTTTGTCTATTTTCAAGGAACTTACCCGGATCGGGCGGATCCTTACTGGATGGAACAACCCCAAAGTGTCTAAGATACCTTAATTGCCCTAGATTAAGACGAGAATGCAAAAGGTTATCGGTGAGGGTGATTCCTATGCTAAATGTAGGTGGACAAGTCCAACCCTTTCCTGGGATCTTGTTAAAGAAGGTGCATGCTGAACCGCTCAGGTCTATGTATGCACCGAACGAAGTCGATGGAGTGTCCTTCATGGCACAATCGGCACAGGGACGACTATCGATCAAGTCCTCGCTAGAGTGGAAGGTATTATTGGGAACAACGAGGTTGTTTTTATTTGAATGCGACCCCAACAATTCTTCTTGGTCATTGTCTGGAGATGAATTAAGGAAATCCATCTTAAGTTCTTTTAACCAATTAAGAACTAGATCTTCTAATTGAAATAGTTCATCGAGGAGCATTTCTCCTAGAATGTCTGGTTGGGCGCATTCGAGGGAGAGATAAGGATTATTTTTACTTTCGCCCCTCTTAAGGCTACAGGAAAACTATGGGTCTATATAATGGGACTTATAATTTAGAAAATAGCATTCTAATTCTTTATGACGGCCACCACATATTTGACACCACGTACCATAAGAGTGCCAAAAGTAAAAAAATATCATTATCACTCCTGTTTGTGTCAGAAATTACCAACCGTCGGGATCTTACGGTTTTGTTTTATTAACTGAATCTTGGGCACAGGGGTGTGTTGGGCGGGCACGGCCCTGTGTTCAGCTTACTGTCTGACTTAAAACAGGATTGCCAGTTCCAATGATTGGGCACGGGGTGTGTTCAGCGGGCACAGCCGTGCTGAGTTCTGCAGAAGCTGAAAAATTTAAGAAAATCCTAAAAAATAAAAATAATAAAAAAAATGATTAGGCCGCTGATTCCTAACTTTCTTAAAATCCTTGTGTCCCCGGCAGCGGCGCCAAAAACTTAATGCGTGTTAGGTGTAATATAATTTAGGTGTGTATTTTAAGCCCGTTTTACAATTTTTAGCCAAGTTTTAAATTTATAAACACGATATTTACTAACACTAAACACACATATGGGCAAGTGCACCCATCGTGGACATAGTATAGTGTTGGTAAGATACCGAGGTCGTCCAAGGACACAAGAGCTTTTAATACCGGTTTATCCTCAACGTCTAATCAAATCAAAAAGTAAGAAAAATGGTTTTTAAACTAGAAAAATAAAACTAACTAAAATGCTGAAAAGTAAAATAAAAGTAAAAACAGATAGACAAGATGAATCACTTGGATCCGACTCGTGTGTAGTGTAACCTTTGATTATTTTCGCACTTTTGCACTTGTTTAATAAATTATCTTAGTTATTGTAGTAGGCCCCTCTTTAGAAAGGCGACGTTACCCTCAACCCAGTAGTTTGAGTCAGCAAGGATACAATCCTAAAGGGTCGGATTATTGAAAGATAATTAATTAAGTTATTAATGCAAAATGTGGTAGGCCCCTCTTTTGAAGGTAACGTTACCCTCGGCTAAGTAGTCTGAGTCAGCAGGGATACAGTCCTAAGTAGCCGGGTTAAAGTTTTAATAGTAGTTTAACTTATGAGGGGGTCAAAGAGTTTGGACCCCTGCGATCCAATACCGTTAAGTATTGAAGGAGGTCCTACTAAATTTGACCCAGGTCCTTTGCTGGATCTATACACTGAACAATGGCAAGACTCTTACCAAACCATTCCCTTAACCCCCGACGAGGTAGCCAACATACCTCCATATAGACCGTGGAGATATGAATGGTGAAAATCCTTTATTTTATATAGACAGTAAAATAATGCCAAGACACCACGAACAAACGATAAGGAAAAATCACCTTCAACATTAGAAACTAATAGTTAAAGTCATTAATACAAAACCAATTAAAAAGTGCACAAGATTAAAAATAAATAAAGTATTACACTAAACACTTGTCTTCATGTAACGCCCCAAAACTCGAATTATTAAAATTGTTAGTAAGACCCCATGTCTAATAAAATAGAATGTAATAACTAGGTTATTATACCTAGTCAAATGTTTAGCAAAACAAGCAAAGGTATAAACTTGAGGGACCAAAGATGAACAAGGGGAAAGTTATGTTTTAAATTAATAAAAACACACACAAACACACACATCTCGTGTGTGTTCTGGAACGATCAGAAGGGGCTCCATAGGAGCCAAGCCCTAATTCTTCAAAAGCTTCAAATCAAGGGATGATTCAAGGCTCAAATTCGCAAATAAACATGGAATAATGATCACCATCACAAGGGGATCATAAGGTATGTCTTAGAAGTTAGATTGGGGATCTTTCACGAAGTGGGTTTTGATGTAAATCGCATATTTGTATGAAATTGAGAATGGGTGTGTGTTAGAATCATCATATTGGACATGGGTTATGCATGATTTAGGTTAATTCGATGTTTTTGGATGAAACCCATTTGTTATGATGAAGATGATGACATGGGTGAATCATCCATGTCCAATTTTGCTTAATATTGATGTATTTTGATTTGCATGATGGGTTCTTGTTAGAGGAATTAAAAGAAATGTAATACTAGTATGTTTGATGTTCATGCATGAATGATTCGTGTTGATTAGGAAGTAGAATTTGATGAATTGTGTATGAGATTAGGAGATTGTGCATGAACTAGTTGTACTTTATGTTTAGAAGGTAGTACATACACCAAAGGCATGATGATGTTATGAAGAACTTAAGTTTAGATCACTAGTAAGTGAGTAATAATGTAGTAGTGAAGTGGGTTTTAGATAATGTGATGTAAATTGATGATTTACTTATGTTAATGATGTTTAGAATCAAACATGTGTTTAGTGATGATTTTGATTATGTTGATGCATGTGTTATGTATTAGGTTTTGATAGTAATATGATGTAGGTGATAATGTAATCTTGTTTGAATGAAAGGATTCATGAGGTGAATATGGGGAGAATATGCTTAAATTGCTTGTACAATGTGCTTAAATGATAGTACGCACGCCAAGTGTTTGACAAAATGACTAGGTGAAGTAGAAAGTGAAATTGTATGCAAGTTGTAAGTTTACATGCATAGAAAGCGATTGTGGTGAAAGTAGTAGTTACTAACTCGAAAAATGTGCTTTAGATGGAACTTGTATATGAATTCGGGTTGAAGGTATATGTTGGTCAAATTTATGCATTAGGAGCTTGTACATTGTGTTCGAACGGGTAAGGTTTGCTATGTGGTCTACTAATCCCTTAATTACGGTCAAAAGTGAACATGTAAATATATATATATATATATAGCATATGACCTCACTAGCAAAGGATGATGTTACGATTATGTTAAGTTGATTCTTATAGGAAGTGATTGTCAAATGTAGAATTATGAAAGTATAAGTATGTGAGAATTGGAACTCGAAGATATTGAATAATGTGGTTGACAAATCATGTCGTATGCGTGTTAGTGAAAGTCAATATAGTTAAGAGTTGGAAAATGTGTGTTAATATGAATGAGCATGAATACTAACATTGTCATGCATGACGACATGAAAGAATAGGAAACACACAAGCATGGACTAAGCATGGAAGGCTAACGGGTCAAGATGAGGCAGCGAAGCGGTCACGAACACGGATGCACAAGGTAAGTGACTTCCGACTCACTTCTTAGTATGCATGTAGAATTTTCATGTTCATGATTGTGGGGATATTAAGTAAGGTTATGTAATGATGAAAGTATTAAGGTAAATTGACGAGTTTAAACGGGTCGAATAATCATGTATAAGTAAGGTAGCGGTAATGAAATTCGTAAAGATTACGGACCCGGGGCAAGGATTCTTAGTCTAAAATGTAGGGAAAGGTTTTACGGACAATTAGAAACAAGTTATGTTGAGATATGCATGAACGGGTCAAAATTTGGTAAAAGGGAAGTAAGCCGAAGGCATAAGAGTCATAAAGTTAGGTAGTCCAAATATTGGATTTTCACTCCATGTGATGGAGAATTAAATTACGGTCGCGTAGGAAAAAGAATCGGGTAAAACGGATCAAAAACGAATAAGTTATGCGAGTTTTAGTATTAAAAACAAAGGCTGAACTGGGCATCACCGTAGCTTACTGTGCCCACCGTAAGCTACGGTGGGTGCTGGACATTTAATTCTTCCGTAAGGCAGACTAATTCTACCGTAAGCTTTTGGGGCCACCGTAAGCTACGGTAGCCACCGTAGCTTACGGTGGAGGTCTGGTGTAAAAGTATTGTTTATGTAATTTCTTCGTTTTTCTTCGAATTCGAACCCCGTGAACCCATTCCAAGCCTCGTTAAGTTTTTATAATGTTCCTTAACCCTACCAAATGGCTTGATAAGTTACGGATGAGTATGAAACTCATTTTTAAGATCCGAAACATACCCGATAGATATTTTGAAAACGTTTAAGATGTGCAAATAAGAACGGGGATTGTAAGCGAGTATGCAGGGTAATGAATTAAGTACGTGGGTATGTATGTATGTATGTATGTATGTATGTATGTATGTATGCATGCATGCATGCATGCATGCATGCATGCATGCATGCATGCATGCATGCATGCATGTATGTATGTATGTATGTATGTATGTATGTATGTATGTATGTATGTATGTATGTATGTATGTATGTATGTATGTATGTATGTATGTTGTATGTATGTATGTATGTATGTTGTATGTATGTATGTATGTATGTATGTATGTTATGTATGTATGTATGTATGTATGTATGTATGTTATGTATGTATGTATGTATGTATGGTATGTATGTATGTATGTATGTATGTATGTATGTATGTATGTATGTATGTATGTATGTATGTATGTATGTATGTATGTATGTATGTATGTATGTATGTATGTATGTATGTATGTATGTATGTATGTATGTATGTATGTATGTATGTATGTATGTATGTATGTAGTATGTATGTATGTATGTATGTATGTATGTATGTATGTATGTATGTATGTAATGTATGTATGTATGTATGTATGTATGTATGTATGTATGTATGTATGTATGTATGTATGTATGTATGTATGTATGTATGTATGTAGTATGTATGTATGTATGTATGTATGTATGTATGTATGTATGTATGTATGTATGTCTGTATGTCTGTAATGTGTGTATGTGTGTATGTGTGTATGTGTGTATGTGTGTATGTGTATGTGTGTAGTGTGTATGTGGTATGTGTGTATGTGTGTATGTGTGTATGTGTGTATGTGTGTATGTGTGTATGTGTGTATGTGTGTATGTGTGTATGTGTGTATGTGTGTATGTGTGATGTTGTATGTGTGTATGTGTGTATGTGTGTATGTGTGTATGTGTGTATGTGTGTATGTGTGTATGTGTGTATGTGTGTATGTGTGTATGTGTGTATGTGTGTATGTGTGTATGTGTGTATGTGTGTATGTGTGTATGTGTGTATGTGTGTATGTGTGTATGTGTGTATGTGTGTATGTGTGTATGTGTGTATGTGTGTATGTGTGTATGTGTGTATGTGTGTATGTGTGTATGTGTGTATGTGTGTATGTGTGTATGTGTGTATGTGTGTATGTGTGTATGTGTGTATGTGTGTATGTGTGTATGTGTGTATGTGTGTATGTGTGTATGTGTATGTATGTATGTATGTATGTATGTATGTATGTATGTATGTATGTATGTATGTATGTATGTATGTATGTATGTATGTATGTATGTATGTATGTATGTATGTATGTATGTATGTATGTATGTATGTATGTATGTATGTATGTATGTATGTATGTATGTATGTATGTATGTATGTATGTATGTATGTATGTATGTATGTATGTATGTATGTATGTATGTATGTATGTATGTATGTATGTATGTATGTATGTATGTATGTATGTATGTATGTATGTATGTATGTATGTATGTATGTATGTATGTATGTATGTATGTATGTATGTATGTATGTATGTATGTATGTATGTATGTATGTATGTATGTATGTATGTATGTATGTATGTATGTATGTATGTATGTATGTATGTATGTATGTATGTATGTATGTATGTATGTATGTATGTATGTATGTCTGTATGTCTGTATGTCTGTATGTCTGTATGTGTGTATGTGTGTATGTGTGTATGTGTGTATGTGTGTATGTGTGTATGTGTGTATGTGTGTATGTGTGTATGTGTGTATGTGTGTATGTGTGTATGTGTGTATGTGTGTATGTGTGTATGTGTGTATGTGTGTATGTGTGTATGTGTGTATGTGTGTATGTGTG
This sequence comes from Helianthus annuus, assembly GCF_002127325.2. Lineage (NCBI taxonomy): Eukaryota > Viridiplantae > Streptophyta > Magnoliopsida > Asterales > Asteraceae > Helianthus > Helianthus annuus. Next base: position 53,422,175 of record NC_035440.2, on the reverse strand, counting down.
TATGTGTGTATGTGTGTATGTGTGTATGTGTGTATGTGTGTATGTGTGTATGTGTGTATGTGTGTATGTGTGTATGTGTGTATGTGTGTAATGTGTGTATGTGTGTATGTGTGTATGTGTGTATGTGTGTATGTGTGTATGTGTGTATGTGTGTATGTATGTATGTATGTATGTATGTATGTATGTATGTATGTATGTATGTATGTATGTATGTATGTATGTATGTATGTATGTATGTATGTATGTATGTATGTATGTATGTATGTATGTATGTATGTATGTATGTATGTATGTATGTATGTATGTATGTATGTATGTATGTATGTATGTATGTATGTATGTATGTATGTATGTATGTATGTATGTATGTATGTATGTATGTATGTATGTATGTATGTATGTATGTATGTATGTATGTATGTATGTATGTATGTATGTATGTATGTATGTATGTATGTATGTATGTATGTATGTATGTATGTATGTATGTATGTATGTATGTATGTCTGTATGTATGTATGTATGTATGTATGTATGTATGTATGTATGTATGTATGTATGTATGTATGTATGTATGTATGTATGTATGTATGTATGTATGTATGTATGTATGTATGTATGGTATGTATGTATGTATGTATGTATGTATGTATGTATGTATGTATGTATGTATGTATGTATGTATGTATGTATGTATGTATGTATGTATGTATGTATGTATGTATGTATGTATGTATGTATGTATGTATGTATGTATGTATGTATGTATGTATGTATGTATGTATGTATGTATGTATGTATGTATGTATGTATGTATGTATGTATGTATGTATGTATGTATGTATGTATGTATGTATGTATGTATGTATGTATGTATGTATGTATGTATGTATGTATGTATGTATGTATGTATGTATGTATGTATGTATGTATGTATGTATGTATGTATGTATGTATGTATGTATGTATGTATGTCTGTATGTGTATGTTGTATGTCTGTATGTCTGTATGTCTGTATGTTGTATGTGTGTATGTCTGTATGTGTGTATGTGTGTATGTGTGTATGTGTGTATGTGTGTATGTGTGTATGTGTGTATGTGTGTATGTGTGTATGTGTGTATGTGTGTATGTGTGTATGTGTGTATGTGTGTATGTGTGTATGTGTGTATGTGTGTATGTGTGTATGTGTGTATGTGTGTATGTGTGTATGTGTGTATGTGTGTATGTGTGTATGTGTGTATGTGTGTATGTGTGTATGTGTGTATGTGTGTATGTGTGTATGTGTGTATGTGTGTATGTGTGTATGTGTGTATGTGTGTATGTGTGTATGTGTGTATGTGTGTATGTGTGTATGTGTGTATGTGTGTATGTGTGTATGTGTGTATGTGTGTATGTGTGTATGTGTGTATGTGTGTATGTGTGTATGTGTGTATGTGTGTATGTGTGTATGTGTGTATGTGTGTATGTGTGTATGTGTGTATGTGTGTATGTGTGTATGTGTGTATGTGTGTATGTGTGTATGTGTGTATGTGTGTATGTATGTATGTATGTATGTATGTATGTATGTATGTATGTATGTATGTATGTATGTATGTATGTATGTATGTATGTATGTATGTATGTATGTATGTATGTATGTATGTATGTATGTATGTATGTATGTATGTATGTATGTATGTATGTATGTATGTATGTCTGTATGTCTGTATGTCTGTATGTCTGTATGTCTGTATGTCTGTATGTCTGTATGTCTGTATGTCTGTATGTCTGTATGTCTGTATGTCTGTATGTCTGTATGTCTGTATGTCTGTATGTCTGTATGTCTGTATGTCTGTATGTCTGTATGTCTGTATGTCTGTATGTCTGTATGTCTGTATGTCTGTATGTATGTATGTATGTATGTCTGTATGTCTGTATGTATGTATGTATGTATGTATGTATGTATGTATGTATGTATGTATGTATGTATGTATGTATGTATGTATGTATGTATGTATGTATGTATGTATGTATGTATGTATGTATGTATGTATGTATGTATGTATGTATGTATGTATGTATGTATGTATGTATGTATGTATGTATGTATGTATGTATGTATGTATGTATGTATGTATGTATGTATGTATGTATGTATGTATGTATGTATGTATGTATGTATGTATGTATGTATGTATGTATGTATGTATGTATGTATGTATGTATGTATGTATGTATGTATGTATGTATGTATGTATGTATGTATGTATGTATGTATGTATGTATGTATGTATGTATGTATGTATGTATGTATGTATGTATGTATGTATGTATGTATGTATGTATTGTATGTATGTATGTATGTATGTATGTATGTATGTATGTATGTATGTATGTATGTATGTATGTATGTATGTATGTATGTATGTATGTATGTATGTATGTATGTATGTATGTATGTATGTATGTATGTATGTTATGTATGTAATGTATGTATGTATGTATGTATGTATGTATGTATGTATGTATGTATGTATGTATGTATGTATGTATGTATGTATGTATGTATGTATGTATGTATGTATGTAGTATGTTATGTATGTTGTATTATGTATGTATGTATGTATGTATGTATGTATGTATGTATGTATGTATGTATGTATGTATGTATGTATGTATGTATGTATGTATGTATGTATGTATGTATGTATGTATGTATGTATGTATGTCTGTATGTCTGTATGTCTGTATGTCCTGTATGTCTGTAGTGGTATGTCGTGTATGTGTGTATGTGTGTATGTGTGTATGTGTGTATGTGTGTATGTGTGTATGTGTGTATGTGTGTATGTGTGTATGTGTGTATGTGTGTATGTGTGTATGTGTGTATGTGTGTATGTGTGTATGTGTGTATGTGTGTATGTGTGTATGTGTGTATGTGTGTATGTGTGTATGTGTGTATGTGTGTATGTGTGTATGTGTGTATGTGTGTATGTGTGTATGTGTGTATGTGTGTATGTGTGTATGTGTGTATGTGTGTATGTGTGTATGTGTGTATGTGTGTATGTGTGTATGTGTGTATGTGTGTATGTGTGTATGTGTGTATGTGTGTATGTGTGTATGTGTGTATGTGTGTATGTGTGTATGTGTGTATGTGTGTATGTGTGTATGTGTGTATGTGTGTATGTGTGTATGTGTGTATGTGTGTATGTGTGTATGTATGTATGTATGTATGTATGTATGTATGTATGTATGTATGTATGTATGTATGTATGTATGTATGTATGTATGTATGTATGTATGTATGTATGTATGTATGTATGTATGTATGTATGTATGTATGTATGTCTGTATGTCTGTATGTCTGTATGTCTGTATGTCTGTATGTCTGTATGTCTGTATGTCTGTATGTCTGTATGTCTGTATGTCTGTATGTCTGTATGTCTGTATGTCTGTATGTCTGTATGTCTGTATGTCTGTATGTCTGTATGTCTGTATGTCTGTATGTCTGTATGTCTGTATGTCTGTATGTCTGTATGTATGTATGTATGTATGTCTGTATGTATGTATGTATGTATGTATGTATGTATGTATGTATGTATGTATGTATGTATGTATGTATGTATGTATGTATGTATGTATGTATGTATGTATGTATGTATGTATGTATGTATGTATGTATGTATGTATGTATGTATGTATGTATGTATGTATGTATGTATGTATGTATGTATGTATGTATGTATGTATGTATGTATGTATGTATGTATGTATGTATGTATGTATGTATGTATGTATGTATGTATGTATGTATGTATGTATGTATGTATGTATGTATGTATGTATGTATGTATGTATGTATGTATGTATGTATGTATGTATGTATGTATGTATGTATGTATGTATGTATGTATGTATGTATGTATGTTATGTATGTATGTATGTATGTATGTATGTATGTATGTATGTATGTATGTATGTATGTATGTATGTATGTATGTATGTATGTATGTATGTATGTATGTATGTATGTATGTATGTATGTATGTATGTATGTATGTATGTATGTATGTATGTATGTATGTATGTATGTATGTATGTATGTATGTATGTATGTATGTATGTATGTATGTATGTATGTATGTATGTATGTATGTATGTATGTATGTATGTATGTATGTATGTATGTATGTATGTATGTATGTATGTATGTATGTATGTATGTATGTATGTATGTATGTATGTATGTATGTATGTATGTATGTATGTATGTATGTATGTATGTATGTATGTATGTATGTATGTATGTATGTATGTATGTATGTATGTATGTATGTATGTATGTATGTATGTATGTATGTATGTATGTATGTATGTATAGATTTCACTAGTGAATGTATGCACGTGTATAGTTATGTTTCGTTTTGAGTATGGGTGTAAGTATGTAGATATGTACGTAGGTAGGTATATATGTAGGTAATGGTGTAGGTGCGTACGCGAGTAGATTTGTATGGACGTAAGTATTATGTATTTAAGTGTGGAGGTGCATACGAGTGTAGGTGTGAACGTATATATATGCGGATGCCAGTATGCATGTATAACCATATGCAAGTAGGTAATTACGTGTGCTCATATGTTTTCAATACGATTGAGTATTGATGCTAATAATAGTGTACCTTGAGAATGAAGAATAATGCAGGTACAATGTTGAAGTCTCATCGGGAAATGGATACTCAGACGGAGATGCCTAAGTGCAAAGGAATAACGGAATAGAAAGTAAAAGTGTATGAATCTTGTTACGTTCATAATGTGTACTAACGTTTGAATTTTGTATGGTAAGTGTAGGTTGTACGAGTCACGGAGGATCACTGAGGTGTGGAGATCGAAGACCGAGTTACAAGTTAGATTGTACGGGAATGTTTGAATAACTAATTTAGTTAACATAGTTTATGTTTCTATTTCGTAAATGAGTTCAATTGATGTATTCATTGTAAATGTGTCACCTTAAAATGAACCTCAAGTAAGTTAAGACGTTCATAATGAAAGAAATTTTATGGCATGTATTTTCCGCTTCGTCTTTTCAGTTAAAGCGTGTTAGGGTGTAACAAGTTGGTATCAGAGCCCTGGTTTGAGGGAAATCAAGTATGAGGAGGTAAATACTTGAACTCAAACCTGTGTGCTCTTGTGATAAGGACCCGTACAATCCAAGACTCGATCAAGATCTAAGGGTAGAAGCCAAGGTGAGTATATGCTTAAGTATGCATTTGAGGATAACTAACAGTATGTTATGTGTAAGGTCAGCATGATTGCTGGGAAGGGATGACCTGTAAATGCGGTCTAGCGCCGGCACCAAGGTATGTAATATGACATATTGACCGAGGTACGTAGATTTAGCTTATGGGTGCATGAAATGGTATATAATTAAGCAAGTGAAAGAAAATTTTAAATGAAATATAATAATGGTATGGTAAGGAAGTTTTAGAAGAGTACACGTGCCGAAACTTAATTCTGCGGACATAAGGTGGTGATTAGACGAAGACACGAAACTAGTATGTGGATTGTGTACCTGGCCAGTACACAAGAAACATATGACGTTCGTGAGACCGTGATAGTTGTCACAGGTATGTCAGTTAGAATTAGGTAGCTGGTAGGCGTGTGGGTGAAATGAGTAATAAGACTCTCGGGAGATTGAGAGTACTATGTAAGAATGAAAAGTGTGAATGATAAGAATGAAGAATGTTGAATCTGCAAGACGGTACGGATCAACAATGTATGAATGCAATGCTTGAATCTGCTAGACGGACTCAAAGAATGAAAGATGTGAATGCAATGCTTGAATCCGCAAGACGGATTCAAGAAATGAAGGATATGAATGCAATATTTGAATCCGCGAGACGGATTCAAACATAAAAGCAATTAAGTGTACGAATGATAAGTATGAATCCGCGAGACGGATTTAAGGACGAAAGAACGACCATAAATGATATGCGAACTTAAAATTTGAGTTAAGAAAAGAAAATTTTGATTAAGCCATATATTAGATACGTTGTTAATTGACTCGTGTGAGTCGGAATGAATGACGGGATACAACCCGACCGATGACTTAAGTATGGCCGGGAAAGGGAAGTTTCGCAAAAAGGTTAATGAAATAATTTTAAGAATAAAAGAATTAGGAGCATTTAAAACCCCAAATAAAATAAGTATGGAGAAAAAGTAATAATGTCGAGTATCGATGGAAAGTGTTAATTTTGATGTTTGGCTTGTTGGCCATGTTCATTTGAACAAGGCATTGTTGAAAGGATGCGCATAGGCGGGTGCTCAACAAATCAATGGTAGCAATCAATGTAAGTATTACATGAACCCATGAAGAAACGGGCCGACTCGAGCCACAAACCGTTGGCATACACGACGAAGTCAAGGTTAGTAAGATGTTTAGCTTGTGATTATGAGTAAGTATTGATATAAATAAATGATTATAGTATGCCTATGATGATATGTTGACCTCTCGTATAAACATTAAGATAATTAGAAGTAACATTAGTAATGGGATGCTAAGGATGTCTCAAAGCGAATAAAATGAAAGATTGTACATGAGGTATGAGTAGAATGAAATAAATCGATTTATTTCGATATATGAAGGTAATATGCTTAAATAGGAAGCTAGAGACAAGCCGTAAACTTAAAATCAATACGAGTAAGGACTGTATACTTTTGGATTAAGTTCAATGAATGAAATGCTAGGGATGATATGTGCTAGAAACTAGCAATATGAAATGAAGGACACTAATAAGAGCTCTGGAATAGAGTCTTACATAAGTATTGTGAATGAACAACTTGAAAGGGGTAAGAGTAGAATTGGTTTGATTCGAATAAGGAAGGTTTCGGGGACGAAACCTCATTTAAGGGGGATAGACTTGTAACGCCCCAAAACTCGTATTATTAAAATTGTTAGTAAGACCCCATGTCTAATAAAATAGAATGTAATAACTAGGTTATTATACCTAGTCAAATGTTTAGCAAAACAAGCAAAGGTATAAACTTGAGGGACCAAAGATGAACAAGGGGAAAGTTATGTTTTAAATTAATAAAAACACACACAAACACACACATCTCGTGTGTGTTCTGGAACGATCAGAAGGGGCTCCATAGGAGCCAAGCCCTAATTCTTCAAAAGCTTCAAATCAAGGGATGATTCAAGGCTCAAAATCGCAAATAAACATGGAATAATGATCACCATCACAAGGGGATCGTAAGGTATGTCTTAGAAGTTAGATTGGTGATCTTTCACGAAGTGGGTTTTGATGTAAATCGCGAATTTGTATGAAATTGAGAATGGGTGTGTGTTAGAATCATCATATTGGACATGGGTTATGCATGATTTAGGTTAATTCGATGTTTTTGGATGAAACCCATTTGTTATGATGAAGATGATGACATGGGTGAATCATCCATGTCCAATTTTGCTTAATATTGATGCATTTTGATTTGCATGATGGGTTCTTGTTAGAGGAATTAAAAGAAATGTAATACTAGTATGTTTGATGTTCATGCATGAATGATTCGTGTTGATTAGGAAGTGGAATTTGATGAATTGTGTATGAGATTAGTAGATTGTGCATGAACTAGTTGTACTTTATGTTTAGAAGGTAGTACATACACCAAAGGCATGATGATGTTATGAAGAACTTAAGTTTAGATCACTAGTAAGTGAGTAATAATGTAGTAATGAAGTGGGTTTTAGATAATGTGATGTAAATTGATAATTTACTTATGTTAATGATGTTTAGAATCAAACATGTGGTTAGTGATGATTTTGATTATGTTAATGCATGTGTTATGTATTAGGTTTTGATAGTAATATAATGTAGGTGATAATGTAATCTTGTTTGAATGAAAGGATTCATGAGGTGAATATGGGGAGAATATGCTTAAATTGCTTGTACAATGTGCTTAAATGATAGTACGCACGCCAAGTGTTTGACAAAATGACTAGGTGAAGTAGAAAGTGAAATTGTATGCAAGTTGTAAGTTTACATGTATAGAAAGCGATTGTGGTGAAAGTAGTAGTTACTAACTCGAAAAATGTGCTTTAGATGGAACTTGTATATGAATTCGAGTTGAAGGTATATGTTGGTCAAATTTATGCATTAGGAGCTTGTACATTGTGTTCGAATGGGTAAGGTTTGCTATGTGGTCTACTAATCCCTTAATTACGGTCAAAAGTGAACATGTACTAAATATATATATAGCATATGACCTCACTAGCAAAGGATGATGTTACGATTATGTTAAATTGATTCTTATAGGAAGTGATTGTCAAATGTAGAATTATGAAAGTATAAGTATGTGAGAATTGATTATGTGTTATGTGTGGTAATGAATTTGGAACTCGAAGATACTGAATAATGTGGTTGACAAATCATGTCGTATGCGTGTTAGTGAAAGTCAATATAGTTAAGAGTTGGAAAATGTGTGTTAATATGAATGAGCATGAATACTAACATTGTCATGCATGAAGACATGAAAGAATAGGAAACACACAAGCGTGGACTAAGCATGGAAGGCTAACGGGTCAAGATGAGGCAGGGAAGCGGTCACGAACACGGATGCACAAGGTAAGTGACTTCCGACTCACTTCTTAGTATGCATGTAGAATTTTCATGTTCATAATTGTGGGGATATTATGTAAGGTTATGTAACGATGAAAGTATTAAGGTAAATTGACGAGTTTAAATGGGTCGAATAATCATGTATAAGTAAGGTAGCGGTAATGAAATTCGTAAAGATTACGGACCCGGGGCAAGGATTCTTAGTCTAAAATGCAGGGAAAGGTTTTACGGACAATTAGAAACAAGTTATGTTGAGATATGCATGAACGGGTCAAAATTTGGTAAAAGGGAAGTAAGCCAAAGGCATAAGAGTCATTAAGTTAGGTAGTCCAAATATTGGATTTTCACTCCATGTGATGGAGAATTAAATTACGGTCGCGTAGGAAAAAGAATCGGGTAAAACGGATAAAAAACGAGTAAGTTATGCGAGTTTTAGTATTAAGAACAAAGGCTGAACTGGGCATCACCGTAGCTTACGGTGCCCACCGTAAGCTACGGTGGGTGCTGGACATTTAATTCTGCCGTAAGGCAGACTAATTCTACCGTAAGCTTTTGGGACCACCGTAAGCTACGGTAGCCACCGTAGCTTACGGTGGAGGTCAGGTGTAAAAGTATTGTTTATGTAAGTTCTTCGTTTTTCTTCGAATTCGAACCCCGTGAACCCATTCCAAGCCTTGTTAAGTTTTTATAATGTTCCTTAACCCTACCAAATGGCTTGGTAAGTTACAGATGAGTATGAAACTCATTTTTAAGATCCGAAACATACCCGATAGATATTTTGGAAGCGTTTAAGATGTGCAAATAAGAACGGGGTATGTATGTATGTATGTATGTATGTATGTATGTATGTATGTATGTATGTATGTATGTATGTATGTATGTATGTATGTATGTATGTATGTATGTATGTATGTATGTATGTATGTATGTATGTATGTATGTATGTATGTATGTATGTATGTATGTATGTATGTATGTATGTATGTATGTATGTATGTATGTATGTATGTATGTATGTATGTATGTATGTATGTATGTATGTATGTATGTATGTATGTATGTATGTATGTATGTATGTATGTATGTATGTATGTATGTATGTATGTATGTATGTATGTATGTATGTATGTATGTATGTATGTATGTATGTATGTATGTATGTATGTATGTATGTATGTATGTATGTATGTATGTATGTATGTATGTATGTATGTATGTATGTATGTATGTATGTATGTATGTATGTATGTATGTATGTATGTATGTATGTATGTATGTATGTATGTATGTATGTATGTATGTATGTATGTATGTATGTATGTATGTATGTATGTATGTATGTATGTATGTATGTATGTATGTATGTATGTATGTATGTATGTATGTATGTATGTATGTATGTATGTATGTAGTATGTATGTTATGTGTGTGTGTGTTGTGTGTGTTGTGTGTGTGTGTGTGTGTGTGTGTGTGTGTGTGTGTGTGTGTGTATGTATGTATGTATGTATGTATGTATGTATGTATGTATGTATGTATGTATGTATGTATGTATGTATGTATGTATGTATGTATGTATGTATGTATGTATGTATGTATGTATGTATGTATGTATGTATGTATGTATGTATGTATGTATGTATGTATGTATGTATGTATGTATGTATGTATGTATGTATGTATGTATGTATGTATGTATGTATGTATGTATGTTATGTATGTATGTATGTATGTATGTATGTATGTATGTATGTATGTATGTATGTATGTATGTATGTATGTATGTATGTATGTATGTATGTATGTATGTATGTATGTATGTATGTATGTATGTATGTATGTATGTATGTATGTATGTATGTATGTATGTATGTATGTATGTATGTATGTATGTATGTATGTATGTATGTATGTTATGTATAGATTTCACTAGTGAATGTATGCACGTGTATAGTTATGTTTCGTTTTGAGTATGGGTGTAAGTATGTAGATATGTACGTAGGTAGGTATATATGTAGGTAATGGTGTAGGTGCGTACGCGAGTAGATATGTATGGACGTAAGTATTATGTATTTAAGTGTGGAGGTGCATACGAGTGTAGGTGTGAACGTATATATATGCGGATGCCAGTATGCATGTATAAGCATATGCCAGTAGGTAATTACGTGTGCTCATATGTTTTCAATACGATTGAGTATTGATGCTAATAATAGTGTACCTTGAGAATGAAGAATAATGCAGGTACAATGTTGAAGTCTCACCGGGAAATGGATACTCAGACGGAAATGCCTAAGTGCAAAGGAATAACGGAATAGAAAGTAAAAGTGTATGAATCTTGTTACGTTCATAATGTGTACTAACGTTTGAATTTTGTATGGTAAGTGTAGGTTGTACGAGTCACGGAGGATCACTGAGGTGTGGAGATCGAAGACCGAGTTACAAGTTAGATTGTACGGGAATGTTTGAATAACTAATTTAGTTAACATAGTTTATGTTTCTATTTCGTAAATGAGTTCAATTGATGTATTCATTGTAAATGTGTCACCTTAAAATGAACCTCAAGTAAGTTAAGACGTTCATAATGAAAGAAATTTTATGGCATGTATTTTCCGCTTCGTCTTTTCAGTTAAAGCGTGTTAGGGTGTAACAAGTTGGTATCAGAGCCCTGGTTTAAGGGAAATCAAGTATGAGGAGGTAAATACTTGAACTCAAACCTGTGTGCTCTTGTGATAAGGACCCGTACAATCCAAGACTCGATCAAGATCTAAGGGTAGAAGCCAAGGTGAGTATATGCTTAAGTATGCATTTGAGGATAACTAACAGTATGTTATGTGTAAGGTCAGCATGATTGCTGGGAAGGGATGACCTGTAAATGCGGTCTAGCGCCGGCACCAAGGTATGTAATATGACATATTGACCGAGGTACGTAGATTTAGCTTATGGGTGCATGAAATGGTATATAATTAAGCAAGTGAAAGAAAATTTTAAATGAAATATAATAATGGTATGGTAAGGAAGTTTTAGAAGAGTACACGTGCCGTAACTTAATTCTGCGGACATAAGGTGGTGATTAGACGAAGACACGAAACTAGTATGTGGATTGTGTACCTGGCCAGTACACAAGAAACATATGACGTTCGTGAGACCGTGATAGTTGTCACAGGTATGTCAGTTAGAATTAGGTAGCTGGTAGGCGTGTGGGTGAAATGAGTAATAAGACTCTCGGGAGATTGAGAGTACTATGTAAGAATGAAAAGTGTGAATGATAAGAATGAAGAATGTTGAATCTGTAAGACGGTACGGATCAACAATGTATGAATGCAATGCTTGAATCTGCTAGACGGACTCAAAGAATGAAAGATGTGAATGCAATGCTTGAATCCGCAAGACGGATTCAAGAAATGAAATGTATGAATGCAAAAATTTGGATCTACGAGACGGATTCAAGGAATGAAGGATATGAATGCAATATTTGAATCCGCGAGACGGATTCAAACATAAAAGCAATTAAGTGTACGAATGATAAGTATGAATCCGCGAGACGGATTTAAGGACGAAAGAACGACCATAAATGATATGCGAACTTAAAATTTGAGTTAAGAAAAGAAAATTTTGATTAAGCCACATATTAGATACGTTGTTAATTGACTCGTGTGAGTCGGAATGAATGACGGGATACAACCCGACCGATGACTTAAGTATGGCCGGGAAAGGGAAGTTTCGCAAAAAGGTTAATGAAATAATTTTAAGAATAAAAGAATTAGGAGCATTTAAAACCCCAAATAAAATAAGTATGGAGAAAAAGTAATAATGTCGAGTATCGATGGAAAGTGTTAATTTTGATGTTGGGCTTGTTGGCCATGTTCATTTGAACAAGGCATTGTTGAAAGGATGCGCATAGGCGGGTGCTCAACAAATCAATGGAAGCAATCAATGTAAGTATTACATGAACCCATGAAGAAACGGGCCGACTCGAGCCACAAACCGTTGGCATACACGACGAAGTCAAGGTTAGTAAGATGTTTAGCTTGTGATTATGAGTAAGTATTGATATAAATAAATGATTATAGTATGCCTATGATGATATGTTGACCTCTCGTATAAACATTAAGATAATTAGAAGTAACATTAGTAATGGGATGCTAAGGATGTCTCAAAGCGAATAAAATGAAAGATTGTACATGATGTATGAGTAGAATGAAATAAATCGATTTATTTCGATATATGAAGGTAATATGCTTAAATAGGAAGCTAGAGACAAGCCGTAAACTTAAAATCAATACGAGTAAGGATTGTATACTTTTGGATTAAGTTCAATGAATGAAATGCTAGGGATGATATGTGCTAGAAACTAGCAATATGAAATGAAGGACACTAATAAGAGCTCTGGAATAGAGTCTTACATAAGTATTGTGAATGAACAACTTGAAAGGGGTAAGAGTAGAATTGGTTTGATTCGAATAAGGAAGGTTTCGGGGACGAAACCTCATTTAAGGGGGGTAGACTTGTAACGCCCCAAAACTCGAATTATTAAAATTGTTAGTAAGACCCCATGTCTAATAAAATAAAATGTAATAACTAGGTTATTATACCTAGTCAAATGTTTAGCAAAACAAGCAAAGGTATAAACTTGAGGGACCAAAGATGAACAAGGGGAAAGTTATGTTTTAAATTAATAAAAACACACACAAACACACACATCTCGTGTGTGTTCTGGAACGATCAGAAGGGGCTCCATAGGAGCCAAGCCCTAATTCTTCAAAAGCTTCAAATCAAGGGATGATTCAAGGCTCAAAATCGCAAATAAACATGGAATAATGATCACCATCACAAGGGGATCGTAAGGTATGTCTTAGAAGTTAGATTGGTGATCTTTCACGAAGTGGGTTTTGATGTAAATCGCGAATTTGTATGAAATTGAGAATGGGTGTGTGTTAGAATCATCATATTGGACATGGGTTATGCATGATTTAGGTTAATTCGATGTTTTTGGATGAAACCCATTTGTTATGATGAAGATGATGACATGGGTGAATCATCCATGTCCAATTTTGCTTAATATTGATGTATTTTGATTTGCATGATGAGTTCTTGTTAGAGGAATTAAAAGAAATGTAATACTAGTATGTTTGATGTTCATGCATGAATGATTCGTGTTGATTAGGAAGTGGAATTTGATGAATTGTGTATGAGATTAGGAGATTGTGCATGAACTAGTTGTACTTTATGTTTAGAAGGTAGTACATACACCAAAGGCATGATGATGTTATGAAGAACTTAAGTTTAGATCACTAGTAAGTGAGTAATAATGTAGTAATGAAGTGGGTTTTAAATAATGTGATGTAAATTGATTATTTACTTATGTTAATGATGTTTAGAATCAAACATGTGGTTAGTGATGATTTTGATTATGTTGATGCATGTGTTATGTATTAGGTTTTGATAGTAATATAATGTAGGTGATAATGTAATCTTGTTTGAATGAAAGGATTCATGAGGTGAATATGGGGAGAATATGCTTAAATTGCTTGTACAATGTGCTTAAATGATAGTACGCACGCCAAGTGTTTGACAAAATGACTAGGTGAAGTAGAAAGTGAAATTGTATGCAAGTTGTAAGTTTACATGTATAGAAAGCGATTGTGGTGAAAGTAGTAGTTACTAACTCGAAAAATGTGCTTTAGATGGAACTTGTATATGAATTCGAGTTGAAGGTATATGTTGGTCAAATTTATGCATTAGGAGCTTGTACATTGTGTTCGAACGGGTAAGGTTTGCTATGTGGTCTACTAATCCCTTAATTACGGTCAAAAGTGAACATGTACTAAATATATATATAGCATATGACCTCACTAGCAAAGGATGATGTTACGATTATGTTAAGTTGATTCTTATAGGAAGTGATTGTCAAATGTAGAATTATGAAAGTATAAGTATGTGAGAATTGATTATGTGTTATGTGTGGTAATGAATTTGGAACTCGAAGATACTGAATAATGTGGTTGACAAATCATGTCGTATGCGTGTTAGTGAAAGTCAATATAGTTAAGAGTTGGAAAATGTGTGTTAATATGAATGAGCATGAATACTAACATTGTCATGCATGAAGACATGAAAGAATAGGAAACACACAAGCGTGGACTAAGCATGGAAGGCTAACGGGTCAAGATGAGGCAGGGAAGCGGTCACGAACACGGATGCACAAGGTAAGTGACTTCCGACTCACTTCTTAGTATGCATGTAGACTTTTCATGTTCATGATTATGGGGATATTATGTAAGGTTATGTAACGATGAAAGTATTTAGGTAAATTGACGAGTTTAAATGGGTCGAATAATCATGTATAAGTAAGGTAGCGGTAATGAAATTCGTAAAGATTACGGACCCGGGGCAAGGATTCTTAGTCTAAAATGCAGGGAAAGGTTTTACGGACAATTAGAAACAAGTTATGCTGAGATATGCATGAACGGGTCAAAATTTGGTAAAAGGGAAGTAAGCCGAAGGCATAAGAGTCATTAAGTTAGGTAGTCCAAATATTGGATTTTCACTCCATGTGATGGAGAATTAAATTACGGTCGCGTAGGAAAAAGAATCGGGTAAAACGGATAAAAAACGAGTAAGTTATGCGAGTTTTAGTATTAAGAACAAAGGCTGAACTGGGCATCACCGTAGCTTACGGTGCCCACCGTAAGCTACGGTGGGTGCTGGACATTTAATTCTGCCGTAAGGCAGACTAATTCTACCGTAAGCTTTTGGGACCACCGTAAGCTACGCTAGCCACCGTAGCTTACGGTGGAGGTCAGGTATAAAAGTATTGTTTATGTAAGTTCTTCGTTTTTCTTCGAATTCGAACCCCGTGAACCCATTCCAAGCCTCGTTAAGTTTTTATAATGTTCCTTAACCCTACCAAATGGCTTGGTAAGTTACAGATGAGTATGAAACTCATTTTTAAGATCCGAAACATACCCGATAGATATTTTGAAAGCGTTTAAGATGTGCAAATAAGAACGGGGTATGTAAGCGAGTATGCAGGGTAATGAATTAAGTACGTGGGTATGTATGTAAGTAAGTATGTATGTATGTATGTATGTATGTATGTATGTGTGTATGTATGTATGTATGTATGTGTGTGTGTGTGTGTGTGTGTGTGTGTGTGTGTGTGTGTGTGTGTGTGTGTGTGTGTGTGTGTGTGTGTGTGTGTGTGTGTGTGTGTGTGTGTGTGTGTATGTATGTATGTGTATGTATGTATGTATGTATGTATGTATGTATGTATGTATGTATGTATGTATGTATGTATGTATGTATGTATGTATGTATGTATGTATGTATGTATGTATGTATGTATGTATGTATGTATGTATGTATGTATGTATGTATGTATGTATGTATGTATGTATGTATGTATGTATGTATGTATGTATGTATGTATGTATGTATGTATGTATGTATGTATGTATGTATGTATGTATGTATGTATGTATGTATGTATGTATGTATGTATGTATGTATGTATGTACGTATGTATGTATGTACGTGTGTGTGTATGTGTGTGTGTATGTGTGTATGTATGTATGTATGTATGTATGTATGTATGTATGTATGTATGTATGTATGTATGTATGTATGTATGTATGTATGTATGTATGTATGTATGTATGTATGTATGTATGTATGTATGTATGTATGTATGTATGTATGTATGTATGTATGTATGTATGTATGTATGTATGTATGTGTGTGTGTGTGTGTGTGTGTGTGTGTGTGTGTGTGTGTGTGTGTGTGTGTGTGTGTGTGTGTGTGTGTGTGTGTGTGTGTGTGTGTGTGTGTGTGTGTGTGTGTATGTATGTATGTATGTATGTATGTATGTATGTATGTATGTATGTATGTATGTATGTATGTATGTATGTATGTATGTATGTATGTATGTATGTATGTATGTATGTATGTATGTATGTATGTATGTATGTATGTATGTATGTATGTATGTATGTATGTATGTATGTATGTATGTATGTATGTATGTATGTATGTATGTATGTATGTATGTATGTATGTATGTATGTATGTATGTATGTATGTATGTATGTATGTATGTATGTATGTATGTATGTATGTATGTATGTATGTATGTATGTATGTATGTATGTATGTATGTATGTATGTATGTATGTATGTATGTATGTATGTATGTATGTATGTATGTATGTATGTATGTATGTATGTATGTATGTATGTATGTATGTATGTATGTATGTATGTATGTATGTATGTATGTATGTATGTATGTATGTATGTATGTATGTATGTATGTATGTATGTATGTATGTATGTATGTATGTATGTATGTATGTATGTATGTATGTATGTATGTATGTATGTATGTATGTATGTATGTATGTATGTATGTATGTATGTATGTATGTATGTATGTATGTATGTATGTATGTATGTATGTATGTATGTATGTATGTATGTATGTATGTATGTATGTATGTATGTATGTATAGATTTCACTAGTGAATGTATGCACGTGTATAGTTATGTTTCGTTTTGAGTATGGGTGTAAGTATGTAGATATGTACGTAGGTAGGTATATATGTAGGTAATGGTGTAGGTGCGTACGCGAGTAGATATGTATGGGCGTAAGTATTATGTATTTAAGTGTGGAGGTGCATACGAGTGTAGGTGTGAACGTATATATATGCGGATGCAAGTATGCATGTATAACCATATGCTAGTAGGTAATTACGTATGCTCATATGTTTTCAATACAATTGAGTATTGATGCTAATAATAGTGTACCTTGAGAATGAAGAATAATGCAGGTACAATGTTGAAGTCTCACCGGGAAATGGATACTCAGACGGAAATGCCTAAGTGCAAAGGAATAACGGAATAGAAAGTAAAAGTGTATGAATCTTGTTACGTTCATAATGTGTACTAACGTTTGAATTTTGTATGGTAAGTGTAGGTTGTACGAGTCACGGAGGATCACTAAGGTGTGGAGATCGAAGACCGAGTCACAAGTTAGATTGTACGGGAATGTTTGAATAACTAATTTAGTAAACATAGTTTATGTTTCTATTTCGTAAATGAGTTCAATTGATGTATTCATTGTAAATGTGTCACCTTAAAATGAACCTCAAGTAAGTTAAGACGTTCATAATGAAAGAAATTTTATGGCATGTATTTTCCACTGCGTCTTTTCAGTTAAAGCGTGTTAGGGTGTAACACTTCACTAAGTGATGTAAGAGACTTAGGCAAACATGGCCTTTGATTGTCAAGAACACTTACGGTCAATCTTGGATCCCGATACGACTCACACACTCTATGATGGACAATGGATGATGGTGGTGGATGATGGTGTTGTGATGGTGGTGGGTGGTGGGTGAAGTGTGAGAGAGGTGGTGTGCCAAGGGATGAGTTACAAGAGCTCCAAGCACTCCTATTTAAAGGCTGAACAGAGGCTCGGGCACGGCCCCGTGTCCATTGGGCACGGGCCCGTGTCCATCCTTCTCTCTTTCTTCATTAAATGCAGTTTGTCTGCATTAGTTGACCACGCCCCCATGTCCGCTGAGCACGGCCCCGTGGTGGGCGATGGAAGCTTCTACAACTTTGTCTTTTCTGCTGACACTTGGGCACGCCCCCGTGCTCACTGAGCACGGGGCATGTTCAGTCTTCTGTCTTCTTGTATTGCTTGGGAAGATGCTGTCGGGAGGTCGGGCATGCCACGTTTGCTCTTTTTCTTGTATTTATGTTAGATTTAGCTGCCTTTTTGCTTCTTTTGTTCATTTGAGCTCATTTAATCCTGAAAATACAAAAGGAAGACAAAAGCACACTTTTTCCAACATTAGTACTAAAAAATGGTTAGTTTTATGCCACAATTGATGTAATTTATATGTTGCATTTTGTGCACATCAAAACCTCTAGTGGAAGTAAGGATCAGGGTTATGATCATTTTATTTATATAACTTCTAGTGGAGGATTTAACTCTAATTCTTACTCACCCAATAATAATTTTGTAGTAAATGGGGAAAACCAAGTTTCTGACAACTTATCTTTTGAG
Organism: Helianthus annuus; assembly: GCF_002127325.2. Classification (NCBI taxonomy): domain Eukaryota; kingdom Viridiplantae; phylum Streptophyta; class Magnoliopsida; order Asterales; family Asteraceae; genus Helianthus; species Helianthus annuus. Next base: position 53,403,527 of record NC_035440.2, on the reverse strand, counting down.
TTAAATGATCTTCACCACTTTGACCCCACTGATTTGGAATAAATGGACATCTTGCACCAACTTGCTTTGCTAAGTGTTAGAACTAGCAAATTTTACAAAAAAAAAAAAAAAAAGGTTGCATGGGGGGTTGAAAGTTGGGTTGAATAAATATAAAATCAAGTGTAACAAGTGTAATAGATTAGGCCATTTTGCTAGAGAGTGTAAGAGCCCAACATGTGGTCCTATTGTCACACATCCAAGTCCTAGACCTCAAAACACTCAAAACACTATCTGTTATACCCAATATACCCCTGCTCCACACATGCAAAGCATTGCTCACTTTGCACACCCTACAACCACTATTCAACTACAGTATGTCCAAACCACTGTTCCTTAGATACACTATGTTCAAACCCTATTCCCTCAGGTTCTAGTGCAACCAGCGCCACAAGCTGCACAAACCTCTACTCAGGCAGAAAATAGTCAACAGAGCTTCTTCACACAAGGTTTTGTTGATTGGAGCAGCTTACCTGATGAACTTACATATGAAAATTTTGCTCAAGTTGCCAATTTTGAAAAGAAACCTGATGATTTTTGTTTTATGACACTAGAGACAATATTGGAAGGGGTTGAGTCTGAGGAAGTGGTGTGCAATTCTGATGAGGTTTGTGATAATGTTGAAACAAATGTTTTAGAAGAAAAGGTTGGTGAAGAAATGTTGAATCCTCTGTCAGACCCATAGGAGTCTAGTGTTTGTGAAGGAGAGTGTGATTGTGCCATGATGGCTGCTACTAAGGTATCACCTCAAGTACTTAAAGACTTCTGTTCAAACAAATGTGTCATTGTTTTTTCTAACACTAAAGAGGTGAATGAAAACCTTAGGAACGAGATCTTAAATGATGAAATTCAGTTTGAAAAACTTGTTAAAGAGATAGAATCAAAACTGTTTGAAAAAGAAAGTGACATCAGTAGTCTCAAACATGAATCAAGCGTAACCAAGGATGAACTCCAAACAATGGTAGAAAAATACCGTAGTTCTAAAAAGGAGTTTGAATCTACCCAAATCACATGTGAAAAATGGGTAGAATCCTGCAAAGTTTATGAGTTGATGTTAGAAAAATAGATTAAAAGTAATGTAACATTTGGAATAGGCTTTCGCAAAAATGACCAAGTTTCTGAAAACATTGCTATAAATGATTCTGGTTTGGTTGAAATCGTTCCTACCAACATGGTTGGTCAAGAAATTAAAGTCACAGAACCAAATGGAAAGAAAATTGTTTTAGAAAGACTTGAAGGATCCTCAACTTTTGAGGAAATTGTAAAAAATCAATTCGAACCAACATGGTCAGTTGAATGTGACACTCTTGAAAACTTCAAGTCAATGGACTTCTCAACCATTGAGGATGTAAAAGCACCTAAAGTGAAAATCATTCCCTTAAAAGACCTTCCAGCAGATGTTACAACAGCTTTTGACAAAAAGGATGAAAAAGGGAAGAAGAAAGAGAAGATAACAAACTTGTTTTGTGACTTTTGCAAAAAGAAAAACCATGTTAGTAAAAGTTGTTTTCTCTTAAAAGCATATGACATAAACAAGACTAGTGTGATTGTTGCTGCACCTCATTGCACTATCTTTGGCAAGAAAAATCACAAAACTCAAGAGTATGTTCATCTCAAAAATTTTCATGTCAAAAGAAATGATTATAAATCAAAAACACTTGAGAGTCCACAGGCTAGTACTGAAAAAGAAAAGTCCAAACAGACCTTCATCCTAGTCTAAACATCTGTTACCAAACAGCTGAATGCAACCTCTGCTCCCTGAGAGGTTCAGGTAACAACAGATGGACCACTAGCAAACCAAATTTCAAGAGGATATGGCCAACCAATTTATCAAAGTGTACCACATGGTTATCAGGTCTACAAAAGACCTTCAAAACCAAGAGTGAACAAGCATCCTCATGGTTACAACCACTTGACAGGAAATGGTTCACAACAGATGTTTCAAATATCTCCTCAAAACTCTGACCATTCTCTTGGACTTGAGGCTAGAATGTTTGTGACCCCATCCAAAGCCATTTTGGCTTTGCACACTCACCAAAACTAATTTGTTACTGATGTGCAGGGAGCTTCTACTTGCTTTGATTGTTTATGGTATGTAGATAGTGGAGGCCGCAGGCACATGACAAGATGTAGAGCCCTTCTCAAAGATTTTATAGCACATGGAGTGGGTGATATATCCTTTCGTAACAACTCAAAAGGAAAGGTGTTAAGGTCAAGGACAGTCGAAGCAGGGAAACTCAAGTTTGAACATGTCAATCTTATCAACAATCTAAAATTTAATCTTCATTGTGTGTCTCAAATGAGTGAAAAAGGCTATGGGTCATTCTTCACTAAGGAAACTTGTAAGATTGTTGGGCCATATGTGTTGAAAAAGATTGAAGAAATCATAGCCGGGGGCAAAACACTGCTTGTTGCTCATAGGAGTGGCAATGTGTATGTGGTTGATATTTTGAAAGATAATCCAATGTCTGATGCTTGTCTGTTCACAGCTGCCTCTACCAAAGAGACAGAACTATGGCATAGAAGACAAGTCACACAAATCTCAAAACTATCACCACACTCTCAAAACAAGGTCTTGTAAGAGGCCTTCCACCAAAACTTTTCACATGTGATGAACATTGTGTTTCTTGTCTAAAAGGTAAACAACATAAAAGTTCATTCAAATCCATTAATGAGTCCAAAACTAGTCAGTGTTTACAATTGTTACACATGGACTTGTTTGGCCCTGTTAAAATCACGAGTCTTAAAAAGAGGAGGTATTGTCTTGTCATAATTGATGATTTTTCAACGTTTACGTGGACATACTTTTTGCACTCCAAAGATGAGACTGCAAGTATTTTGTAGGACTTTATAAGAAAAGTTGAAAAACAATTTGATCTACCATTAAAAATCTTCAGGAGTGACAATGGAACAGAGTTTAAAAATAAGGAGTTGAATGACTTCTGTATGTCAAAAAGGATTGTAAGGCAGTACAACATCCCAAGAACACCAGAATAAAATGGGGTGGTTGAAAGAAAGAACAAGACCTTAATTGAGGTTGCAAGAACAATGCTTACAGATTCAGGTTTACCATTGTCTTTTTGGGCAGAGACTGTAAACACTACTTGCTATGTGTAAAACATATTTTTAATCAACCCCAGACATCCAAAGACTGCTTATGAAACTTTGTTCAAAATCAAACCATTGGTCTCTTATTTCCAAATGGTTGACTACCCATGTTTCATTTTAAACTTAAAAGATTCAAATTCAAAAATTGCAGCCAAAGTAGATTGTGGTTATTTTCTGGGATACCCAACTACTTCCAAGGCCTACAAAGTGTTTAACACAAGGACTAGGTGTGTAGAAGAGACTTTGAATGTAAAGTTCAATGAACTTTCTTCTTTAAAAATCCCAGCAAATCCTACTGAATTGTTTGATTTAGATAAATTTACATTTGAAGATGTACCTGTCAAGACTAACAATGCAGGTACATCACAGTCTTCTCATCAAGATTATGGATTTGACATTGTGATCCCACAATATAAAGTCTCTTCCACCACTAGAGAAACAAATGTTCAAAACAGCTGTCAAAACTCTTCCAGTACTGCTTCAACAATTGTTGATCCTCAAACCTCTGCCACCTCATCCAATCAATCCACTACTGGCAAAAGTCCATCCTCTGTGGACAAAAGTCAACCCATTTTTACACCTATTCCACCCATACCTCCACCTCAATTCTAAACGGATGCTGACTCTTCAAAATTGCCAACAGTTGTTAGCTCATATGATTAACATCTGCAGCCTTCACCTCTAAATGCCATCATTCCATACAAGGAAGATCTAATCTACCTTAAAAGTCATTCACCAGACCAAGTTATTGGCAACATCAATGAAGGGGTACTCACAAGAAGTCAATCCCAAAACATTTGTCTTTTTGCTGGTTTTCAATCACTCACACAACCTATCAACTACCAAGAGCCACTGAAAGACAATAGTTGGGTAGAGGCTATACAGGAAAAGATCCAACAGTTCAAGAGACGGCAGGTATGGGAACTTGTACCTTTGCCTAAGGATGTATATCCAATTGGCACAAAATGGGTCTTCAAGAACAAAATAGATGAAAGGGGTATTGTTGTCAAGAACAAAGCTAGGCTTATGGTTCAAGGCTTTAGATAAGAAGAAGGCATTGATTATGATGAAATATTTGCTCCTGTAGCAAGATTGGAAGCCATCAGATTGTTCTTAGCCTTTGCTGTCAACCACAACATCATGGTGTATCAGATGGATATCAAATGTGCATTCCTTTATGGTAAGATCCAGGAAGAGGTATATGTATGCCAACCACCTGGTTTTGAAGATGCCGTTTATCCAGATCTTGTCTACAAGCTTAATAAAGCTTTGTATGGCTTGAAACAAGCACCAAGGGCCTAGTATGAAACTTTATCCACCTTTCTCTTATCCATAGGCTTTACAGGAGGTAAAATTGATAAACACTTTTTTTTTAAAATGGAAAGGAAAGGATTTGATGATTCTCCAGATTTATGTGGATGACATCATTTTTGGATCCACATGCAATTCCATGTGTGAAGAGTTTAGGGAACTCATGACAGCAGAGTTGAGATGAGTGCCATGGGTGAACTTCAATGCTTTCTTGGTCTCCATGTTAAGCAATTGCAAAATGGTACATTCATTCATCAAAGTAACTATGTCAAAGAATTGTTAACAAAATTTGAGATGAATGATTGTAAACCATGTAGTACACCCATGGCCACCACAAAACTGGTCACCGTTGATGATAAAGATGACTTGGTTGATCAAACACTTTACAGAAGCATGATTGGGTCTTTATTGTACCTAACTGCATCAAGGCCAGACATCATGTTTGTAACATGTTGTCACAACCCCCGACCCCACCCTAGGAGCGGGAGCTGGGAACCAGTCAGATGGTATCGGTGTTTATTAATTATACAGCGGAAAACTTTCATCAGGACCGTAGTTAGGAAATATTTATTAGAGTTTCAAAACACCATATTTTATAATAAACAAGTGGGATAAAATCTATGTTTTGTTTGCAATACAATTTATATGGATAAACCCTAATTATTGAAAATATAATCTCCTTTTTATTTAGATAACTTTTATAGCCACTTTTCTAAGCGTTCAGTGCTCTCCAGCTGGCTTCTATTGGCTTCACACTAAGTTACCTGAAACACGTTTTAAAAAGATTTTATCAGCAAGAAATACTTGCGAGTGCATCCCAGTTTAATCAAAATAATTTTATAACTTTACAGTATTGAGAGCGATTAAAATGTTTATATCTACACAGTTACTTATTCAGTACTGTCAATCTTGACTTGTGGGTCATGTTACTCATTGGCTAACTCTTTGTCCAATAGTAACGGATTCCAAATAATGTATACAAAACCCCAACATACCGGAAGTAAATGTATAATACATAGACTCAATCACTATTAATTATAATTGAAAACATTTGAGGTTTTACAAAAAGATTTACAGAAAAAAAAGAGAGAGAATGACTCACAGACGGTGAGAAAAAGAGAATGGACTCACAAAAAGAGTTTTCAAAAGGAGAATGTAGTCACCTTGTAGATTTGGGAAATTCTATGAGCTTCCTGGTAATATTTCTAGATTATTTCTTGAGTTTCTAAAGAATATACAATGCACACGTGTTAGTAAGATAACCCTAATCACCTTAGTCGTACTACACGAGACAGAACTCCAACGAACTAAGTCAGGCAGAGCCTTGGCATGTGTTACGGAGTCCTAGATCAATCGAGTAGAGTAACGAATACGTGATCGGGGGTTATAATACATACAACAAGGTAGAGCTTTACTTGTTAGGGGGTATTAGGCTATAGTTTTAGCCTATAGAAACAGAGAGAGAGAATTGAGAGTTGAACAATTTGGAAATGTCGATCTCTGCTCCTTTTATAGCTGGTTGAGGGATTCCTCGTGCCCCGCGAGGCCCGCCTCTATCTCCTTCGCGGCCCACGAGGGAGTTCTAGGTCGGCGTAGGGTTGGTGAGTCATCATGTAGGGCTGACACTTGTGACGACACGTGGCTTAACAGGTGATCAGCAAGCTACACTTCGTTGCGCCCCGCGAAGGAATCCGCTTCGTTTTTTGAGGGCCGCGACGGCACCAAATTATTTGTTTTGTTTGTTTTTCATTAATATAAATGTTGTTCGGGTCCGTTTCTCACATATGGGGTGTATTTTAGGACGTTAGGGGTGTTTTAAGGGATTTTAGGAGGGTTGTTATACATATGTCTGTGTAAGATCCCAGTCTGCACTTAGAAAGTCCAACCTTATAGTTGTGAAAAGAATATATTCAGATAAATAAAAGTTGCTCCCACACTTGGTATCTATTACCCTGCTAATGGGAATATTGAGCTTTCAGGTTATTCAGATGGTGATTTTGCTGGTTGTCATACTACAAGGAAGTCCACTTTAGGAGGGTGCAAGTTTCTAGGAAATTGCTTGGTTTCTTGGTAAAGCAAAAAGCAAGCAGCAGTTTCAACATCAACAGCAGGGGCTGAATATATTGCTGCTGCAAGCTGTACAGCCCAACTCCTGTGGCTTCAAAATTAGTTGCTGCATTTTGGTGTGACTGCCTTAAAGACTCCTCTTATGTTGGATAGTCAAGCAACTGAAAACATCATTAAAAATCCAGTTTCTCATTCAACACCTAAGCACATTGACATCAGAAATCATTTTGTGAGGGATAGCGATGAAAAAGGTTCGATTTCTCTGCATCATGTTCCAACTAAGGATCAACTGGAAGATGTGTTGACAAAAGCTTTAGACACATCCACCTTTGAAAGCTTGATCTTTAGGATTGGCATGCTAAACATGGATTAAAAGCAATAATTTGTTTTCTAGGAATAAAAAGCATTAAAATGTTTTATAAAAATCAAAATTCCATCCTTAAAAATATCTTTGATTGAAAAAGTTTTCAAAAATCCTTAAAGTCTGTTCCAAACCATTATTTCTAAAAATTTTGATTGGCTAAAAATTCATCCACTGCTGAAAGGTATCCTCTGTTTTCATTTACCATTGTTCTTCACACAGTTGCGTAGTGTACTTATAAATGGAAAGGATTTTGCGGCGTGGTTGGATAAGAATTGATTCAGCGCGGCCAGGCGGCCGGCTAGCCACTGCATCTCCTTTATGCTGCGTGGAAATGGCATCCTTTTGATAACTTGCACTTTTTCGGGCCTTGAATCCACCTTTTGTTACCATAAAACCCAAGAATTTACCTTCTTCCATTCCAAACGAACACTTGCTCAGGTTGAGTTTCATGTTAACGTTGCGTAATGAGTTGAAGGTCTTTTCAATATCTTTCAACATTTGATATTCTTGCGGGCTCATGACCACCAAAACGTCGATGTACACTTCGATATGCTTCCCAATATCGTCGCCAAAAGTTTGGTCCATTAAGCGCTTGTTGGTTGCACCAGCATTGAGGAGGCCGAAGGGCATCTTGGTATAACAGAAAATACGTATTTCGGTGCGAAATGTCGTCTTATCTTCATCTTCGACGGCCATTTGCACTTGATGGTAACCCTTATATCAATCCAATAAGCATTTCCATCGAAATGGTGAGAGATAGTCAATCTTTTTGTCTATCACTAGGATAGAATAGCAATCTTTGGGGCAGACCTTATTGAGATCCTTGTAGTCCACAAACATGCGCCACCCCCTGTTGACTTCTCGGCCATCACTGGGTTTGCAACCCATGTTCGATATCGCACCTCGCGCAAGATACCAGCCTTCAACAACTCACAGACTTGTTCATTCATTTCCTTGGTCTTCTCAGACCCAAGGCTACGTTTCCTTTATACTTTCGGCTAGACTGATGGAAAAGTGTTCAAGCAATGCTCAGACCCAAGCAATGCTCAGACCCAAGCAATGCTCAATGATCATCTATTCAACGAATGAATGTTTTCTAACATTGCCAGACCGAGAGTCACGGTCTGATCAGGATATTTGCGGTTTAAAACCCATTTCTCCGGCTCTGTGCGAAGAGTGGTTTTGCTTGCTTTGTTAGTCGAGCTTCGTCAGCTTCCATCACTTCCTTCTTTGAATAGATAATCGCCACCCCCGTTTCAGTTGGGAAACCTACTACAAAATGTGGGGTTGTCGTCACCATGCTCAAGTGACCTTGAGTTTCCCTACCGACCAGGACATCATGCCTTAACTTGACGAGCATAACCATGAAGTTTACCTCTGTCGTTCTTGAGTGTTCCTGTCTGACGACGTGACTGGGAAAGAGATCTGACCTAGAGGAAACACAGTTTCATTATAGAAACCAGACAAGGGGTAATCCACCGGTTCCAAACGCACTTTATCTTTTGGATCAAACTTATCAAAACGCTACTCTTATATAATATTAGTCGTGCTCCCTGGGTCAATGAAGACATTATCTGTCTCATAATGGCCTATAATTCCGGTGATGAGGATGGGGTGTGTGGCGCGAGGCCCCCTGCGTACCACTGGGAATATCACTTGTTGTTTGCGCCAAGACTCTTCATACGGGCGCTTGCCTTTACTTTTTGCGCTTCTTCTTGGTCCTCCATCAAACATGTGGGTTTCTAATCGGCGAACCTTCTTTTGACCCCCTTCATCTGCTTTTGTATTTGCCTAGTCTCCTTGTGCACATTCTTCACTAGGTGCCCAAGCTTTCCACTTTTAAGGGCCTTTTGGATCTCTGTGCGGGTACTAATGCAATCTTCGGTTAAGTGACCTGTGTCTTTGTGAAAATCGAAGTACAGATTTGGTTCTTGACCCTTCTTGTTAGACATGGGATTATGAGCTTTTAAATTGTGGTACTCCGTCATAAGGACCTCCTTGGGAGTCTTTGTCAACGGAGTCCAATGCTTCTTTCTGTTTTTGTTCTAGATTGCCTTTCGATATCCGATTTTATCAATTGTGGCGCGCGCGTCCTCCCCATATCGAGCCAGAGTTTTTATCATAACTACTGGACTGGTTCAACTTCCAGCAAGAGTTTTTGTTTTCTTGTTACGCCTGCTGGAGTCTTGCGCGTTGATTCTTAAATACTGATCCTCAGAGTAATGGTTGGACCTGCCACCAGTCAGTGACTCTTCTGTCTGCGCCACAATTTTGGCTCCTGCCATCAATTTATCCCATTCCCTGGCATACCATCTATGCCTGTGACAGTCCAGATCAGGCTATCACATCGTATTGTTTTTTTTTGAAGTGGGCGCGCATTAAATCTTCGCTAACACTCCCAATTTCTAAACACTCCTTGTTAAAGCAAGGGATAAAATCTTCTAGGCCCTCATCTTCACATCTCAAATGTTCATGACTTCAGATGTATCACACTTATAGCACCTCTGTTGGAAAAAAAGTGGGGAAGGAACTTGTCTTGAAAGCCAGGCCATGACTTTATCTTACCTGTAGGGAGGCTATCGAACCATGCGCGGGCCGCTCCTGTCAGGGTTTGCACAAAAAGATGGCACCATATAGGCATGGTCCATTCGCCACCACACCAACACTTGTGAACAGCTGGATCTGATCATCTGGATCAGTTAAGTCATTGAACTTACCCATAGCTTCTGCAAACGGTTAAAAACTGTTGATGTTACTTCTTGTTGGTACGTTGAGTTTTCTTCATCAGTGTTTCGATCCCACTCATCGTTGATGTTGCGCGGCCCAAGTCGGCTACTCAACGGAGGTTTTCGTTGTGGATGCGAGTAGGTGTCATAGTAACTTTTTGTGTCATCATAAGTGTCGTGCGTGTCGCGCTCACTTTGTCTTCGGTGTGATGATGACCTTTCATGCTATTGTCTTCCTACGCGCTCCTGATGCAGCGTCTCATAGTTCAGTTGTCTTGTCTTGGTGCTGGTGTCACCACAGGAGACTGGTGCGTCTCGGCTTGTACCTACCCTTGCTGCACGCACAGTTACGCATAGATGAGATTCAAAGTTTCCTAACTCTTTGCAAACCAAGATGCAAGAGTTTCCCCTCGGGTAATCCTGACATCATAGGCATTCCTAATATCGCTGGTGCTGAAGGACCAACACCATGACTTGTTGGGGTCACCGTTTGGGTGGTACGATACCACTTGTAGGTATAACTCCAACGTTTATGCCTTCCCCTTCGATGTGCTCGTCAGTGGGTAGGTTTTGGACGTGCGAGTTATCCGCTGCCGTACCCAATTGAGAGTGTGCACCAAATGGTGGAAAAGGGATTCCTTGATCAGCCATAGATCAAGAGAAAGCAGCTCGAAAAGAAGATGAAAAGTGATTGTAAAAAATCGGAGGACGCCAATGAAGAAACACCAAACTAATCAAGTGATTAGCTTGTGTTTTGTGCCTCGACAAATAAAGGTTAATCTTCTTTCGTCTCGTCCAAACTGCTGCGAAGATCATGCAGAACACTTAACACATCATAAGCTCGTTACAAGGAGGATAATAGGGGGGTTCTGCTTGTAACCACCCTCCAACGTGAGAATAAGTAATTTGTTTTGAGGATAAAAGTGTGCGTATAGAGTAAAAGAGTGAGAGAGCGAATCCTTAAACCTAAAGGTGAAGTCCTCTATTTATAGCCGGAGAATAGTGAAGGAGGAGACCTGCTAGCTAGCCAGTGCCTGCCAGCTGTCCAACCAGAAGGAATATCCTTTTTGTCCCCTCTGACGTTGTCTGTCGCTGAGGTGACGTGGCGTAAAGTTATTCGTTCCAACTGGGCACTCACTTGTATTGGTTGCCATCCTGTCTTCCCAGGAACTTGCAAACGTTGTTGGCGTCTTGCTATTGGTACCGCCTGTTGTCCTTTTTGTCTGCATGATCATCTTTCTTGTCACCAGATGACCTTCTGGATGCTCTCGTGTTATGTGGACACCAGGTTAGAGTGGTGTGGTCCCTTTGACATGTGTTCACTTGTGGTTTTAGACCACACCCCTTTAAAATAGTTGTGATGTCAGATTTTAGGGACAAAATTTTAGTCACTAAGTTAAAAAAGGAAGAAAGGCTAATAAATTTTCTTTGTCTAGAAGTATTTTTGGTGACACCTTCATTGACAGAGCACTACTAGAAATATCTCAATTTGTTACGAAAATTTCCAACGCAAAAAAATGTGTTACAAATTCGGACATATTTGCAACGCATTTTTGACAGAAAAATGCGTCACAAGTGCATTGCAAAACTTTAAAGCTCTAAACTGAAATTGCGTTGAAAATTCGTCACAAATTTCCGACACCATATTTTTGTCGTAAACGTTAAAGATTGCGTAGTAAATGCGTAGCAAATAGTTTTCAACAGGGTTTTTTCCAACATCAAGGTTTTGTTGCAAATGTGTATGTAACAAACCTGAATTTGCTACGCAATTATAAAGGAAAAGCTTGTTAGAAAATGCCACATTTCTAGTAGTGCAGGGTTAGTTTATTGAATGTTTGTTTTGTTGAAGTGTGTACAAACTTGCAAGTTGCATTTATGGAAAAATAATTTTAATAAAATGTACCCTTTAGGTTGTTCTAATTTGCTTAATAGTTTTCTCAAGATGTAGTTATGTTTAACTTGGAGAAATAATTTTAATAAAATGTACGGTTTAGGCTGTTCCAATTTGCTTGATAGTTTACCGAATATGTGTTATGTTTAACTATTTTTCTCTGTAACATAACGATTTAAAACGATTTAAACAAAGTGTCCTGAGTAAAGCGCGTGCAATCCACTAGTTTATAATAATTATACCCCCACTACTTTTGGCCCCAAAAGCAAAAGATTAATCCAGTCAAACACCGATTCCAATAGAGAAATTCATAGATTGCAAATTCTGGATTCTCCGTCCAATTCAGAGGTATATATCTGTTTTCTTCATCCACATCACGCTTACAACCAGTGTTAGCATTTTTTAAGTACAATTGTTCAATTAGAATCTTCTCTTGGCATTTGTGAATCACTCATCACTTTTGGTATTTATTTGAAGGGCAAGATATCATAGGAAGTTGTATTAGTGTAGAAATATTAGAAAGCAATGTTGACTATCCATTGAATAATTAAGAGTTTGAATTAAATGGGTTAAATTAAACAAAAATGGAGTCTCATGATATTGTTTATGGGTAATTTACTCTATTCAAGTCAATAGTTTTTATCTCCACCAATTCCATCATTTTTAATTTTTAAACGTTAATAACTTTTTTCATACGGTATAATTTTTTTATAAAAATTGCACCATAAAACAAGCGTTTTTAAAACGAGCACACTATTGCTATATTTTTGAAAAAAAGCTTTCGATAACCTAGATGTGTAAAACACAATGGAAAAAAAAACACAAAAATGTTTTTTTATGAAACGCAATGAGAAAAAAATCACAAAAGATATATATTGTTTCTAAAAGGCAATAGCCTAAGAGCTTTCATAATGATAACCCTAAAAATACGTGAGTGGGTTTAGTTATATTATAAGGATTGGTTGTTAGTGTTTGTGAATGGTTGTTAGTGTTTTTGAATGGTTGTGAGTGGAGAATAGAGAAAATATATGAGAATCTTACTGTTATATGTAAATACATGGGAAGAAATTGCTGGAGAAGGAAAACTTATAACTTTTTTAATATTTTTAAAATTTGTTGTGAGTGGATGAGATAGAAAAAGTAATGATAAAAGCATAAAAATATATTTTAATTGAAAAATAGAGAGAAAGAATAGTTGTTTTTTAGTGTAAATATATAGATATGGATAAGGATTTCACTGTGAATGCTCTAAAATATAAGAAATGTTTTTTTTTTCTAAAACGCAATGGAGTAAAAATATAAAGAAATGTCTTTTTTCCAAAAAACGCAATGGGTTAAAAACACAAAGAAATGTCTTGTTTTTAAATGTAATGGACTAAAAACACAAATGAATGTTTTTTTTTCTAATACGCAATGAACTAAAAACACAAAGAAATGTGTTGTTTTTAAAATGCAATAGACTAAAAACACAAACAAAAAGTGTTTTTTCATTCCTTTGTAAAACGCAATGACTTAATTCAAAAACCCAAATCGTAAAACGCAATTCAAAATTTTCTTACACAGATCGAAGCCGATTTCTTCAGATGTCTTCCAGATTTACGAAATATGAATGCTAGAAACACTTATCAATGATCGAATCAAACAAATCTAGTGATTCGCTTCAAAATGGCGGAAAGAATGAGAAATTGTATGATATTAAACTGAGCTTCTTCAAAAAAAGTTGAAGAACACTGTAGCTGAGTGTTTAAATCATTGATTGATAATGAAAATCGAAGTATGATGTAGTGATTATTGATATAGAAAGTAAAGAAAATGTTGAAGATGATGGGTTTTAAAAATGGTGGCTTTTCAAGTTGCAAGGAAATAAAAAAAGGAGAAGATGGGATAAGATTGACTAAAATAGCATTCCTCTTTATTTTTCAATTTTATCACATGTCATAACCCTATTTCTTCCTACCCTTCTACACAAACTATACTTCCTATTTTATCCTCTCCCTTATGAACAATGTTTATTTATTTGTTTTTTTTTTATTTTATAATTAGAGTCAGGATATACTAGGAAGTTTATTTTGGTGTAAAGGTTAGAAAGTAATTTTAACCATCTATTTTGGTGTAAAAGTTAGAAAGTAATTTTGACTATCTTTGAGAGTATTCTAGTCTATCCATGTCAATAGTTTGTCTCTCCTCAAATTTCCTCCCTTTTTTAAAACGTTAATAACTTTTTCATACGATATTACCAAAAAACGAGCATTTTTTATCTTTAAAATGCGCACACTATTACTATACTTTTGAAAAAAAAAGTTTTTGATAACCCAGGTGCGTAAAACACTATGGAAAAAAACACAAAAAATGATTTTTTTTTTCAAAAACACAATGGATAAATAACACAAATAAATGTCTTTTTTTCTAGAACGTAATGGAAAAAAACCACAAAGAAATGTCTTTTTTTAAAGGAAAATTGGATTTAAATAATCTCAATTTTCTCAATTTGGGCGATAATATTCCCAACTGAGTTATTGGCCGATAATAATCCAAACTGGTCTACTTTTGGCCGATAATAGTTCGCCGTTAAAATAGCTTAATGGAGTTAAGCTTTTTTCCGAATTACAAACCGATGTTTAATGGATATTGATCAGAACGAGGATTCAAGTCGATTTATGTAAAACTTACCTCGAAACGACGCTTCAAACGGCTTGATTTTTGTTAATTGGAAGTTTAAACACCCGAATTGAAGCACCATTTTCGTCGTTTAGGATAGTATTTCGAGGTAAGTTTTACATCAATCAACTCATATCCTCGTTCTAATCAAAAACCCAAAAACATCGGTTTGTAATTCCGAAAAAAGACTTAACTGCGTTAAGATATAATTAACGCAGGCTATTATCGGCCAAAAGTGGACCAGTTCGGATTATTACCGGCCAATAACTGAATTGGGATTATTATCGGCCAAATTGAGAAAGTTGAGATTATTTAAATCCAAATTATTTTTTTTAAAAACGTAATGAACTAATAACACAAAGAAATATGCTTTTTTTTTCTAAAGCGTGATGTACTAAAAACACAAAAGAAATTCTTTATTTTAAAACACAACGGACTAAAAACAAAAAAGAAATTGTTTTTTTTTTCTAAAACGCAATGGACTAAAAACACAAAAAAATGTGATTTTTTTATAAAACGCAATAGACTAAAAACACAAAAGAAGATGTTTATTCTAAAACACAGTGGACTAAAACACAAAAGAAGGTGTTTATTCTTAAACGCAATTGACTAAAAACACAGAAGAATATGTTTAATCTAAAACACAATTGACTAAAAATACAAAAGAAAATGTTTATTCTAAAATGCAATGAACAAAAAACACAAAAGAAACTGTTTTTTTTTTCTTTCTAAAACGCAATGAATTAAAAACACAAAAGAAAATGTTTATTCTAAAACGCAATTGACTAAAAACACAAAAGACAATATTTATTCTAAAAGGTAATTGACTAAAAACACAAAAGAAATGGTTTATTCTAAAACGCAATTGACAGGTAATTGACTAAAAACACAAAAAAAAAAAAAAAAAAGATTTCTTTATTCTAAAACGCAATGGACTAAAAACATGAAAAAAAGTTTTTTTTTTCCTAAAATGCGATGGCCTAAACATATAAAAAAAATGTTTCTTATTAAAATGCAATGGACAAAAAACACACAAAAACTATGTTTTTCATTCTTTTTAAACGTAATAGACAAAAAGACACAAAAAAGTGTTTTTCATTCTTTTGAAAAATGTAATAGAAAAAAAAAACGGTGTTTTTTCATTGTTTTGTAAAACGTAATAAACAAAAAAAAAAACACACCAAACATATGTTTTTTCATTCTTTTGTAAAACACAATTCTAAATAAAAGTTTAAACTGAAAACTGTTTTGTAATTTTATTTGAGAAATTTTGTCAAACACTTGGTGTGCAACTTTTTATCATTGATTTCTTAATGAAATTGGAACCAATAATGTTGTCAAACGCATGAATATATCAAGAGAATGTTAGAGTTATAGATATCTTCACTTTGACTAAAAAATGTTTGAGAAATTTGAGAAGAGAAGTACTTGTTTCAACTTATTTCTCATGTTCCGTCGCATTATGTCAAATTGAAAAAAAGATGAGAAATTGTATAAAAATAAATTGGGTTTCTTCAAACAAATTGAAGAAAACGCTGATTGAATGTTTAAATCATTCATTAATAAAGAAAATTGCACTGTGATGTAGTAGTTCTAGAGAGAGAAAGTGAAAGAATTGTTGAAGATGGTAGGTTTTGAAGATACAGAAAAAAATAAATAGAATAGATGAAAAGAGATCGACTAAAATACCTCTCTTTATATTTTTTTGCTATTTATCACATATCCTCCTATTATTGATTTTGTGTTTCTAGTAATTAGTGTCTAGTTGACACTCGATTTATACTTATTAGCAGATTACTAAATGGTTATGATAATCTACTGCAAAATAATATGCTAACTACTTATTAGTGATTTACTTGATCGAGCATTTGCTAGACTTTTGAGTTGAGAAATTATTTATGGTTATTAGTGATTCGCTAAATAGTTATGCTAGAAGTTTTCAGATTTTTACTTCTTTTAGGACAAAATGATTGACCCCAATGGTTTAATACTGTTGTATATAAAGCTTTTATATTTTTTAGAGTTAAATGCCATTTTAGTACATGTGGTTTGGTTATTTTTGCAGTTTAGTCTAAATGTTTCATTTTTTGTTTGTGGGTCCATAAAGGTTTAACCGTTACCATTTTAGTCCAATCGGTTAAATTCATCCATTATTTTTGTTAACGAAAAAGGTAGTTCGGTCATTTTATATGATCGAATTGTCTTTATAGTTCACAGAATTACATATAAAATGACCGAGTTGCTGTTCTCGTTAACAAAAAAAAAATGATGAAGTTAACCCAGTGGACTAAAATGCCAACGTTGAAACCTTTTCAGATCCACATGCAAAAAATAAAATATTCGAAATAAACCGTTAAAATAACCCAAACCACAGGGACTAAAATGAAATTTAACTTTTTTTTGAGTAAATTACGTTTTTGGCCCCTGTGGTTATGTCAGTTTTACTATATTAGCCCAAAATAAGAATTTTTAACGTATCTACCCCTATGGTCCCTATATCTAACTATTTTGGCCCCTAATTATAACCAAACCCCAACTTTGGTTAACTTCTTGGTCACATGGATTGCACATGATGGGTAAAATTGTAATTTCACCTCCTTTTTAATGACTTTGAAAAAAAAAATCCCAGATCTTCAACCAAACATCATCATCTTCATCTCTTTCCTTCCTCTCCACTTTCTCAAAACACTAACCCCAACTTCCCATTTTCACCTCCCAGATCTTCAACCAAACATCATCATCTTTGTCTCCATTTTCACCCCACATAACACACACTTCGTGTGTAGTTACCAGAGAGATTGAGAGAGAGAGAGAGAGAGAGAGATGAAACTAGTGGTTTGAAGATGTTTTTGAAGATCTGGGTAACAAGATCATCATTTCAACCATCATCATCATCCCCATATCTTCAATTAAATCTAACCCAGATCTTTAACGAACATCATCATCTTCAACCATCATCATCATCCCCACATAAACTTCAAACACAAAATCTAACCAAGATCATCATCATCATCATCCCCACATAAACAACATCCAAACACCCCCTAAATTCCTAACACAAAATTGTCAAAAAAAATATAACAAAATACAAACCTGAAGATGAAAATCCACATAACAAAATACAAATCTTAGAAAATAAAGTCTAATATCCCAAGGAAGATAGTTAAACACATATATTAATTTTGTCGTATTTCAGATCTATGATGGCAAAGCAGGGATTGAAATCCCTTTTTCCAATGGAAGATATTGCTGTGATGGGGATCTGGGAGTTGTTGCCGTATCTAAAAGAGTTGCGGGTACGTTTTCATAATTTCTTCACCTTCAGAAAATATAAAGATTTAACCCCCTCCAAGATTTTTGTACATAAAGGGATAATAACAACTTAACTGCTGCTATAAAGCGATAATATTGGTGATCGGTAACAAATTACAAATCCATGAGTTTTGTATCTGGATAATATGTTTAAAAAAAATTGGACACCATTTCACTTGACATTGATTGATTGCTTGTTCTGATTGAAGATGATGATGATTGAAGAGGGTAGATGATGCAGAAGTGATGAAGAAATCTGCAAATGTGGGTTAAAAAGAAATTATGATGAAGGGGGAGGTGAAATTACCATATTACCCATCATGTGCAACCCATGTGACCAAGAAGTTAACCAGAGTTTGGGTTTGGTAAGAATTAGGGGCCAAAATGGTTAGATATAGGGACCATAGGGGCAGATACGTTAAAAATTCTTATTTTGGGCTAATATAGTAAAACTGACATAACCACAGGGGCCAAAAACATAATTTACTCCTTTTTTTGTAATATATATCATTTCTTAGTAGCCGTGTGGGGAAGGGTGGCAACCTTAATACTGTTGTATATAAACCTTTTCTATTTTTTTAAACATATATCTTTGCGTTGCATGGTGCAAAGAAATTCCCCTAGTTATATATGAAAATCAGGGCTGTCTATTAGGGGTGTTGGAGGTGTCTGTGATCAGGGCCTAAATCAATATAGGGTTCGAAATTTTTTTAAAAATTATATACATATATTTAAAAAAATTCTGGATGTTTATATAAATAAGGGCTTGCTAAAAGACCCAAAGTTTTTTAAATAAGGGTCTGTTTAAAAGTTTAAAAAAATGACCCAATTAACAAGCTCAAGTGACAAGTCTAAACAAAAATAAGGGCCTTTATACGGAGTTAAAGTTGATTAATACATTTTTACGGAGACACATTGACAACCCTTTTGAAGTTTTAGACTATATCTTCCAACGCAATACTACTTATTCTAATGCTATAAATGCATATTAGGTGTTGTTGACAATTCCGGTGGTAACCGTGTTGGCAGAAAGAAGTTTCTCAAAGTTGAAGTTGTTGAAGACCTATTTACGTTCCACAATGTCACAAGAAAGGCTAAACAGGTAGGCAACAATTTCTATTGAAAGTGAAATATTAGATACTATGGATTACAAGAAGTTGATCGAGAGCTTTGCTTCAAAAAACGCTAAAAGAACCACACTGTTTGCTTAGCAAGTTGGTCCATTTGATCATTTTTGCTACCCTATTTTTGTTAATTTGTTTTTATCTATTTCATAACAATTATCGTAGTATTATACGTTTTTAGTATTTATATATTTGATTGATATGTTTATATTATATGAAGATTTACGAATAGGGCCTAAATTTTTTATCTCGAACAAGATCAAATTTTTTTTTTTTGTGATTTCGATGACAATTCTGATGCAAATAGTATAACATTCCACAGATTCAGCAAATTTAATAAGAGATATCTCCCATTTGTTCTTGGTCTAAATGTATGAAATAGGAAACAAAGAAATCAACGTCAAGTACATCATCTTTATTACCATTTTTTTTCTTGGCCGTGTCAAGGACGGTGGGGGCCTTGGAGACTATTTGTTTCAAAGTTAAGTTATGAGTTTGATTTATCAACTTGTTCGTAAAAGTATTTAATTTTAATTAATAAATAAAAACAGAAAAAAGGTTTTTAATTTTAATAAATAAAACAAAAAAGATATTATGAAATCATTAATTGTGTACTGTAGATTGGTGGAAGAAAATTTGGATTTAGGGTATGTTTGGGAAAGTAGCTAGTGGCTGGTAGCTGAAAGCTGCAAGCTGGTGGCTAAAAGCTGTTAGTTGTAGCTGGTAGCTAGTAGTTGTAGCTTTTTAGATATACTTGGTGTTTGTTAGAGTAGCTGGAGCTTTTAATAAAATGTATAAAAGTACCAAAATGGACATAACTAAAAATTTAGAAAGTTGGTGCATTAAAAAGTTTCTTATTTTGAGAGGTTAAAATAGTCATTTTTCCCTAAAAGCTTGTAGCTCCTTCTAAACGCTACTAGTAGTAGCGTTCAACCAAAAGCTTCAAGCTCCTAACCTAAAAGCTTAAAGCTCCTTCAACCAAACAAGACTTTTTATTAAGTAGGAGCTTTTTCTTAAAAGTTTAAAGCTTGAAGCTCCTAAAAGCTCCATGCCAAACATACTCTTAATAGATATTAGAAAACATGTTTTCTATACTATATTATATTGCATGAGAAAGAGATATTTTAAGATAGCCAAAAATAAGAACCCCCTCCTTTATTTATAGAAAACCCCTAAAATAAGGTTAATTTAGTCTTTTAAACACTATTTACTTTTTAGCCCCTAAACTTATTACACTAAAATCCCTGATGTTTTAACAAAATTATAGATAATTAGTTACAATTCACCCTTCCACTACAAACTTATAATTTTTTTACGTATTCTTGACATATCTTAAAAGTATACTGTTTAAAAAGATCCAAAGATAACATGAGGACCTACACATTTTTTTCGACGTTTCGGTAGTTGTCTTGTTTAATATCAACGCATGGATTAAATGGTACAAGTCGATAATGCTTTAATATACAAGTGATTTAAGAAGAAAATAACAACTAATCTATACTATAGCTATGAGTGATTACCTTGATGCACAAGTTACAACTATTTTCATTTTTTAACAACTACTAATATCGTGCGTAATCGTCAAATAATGGGGCGTTTTTTTTGCCCAAAGACGCATAAACTATTGGTGCAGTTTTTGTGCCTGTCACTTGTTCTTATTATGTTTGTAATGTAACGTAATGTACGGTCTTTTGGTTATCGAGTCTGTAACTTTTTGGTCAAGTCGACCAAGTCAAGATATCCTCCTATCTTGACTTGGTACGACATGTTCATAGTTTTGGTATGTAATGCAACTGCAATGTGTAGTCTACAAGCTTTCTCATGTGTTAACTGTTTTCTGCACTTATGTCTGCAAGTGTTTTGCTGTTTGCAGCCTCCCACGAACAACCATTCTTCGTGGGATATGAACATCACGAAGAACCTTCTTCGTGGCTGATATGGTTCTTCGTAGAGATGTTTCACGAAGAACCTTGGTTCTTTGTGGGCTGAGATTCTTCGTTGGCCCAGTAACATTCTTCATGATGTTACTGGGCTGGGGTCTATATATAGCAACATATGTTGTGCAGAACAGTTCAAGAGAGCTTTGGTGAGTCTGTAAACACTGTATGTATGTGTTTGTAATTGTTCTCTTCCATTTAATCAAGATAGTGAATCTTTGGTTACTTGTGTGCTTTATACTTTGCTTTGGTTGCATTCTTACAAGGATTCTGCACTTGTAAGTGTGTTCAAACAACAAGGAAGTAGGTTTCTTGATCCTCCAAGTGGACATACAAGTGGTATCAGAGCTTTGGCTCTCTTTCTTGTTGAAAACGAAGCATAGTGAGTTGTTTGAGCAAGTTGTGAAGCATCTTGGAAGCGTTCTTGAGCTTAAAACAAGATTTTTGAGTTTTTGTAAGAAAATGGCTTAAAAAACTTAAGAAATCTTGTTGTTTTTACTGATTTTTTTTTACAAAAACCTTGTTAAAATACATGGAAACATACTAAAATACTGTTTTTCTTGAAATTTCTTGCAAATCTTTAGCTCGACAACTTTTCTGGCAAGGGTTTGACCGGAGATGTCACCGGAATATTCCTTTTGTTGAAGGATACTCTTCTACTTTCTCTAAAAATTGAATTTTTCAAATGTTTGTCTGTTAACCATTTTGAGTCATTCACCAAACAACTTTCTAAGTTTCAGGGATAAGATTCTGCTTTTTAAAGTAACTTTTCACCTACCATTCAACAAAAAACCTCCCTGGGAAAAACCACATCGATGAAGAACCTTAGGGCGAAGAACCCTTCTTCGTGATTTGGCCTCCGACGAAGAACCCACCCCTGCGAAGAACCATTGTTAACGAAGAACCCTGGTTTTTTTTCATTGAAATAGGTTGTTCGTAGAGCACATTCTTCGTAGAATAGTTCTTCTTGGAGCCAATTCTTTGTGGATCAGTTCTTCGTGGAGTTGGTTCTTCGTGATTCCAACAGTTGTAGTTTTTCACAGAAGCCTTTTATTTTTATCATAGTTGTCTATTTGAGTTTTTCAAGTAATTATCTTAAAACAACAATTAAAAATGAGTACAAATCCTAGGGATTGGAGTGATAGCTCGAGTACAAGCCAAGATCCTTCACAATTGATCAAGGGATTAATGCCCAAACAAGAGATTACCGCAAATCAATGGGCATATGTCGGAAATCAAAATCAGTTGATTCAAAATCTTCTCTTAAGCGAGAGTGAAACGTGAAGCAATAATCGTCCACCAAAATTGAATCACATGAATGAATATCCATCATAGAAAAGTCGTTTTCATACATACGTTCTAGGGCAAAATACCGAGTTGTGGACATGTTTTACTACACCGTACAATGAAGCTCTCGAAGAAGCGGGTTCAAATCCACTTACTTTGGCGGGAATGAGCGACAATGATAAGAAGGCGTATGATCTTGAGAAGAAAGCCTTTGCCATCCTTACTCAAGCACCTCATAGAGATATCTATCATCAATTCGCCTATTGTACAACTACAAAGAATTTGTGGGATATCTTGGTAGCTAGAGGAGAAGGGAATGCAGCAAAGAGAAAGATCCGACACGATCTTTTGAAGAAGGAGTTTGAAGGATTCTTGTTCATGGAAAATGAAACACTCAACGACATGGCTACTCGGTTCTATCATCTGCTTAGTAAGATGCACTCATACCGGGTTAATGCAACACAACAAGAGATGATCCAACGCTTTGCTGATGCTTTACCACCCAAATGGAGTCAATTCATTAACTTTCTAAAGCATACCGGTGTTCTAGATGCGCTCACTATTTATAAATCCGTTCAAAAGCTTGAGAACAAGAATGAAGAAGAAATACGAAAGGCAAAACGAATTCCAGTTCCACAAAATCCTGAGATGTACTTTGGAGGTATTAACACCGGAGTTAGTACCAATTAGCAACCGAAGCTTCAAACCGCGTTTGTGTCAAATACAAACCCTTATGGCTAACCATTTGACCCAAAAGCCTTCCTACCACAACCCAAGCCAGTTCAATCCTTTGGTTCTCTTACAAACCCTTATGGTGAACCTTTTGATCCGAAAGCCTATCTTCCTTTCCCACAAGCTACTCCACAACAAACCCAACAACAACAACCTTCTCAACCAGCCCCTTAACAAGCCTTTTACGGTAACAACTCTCAACACTCAAACCCCAACACCGTCAGATTTGATACATCAAACTTCACCAAAGTCAGTGTGGAGGGTGCTAGGGAACATATAGAACTTCTAAACACAAAGGTGAGTGCTTATTGTGGATTAGTCGCCGGTCAAATTGGGAACATTAATTTGACAGATGAAGACTATCAACAAATAGACATGGAGGAAATGGACCTGATGGATATAAAATGGGTGTTTGCAAGTGCAGTGAGAAGAGCTAAGGACTACATGAGAAGAATGGGTAGAACAAGCTTGGAGAGTAGACATGATACTAAGTATGGTTTTGATAAGGATGCAGTTACGTGCTTCAATTGTGGTGAGAAAGGTCACTTCAAACAATAATGCACTCGAGCCAGCAGACAAGGAAATCAAAATCCTTTCCGAAACCAACCAAGCTCATCCAACGCAAATCAAGTGAACAACGAAAGGAGCATTGTAGCAGTTAACAACCTGGGTAACTTAAACCAGTTTGGGCATTCAAATTCAAACAGGGCCTTAGTAGTTCATGCAGATGAAGGATGTGATTGGTCAGTTCAACTGGGAAATGAGGGAAATAAAGGAACTACTTGTTATGCTAAGATCATCAAGTATATCAAACATGTTCACAAAGAGGAGTTTTCTGAGGATGATGACAGTTCTGGGTATAGCGGTAGTTCGGATGAGGAAAGTTCAAATGCGAGTGGTTATGGTTCAGATTCGGATGTAAAGGAAAATCTTGATGCTGAGGTTGACAGTTTGCCGAAAAAAGCTGAGGAACTGAAAGAAGCTAAGGAGCTGAAAAGCCAGAAATCTGTGTTGATAAGGAAAGCTGAAGTTGCATCCAAGGAAATGGAAAAATTCATCACTGAGGATGGATCATTTTCTTATCAAACTGCCTTTTTGGTAAATGTTGCAGCTTCGACTAGTCAGGTACATACTGAAACTCCTAGTGTATGCAATGATTGTGGAGAATTGAAACGTAAGATTGAAGTAGTTACTAGTCACAATCAAGGGTTGGTAATTGATCTTTCGCAATGCAAGGAGGCAAATATGGCTTTAACTCATAATGAAAAAGAATTCAAATCTATAATTGAAACGCTTAAGAAAAGTGTGTCTGAGTTAACAAAAACAATTTTGAACAAGCAAACGGGTATTAATAACTACATTAATATCATTGAAGAAACAAAAAAGGAGTTAGCCATTTCCAAATGCGAGCATGATGCAATCAAGCTCAAATTGGAGAGTTATTTTAACTCCCGATATGTGCTTGATCATATCATCAAAGTTCAAAAGCTGAAAGGGGATGTTAAGTGCATTGGTTATAAATCGTGTCCACCTCCGCTGAGACACAATTATACCAAATTGCCTGACGAGGAGGAAATGCCACGTTTTGAACCATTTGTAACTCTTAATCCCGAAGAGTTTGCAGCAAGATTAGCGTTCAAACTGGACGATTCCTCAAAGGAATCAGATGTGACTGATCAAGATCAATCTCTTGATAAGAAGAAAGGAGTAGAAATTCTAGTTGAGAATCATATCTTGTGTGATCCTCCTACTCCAGTTGCTCCTGTTGTGCAATCAGTTACAAAACAAGAGATTGATTCGAACGAATCAGTCGAGGAACCTGTGTCTACGTATAAAGGCGATAATGTGTTGTATACCTTGATTGGTGATGATAAAATTTAGCCAAACAAGGATTTCACAATTAAAAACGTCAATCCATCCATGATTGATAGAGTTTTGGAAGATTCTACCAGTAAGTTTTTGGGTAAGTCGATCCCGAGAATTATAGTAACTCTGTGTTATCCTATTCCAAAATCTGAAGTTAGAAAACAATACGGGAATCAAAAATTGCCAACCGAGGAACAACCAATCACCTCTTAAAGTAAACAACAGGTAAAAGAGCTCAAAAACCTAAATTTGAATCAAAAGGAGCTCGAAACAAGAAAATGGGAAAGGATGTTAAATTTGTGGCCTCAAGCGGTACAGATAAAGTTGGGACTTTTGAAAACAAATCAAATACTAATTTTGTCCAACAAGTCAAGATTTTGAAATGTAACAGTGATAACAATTATACTTAACATACAAATGGGTGTGATAATGTAACAAGTACCTCAAGGCTTACAAGTTCAACATCGGGAAATCAAACAGAATCTCGTAAATTCGTTGAAAGGAGATCATGTTTTAAATGTGGGGAGTTTGGTCATATAATCAAAAATTGTACAAACCCACCAAAACCAAAGTTTGTTGAAAATGCCCCTCCTGAAAAGGATTACCAACGTCGTCCTGTGTCATCTAAACAAGACAACGTACTGTTAAGGAACAAGAGCAAAAAAAAGACGTAAAAATGTCAAGGTAATCGAGAAAGCGTTAAAACCGAATGTTGTGGAAAAGGAACCAAGTTCATCAAACTCGTTAAAACCAGAAATGTCTAAATCTGTAAATAATAATCAATTTGGTAAATGACAGCAATCTTGGAAACCTAAAACCGGTACAGTTTCAGGGGGAGGCACACCATTTCCAAATCATCAAAAAATAGAAATTACATTTCTTGATGATAAGGGTCGACCCAAGACCACTAAGGCTTGGGTCCCCATCTCAAACTGATCGTGTAGTGTATTGTGCAGGGTGTTCCAGGAGGAACTGTGAATAGTCTTTGGATTGTTGACAGTGGAGCATCCCGGCACATGACAGGCCACTTAAGGCTCATGTATGATGTGAAAAGCATTAGGGGAGGTTATGTTGCCTTTGCTGGAGATAAAGGCGGTTACATCACTAGAGAAGAAATGATTTCCAATGGCGTTGTTAGTTTTGACAAGATCAATTAGGTTCGTCAAATTGATCACAATCTTCTTAGTGTTTCGCAAGTCTGTGACAAGAAGTTCACGGTTCATTTTGATTATACCGGTTGTTATGTGCTGAAACCCGATTTCAAAATCCCCAAAGAATGGATTCTGTTGACGGCTCCAAGAATTAATGATTTGTATATTCTTGACATGAGCCAAGCTATTACTTCGTCTGCAAAAGTTACATGTTTTGTCTCAAAGGCCACTGAAAAGGAGTCCATAACTTGGCACAGACGTATGGGACACATTCACTTGAGGAAAATGAATCATTTGGTGAGAAATAATCTTGTGTGGTGTGCCAATCAAGAGTTTTCATTTACAAGACGTCTGTGTATCGTGCCGAAAAGGAAAGCAAGCGAAGAAGTCCCATCCGATCAAGAAAGTCAACACCGTCAACATGCCTCTTGAACGTTTTCATATGGACCTCTTTGGACCTATGAAGCACAAGACCACGTTTGGAGATGCTTATTGTTTGGTTGTTACTGATGACTATTCAAGATTTTCATGAGTAGCGGTGATGGCACACAAGAGTGAGACTCTTGAAATCCTCAAAAATCTTCTCACTTTACTTGAGAATTTATACACTTTGAAAGTAAAGCGAATCAGGAGTGACAACGGCACTGAGTTCAAGAATCAGGTTATGGACGAGTTCTGTACTTCTAAGGGAATTCTGCATGAATACAGTTCTCGTTATACTCCACAACAAAATGGTGTCGTTGAGAGGAAGAATAGAACGCTTATCGAGACTGCGAGAACTATGTTAGTAGAGTCAGAGCTTCCTATTCAGTTTTCGGGGGAGGCTGTGGCTACCGCATGTTATACTTTGAACAGAGTTCTTACTGTTAAAAGGCATGGGTAAACATGTTTCAAATTGTTACATTAAAGGAAACTGGATGTGTCTTACTTAGAACCTTTTAGAGCTCCATGCACTATGATCGATCCACATGGCAAATTTGGTCCAAGGGCTATCGAAGGTTTCTTTCTTGGGCATGCTACTTAAAATTTCTGGGTGTGGAATCTGACAACTAAAAGGATTGAAGAATGGGATGAAGTTAAGGTTCAAAGGTATACTAAATCCGTGAGAGCTCCGCGTGCTCCTTGGATGTTTGATTATGATGGACTGGTTGATTCCTTTAATCTACCAACTTTGCATGATGTGTCTGCAGCAGCACAAATGTTACTTGAGGTGATACTGCAGTTGACTCATCATTAGTGCGACCAATTATTGTTAAACGACAAGAGTCTACTTCGGTTAATAATGCTTTTCAAAATGAGGAGTTTGAAGATGCAGTTGATTATAATGTTTCATCGGAAGATGAGGAGTTCCATGATGTAAATGAAGCCACTTCAGCTCCTGTCCAAGCTCCTGTTCAAGGTGTTTCTGAAGTAACTTCTCAGGTGCAGAATCAAGACAACGCGGAAGGCAATGCATCCACATCTACGGCGACTCAAGGCATCGATTTGGTTGTTGATTTTTTTTTTGGGTAAATGAGCTTTCGCCCGGCAAAATTGTAAATAGAAAAGATTTTACATGTATTTTTTGGAGGGGCATACCCCCCCCATACCACTTGGACACCCGAAACATGCTTCGGGTACCAACAAAACCGAAAACCATACTATGTCTACTAAGATAAATCCTAGTAGAAAAAATATCCTTTTCTACACCGACACCACTAGAACATAAAGTTAAAAAACTATTACATGACAACTTAGTAGTCTAAACCAAAATAACCCAAGACAGATTGGGCCTTCAAATCGCATGGAATCTTCAAGGGCCCAACGAGTTGGGCTTTTTTCTTGAATGCACCCAGCAGCTAACAGTTCTCTAGTCCATTTATAGGCCTTCCAAAACTGGCCAGCCATAATAACGCCACAATAGGCCTCCCCTAACATCTGATCCAAATTATCATAGTGAATTAAAGGCCCCATAGTGTTGGACGGCCCAACCAAATAACACAAAAGCCCATCAATAAAATTACCCACTGCCTGAATGTTATTCCAGCCGACCATAACAAGCAAACATAGAAGATGGGAGCTGAAACCTGGAGTACCAATACATAATCCTGAACAAATAACAGACCCAGCCAAAAAGACAAAAACCCGTAACTGGGGATGATGTATAAACCTGGACCGCAACCTCAGAGGCCAAATTAAACCCGGCACAGCATAAGACCTGCTGTCAACATTGGAAGCCAAAACTCTGACCGAGATAAGGACCCAGTGACCACACCCGTGAACACTTCCGGATGACAAAAACCAAAAATAATTGTTGCTACACCAGCAATTTCCCAGCTCCCTGATCGTGATATGGCTGTACAAAAATTGGACCCATCGCCCAAATAGAAGCAAGCAAAAAGTTCCAAACAGGAGGAGCTTCCGATAACTCCCGAAAAACAATCGAAAAACATAAAAACACAAAGCCAAAATCCGGCAAACAACTCCTTCGAATAAGAACGGAAGACACATAATTACTTATTTTTTGGAGGTTTCGCAACCACGAGATCGAAATACTTACCCGTTTTCGCGAGCTTTGACATGAACTGAATCGTCTCACTTTCATCCTCATAGACATCTTCTACGCAAAATTCCGGGTCCAAGTCAAGCTCCAAACATTTGTCGTAGAAAAATTCCCATTCCCCGTCGACCCAATCCTCTTGAGCCTCCGCTCTAACCGCTTTCGAGTCACCACAAAGGGCATCAGTGATACGTTTTTTCTGAGCATCCGTGATGCCATAGTCTTTGGCTACAATCCTGTTCAGCGAATCCTGGGGGCTGAACTTGCTCCAGTTAGGCAGAACACGACCCAAATCAATCTCATTCTGCTGATTAATGGTACACCTATCCGTGCAAACATTTTCCGGTGGGTATAGGTCTACCTGATCAAGGTCTATAGGAACTCCAACCATAGAATTTGTTTTTATACTCGCTTCAAAATCCATCTTTGAGAATCCGTTTGAGTCTATGTTGTCATCACCAAGAGTTCCCGGTTGTTGATTTGAATATCAATAATTTGGATATTAATGCTCGAGTTCCCGATGTTCCTGAAACTCGAACTCATGATAGTCATCCTTGGTAGAATATCATAGGATATGTCCAAAGTGGAGTGTAGACACGTAATCAGCTTCGAAACAACCAGAATGCTGGTTTGTATTCGGCAATTAGAGAATTCGGGGAACAGAATGATTGGTGTGCGTTAGGTGTGATATATTTTTATTGATATTTTTAGCCCATTTTACACATTAGTTAAGTTTTAAATTTATAAAACATGTTATTCTACTAACACTAAACACACACTTAGGCAAGTAACCCATCGTGAGCGTAGTATAGCGTTGGTAAGATACCGAGGTCGTCCAAGGACACAAGAGCTTTTAGTACCGGTTTATCCTCAGCGTCTAATCAATCTAATTTTTTTGAGAAAAAAGTTTTAAACATGAAAAATAAAACTAAAAATGCAGAAACAAAAATAAAATAAAAACAGATAGACAAGATGAATCACTTGGATCCGACTCGCATTTTAAGTATCCTTTGATGATTTTTGCACTTTCGGACTTTTTAAGAGATTATCTTAGTTATAGTAGTAGGCCCCTCTTTTGAAGGTGACATTACCCTCAACCCAGTGGTTTGAGTCAGCAAGGATACAATCCCAAAGGGTCGGAATATTGAAAGATAATTAATTAAGTTATTAATGCGAAAAGTGGTAGGCCTCTCTTTTGAAGGTGATGTTACCCTCAGCTAAGTGGTTTGAGTCAGCAGGGATACAATCCCAAGTAGCCGGTTATTAATAGTAGGCTTGTTATTAGAACTTGCTGTAATGCTGGAAAATTGTCGGGAGGCTCTGTTTTTGTGCATGGTAACCTCCACCTTTTCGAGTGTATTCAACCGTTACAACATCATCCAAACACCATTCAATAATTAAAAAACCATCATTCATTAAAGATTGAAATACATAGTTCCTAAAAATTAAAAAGTGCATACTAAAAACTAAGGTAGATAAGTAGGTCCTAGAATGCAAGAAATTTTAAACCACAAAGAAGTTCTAGCCAAGATGTTTTTATTATAAGAGCAACAAAATCCTGAAAAATGAATCTTTCGGTTGAATAAGGCTTTTAGAACTTCTTTCCGGAGAGTGCCCCTCACACATCATTAAGCCACTCCTCTATTTCTCGGGGGAGAAGGAAAGCGGGCTCATTGTCTTCCTCATGTGGAGGAGGTGCGACTTCAATTGGAACCTCTTTTAAGGCACCTAGAGGAGGTTCTGGCGTAATGTCATCCCATCCGGTGGGATTAATAACTTCTTGTGCCAAGTTCCAATCTTCTTGTGGGAATATTGGTTCCATAGGCGACATTGCAAGAACGTTCAACCTTTGGTGCAAAAGGTTGATTTCTTGGAAGCTACTCTCTAGTCCCACCGATAGATAGTTGATACGGTCAATTAGGACTTCCTCCACGGATGTCATCTCATCGAGTGCCTCTCTTAGCTCCATTACGTAACGCACAAGGCTTGCTTCTAACGATGGCCTTCTTTCCCTGCGATTGTTCCTCGAGTGAGCTGAAGAGGTTTCGCTATTCTGGCTCGACATTCTAAGAAAACATGTTGAAAAGTTTAAAATAATGAAACAGTAACTCCGGCCACGGCCCCATGTTCGCTGAGCATAGACCCGTGGCCACCATTCTGCAGATTTTTGAACTTAGGAATCTTATAGTTTTAAATTATTTTTCTGAACTTTGAGACATTTCTGAGCAAAAATAACTTAAAACAGTGTTATAAAATTTATTTTTGATAAGATTCCTTGGTTAAAAACCTAGCAAATGTCACAATAAAGCTTGAAAATATGGGAGTTTCAAGCTTTAATGGAAGTTTGAGGAGTTTTTGGAAAAGAAAGCAAGAGACAAAAGTGGTAAAGACAAGATGGTTGTTGGGAACCTTCTTTGGAATATACCTTGTAGGGTATATGTGAAAATCCCAGCAGATCTTGGTCTTTGGAATGGGTCCAAATGTGCAGGAATCATGCTGACTTTATAGAAAACGACAGCACACTGACGACGGCCCCATGTCGGCTGGACACGGCCCTGTGGTCAGACAAGACTCTGACACATTTTGTCTGTATTCTGAACACGGGGCGTGCTGGCCTAGACACGACCCCGTGGTCAATTTTTAGGCGGGCGCGGGGCGTGTTGACCTGGACACGGCCCCGTGGCTAGAGAGTTTTATGAAGTTCCGTCTTATTTTAAGGAATTTGTCCGGACCAGGTGGTTCCTTACTGGACGGAATAGCACCGAAGTTCCTAAGGTACCTTAATTTCCCTTGCTTTAGACAAGAACGCAAGAGGTTATCGGAAAGGTTAAAACCTAAGCCAAATACCGGTGGGCGAAACCGACCTTTATTCCCCTTATTCGGGCTCTCGTTAAAGAAGGTATACGTCGAATCTCTCAGGTCTATGAACGCATCGGCGGAGACCGATGGAGAGTCCTTCACGGCACAATCGACACAGGCACGGCTATCGCTCAAGTCCTCACAAGAGTTAGAGGTGCCTTCGGTATCGACGATCTTGTTAGACTCCGAATGCGTCCCCGATAATTCTCCTTAATTATCGTCTTGTGATAAATAGCTTGTATCCATCTCAAGTTCGTTTAATATCCGGAGAATTATTTCTTCGAACTGACATAATTCTTCGAAAATTATGTCATTCAAAAGAAATGGCTGAGGGCACTCGGGGGAGAGATATGGATTGTTTTTACTTTCGCCCATCTTAAGGTTACAGGGAATTGATGGGTCTATATAGTGGGGAGTGTAATTTAGAAAGTAACATTCTAAATCTTTATGAGATCCACCACATATTTGACACCACTCACCATAAGAGGAGCGAAAGTAAAAATAATCAATATCACTCATGTTTATGTCAGAAAGTAACATTCTAAATCTTTACGGTTCTGTTTTAGGTAACTGGGGTTTGGACACGGGGGTGTGTTCAGTGGGCACGACCCCGTGTTCAGCTACTGTCTGACTTAAAACAGGATTGCCACTAACAAAGATTAGGCACGGGGCGTGTTCAGTGGGCACGGCCTCGTGCTGAAGTCTGCAGAAGCTGAAAAATTAAGAAAAATACTAAAAAAATAGAAAAATAAGAAAAAATGATTAGACCATTGATTCCTAACTTTCTTAAAATCCTTGTGTCCCCGGCAACGGAGCCAAAAACTTGGTGTGCGTTAGGTGTGATATATTTTTATTGATATTTTAGGCCCATTTTACACATTAGTCAAGTTTTAAATTTATAAAATACGATATTCTACTAACACTAAACACACACTTGGGCAAGTGCACCCATCGTGAGCGTAGTATAGCGTTGGTAAGATACTGAGGTCGTCCAAGGACACAAGAGCTTTTAGTACCGGTTTATCCTCAACGTCTAATCAATCTAAATTTTTGAGAAAAGGTTTTAAACATGAAAAATAAAACTAAAAAAGCAGAAATAAAAATAAAATAAAAATAGATAGACAAGATGAATCACTTGGATCCGACTCGCCTTTTAAGTATCCTTTGATGATTTTTGCACTTTCGGACTTTTTAAGAGATTATCTTAGTTATAGTAGTAGGCCCCTCTTTTGAAGGTGACGTTACCCTCAACCCAGTGGTTTGAGTCAGCAAGGATACAATCCCAAAGGGTCGGAATATTGAAAGATAATTAATTAAGTTATTAATGCAAAAAGTGGTAGGCCCCTCTTTTGAAGGTGACGTTACCCTCCGCTAAGTGGTTTAAGTCAGCAGGGATACAGTCCTAAGTAGCTGGTTTAATATATTAATAGTAGTTTACATATGAGGAGGTCAAGCCATTCGCACCCCCGCCATCCAATACCAGTGGGTATTGAAGGAGGTCCTAGTAAGCTTGACCCAGGTCCTTGTAGGATCTATACACTGAACAAGGCAAGAACCTTACTAAACCAGTCCCTTAACCCCCGACCAAGTAGCCAACATACCTCTATATAGACCGTAGAGATATGAATGGTGTAAATCTTTTACTTTTTACAGACAGTAAAGTAATGCCAAGACACCACAGACAAATGATAAAGAATATTCACCTTCAACATTAGAAACTAGTTATTAAAGTCATTAATACAAAACCAAATAAAAAGTTTCTAAAGATTAAAAATCAAAAGTAATACATAAAAGACCTGTCTTCACCAAGTGATGTAAGAGACTTAGCCAAACATGGCCTTTGATTGACAAGCACTCATCTTGGATTCCGAGACTACTACACACTATAAAGGTGGATGATGGATGATGGTGGTGGGTGTTGGTGGTGTAGTGGTGGTGGAGTGGTGGATAAGTGGGAGAGTACTGGTTTGCCAAGGGATGCCTTTGAAGTGAGCCAAGCACCCCTATTTATAGCCTGAATAGAAGCTCGGCCACGGCCCCATGTCCAGTGGACACGCCCCCGTGGCCATCCTTTTCTCTTCCTTCATTAATTGCAATTGTCAGTATAGGGTTCCACACGGCCCGCGTTCGCTGGGTACGGCCCGTGGGCAGAAGTGTATCTGTACTACCAAGATTTTGCAAGATCTACGTATCTTAGCGTTGACCATGACCCGTGCTGAGCTGGGCACGCCCCCGTGGTGGGCATAGAAGCTTCCACAGTTTTGTCCTTTCTGTAGACACCTGACCACGCCCCCGTGTCCAGTGGGCACGGCCCGTGGTCAGTCTTCTGTTTCTTATTTTTGCTTTTGGGGATGCTGTCGAGGGGTTGGGCATATCACGTTTTTCTTTGTATTTATGTTGGTTTTTGCTGTATATTTGTTCCTTTTACTCGTTTAAGCTCATTTGGTCGTGTAAATTCCAAAGGAAGACAAAAACACACTTTTTCCAACATTAGTACTAAAAAAGGGTTAGTTTTATGCCTTATTTGATGTAATTTATATGTTGCATTTTGCACACATCAATGATTGGTCTTTCGCCTGTTATGTTTGTAAAGTTGAGCCAAAATCATGGAAGGAGGCGATGAAAGACAATTCATGGGTTGAAGCAATGCAAGAGGAACTTCAGCAATTTCAGAAATTGGGCTTGTGGAAATTGGTTAACAGGCCCGCGAACTACAAGAAGATTGGTACTCGATGGGTTTACAAGTGCAAGAAGGATGACCGAGGTGTTGCTGTGAGAAATAAAGCGAGATTGGTTGTCCAGGGCTTTAATCAGGTAGAAGGTATTAATTATAATGAAGTTTATGCCCCAGTGGCACGTCTTGAGGCGATAAGGATTTTCTTGGCTTATGCATCCTACAAGAAGTTCACTGTTTATCAAATGGATGTGAAGAGTGCATTTATTCATGGTGTGGTT
This sequence comes from Helianthus annuus, assembly GCF_002127325.2. Classification (NCBI taxonomy): domain Eukaryota; kingdom Viridiplantae; phylum Streptophyta; class Magnoliopsida; order Asterales; family Asteraceae; genus Helianthus; species Helianthus annuus. The sequence continues at coordinate 53,369,604 of NC_035440.2, read as the reverse complement.
GAGGAAGAAGTATATGTTGAGAAACCACCAGGTTTTGAAGATCCGATTCATCCTGACAGAGTTTGGCTTCTAAGCAAGGAACTTTATGGTCTTCATCAAGCTCCAAGGGCTTGGTATGAAACGTTGTCTTCCTATCTATTGCAGAATGGTTTTCGATGTGGGTTGATCGACTGTACTCTCTTCATCAAGGAAAGAAATGAGGATTTGCTGCTGGTTCAAGTGTATGTTGATGATATCATTTTCAGGTCTACAAATGAAGAAATGTGCAAGGAATTCGAGCGGGTGATGCAAGAGAAGTTCGAGATGAGCGCTATGGGAGAAATGAATTTCTTTTTGGGTTTGCAGGTTCATCAGTCTGAGAAAGGGATCTTCATTCATCAGAAGAAGTACGTTGGGGATATCTTGAAACAATTTCAGATGGAAGACTCGAAGCCTGCGAGAACTCCTCTGGCTCAAAATCATGGGACTGCTCCTGACGGAACGGGTGAACATGTGGAACCATCTCTCTATCGTGCTATGATCGGATCTCTCATTTATCTTACCGCTTCAAGGCCCGACATTATGTATCCAACATGTCTTCTTGCTCGTTACCAGTCCAATCCAAAAGTTTCTCATATGATGGATGTTAAAAGGAATTTTCATTATCTGAAGGGTTGTCTAGACACCGGTCTTTGGTATCCTAAGGATGATAACTTTGATTTGATAGCATTCAGTGATTTTGATCATGGTGGCTGCAAGATTGATGCAAAGTCAACATCAACGGGATGCCAGTTTCTTGGAATCGCCTAGTCATGTGGCAATGCAAAAAGCAAACCTGTGTGGCCACTTCAACATGTGAGGCTGAGTATATTTCGGCCACTAGTTGCTGCTCCTAGGTTTTATGGATCCAACAGCAAATGCGCGACTACGGTTTTGAATTCCTAACTACTCCTATTTATGTTGATAATGAAGCTGCTTTATAGATCACTCGTAATCCTGTACAGCACTCAAAGACCAAACACATCGAGATTAAGTATCATTTCATACGAGATTGTTAAGAAAAGAAACTTATCGATGTTGTTAAAATCCACACGGATCACCAACTTGCCGACCTGTTTACAAAAGATTTTGATAAATCACGTTTTAATTATTTTCTTTTGGTCATCGTTTTTGTAAATATTTTCTTTAAAAAAAACTAAAAATACAAAAAGATTTTCACTTTATTTACTTTTTGCATTTTAGGGGGAGAAATCTTAAGAAAATACAAAAACATCAGAAAATATCAAAAAACAAAAAAAAAACAAAAATATGTTTTTTTATTTATGTACTGCTTTCCGTCTTTACTCTTTGAAAAATGAAAAATACAAAAACATCAGAAAATTGCAAAAATCCAAAAATATGTCATTTAGTTATTTACTTTCTACATTTAAGGGGAAATTCAGAGAAAATCCAAAAACATTAAAAAATTTTGAAAATACAAAAACATTAAAAAACCCAAAAACCAAAAATGCGTTTCTTGGAAAGATAAGAGAAGATGATGATACACCAGTGGTCTGTCAAATACGGTCAAAAATGGAAAATGAAAAACGATAAGTAGCTCTACTAATGATGCATCGGTAGGCTCATAATCAGATTAAAACGTACATGTTGTTATAAACATAACGAACTGCAAACCAGGTGGGAACCATTCATTGGCATATGGTCTTGGTACAGAAATTTCGTTTGATAGTATGCCGAGGTTCTGAGATATGCGGACTTTATGCTGATTTATCATCTAGGTATCATGGTTGAATCTTTTACCGAAAAATAACGGGGACGCAAGTCAAGATCCTCCATGATACCATACATACGTGTAAATATTGCATACGACCTCAATAAGTGATAAACATATCACATCCACCCAATGAATAAGTGATAAAATATCACAGTTTATCAGGGAGTCAAGTTCGTCTCTTTGTCGGTACGATGGTACTAACCTGTTCACGGACTTGCTCCTGTGCCCTGCATGCATCTGAAAATCAAGTTCCTCATCAATAATTGATTTAATCACATAGGGCTTGTTTTCAATCAAAAATAAGTGAGTATCTCACAATATATACGTTCAAACAGATGATAAATGGTATACTCACCGGTAAGATGAATTCTCGTGCATGTCTTGATACGGGAATGTGTCGTGAGTGGATGAACACCTACGAGTAGTATAAATCAAACATTAAATCGTATCTCCTAATCGTGATTAGATCTGATAAGCTAAGCTAATGTGGACAACAATACCGATAATTGTGGTAGGATGCTTATCTTAATATTCTGTTTTTGACAAGACCGTAAGCTGGTATGATGCTCTTACCTTGAAACTCGAAAAAGGTTGGTAACTTAGTGTATAGGTAGTTAATGTTCTTAATGTTTGTTTTAGTTTACCTCTTTGTAATGAGATTTTTAGATTTTAGTTTTTATTTTTATTATAATTTGTTTTTTTATTAGCCGAAGTTGAAGTTTGAATGTTTTCTACCTGGAAAAAGCCCAAAACCAACATGTCTTTAACATCATAACTTCATAAAAACTCCTTTTGGAAAAACTGGTAATCATAAAACAAAGTCTGTTCAATCTGTTCATTTTTCTTCTAAGTTGGTGACATTTGTGCTTATTGGTCAACGAAGAACCAAGTTGGCCAACAAAGAATAGTGTTGGTCAATGAAGAACTATTCTTCGTGGCTATTCTTCGCTGTTTTGGGTCTTCACGAAAAACCTTAGGTTCTTCGTGGATCAAGTTAACTGGGCTGCACTGTTTTAGCCCATCAAGGTTCTTCGTCGGCTCATTGTAGGTTCTTCGTGAGGCTAGGTTCTTCTTGGGGTCAGAGTGTAAAAAGGCGGTCCATTGTCAGTTAATCTTATTACAATTCAAAATCACCCTTTTAGTTTCTCTCTCTGCAAACCCTTCATCTTCATCTTCGAAAAACCAAATTTAACCTAAAACAAAATCCATCTTGTTTCAGTGATTATTTGAGATAAAGGCATTAATCAAAATCAAGATCATCATTTTGAATCTTCTGTTTTACTTCGATGAATGTTTGAGAGAAAAAGATAACTGATGTTTGATAAACTCCACTACTAAATCTGTTCATGTTTTATTTGATTTTTTGATATTCCTGTGACATTTAAAGATCCGTAACAGGTGTATTTGTGGGTGTCAAATATAATGAATCAAATTTCTTCAAAATGTTCATGTTAAAACCCCTATTTAACTGTTTTTCTTTGTTCGAAATCTCTGTTCTTGACGAAAAATCAGAAACTAGATGAATAGTTATTTGATATTTTGTTAATGGACTGAAAGTTTTGAATGAAATTGACTATTTGAGGTTTTAACTGTTTGTACAAGGGGTTTTGAATTTAATGTCAAGATGTTGTTTTTGATTTTTGTTAAGATGGTTTTTGTAAACTTGGGTTTGTATTGATTCTTTTGTCACTTGTTTTAAATGGCTCTTGTCAATATGCTCTTAAAAGACTACACTTGAATTGAATGTGAAATTGGGGACGAAGAATAGCCAACAGATGAAAAACCGCTTTTCATTGTGGACGAAAAACCCTATGAGATGAAGAACCATTCTTCGTTGAAATCAGACGAAGAACCATTCTTCTTTGAACTCCGACGAAGAACCCTCCTTCTGTGAAATTAGATGAAGAACCATTCTTTGCTGATTGATTGACGAAGAACCATTATAGTCAACGAAGAATGGGATTAATTGTTGACTTAGGTTTTTCATGGGTCATAGTCACGAAGAACTTGATTCTTCGTGGATACAAGTTCTTGGTCCAATGAAGGTTCTTCGTCCAGTAGTCACTTAGTGTAAAATAGGTTCTTCGTGTGATAAACACTTAGTGAAAATTTGGGTTTCTCATAGTGTGTCTTGTCCACTGTTCACATGTTCAAGTTGAAGTATCAAGTGTTTTTGTTTATCTATCTTATTGTGGACGTTTTTATGTGTAGAATGGCCCCTAAGGAACAAAAACGGAAGCCTGCTACGAAAAAGACAGATAAAACCGGAACAGAAAATGTCTGAACCTCGCCACAATATGGTTGTGTACCTGGATCTAGAAGGAAAGATGACTGATTTCAAGGAAATTACGAGGTGGGTACGCGAGTTAAAGAATCTGGGATTCCGCGAGTGTTATACAGGTTGGTGAAAAAGAAATCATCCGGGGGTAAGTAAAGCAACATAATGTGGATGTGTCTGCTGAAATTCTCAACACTGTTTTGCAACTTAATGATGATCCAGAAGCTCCGGATTCTATTTCAACTATGTGCCAGCGTAGTGGTTTGCTACGTATGAAATGTATTGATGATATCTTCGGAGGACAAATCAACAAAACAATGTTTCCGTTATGTTACAAGTTCCTGTTACATGTCCTCATTCAGTGTTTGAGCAATCGACGAAGTGGTTATAACATGGCGAGTAATGACTTGATTGGCTTGATGGTCGCCTTGGTATTGAACAAAGTGTTCAATATTTCAAAGTATCTCTTATCGGACATGAAGGAGAATCTGAGGAGAACAGGAGCTAGTGGTAACAAGTTTTGGATGTATCCAAGATTCCTGCAAATGATTATGAACGTGCAACATCCTGATCTTCCAAAGGAGGCAAATGATGTTCTAAAGATTGATGTAATGATAGAGCATTCATTGAAGATTTTCAAAGGTGTAGCTGCTAAATGTTACCCAGAAAGTACACCTCGGAAGATGTTTGGTGCATTAGGGGATAAGAATTACGTGGCACCGGCAAATGATAGTCATGACGAGAGTCAATCTGATGATGAAGAACCAACATTAAAGAAGATGATAGAAGATAAGTTTGGACGAAAGAAGTTAGACATTTTCGGTGATACTGACGATGAAGATGATGGTGATGGAGGTGATGACGAAGTTGGTGAAGGTGGTGATGGCGGAAATGTTGGTGCAAGTGGAGCGAGTGCTCATAGTGGTGACACCGATGAATCTGAGTCAGACGATAATCCGCCTGAACCGGGTTATGAACACTACATAGACGAGCGTGGCATTAGACAAATGCGGAGGATTCGTACTGATCAGGATGAAGATTACATGCCTTCCGACACAGAGGCAGAGCGTCTGAAAAAGAAGAAGACTACTATACGTAAAAGGAAAAAGATGAAGAAGAACATTGGTACATCTTCAGCAAAGCCTGGCGCTGCACAACATGAAACCGTTACTGAGCCTGTTCACGAAGGAAATGTCAATCCTGAGTTTGCCTTCACTGCGGAGGAAACTACAGCCGTGATGACCTCACCTTCTACAGCAACTGAACCACCTCCAACGGCTACCACTACAACTAAGACTCCTGTTGTGACTCCACCAGCTGAACCACAACATGGAACTTCCTCGAGTCATCAACAACGATCTGTAGCTCATCAGCGAAGCTCAGAACGTCGTGGCAGAATGTTCTCAGAAATGGGACCGGATGAAAAGGTAAACTTTCTATTTTCACAATTACAAGCTGCTGCAGAACAAATCAATCTGAATTCGGAATTTATGGTGGCAAATAGAAACACGGTGATTGCTCAGCAAGTGGAGATTAATAAGTTAAAGGAAACTGTTGGAAAACAACAAGTTAAAATGACGCAACTCTAAGCTGAGAATGAACGTCTGAAAGTTGCTGATGAAGAACCAGCAAGGCAGTTGTTAAAGATCGTGCAGCTAACAATGCTCGCGGTATTTAGTTGAAGAGAGTGAAGGAACAAAGTATTGCCGTGAAACAATCTCCAGATCGTCTGGCTGAAAGGCATGATTTCATGAAGGAATGGTATGATAGCAGGAACACCACACTGGTGGATGGTTTCAAATCTAATAAGACTGCCTTCGAGATAAGTAGAAAGGGGGTGAACATTTTATGGTCTGATCGATGCAAAGAACAAGAGATTCTTCGAAAGCCTGATCATGATAGCGAAGACCAAGGTAACCCTGATGCGTCAGCCTCCTCTGAGCCACATAGGGCTTCTCCTTCAACTTAGATTATTGTTTATCAGCATCAGCAGAGTGAGACTACTTAAGGCACTTCAGGTGGATCAAAGGATGATCTAGAATAGCTGGAAAGTGGTATTGCTTTGCAAGTGTGTCCTCCTGAAAGTTCTACAGCTGGTGAGAATGTAGCGTCAAGCTCAGCTAATATTGCCTTGCAAGCATGCCCTCCGGTTAGTCGAGAAGACTTAGAAGACGAAGAGTTCATTTCTGAGATGACAGATGAACAGATTTTGGGGTTAACTGATATGAAAGTAGTCGATGATGCTACAATTGACAAGACTCCAAGTGAACCCGAAGCAACAAACTTGGATGGTCTTGATGAAATAGTGTTCGAAGGCGATGCCGAGAAGTCGAAATACGTAAGAGAATACGGTACTTAGCTCAATCCATTTGATGAAGACTGGTTGAAAGATAACATGGATGAGATCGACGAAAGATTGAAGAATCATGACTCATCTGATGTTCCACCTGATTCGTTTGAAGAATGGAGAAAGAACTTCCTTTCAAATACTGCAAAACCAGCCCCTCTTGTAGTACAAGTTGATTATATGAAGTAAGAAAAGGGTCGTCCTCAGGGAAGAATACTAATCTGGATGTTCGTGAAAGAGATTCACTGCATTGCTGTGAAGCGAGAACATGGAATTCAATACTTCAAGTCGCTTCTTAGTATTCTTTTGTAAATAAACTAGTATTGAAGCTCGCGCTTCGCGGCGGGGTGATGGCGATAATGTATTTGTTATTTGATATATCCGTCAGTTATTATAGATCATGCAGACTTTAATCTAAACGACAATAAAAAGAAGTAATCAACACCGTTAAGTAACACATGTTTAGAGTTTAAAGTTAGCTTTAACTATAATAAGTTAAATAAAAAAATTATTAAATTTGTAACCTAGTATATTGAAGGGTTAATATAGATTATGTAGGTTTTAATCTAAACGATAGTAAAAATAAGTAAACAACCTAATAAAGTAAACATGTCTAAAGTTAATAGTTAACTTTAATTATAATAAAGTAAATAAATTATAAATTAAAAAGTACTAAACTAATAAATATAAAGTAAATAATAATAAATAAAACAAAAAGAACTAAACTAATAGGAAAAAAAATAACTTTATTAAACTACTATTCACAACTAAAATTTATAGAATATATGAGCATATTATTCTTCTCTTTTTATTTTATATTATTTCTTTTAGGTTTAATAACTCCTTAATTAATTTTTTTCTCATAAACTTCTTAATTTTATGATCAATTTCAAAATGTTGTTTCTTTTTATTTTTGTTATTTTCATTTTATTTTGTTTGTTTCTTTTTAAAATATTAGAAGAGATAATTCTCAAACGTTGATTTTCTCATTAACATTCAAGGGTTTAAATAATACAAAGGAGATCAATTTCGGATTTCGTATAATTGGAAACTATTAATTACAATAATTACGATAATGGCACAATAATATTCTATTACACCCCGGCAGTCGAAGCGGGAGTTGACCGTATGCTGAGACTGGAGTGGAAGTCTTCAAACAGAACGCACGGTAATCCTTTCGTGAAAATATCAGCAACTTGGTAACGAGAAGGAACGTGGAGAACACGAACTTGACCGCGCTGAACTTGTTCGCACACGAAGTGGATGTCAAGTTCAATGTGTTTTGTTCTCTGATGTTAAACAGGATTGCTGGAGAGATAGATAGCACTCACATTGTCAAAGTAAACAATAGTAGCTTTAGAAAGGGGCCGATGCAATTTCAAGAGTAGATTGCGAAGCCAGCAGATTTCAGCAACAACATTAGCCACTCCTCTGTATTCAGCTTCGGCACTAGAGCGGGAGATGGTTGGCTGGCGTTTAGAAGACCAGGAGACGAGATTGTCTCCTAAGTAGACACAATAACCACTCGTAGAGCGACGAGTGTCGGGGCAACCAACACAGTCAGCATCCGTATAAGCAAGAAGTGCGGGATCCCTGTGAGATGACAGAGTTAGACCGTAAGAGACTATGCCTTGAATGTACCAGATAATACGCTTGAGAGCATTCGAGTGATCTGTTTTGGGCGCGTGCATGTGCATACATACCTGTTGCACCGTATAACTGATGTCGGGCCGAGTGAAAGTGAGGTATTGTAGTGCCCCTGCCAAACTTCTGTAAAGTGTAGGGTTTTCAATATCGGTACCTGATGTTGCACTGAGTTTGGAGTTTGTATCAACTGGAGTGGATGCGGGTTTACAAGACGACATACCCGCGTGCTCTATAATGTCACTGGCGTAGGTCTGCTGAGATAGGAACATAGTGTCCTGAGTTCGGTTCACAGAGATCCCAAGAAAAAAACTTAATGCCCCGAGGTCCTTCATTGCAAATTCTGTTGAGAGATAAGTCATGAGGTGCTGACGAAGAGATGTCGAAGATGTTACCAGAATGATGTCATCTACATACAGAAGAAGATAGACGGTGTTGCCATTATGATGTAAGATGAACAAGGACGCATCACAACCACTTTGAACAAATCCCAAGGTAAGAACATAGTCGGTGAAATGTTGGTTGGTGCATGTACACGGTTTCATGGAGATTCTCATGATGAAAAGCATTAGTAACGTCTAGTTGGTGGACCGGCCATGACATTGATAGTGTAATAGTCAATACAGTACGAATGGTTGCCGGTTTAACCACTGGACTGAAGGTTTCCCCACAATCAATACTAACCTGCTGAGAACGTCCATCACAAACTAACCGGGCTTTATACCGTTCAAGAGTGTTGTCGGACCTGAATTTATGTTTAAGTAACCACATGCTTCTAATGATGTTCATATGTGGTTGGTGTGGAACCAATTCCTAAGTATTATTATTAAAGAAGTTCGTGAAACTCATTGGTCATGGCAGTATGCCACTCTGGTATGGACAAGGCCATGGACGAGTTTTTGGGAACGGGGACTATGTTAGTTGTGTGTAGGTTGAAAAGTCGTTTAGATTTGACAATTCCGTCCATAGCCCAAGTACGCATGGTGCGCGTGTGGGTCAGTTAGACGATGGATGGTGGGGCCGGTTGAGTTAGGTCGGGTGTGGTTAATGGGTTCGGTGGATGAGGGGCAGGGGAGGTTGAGGTGTTGGTATTGGGCTGTGGATGTTGGGCCGTATAGGTTGTGGAGGTAACTGGGCGGCGTCTTGAGTAGGTGAGTATGTGAAGTGTTGGTGTGGGTGGGAGATGTTGAATGGGCCGGTGATGTAGTAGTGGAGGTGGGAGGTGTTAAGTGGGCTGAGGTAGTAGGGATGTTGGGCTGGGTCGAAGAAGGGATAGGTGGGGAAGGGTTTTGCTGTTGTGGGTTCGAAGGAAAAGAGACTGAAGGCCATAGGGATGTAGGTAGGGGATCAGTGAGGAAGTTGTACGAGTTGAATGGAGATGTGTGAGTGAGGTTGGTGAATGGAAAGGTAGACTCGTCAAAAAGGACGTGACGGGATATGGTGATGGTTTTGGATTGTATGTTGTAGCATTTATAACCACGGTGGGAGGAGGGATACCCGAGGAAAACACACGGGTAAGAACGGTGTTCAAGTTTGTTAATAGTGGTGGAAGGTTTGAGTGGGTAGCAAAGACACCCAAATACGCGTAAGTGGTCGTATGTCGGTATCTGGTGGTAAAGTAGTTGGGTAAGTGTTTTGAAGTGGTGTGTTTTAGAGGGAGTAATGTTAATTAAGTAGGTGGAGGTGTCAAGGGCATGATGCCAAAAGTTGGCGGGTAAAGAGGATTGAGCAAGTAGGGTTCTAATGATGTTATTAATGGAGCGGATTTTGCGTTCCGCTTTTCCATTTTGTGACGAAGTATAGGGGCAGGAAAGACGGAAAAGTATCCCATTTTTATCAAAAAATTGCTTAAAGGACGTGTTAACATATTCTTTTCCGTTGTCACATTGAATGGTTAATGGTGCGATTAAATTGGGTGTGGACAAGTTTGGTAAAGATTTCAAATATGGCAAAGACTTGTGATTTGTTTGAGATAGGAAACGTCCATAAGAAGTTTGTATAATCATCTAAAAATAACACGTAATAACGGTGACCTCCGGAGCTTAAAACTGGGGAGGTCCAAACATCACTATGCATAATCTCAAATGGTTGGAATGTAATATTATTAGATGAATAAATGGGGAGCCAAGTGCTCTTGCCAAAAAACAAGGTTCACAAACATTCTTATTTAAAGTCTTAAAAACAAGGGAATTAGAATTTTTTGAAGACCGAAGTAGGGCCAGGCCTGGGTGGCTATGGCGTTGATGCCATAAAGTAGAGGACTAAGCAGCAGTGGTGGAGGTAGAGAAGCAGTGGAAGTCCTTGGAGAAGGTGTAGAGGTCACCGCTGCTATCGCACCAGATTATAGGAATCCGGGTCTTGTAGTCCTTCACAAGAAAACCAAACGGGTCAAATTCCACAAATACAGAATTATCTCTAGTGAATTGACGCACTGAAATTAGTTTTCTAACAAGTTTACGAGCATAAAGGACACGGTTTAAGACGAAGGGTGGATATGGGGGGGGGAGGTTTGTGGTCCATGTCCATGTACCGGGATGGATTTTCCATCACCAACGATAATATTTTCATTCATACAATTATTAAGTATAGTACCAAAATTACCTGAATTGGGGTCCATGCTGATAGTTGCACTCGTGTCCATGACTCCATGCTGATAATCCGGTAGGTTTAGGGACATGGTGTAAAGAGCCTGCTGGATGTCAGTGGGTGGTATGTAGCCTGGTGACCCTGATGAGGACGGGTGCCGAGAATGCCTTGGCTGGGATTAGTATGCGGTGGTGGGGTAGTGGTGGGGTAAGGGCAAGGAGGTGGTGTAGCTGCGGACCAGGAGAGCCAGGGTGGTGGTGAGGAGGAGTTGGTGTTCGGGTTGGGAATGGTCCAAGTGTAGGTAGTAGGGGAGGTCCACGCACCGTAGGGTTGACCACGACCAGGGTTGTAGCCCCGAGACCAAGAGGACTGGCCACGGCCACGTCCCCGTGACCGGCCTCGGCCGCGAGTGGGATTAGGGTTGGGTTCAGAGTCTGGTTGGTCGGGTGGGAGGTGGTTTGGGTTGGGATTTTAGATGTGGTGGTAGTCAGGGCTTGATTGGCGAGGTTTGTGGCATACAAGACTTTCTCGGCTCTTTGACTTTCTAGCATGCACAGCTGTGATCGTGCTTCATAGAAAGAAGGATTGGGTTTTTTTTTGGAGGATGGTGGATATGCCTTCGTACTGATCCGTGAGACCAGCAAGGAGGAGTAGAACAAGGCGTTTATTATCAAGTGGGGCACCGACATTAGCAAGTTGGTCAGCAAGGGACTTGATGGCTTGATAATATGCAGACATATTGGGAAAACCATCTAAACAAGTGGTGGCAAATTTCTGCATGAGATATGTGGCACGAGAGTTTTTGTTGTCCTGAAAGAGACCCTCAATAGCCGACCAAGCATCATAGTCCGACGTGTTGGGGATGACAATAGTATTGAGAAGATCGTTAGAAATAGTCCCTTAGACCCATTGTTTAACAATGGCATCGAGCCGAGACCAGAGTTCATCCGTAGGTTTTGAGGTTGTGTCTTTGTCTTTGTCAGCCTCCGAAGAGGATGATGCTGGTGTGGTGGGAGGAAGAGAGAGGTGGTCGATGACCTGAAAAGCACGGTAGTGGTTTTGAAATAGTTCTGACCACAGGCCATATTGGCTGGATTCGGATTCAAGGAGGACGAGTATGGAGTTTCGGATGTTGTTGACGGTGATGGTTGGGTGTATCTTCTCGGCCATGAGAACTGGTTTGGGTCAGAAACAGGACAAAAGGGGTAGCAAGGGTGTAGGACGGGGGATCAATGTGCAGTAGGATAAGAAAAAAAAAGCAGAGGTGCTGTGGTGGTGACGGCAGGGAAGGGATGGGGGGTTAGGGTTTTACAATGATACCATATTAGAAGAGATAATTCTCAAACCTTGATTTTCTCATTAACATTCAAGGGTTTAAATAATACAAAGGAGATCAATTTGGAATCTCGTATAATTGGAAACTAGTAATTACAATAATTACAATAATGACACAATAATATTCTATTATAAAACATAGGGTTAACCGTTGTTAAAGTAGCACCTTTATCATCACAAAATTCATTTATCATAAATTCTAAATAATGCTCAAATCTTTTAAGGGTGTGGCTAAATGCACCTCCACTTTTACTGTTTATACCTTCATTTTCAAAAATATCAGTTTTATAATTTTTAAAGTCCACCCTTATATTTTCTATTTTTAAAAAAAAAAATCCTTATGTCCTTTGTTCAATCCCTTTAAATAGGGTGTTGCTAAAGTTATTTATGTTGATCGATTCAAACATACTATGGCACCAATAAATCCTTAATTCATAAAGTTATTATGCTGATCAATGCATTTATAAAATTAATATGTTGGTGCAAATGGTGGTCTTTACGTTGACCGATGCATTCAAATATTTTGCCAACACAAATGCTCTATGATGGAAGTGCAGGTATAATGGTTTACACTTATTTTATTTAAATTCTTGTTACTCAAGTGGAATCCGAATATAACACTAAAGGTGGAGGTGCATTTAACCACACCCGTTTTTTCAACTTTGATTTAACTAAAACAAATAAAGTTTAACTAAAACAAATTAAAGTTAAGATTTAACTAAAACAAATAAAGTTTAACCGAAACAAATTACAAGTGAAGTTTAACCAACATATTGTACAGTTCGGTCTGGATTAGGATTTTTTAGCTCCTTATACCGGTTTATACGAAAACTGTACATAACTTCCCAATATGTTGTATCAGAGACAAACCCGAAAGCAATTTCCAACATATAAATAAATAATCACTTTATGATGTATTAAGAATTAAAATTTAATAGGAACTTTACAATGTACAAAAAGTTTTGTTGAATTAAAATCGTACATCAATTTTTGATTAAAAAAAAGTAATATGGATGTTGAATTAAAACGTACATCAAAGTTGAATTATACAGTGATAACTTTTGAAGAAATTCAAACAATACGCATTGAAACCGTACATCAATTTTAATTGGTATAGAACGAAAACTTTTGATGAAATTTTTGAAAAGATAATGAAGACTTTTAGTTAGAATACATACCAAGAACAACTATGATGAAAATCAAAGTTGAAAAAAATTGTTTTGTTCAAGCTCTCTCTTAATATTCTTTTTTCAATCAGTGCAAGTTTTTTTTCTTCCATAGAATTTTACGTATATACCTAAATATTCAAACTATGACAACTAGATAAACCCTTAGAAAAATAGGGATATTTCTTAATACAAATTTTCAAAAATTAGAAAATACAAGGGATGATTGTATTTATTTATAAACTTCAGGGGGAGAGTGCAACCAGTAAAATTAAAAAAAATGGGAGTGCATTTAGCAACACCCTTCTTTTAAATATCAAATTAGTTACTGATTTTCTTACAAGCACATGCGTGTACTTATCCAAAGTTTGGTAGAGTTGCTAGATATGCATTGTCTATAACTCAGCAATGAACAAGTGCTTCTAAATCTTGTTTTGGTATTGGTAGAAGATTTTTAATCCATATCACCAAATTACTAAATTATTATGCATACAAGAATGGCATTTAGAAGATTCATGTAATTTTTTGTGTTCATAATTCTCAAATCACTTGTTCATTGCTGAGTTATAATATTCTTATTTAATGTTATAGGCAATGTTGTAAAACAAGGTCTCGGACGTCGACTACTTCCCGAGTAATCGCTATAAGGTAGGATGCCGACGCCTGAGTACTCTCCGCCTAGGTCAAGTACTCCTCGGGTACTCTCAACTCCGACTAGAGAGCGTTTAGCGACTTTTGCGACCATGGTTCTAGGATGACCAAAAAAGGAAATGGATGATGCTATTCAAGATATCACTCCCAATAATACAAGAGTGGTGAAAATAAAATGGAATGAGAAGAAACTCTAAACTGAACAGTGAACACCTTTTGATTTGCAATTTCCTTATTATGTGGTTTTTTCGAAATAATCATATATCACTTCAAATGTTTGACGTTAGATAGTTTTTAGGGTGCGAATTCATAAGTTTTAGTTTTATAATACGATAAACAAGTCGCATTCATGTCAACAAACGACTATTTGTATCATGTTCGGTTTAATGTGCCTCATACATATTGACAGCGGAAGACGGTGATACTTCTATCACCGTTAACATCATCATCATCGTCATATTACTGTGTGTTTGATATGAATATGTATCTGTATATGCAGAGAATAGAGATGCACATAAAGTTGGATATTTCTGTAAATATCTTGCTAACTATAAAATGATACATAATGTTCGTATATATACCTATCTAATTGGCGGTTAAGAGTGATAACCGCCACTAACATAATAACCTATAATAATTATAATAATATTACATAATAATAAAAATAAATATATATGCTAAGTTTATATTCGAACAATACACTTTTTGGTTTGGTGTTGGGTTCGAAGAATTGTAATTGAAATATTACAGAAATTTGATAAGACAATTTCTCAGAGTAAAACGGATTTGATAGGAAGACGATTTCTCTTAGTTACAGCCTTTTAAATTTAATATTTTTCATACGATTATAAATATTTTAAACCTTTAAATATGGGCAGCCATACTGCTAATTTCGAGCAGCCTCTGCCAGTTTCCAGTAATATGAAGGTGGTACTTGTTTTGTGGATGTAATACCTGTTATGCTATTGCTTTTTACCTTCTTCTGTGCTGTTGAGATTTATTGCAATAGGATTTCCTTTCCTTGTAAAAATTTTCAACGGGTTTTGAAACCAGATTTACAAAAGCAGATGGTTATGGTTATTGTTGCTCTTTAATTTATATTTTTGATGTTGGAATTGTTATTTCGTTTTCCATTGTTTGTAACTATTATTCTGTTGTTGAACAATGGTAGCATATTTGTTTGCAATAAACAAAAAACTGGAAAAAAGTAGAGGGGAAAACACTTGATGAGCTGCTAGTGAGAATGTGAGATTATTGATAAAAAATACTTGTTGGAACAGACTACCTGCTATGATGCAAGGTTATATATAACTGTAAAACTCAAAACAAACTACATAATAATCTAACAGTCTGCTCTAATAGTTTCCTTTAAATACTTGCTTGGTAAACCAAACGTAATCTGAAAATAGAATGATGTTTTTATCTGGTTTTGTAAGCTAAACGACACTGAGGAATGAAGTAGGGTTGGGAGGTGTTGGTATTTGGACGGTCCCTTCAAGCATCAACACCACTCTTTTTATCGAAGGGCGGAGAGATGGCTCCTCTTGAACACACCAAAGCCCTATTTTGACCATTTGTTCGAGCCTGCTCTTTTCTACATCCTCATCATAATCCACCAGCTTCAATAGCTCATCTGCTGCATAACACTCGTACACCCAGTCTTGAAGAATGGCTTCACTGTCAGGAAGATTGTCGTCCACATTCCTCCGACAACATAAAATGTTAAACAAAACAATTCCAAAACTATAAACATCCACCTTAACTGTTATCGGTAGCCCCTTGTGCCATTCAGGCGCAACATAGCCCCTTGTTCCTCTAATCAAGGTGGAAGTTTTAGTTTGATCATGTTCAAGTAGTTTAGCCAACCCAAAATCAGAAATCTTGGCACATCCATACTCATCCATAAGTATATTTTGTGGCTTAATATCACAGTGGATTATTGGGTTTTCACATTCTTCATGTAGGTAAAGGATGCCATGAGCTATATCAACTGCCATTCTTATTCTTTGCATCCAACACGGCTTTGGCTTGCTTTCTGTGGCTGCGAATAGTATATCTGCAAGTGATCCTTGAGTCATATACTCAAAAACCAGTAGCCTTTCGGGACCTTCACAGCAGTAACCGAGCAACGTTGTTAGGTTGCGATGGTGTGTTCTCCCGATCACTTTCATTTCAGTTTGAAATTCTCGTTCTCCTTCTTGTGCCAATTCTTCTTTCAATCTCTTCACTGCGACCTGTCTCATGGAGCTCTCTATGATACCTTTGTAAACTATCCCAAATGATCCTCTACCCAGTTCTTCTTCAAAACCATTTGTAATTTTTTCTAACGCCGCATAAGAAAATGCCCGAGGCCCCGTGTCCTCGAATAACTGGACACTTAGATTCTCAGATATCTTTTTGTATGCCCAAACTTGAGCTCTATACATGATTACTCCAGAAAATAGTAAAACAAGTACAGCAAATGAGATGAGTGAAGCCCCAATAATCATGATATCCTTTTGTCCCACTTTCTTGACACGAATGGATTTATTAGTTGGATTTGTTCCATTATTTAGAGTTGATGTATATACTTTAATCAACCCAACACTGGACTCGCTATCAGTTACTTCCACGTATCTTAACGGGAACCTCTGCAACTTGCATTCTTGTCCGTTGAACAGTGCCGCCTCACAGTTGCAATCCTCTAGGCAAGCAGAGGAGCACTCTTCTTGTGTTGGTGCTTTTGGGATGATATATGCGGCATCTTCCCATCGAACATTATCCAAATTTGTCATATGGATTGTGGTACCTGCATTTTGAATGTTGCAGCTTTCTACGGTCTCCTTTCTCAGGCAGCCCAAACTCCAACGCTCTAGATTCACAACTTCAAACCCTGGTACACATTGACATCTTGCATTATCATTCATGCTCAAACAATACGCGTTTATGCCACACAGACCCGGCCCTATACACTTATTTGGTGACAACGCCCATATGGCAGATCCATTGCTGCCCATGTTAGTCAGATTATGATAATACAATCTAAAGATACCGTCCACATCAAATTTCATGAGATACAGTTCATCTTTTGTCGCATTTCCTCCTTGGGTAAGATTATTGATAAAGAAGGTAGAATTTTGCAACAGATAAAGAAAACCATTAGAATCAAGATTTAGTGTCACGTTAGGTCCAGCTGTGTATGTGCCGGTAGCCCAGTATGCATGATCTTCGGTCCCTCTATTTGGGTACAGCACGAGGTTCCCATCGGTTTGCATACTGAGCTTGAACACCCCAATCGACTGATCTGTCTCCGAGGCACTTGAAAACATCGTTTGGCCGGGCTGGAGATGTTGACCGGCCAAAAGGGTCTCGGTTGGGTGGTCAAAGCTTTGCCAAAGTACCCTCTTCCCTTTGGAATCGTAGATCACAAAGTTACCGGAGTCTTGCATGGAAGCAAAAGAAGCACCACCAGCATCAATTATATTGATATGCTGACCCTGTGTTTGTTCCACGGAGAGCTTTCCATCAGATGTGAATCTCAAAGTAGCATTACTTGAGAATGGAAGGGTGTCACGACTAGCCGTCCAGACTACAGTCCTTTCTGGAATCCCGGCCATATATATACCAACCGCGTAGCCACGCGTTTGTGGGTAGAAACCGAAGGCGAATAACCCCGATGGCGACAACCAAGAGGTGGTGGCACCAGTAGGCTTTAAAGAAGAACCTCTGGTTACATTAGATTGGGATTTTGCTGTACCGAAGGCAAGGGAAATAGTGCACACAAAGGCAAAGGCAATAAAGTTCGCCATATGTGAATGTGAAAGGGAAATATCCATATATTTTATTGTGTATTTTTTTATATAAGAAAAAATGTGGCAAATGGAAGTCTTATAGCCGTGTGGGGAAGGGTGGCCTGTCGGATATGGTTGTTTGTTTGTGTCGTGTAACTACTTTATATTTACATAAAAATAATTTTCTATTCCTATTTCACAACGTTATGTTTGTTGGTTACATAAAGACCACTTTTGTGAGTTAACCCTAATACTGTTGTATATAAACCTTCTTTTATTTATTTTTTTATGTTGTAATATATACATCTTTGCGTTGCATCGTGCAAAGAAATTCCTCTAGTTATATATTAATATGCAAATAGTATAACACCCAGCAGATTCAGAAATTCAGCAAAAAGAAATATCTCTCGTTTAGTCTAAATGTATGAAAAAGCAAAGAAAGCAATGTCAAGTAAATCATCTTTATTACTATTTTTTTCTTAGCCGTGTCAAGGACGGTGGGGACCAGGAGATTATTCGTTTGGAAGTCAAGTTATGAGTTTGATTTATCGACTTGTTTGTAAAATTATTATTTTTTTTTTAACGGCCAACGAATCCTTCAAATGGGCTACTTGCGAAATTCACCACATCGGAATACACCCGTCTCCGAACTAGGGAAAACCCTCACCTAGGGCAGAAGCCCGTGAACACTCGCCCAAAGGCACGACAGTGCGGTGAGGTAAAACCCATTCAGTTCAAGGATCGAACTAGCGATCGCCGCCTACTCGTCTAGTCTCCCATTATCACCAGGTGCCGCTGAAAACTAATGGGGAGAAGCAGGAATTGAACTTGAGTCTCTTAGAAACACAAGTCTCTCCCTTACCACTCCACCACAAGCTCATTGGCTGTTTGTAAAATTATTTAATTTTAATAAATAAAAGCAGAAAAGATATTATGAAATCATTAATTGTGTACTGTAGATTAATTGAAGAAAAGTTGGATTTAACAGACAGGGTCAAAATATAATAACAGAATATAATAATAAAATTGTTTCGGTAGGAAAGCTTTTTTTTTTTTTTTTTTTTTTTTTTTTAAACGGCAAAGATTACATAACACTACTCTTAAATTATATCAAATTTTACCCTATGTCAGGAATTGAACCATGTTCTCTCCCTAAAAGGCACAAAGTCTCTATCAACCCACCAAAGTGGTGATGACGTTTTAGTAGGAAAGTTAGAAAGCAATAATATCCATTAGATTTAAAATAAATGATTAAGATTAAATGGGTGGAAATGAACAAAAAAAGAGACGCTTGAGTTTGTTTAACGGTATTTTATTTAATTCAAGACAATAGTTTATCTCTCCTCTAATTCCCTATGTTTTTTGAAACGTTAATAACTATTTCATACGACATTATTTTTTTATAAAAACTGCAGCATAAAAAAACAATTGGCTACTGGCTGCTGTCACCCTCAACTATCACTTTGACGCCTGTCATCTCCAACTTAACACTTAGTGTGTCTTGTCAACCCGTCGTTAACCAAACACTAACCGAGTTATGTTTTTATCTTACGTCTCACTCCTTTTCCTATGTGGCATTTATGACGTGGCACCAAATCCCTTTAAAACCTTGTTATAGTGAAGTACAAACCCTAATCTTCATCTTGTACCTTACGTTCTTAAGCAACCAGTACCACCACCACCGACACCTTACTTTCACCGGCTAATCATTTTAGAATTGAATCCCACACATTTTGCAGACCTTATTCGTGTCCATTTGAAACCTAAAATTTTAAACAATTTCGTTTAAAACACCCAATTCAATCATGTCCCGTTTCGAATCAAGTTGGGTATAAACATCGAACCAAAAAAATCGCTTAGACTTCCAATCATTTTCTCCAGATCCCATTTCTCTCTCTCTATCTATCTATCTCTCTCTCTCTCTCTCTCTATATATATATATATATATATATATATATAAGTGAAAGTGTATTGTACATTTTGCCTTAACGTACGAGCGTATACAATCTCAAGTTCTCATATTATAAGCCCAGAAAGGAAATCTCGCATGTGGAAAAAACTAGAAATCACATGTTAAAAAAACAATTTCGCATGTTAAAAAAAATTTCGCATGTTGTTCAAAAAGTCCAAACCCGCATGTTCAAAAAAATCGCATGTTGATATTGCATCTTACGCATCGTACGTTAAGGTAATTTGTCCAATAACCGGCCAATATATATATATATATATATATATATGTATATATATATATATATATAGGGAGAGGATCATCAGAAAACTACATATATGTGAGAAAACTAGAAAACTAACTAAAAGCCACTAAAAAGGAGGGGGAGACTTTTAATGAGGGGGGGGGGGGACTTTTAATGAAGGAGGGGTAAAATTGGAACAAAAAATATATAACTTTTCAAACATTTCCCATTTCTCCATACGTTATCATTTTAAAACAAAAATGGCACCATAAGATCACAAATTTTCTTATCTTTCATTCAAGTATATTCGAGCATATTTTTTATGACATAAAAAAAGATTTATGATGTCGTCTTGTTTTCAATACTATTATTATAGTAGTGCACCTGTGCAGTACAACATGTACTACAATGTGCATTACATGCTTAAAATTAGCTTTTTGAGTCTAGTTTAGCTTTTTAGGGTTAGTGTTTTTGGAGGTTTAGGATTAGGATTAGGTTTTTGGGTGTGGGGGGGAGGGGGGTTTAGGTTTTTGGGGGGTGGGGGTGGGGGGTTTAGGTTTTTTTCGGGTTTATGTTTAGGGTTTAGTTTTAGGTTTTCGGGAGGGTGGGGGGTTTAGGTTTTTGGGGGGTGGGGGGAGGGGGGTTAGGCTTTTGGTGGGAGGGTGAATTTAGGTTTTTGGGGGGTGGGGGGTTTAGGTTTTTGGGAGTGTCGGTGGGGGGTGGGTTAAGTGGTTTAGGCTTTCCGTATTAATGCACATGTGTACTACAACCAAAAAAAAAAATTTTTTTTTGAAAATTTTTTTCCATACATAAAAAGTAACGATTTTTCTATAAAAAATTGTAAAAAAAAATGGGTATGTTTTTTAGGCTTTTTAGTTAGTTTTTTGGTTTTCTCATTTAAACTAGTTTTCTCATGATCCATCCCCTATATATATATATATATATATATATATATATATATATATATATATATATATATATATATATATATATATATATATAGGGGAAGGTTCATTGGGGAACACTAAAAAAGTGGGGAACAACGGGGAACCCGATCAAACGAACTCCGATTGGACTCATTCCAACGACGTTGGAAATGGCTCGTCGAACCCTAACTAAGATCTCTTAACCCTAAACCCTAAATCCTAAACTCTGAACCCTAATGCTAAAAAATAAGGCTAAAACCTAAGCTAAAACGTAAAATCTAAACTATAAACCCTAAAAGCTAAACCCTAAAGGCTAAATCTAAAGGTAAACCCTATAGCTAAACCCTAAAGCTAAACCCTAAACCCTAAAGCTAAACTCTAAACCCTAAAGCTAAACCCTAAGGCTAAGCCCTAAAGCTAAACCCTAAAAGCCAAACCCTAATATATTTAGGGTTTAGGGGTTATGATTTAGGGTTTAGGGTTAAGAGATCCTAGTTAGGGTTCGACGAGACGGTTTCAACACCGCTGGAATGAGTCTAATCAGAGTTCGTTTGAGTCGGTTCCCCAATGTTCCCCACTTTTTTAGTGTTCCCCAATGAACCTCACACTATATATATATAGGGTGGGGTTCGGCTACAAAGTCCATTTTTCCTACAAAGTGTACAAAGTCATATAACACCACAATTTCATCGATAAAACACACTCAAAACCAAAAATAACATAGTGAAGATCACTAAAACACAATATCCAAACCATAACAATCCAAAAAAACTTCAAACACATCATCCTAGAACTATGAATATAAAACACAACAGGATAATCAACATAAAACACACTAATGTTAGTCATTTAATAATCAAAGCCTTATCATCCAAAACACAACACAAAACCCACAAATATGGCGTTTAGTAATCTTCACTTTTTTATTTGGGCGGTTTTGAGTATGTTTTATGGTTGACATTATGGTGTTTTATGACTTTTTATACTTTGTAGGAAAAATGGACTTTGTAGCTAACTCCCACCCTATATATATATATATATATATATATATAGGGTTAGGTTAATGTACAAATGCCCTTATCGTACATTACGTACGCTACAATCTCAGCCGTCCGATTTTTTGTAACAATTTTGCATGTTAGTTTTTTTAACATGCGATTTCATCAAAATTACCACATGCGAAATTGTTACAAAAAAAACAACATGCTATTTCATCAAAACTATCACATGCAAAATTGGTACAAAAAAACAACATGCGAATTCATCAAAAATTATCACATGCGAAATTGTTATAAAAAAACAACAGCTATTTCATCAAAATTATCACATGCGAAATTGTTATAAAAAAGACAACATGCGATTTTAAAATGCGGGAAGATGATCTGACGGCTGAGATTGAAGCGTACGTAATGTACAATAAGCAATATTGTACAGTACTCTTTACCTATATATATATATATATATATATATATATATATATATATATATATATATATATATATATATATATATATAGGGTTCCTAAGAGAAGTCCACCCTATTTGAGAAACTTGAGAAGCATTCTGGACCACACATTTCCCTAAGCTTTTCGTAATATACACATATGTATAGTTTAAAATTGACTATACACATATATGTATATTGTCAAATCTTGAATTATACACATATGTATATAGTCAGTTTTAAACTATATATATGTGTATATTATGAAAAGCTTAGGGAAATGTGTGGTCCAGAATGATTCTCAAGTTTCTCAATTAGCCTAGTGTTTCTCACACAATCCTAACCCTATATATATATATATATATATATATATATATATATATATATATATATATATATATATATATATATATATATATATATATATATATATATATATATATATATATATATATATATATATATATAGAGAGAGAGAGAGAGAAAGTGTAAAATACAATAAGGCTTAACGTATATCGCGTACAACAACGTGCGTGATTTTGTTCCCTAACATGCGTGATTAATGTTTTCAACATGCGTGATTATTGTTTTCAACATGCGTGATTTGGGTTTTTGAGTTTATAACGTGCGTGAGGTCGTACGTTAAGAGTTATTGTACGTTAACCTTCCTATATATATATATATATATAGGGTATGGTTCATGCGAGAACCACTTTTATTGCGAGAACCGCGAGAACCAGTGTGAACACATGGCATTATTGTAAATACATAGAACTATCAAATAACCGCCTCACGTCCCTGATTATCTTCTAGTTTGGATTTCAAACAAACATTAAATCACAATACATCAATAATTCACATCCGATACATCTGATAACCAACAATCATCGTAATCATCGTCAATCCGTGCGATTCATCCTACAAAATCAAGATATACGCTCCACGATATCAGATACCAGCAGTTCGTCATCAAAATTAGTCGATATCAGTGCATTAACAACATAATCATCAATCGCACATTCGTATTCCAATCTAAATTAGGGCAAAAAGATCGTAATCATCGAGGTTTGTTGCACAGATAGGGATAATCGGAAGAACACACGTCGTCTAACGGACTATCGATTCGTTCCGTGAATTTGTAAGTTTATACACCTTGTTTTGTAGTCGTATATGATAAAACAACTATTAACCGTCGATTCAGACATGTTATTATGTGGTTATTACATTTAAACAGTTGTTTCATTATTGAAAATTGTGGTATATATGTTTTTTAGTGAACAGAAGGGCTAATGTTGTGATGAACTATATGTAATGCGGTACTGATGTGTTGTTTTATGTATTTTTTTATTAAGGAATGATGTTATGTGCATAATGTTTGATATGATTGGCAACACGCAAGTTGATTTGGTAAATGATAGGGTTTTTACTACTGAATTATGATTGTCGACAAGTTATGTGGTGTTAATGCAGGACAGAATAGGCTTATACTGAATAGTCAGAATAGACTTATACGGAACAGGATAATAAGATAATTTTATGATCTATACAGTTAATGCACATGTGCATTAGCACGACATAATAGGCTGATACAGAATATGCTTATACGGAACATGATAATAAAATAATTTTATGATTATTGATATTATTTTTTAGTATTTTATTATTTTTTTTGTTTTGTATATTATTGTAGATCAACAATGGGAAAAAATCGAAGAAAGTAACTTTTGTTTTGAGATCAATGGATGAAGGGTCAAAAAAAATATCGGATGCAATGGAAGATGATTATGCGACATGCAATGGAAGATGATTACGCGACAGTTAAACAAAGAGTTATGCACAAATGCATATTTTTCCAGATTATTTCAATTAGGTCAGTGATATGGATGCAAATGTGCAGTTAGGCACATGTGCATAATTTGAGAGAATATGTTAATAAGGTCATTCATGTTGTTGTACATGTGCATAGTTATGCACATGTGCATAGTTTGCCAGAATATGTTAACAATGTAATTTATGTTGATGCACATGTTCATAGTGTATATAGTAATGATAAAGTTAATGTTAATGCACATAGTCATTGAGATTGTATGTTTGTTAATCATATGTTTTTTTTTGTTTTTTTATTATCGTAGATCGATAACGGAAAAAAAATCAAAGAAGGTAACTTACGTTTTGAAATCAAGGGATGAAGAGTCAAATAAATGCCGAATGCAATGGAAGATGATTACGCAACGGTTAAACAAAGAGGTAAAAAGGTTGACTAATATTCGATGATGCAGTTGGGAGTTTATGCACATGTGCATCCCTTTATTACTTTCATGTTAAATGATATCATTTATGTAAACACATTAAATATATCACATGTAGGTGCACAAGAAGAAAAAAAAGCATAAAGAGGAGGACAAGTGAGCGAAATCACTGTGAAAAAATTGAACAAGTAAACGAAATCCCTTTATTACTTCACATATTGCAGGTTGTTCGCTATGCGACATATGGAGATGTATAAAGGGAGTGGTGAGAAGTTTGATTGCATATTCAACAAAGATAAAGAAATTCAAGACTTGCAACCTAAGAACCTGAGGGTGAAGATAGCAACAAAAAACTGTCGTTATCAGAGGCGAATGATCACGTTCGTGAATATATGATGTATTATGTTGTTTGGTAGAGGGAATGTTGGTACTACACATGTGCATAGTTTGAAATAACATACATATTGGTATTGTATAATGTATTACAGATGGTTATATTTGTTAATTTAGGATGTACTATGTTGTTTGGTATAATATATGTTGGTGGTGCATATGTGCAATAATGATTGTTGATCGGATTATGTGATTCTTATGATGAGGGTGTTATATTTACTTGTTGTAACTGTGTTAATGTTAGTAATGCACATGTGCATTAATAAAAAACAATAAACATGTCGGTAATGCATGTGTACATTTTGAAATATTGTATTTTTGTTTAGATCATATTACATATGTGGTACCCTATTACGTATGTGGTACCACATTACATATGTTGATGTATATGTAAGGAAAATGGATTACATGTAATTAAAAAATATACATGCATGCACATGTGCATTGTTCGAAACAATAACCATGTGTAATGAAATGGTAAACATGTATGCACATGTGCATTGGTCAAAACAGCAACGATGTTATCGTGGAGTGAAACAGTAAACATGTATGCACATATGCATTGTGCGAAACAGTAACCATGTCAATATAATGCACACGAGCATTATCATTTTATATATAACGACATTTTTTTAACAGAACAAAATGCCATATATTCAAACTAGGACTCCAGCCAGGAACTCAAGAAGTACGCTTACGATAAACATATAAACTCCTAATTTTCTATTACATTCACACCACTAGTGTACCACTCTTCAGTCACTAAATTCTCCATTTTGGCTCTAATTCTCCATTTTGGCTATGACTTTCATCCACAACAGAGTACACTCCTTGACTTGTTTAAGTCTTCTAGCATTTGAAATCTGCACGACTTTGAATACATTCTCATTTCTGCTCGACCATATGATCCATAATGTAGCCATCACTATGCAGTTAACTGCCTTTTTTTTTTCTTCTTATGAATCTCCAGCTTACAGGAAAATCTTTTACTCCCAACCATGCTCCAACCATCCACCATAGCGTTATGGACATCAAACACGTAATGAGAATGTGTTCAACAGTTTCTTGCTCGTATTCGCAAACCGGGCACAATGTGTTGCTGGTCTGAATTACCCCTTTTTTCCAGCACCGTCTTTGTCGGTAACCTGCCTTCGACGCCTTTCCATGCTAAAATATTGGCTTTAGGTGTAGCCCAGTCGTTCCAGGTCATTACAAAGCCACTCGACAGGTCCCCGCTTGTGACACACAAATCCTCTCTAACGGTTTTAACATTAAAAGTCGACTTATTTTCCGAGTGCCAACCCCACCCATCTTGACCCATCTTCATTCTGGTGTCTCTCAGCAGTGCAAAAAGCTGCATAAACTCCACCAATGCCTCCCCGGTTGTCGGCTTGTTCTTCCATTGCCAATCCCACACAGTCACCTCCCCTATTTTTTGTAGTTGTCCGCCACCCAAGACAATTTGTTTGCTGACATTCTGCACATAATTGGATAGTTCTCCATAAGGCTCTTGTTCAGAATCCATAAATCAACGACATAGTCTAATTTACAACATAATGCACATGTGCATATAATTAAATACAATATCATTTACAATCAGCATAATGCACATGTGCATATAATTTAATACAACATCATTTACAGTAAGTATAATGCACATGTGCATATCATTTAATACAATATCATTTACAAAGTATATACATCATTTACAGTCAACATAATACCTTTAGTCACAAAATAGAATGAATTGCAACTCTTGATGTTCTGTATTTGTAGGTGTATTGTGACTGTCAACTGTATTATCAGCAGATGGACCAACCACCACCGTAACCACCATCGTCCCCAAGCCCGATAGTGGCGGTATTCAGCTCTCCTCTAACATGAGCAGGAACTGTCACAGTAGCTCTGCGCATTAAGAGTGAATTTGGTGATGCTGACACGGCATTTGTAGAACGGTTAAATCCCACAGATTGGTTTCCTGGGCGAGACGTTACCGTAGGGCCCGCTCGGGTGCCATTTGTGGCTGAGAGTTGCGGACCAGGAGACGCAGCCAAATTGTTGGAATTAGTTGGTCAGGCTGATGGTTGACCACCAGCGAAATTCGGGTCTAAACCGTTAAACTCCTAAGCAACATGTTCCATGATGAAGGGCCGAAACTGTGGATAGGGTAACGAGCCTCCAACTGTAGGACCGCCTTTCGATGACGTTGCAGGTTGCAACCAAACTTGATCACCCACAAAGCACCTCATGTTAACCGCAAAATTTTTCCAGTAAATTATCCGAATCCAATACGGGCCACGAAGAACAAACGATACATCAATTGGTAACAGAGAACTAGGAACGATTCCCAGGCCACCTCGGCTAGCCACAGTAGCAGCAGTTAACATGGAAGATGCACCAGGGTTTCCACCAGGACCCGTACCGGGACCAGAGACATGACCAACATTTGGATTTGTACCATTTGGCATCTGCCCATTAACATTTGCTCTTGATAGTGTCGGGACAGATGAAGCCGCACTAGAAACTGCAGAAACCGGAGTAGCCCATGCAGGACGTGTTGCAACAGCAAGAGCATGCAAAGGTCCTGCTGTCAGACAAATGCAGTCCAAAAGAGATGAAACTTCTGCCCCGTTGATAAAATCCTCGAGAAACTGAAAAAAAAACAGAACCTTAATCAATCAATCAATCACAGTTTAATACCTGATAAAGGGATAAAACCATCTGAGTTTTTGCAGATTAGTACCGAAACATTCTTTTGCGTGAATAAAGGCTTACACTTATTAAAATTTACCAAAAAGTAGACTTTTAATCTAATCTATAATTATATAACAACAGGGATGAAAAACAGCAGCTTCTTTTGGGTATTAGACGAGCTAACAGACAACTTGTTGCCCGACTACCTGCTATTGCTTTGTAATTGCCCATTTTTGTGTGGAATGATATTGTCGGGGTTTCTATTAAAAAAAAGTTTCAGTATTTCTTTAGTGCGTTTATTAGATACACTATTGATGGATCACCTTGCTTTAAGAAAAAAAACAAGCTCGACTCACCACGATACATATCGCGAAACGTCCACGCATTGTCATGTAAATCTCTGGCCAAAGCTCTTATGCAGGCGGCTGCATAGAAAAGTCAAAAAACTGGATAAAAGCGTTTCAGGTCAAAAACACGAAAGTTTGGTTATACCAAACTGGGTATTCGGTATTTAGTTCGGTTTAAAACCGTTTTTCAAACTGGGTATTCGGTATTCAGTTCAGTTTAAAACCGTTTTTCAAACTAGGTATTCGGTATTCAGTTCGGTTTTCAAAAATCTGAATCTGGTTCGAGCCAAATTGTTCGGTTTTCAAAAATCTGAATTTGGTTTGAGCCAAATATCACATAATTTTTTAGAGTAAACTGCCATTTTGGTCCATGTGGTTTGGGCACTTTTGCCATTTTAGTCCAAATCTCAAGCTTTTTACATCTGGGTCCCTGTGGTTTGCATTTTGTTGCCATTTTAGTCCAAAATCCAAAAACCCTATATTTTGACTGTTGAAAACTGATTATTTTGTCCTTTAGTACAGGGGCATTTTGATCATTTTTTAAATTTCATTTTTTTTAACAATAAAACCCAGATCTGCATAATCAGCTCTCTCTCTCTTCTCTCTCTCTCTCTCTATATATAGCACCACCACCTCCCACCTCTCCCTCTATTCTCTCTCTCTCTATAGCACCACCACCACCGCCGCCACCACCTCCTCCCCCTTTTCACCACCGCCACTCTGAACTAAAATCGCATCTCTGAACTTCAGCGATTCATCATCATCCACCACCGCATCTTTGAACTAAAATCGCTACTCTCTCTCTTCTCTGAACTACCACCACACCACCACCACCACCCCCACCCCCACCACCGCATCATCCCAACCACCACCATCCCAATGCCGCCAACACAAATAGCAGACTAAAACAATAATCGAAACAAAATTAACTACAAATAAGAAGAAGAAGAAGAAGAAGAAGAATTAAAGAACAAACGTTTCTTAGCCTGAAGAAGATTCCGTCCGATTGAAGGGTCAGATGTGAAGACACCATCTGCACACACAAATCGAAGATTAGAAGTTGATTTGACCTAAAAACAGTATAAAACCACATCAGAAACCAGAAACAAACAAACAAACCTGAAATGGAAACAGGAGAGGAGAAACAGGTGGAGAGGCAGCATAGAAAGAGAAACGAGATCAACATCTTCATACTTGTTGAAGAAGAAACCATAATGGATTGAATTTAGGGTTTTTACAGGATGAGATACTGTGGAGAACAGATAGATCCAGGATATGTATGTATGTATGTATGTATGTATGTATGTATGTATGTATACGTGACAGCCAATATTCTTCACGCGGTATCACGGATGGACATTTTCAATCTAACCAGCTTGTCCGGTAGTTGATTTATTTGGGGTTTTATGTTGTTTATAGAGAGAGAAGAGAGAGAGAAGAGAGAGAGTCAGTTAGGGTTTTATTTGGGGATGATGATGATTTATTTGGGGAAGAAAATGTTAATTAAGAAAATGTTAAATGAAAAGCAAAATGACCAAAATGCCCCTGAACTAAAAGACAAAATAGGAGGTTGCAAAAGTCAAAAAATGGGGTTTTTGAATTTTGGACTAAAATGGCAACAAAATGCAAAACACAGGGACCCAGATATAAAAAGTTTGAGATTTGGACTAAAATGGCAAAAGTGTCCAAACCACAGGGACCAAAATGACAGTTTACTCTTTTTTTTAATTAGCCGAGTACAATTACAATTTTAACTCAATCTTATATAGCCCAACCCAATCCAAGAACAAATAATGGTAAAAATTCTCTAAAACAAATAATGGCCTTTTGGTCACAAGCTATTAACTCTATGGGTCAGTTCAGCGACCTTTTGATTAATAAAGCAAATATAATAAAAGAAAACCATGTACATGTTGACAAATTTTACAAATCCACTTATGGCTAGGTCTAGCCCTCCAACAAACATCTACAATCAATCAAGGGTTAGCCGCGAATAAAATAAAATAACAATTTGATTCAACTTCACATGATATATAAAAATTTAAAAATATATATACTGACTGCAGTATTGTTAAAATCTCCATCAGCATGAGGACCACCATTCAACATATGGACCACCATTTAACATATAACCACATGTCCACATCTAAATGTTCAGTTATAAAGGGTAACTTACATTGGGTTCTTCAAAAGCGGTACCATACCAAGCATCCAATTTACTCACGAGGCAAAAACTAAAACAAAAAATTGGTTAGATTTGCTAGTAATTTCAGTAAAAGATTGGTTAATCTTATCATCAGTCGGATTGTTGACCATTCGATTGCAAGGAGAGAGCCATTTAGCTTTAACGATCTATAACTGCAGAACGAAGACATCACATTCGAAGCTAAACAAAACCCCTGATTCAACCAGGAAAACACTATATGAAACATCTAATTTAGACATACCAAATCAAAAACAAAACCCTTGGATTCACTAAACTTGTTTTTTATCAAAAAGTTTAAGGAGCTTACAAGAGCATCACTTCCAAAACCAAGGTACCACAAAATCAGCTCAGTTTACAACTGAGCATCAGTTGTAAACTGATGAACATGCAAATATACACTTACTGCCTCTGTAATCTTCCGAGTTTACCAATGCTTAGAAATTTAGACCCTCAAATATCCATATACAGCTAGTTTATGACAAAACCCCAACTTTAAAACTTGTATCCAAACCGAACTACTAAATTTTCTTCAAAATTAGGGTTTATAGAAACTCTTTTTAATTTCTTGAGAAAAGTAATAAAAAAGGCACATCCCCCTTCGGCATCTGAAAAGTAAAGAACAACCACCATCAAACGTCATATTTATGATATTGGAGCCAAGAATTCATGAAATCAGAAAAAATAAACGATTCTACCACTGAGTGTTATTACCTCGTTGCCGGAGAAAGCTTGTTTAAGCCCTAGATTGCCGAAATCTCCGTTTACTAAAGCCTAGTTTGAATGAAATCGAACATGTAGTCATGAATCCGAACCAAAATCTTATCAATATTGACATCACTCTTGAACAGCTCCACCATCGTACCACATCTACCATAGCCGCCACCAGATCTGTCATATAACCGACGGTTACACCTCTGCCTAAGATAGTACTGCTGCTGACTGAACTTGCGACACCCTTTACTAATGATCGTTGCTCAACAATTTGGAATCAATAGACAAGAATAAGAATGGGTAAATTTGTGGATCTGGTGTTGATGTTTACAGAGAAAGAGGTGAGAGAAGACATAGAATATGGTGTGATTTAAATTTCAAAAATACTTTTCCTCGCCTTTATTGTGCAAGCTTCAAAATCCTGCCCAACATATTTCAGGGGGTTTGAAAATTCATCTGTATCGGATTGTACAATAAGCTTTAAACGCTTATACATGTTGAAAAAGTGGCAAATGACCATTTCTGCCCTTCCAATATGCATTATATATATAGTATAGATATATAGGGAGCCGCTAAAATGAAAACCATCCCCAGTTGTAAGAACCTCGAGAACTCCTCTCCACCAACCAAACTTTAACACCTATACACTATTATTTTAAAACCCCAAGGTTATTTTGGTAAATTTACTTAAATGTCAAATCCATCTCAATCTCTGTCTCTTTCTATTTTAAATGTGCAGACCTTTCTCTCTCTTTACAAAATTGAAACCCTCATCTCTCATCTCATCTCTCTCAAATCTTCATCATCTTCACACAATTGAAACCTTCATCTCTCCTCTCATCCCAGAAGTGCCGCCGCTCACGGCAGAAGTGGCCACCTACAGCAGTCGGTAGTTATGCCCCGTCGCCGTAGTGATGCCCCCGTCACCGTCATCGTCAACCACCATCAGAAAACGTCGGTAGTGATGTCGCTGTCGTGGGTGTGCTCCGGTGACCCACAGGTGTGCTCCGGCGACGAAGTTTGTCATCGTTTGTGTTGGTGCATATGTCTATTGACTTCATCATGTGTCGAGGCTTGTAATAGAAATGATAGGACTAGGTCACGGAGTTCGAAGAAAACTGAAGAAAATGAGACTTTATATTATAATATTAGATAGAAAAAGGCAAGGTGGCATTATTATAAATAAGGTGAACTTCCTTATAAGCCTTGGCCTATAAATAGGTGACTTAGTCATTTCATTTGTAACTTTGTGATTTTGGAGCCAAGGTGCTGCCAAATTGTCTCCAGCCATTGTATCGTCACGTTAATCAATAAAAGAGACTTGTAAAGCGTATAACAAGCTAAACGAAGATCAAATATTTGTATTCCGCCTCTGATTTGATCCGAGAACTCTTTGTATTACCATAAAGCCAGACAATGTTATGATCTGAGCGTTTGGTGTGAAAGTGGTGAATGGTACGATAACAGAGTGTGTTACACTTGTGGTGTTCAAGGACACATTGCTGTTAACTGCCAGAATCAGTGGTTTGAGATGAGGAGATGCTATAACTGCCAAATCAAAGGACATATTGCTAGAGATTGCCCAATGAGATCAAATGAAAGATCCAAGGCTGAATCTCAGAAAATGGCAAAAAAACCAGTCAAAGTCAAAGAAAAGTCCAAGGAACTGAAAATTCCAGAACAGAAAGTGAAGCTTTCACAAGGGCAGAAAGACAGACTGAGGAAGAAGAGGAAGAAAGCACGAGAGTAACTTGAAAAGATTTTGTTCTCGGATATAACAAGAAAATCAGAGAAGAGTTCTGATAAATCGTCTTGCTCTCCAAAGAATGACAAATCAAGCAAAACGAATTCATCAGATGCAAATCTGAGGACAGAATGGAGTGTGAAGAAAGAAAAAGTTCCTGGTGATGAATTTGTTTCTTCTGAAAGAGCCAGTTGTTGGCAATGATCTTGACTCATCAAAGTCAAAGGAGCCATGTTCAGGTAATGAATCTGGTTTGTCAAAACCAGAGGAGCCATTGGTTGAGGTAAAAAGTGGTGATTCCGGTTTGACAATAAATGATGAAAATTTTTCATCATTGTCAAAAGGAATTTCAAAAGCACCCAAGGACCGTCAGGCTTGGGTGAAACTGTTTAAATGAAAAACCTGACTTGCCGGAACTCCCAGGTTGGTAATTGGAGAGTAGGAATCGGCATCTTTCTTGAGAAATTCACAGGTTGGTAACTATGATATTTCGACTTACAAGTGGTTAATCAAGGACATTAAGTTGTACTTGATTTGACTATATTACAAGTGGTATGATTATTGAAAACTGTTTTTGTGATAAACCTACATGTGATTGAAAACAGTGTGATGAATTAAACCCCATGTTTGTGAAACAACATACAAAACTAATTTTCCGGAAAAACCATTTTGATTAAAATAAACTTAAGTGTTTTGAAATCATAATGGGAAAATAGTTTGTTGTCAGGGGGAGTTCTGATTGTTTATGCCAAGTGGATGGCGAATTAAAGCGATTCGATATCATGTTGTCACTTTATCTGTATAGTTTGTTTTCAAATTTTCCCAGAAAAATCAAAATTGAAACATATTTTGATTTTAGGGGGAGAAAAATTTTAAAAAAAAATTGAAAATTTGAAAATGTCAAAAACATTGGAAAAATTCAAAAATGAGTTTTGTTGTAAAAAAAAAAGTGAAAATGATAGTACATCAGTGGACTATCACAGCACGCTAAAGAAATGGAAAGTTAAAATGTGATAAACGGTCTCATTAAAGATGTGACAATAGGCTCAGCTAGACTAGTATATTTGCGATAACGATACAAACTTAAATGAAAAAGCCTAGTTCTAGTGGGAAACATGATTGAAAGCATAGTACTTAGTTTTGTCCTTCTTGATTGTGTGCCTACTCAGTAATCGCTGAATGCAAAGAGCATAAAAAGTGGTTAAATTTGTGAACTTTCACAATTTTGCTGAAAAATCACTGTGTTTGTGCATTTCATTTTACAAAGATTTAAACTTGTTTGATTTCTTTATTTTGTTTAAGCATTGGACATCCTCTGCGCATACGTCAGTATCGAACTGGATGTTATTGCCTAAATGTTCTGCTTTATTTTCTTTGGTGTTTCGTTTAAGCTTTGGATCACCTCTGCGTATACGGAAGTATCGACCTGATGGTTAAAGCCTAAACAATTTCAACTTGTTTTTATTTTCTTATTTTGTTTAAACATTGGACTTTCTCTGCGTATACGGAAGTATCGACCTAATTGTTAATGTTTAAACATTCTGCTTTGTTTTCGCACATATCACAGTTGATGAAAGTTTAAAGGCATTACTTGCGTTAGTGTATTGCATGATGAGGGGATATGCTGAGATTGTGGGGTCCATAAGAATTTAGTGCAAAATTAATATACCTTAACGTATCGGTAAGCATTTCGAAAGTTCTTAGATTGAGTTTAAGAGGACAAATATATCGTCAATCAACGTAAATCGTTTAGAACTTAAAATGATTAAAGCTTAACAGTGCTAGTGATATGTCTCATGAACTGATATGATCCTCTTACACAAACTCACAAAAATATTGTTTGTATATATTTCTTTATTGCATTTCTTTTTAAAATCAAAAATCCAAAAATATTGTGTTTTAGTTTTAAATTCTGAAAAATTCAAAAAGATTTTCGACAACTGAGGTTGGAGAGCTGATTTTCAAAATCCCAAGTGCTAAACATGTTGAACGACATTGGATTGGGAAAGTTTTATTTGAGATTAGAAATGATTTTGATATGTTTAAATGGTTCATTAATTTGGATTAAAATTTTTGAATAATATGAATTCAAGAGGTTAAGTAGAATTTATTAACGTCAAAATTGTTTATCTTACAATTGGTAGAGATGTGTACAGGTTTGAGACAGGATTCGATCTCAAGGCGATAGCTAATTCCAGACTGCGATCCCGGAACAACTTAAGGGGGAGTCTGTTAGCAAAAAGGGAGATTGAAGAGTGAAAGAGCTAGACTCAGATTCTAAAAGAATAGCTGATAATGGTATTTAAAGAAAAAGAGAGAGTTTGAAGGATGCTTCAGCGTCAAATATTTTGGAGAATGTAAGAAGACTGATCAAGACTGAAGTTTTGACGTACTGACATCTCGTACTGAAGACTCCGTCAACATCCAAGGGGGAGACTGTTGGTGCATATGTCTGTTGACTTCGTCTTGTGTCGTGTCTTGTAATAGAAATGATAGAACTAGGTCACGGAGTTCGAAGAAATTGAAGAAAACGAGACTTTATATTATAATATTAGATAGAAAAAGGCAAGGTGACATTATTGTAAATAAGGTGAACTTCCTTATAAGCCTTGGCCTATAAATAGGTGACTTAGTCATTTCATTTGTAACTTTGTGATTTTGGAGCCAAGGTGCTGCCAAATTGTCTCCAGCCATTGTATCGTCACGTTAATCAATAAAAGAAACTTGTAAAGTGTATAACAAGCTAAACGAAGATCAAATCTTTATATTCCGCCTTTGATTTGATCCGAGAACTCTTCTGAACGACTCGTTTGGGTCCGAAATCGATCCTACAGTTTGCTCCTCCCCTTCTGCCTCCGTCTCCGGTGGCGGTGGCGGTGGTCGTGGTGTTAGGCCGGGGGGTCCACCGTTTCTGATCTAGGCTCCGGTAACTATATGTGTTTTCTTTTGATATATGTAAAAAGCTTCTTTTTCATTAATTTTGGATGGGTGTTTTCTGAATTTTTGTTGGAACTTTTGAGATCGTTCATACTTGGACTGGATTAGTTTTATAGTTGTTTGTAATTAATTAAATAGTATAGGGGCTTATTTTGTAATTTCATGGAAGTAGAAATCCTGACTTGGTGTAGTTAAGATTCCAGCATAATTATAATTATGCTGGCAAGTCAGGCACTATATATAGCCCAAGCATTGTAACACTAGCCAAGCTTTTGGCTCTTTGGTGAATGAAGTGTTGTTTACATTAAATCTCTTGATATTGTGCTCAAATCTGTATTCCAAGGTGCTTTATTAATCTATATACTTGTTTGGATTCAATACAACACTTGTTGTATTCATCAATCCATTAGCTTCATCTTCATTCTTGATTGTTCTTAACTTTTTCATAGTTCAAACACTTAATCAATAGGTGTTTTGGACTAAAACAACCAACCATTGTGATCCGGATTGATATTGGGATCTACAATTTGCTATCAGAGCCTTAGTGCTCTTGGTTGTTGTGTTCTTGTTGAGATTTTTCAAAGTTTTGAAGGTTTTCAAAGTTTTAAGGTTTTTCAAATTTTTGGACTTAAAATGGATTGATTTGGTGTGTTTAATCGATAGGATGTTGTTAATATATGATTAGGGAGTCATTTTGGACATTTTGATGCATCAAAACATGGTTTTTGAGCTGTTTTTGAGTGATTAGAGGGTTTTAGTTCGTGTTAGACCCTCTGTCCAGGGAAATTAACTTGAATACAACGAACAATTTTTGAAGACAGCGAAATCGATTTTGAATATTGCGACGACATTTTTGAATATAGCGAATATAGCGAACAATTTTTGAAGAACATCGCATAATCATTAATTTCGACGATCAAAACTCGAGCGAAATTATTGATTGTCGGCGAAATAGTGTCAAGTGACCCTGTAGCGAAATTATCGAAGGCGACTTCGAGAACTGTGATATAGAACCACAGCATTGTTATCACGGTATACGGCAAAATAAGCCAAACTAACGTGTGTGCTACTTGTATCAGCGGAATTAGCTTGTTCGCTCGTGCAGGACATCTCCGTGTACCGGCGAAGATAGAAGACCAGCAAAGATCTCTGGCGAATTTACAACATTCACTGGCGAAATTGTTTCACCCGCAGACTCATCAGTGAAATAAACCTCCGATCAACTTTCCCCTATCAAAAACAAGCCAAGATGTCATTGAATCAGCTAAGTCCAATTGCTCAGGCTGAACTTGAGACCGGAACCACTACTAGGCGTTGAAAGGAGCTGAAGATTTCAGTACATGGAAAACCCGCATCCAGTCGTTCTTCGAATACACGGACTACAATCTGTGGCTCTCAGTCACCGCTGGGCCCCACATTCCAACGGTGGTTCGAGGAGATGTGGTACTTGCTAACAATGACGCCACAACCTTCACTGACGAAGACAAGGCCCTAATTCAGCGCGATCGTCGTGCACATGCCGCCTTAACCATGGCTCTATCAACTGATGACTGCAACATGTTTGAAGAACACCGAACTGCAAATGCACTCTGGAATGCATTGATTGAGTATTACGAGGGAAATGAATAGCTGATTGAAAGCAAGAGAGACATGGTGCAGAAACAATACGACATGTTTTGTGGAGTTCGTGGAGAAAGTCTTTCAGATCATATCAGTCGCTTTCTGAATATGATGACCAAAATGAAGAAGGCAGGAAATCCCGTCACTAACTGTGCTGCTATTAAGAAGCTGCTGGATTCACTCCCTAAGGAATGGAGTTTGCAATGCATGATGATCAAGAAGGATTTCCTCAATAATCCAAATCCTGTCACTCTGTCCGACTTAATTAACACTCTAAGAGCTTTTGAAATGGATGTCAACAAACGAGAAATGAACACTGCTGGTTACACCCCAAAGACCAATCAAATTTCAGCTGGAATGAAGAATGTGGCATTCCTTGCTACAGGTGGCATCAGTCAACAAGCTTCTGACTTGATCTACACTAACGTTTCCGCAAGCGCATCAAAAGCTCCACAACCTAGTGAGAAGTCTGTCACGGTTGGTGATACACAAGCGTTGAAGGTGTCTACTGAAAACGTGGCACTTTTTAACATGTTTCTGAGTAGCTATGAAGCTTTGATGTCAGGAGAGCTCAAGAAGGAGATGTTCACTGCTGAAGACATGTATCAAGTTGATCCAGATGACATGGAGGAGATGGATCTGAAAAGGCAGATGGCCTTGATCACCTTAAGGTTGAAGAAATTTCAGGACAAGACCGGGAAACGTTTGGGTCTTGGAAAGGCTGGTTTTGACAAATCCAAACTGAGATATTACAACTGCAAGAATCTGGGCCACTTCAAGCGTGACTGCCCCTCATTGAAAGAAGGAAAGAATGAAGCTACTCCTACTGTAAAACAAATCACTATCGAAGAAAACAAAAACAACGCGTCTCCTAGCACGCCAAAAGCTTTAGTTGTTGAAGATTATGATTGGAGTGAAGAAATTGTTGAAGCCACGGAACAAGTCAACAAAGCTCTTATGGCAAAGATCTCAAGCGGGTCCTCATCAAAGCAGTTTGAGAAACCAACAGCTGGAATTCCAAAAGGTGACAACATTGCTGACAAGGGTCTAAAAAGCATTCTCACCTCCCCAGAGCCTGAGAAAGAAAAGAAGTCTGAAGAAGCTAAGGAGCCGATTCCTAAGGATGCATCTGACCAGAAGAAAGATAAAGAAAAAGTCTCAGCCGTAGCAATGAAAACAAAATCTTCAAAAGAAAAAGCTGACAAAGACTTGGTAAATAGTATTCCACATAGCTTTAAAGTAAAGCTATGTACACCAGCATGTGTTGATGTCGTGGCACATTACAAGTCTCTAAATCTAGAATTTGAGAGACAAAAAGACAAAGTTTTAAAATTTAACAAAGAGCTTAAACAGAACGAGGTTGCATATCAGAGAAAGTTGAACTCGACTTTAGCTGAAATGCAAACTCTAAAAGAATTTGTGTTTAGAAAAGATTTTATCATTAACGATCTGATAGATAGACTAGAAAAAGCTTTCAACGAAAAGAATAAATTGCAAATTATCATAGACAAATGGAATGACAGTCAAAAGGCCTTTACTGACATCAAAAACTGCCAACGACCAACGTATGTGAAAGACGGGATTGGGTATAAGGACAGGCAAGGAAATGAAAGAAAACTCTTCTTTCCACCTCATAGCATAAACTATGTGCCTATTCCAAGTCCTCATCCCGAAAATGATCTCATCGTTGAAAAGGCCTCTGTAGAACAAAACAACTTTTGCGAAAACGACACAACCGCTAACTTTTCTAAAAGTAATGCAGATCCAATTATGTGTAAAGAAGATGTGTGCGATGAGGATGGAGACTGCGGCGGTTCAAAAATAGGAATAGGTTATTCAGGCGACAGTTATTCCACTGTTAACTGGTTAGCCTGGAACTGTTCTAAGAAAACAATATTCGGGATGAATGTAATAATTTAATTAGGACAGATGACTGTAATGGCCGTGTGCCTAAATTTAAATCTTCGGATGACTGTAAGGGCCATGCGCCTACATTTGAGACCCGTGATCATGAACATATTATGTCTGAATGTCATGATTTAAATTCCGCATTTTGTGATGATAAAACTGTTTGTGAATCTCCTGTATTTTTGCCAGAATTGAAAAAGAATAGCTTTGGAAAATTCCTCACAGAGGAAATTCCAGAATTTATTCCATCTCGAACAGGTATGACAGATTCAGAAAAGAAAGTCACTGAAGATCACTGTAATGAAGATTCAAGCATCGCTGCCTCAGAAGATGAAAAGGAGACTTCAAATCCTGAAGATGAGCAAAAATCAGATGGTGAAACCCTTGAATTCTCAAGTGAAGAAACCCCAATAACCTCAAGTGAAGATCAAACAACAAATGATGAAAGCTCTAAATGTTCAAGTGTAGAGACAATTGAAGACCAAGACTCAGAAAGTTCAAGCGAAGATCAAAGTTGCAATGATTCAAGTTATGAAGCAAGTGAAGAGCAAAGCTCAAATGAATACCAAACGTCTGAAAGTTCATCTGATTCCGATAATGATGAAGAATGCTCAGAAGATGAAAGTAGAGTTGACAAGAAAATGAAGAAAGCAAAAAGCTCAAGACTCTCATCACATACATCATCTTCTAACACCAAAAGACCCAGACGTAAAAGTTGTTTTCGCTGTGGTCATTTAGGACATACAGCGAAACACTGTAAAAACAAGAATTTTTCTAAACCAGAATATGATTTTGTTAAGAATCTCATAGATCAAATTGATTATCTTAAGAAATCTATTAAAAATCTGGTTAATTCAACAGCTTATTTTTGGAGGATTAGGATCAAATACAAAGGATCCTTATTGTAAGAAGTGTAAGAAGGATTTATAAAGTGACAAGTGTCCAATAACCTAAAAAAACCCACTACACAAAAAACAAATTAAACATCCACCACCACCAAAAACCTAAACCCCCACCCCACCCCCTCACCCATCACCCACCCAAAAAAAAAAAATAAATACTTTTTTTTACCTGGGGGTGGGGGTGGAGGTTTAGGTTTTTGGGTGGTGGTGGGGGTGGGTGTTTATTTTTTTTTTCTTTTATATTTTTTTTAGGTTTTTGGGGGGTGGGGGGATTAGGTTTTTTTTTTTAGGTTTTTGGGGGTGGGGGTGGGGGGGTTAGGTTTTTTGGGGGTTTATTTGGTGAGGTATAGTTTTTTTTTTGCCCGAGGGGCGGGGGTTAGGTTTTTGGGTGGTGGTGGTGGGGGAGGGGGTTTAGGTTTTTGGGTGGTGGTGGGGTGGGGTGGGGGTGAGTGTTTAGGTTTCGGGTGGTGATGTAATGGGTTTAGTTTAGGTTATTGGACACTTGTCACTCTATAAATCCTTCTTACAATTCTTACAATTAGAAGTCTTTGTAGAATAACTTAACCCTATTTTTGGAAACAAAAAGAAGATATTGTGGGACAAAACCACGATAGATCCAAGATAAAGTAAATCTGGGTTCCCAAATCTAACTAATTTGTGTATATTCTTGCATTTCAGAATAAACTCCAGAAATGGCTCTGTGTGCTCATGGAGTACATCTGGCATGTCGACAGCGGATGTTCAAGACACATGACAGGCTTGAAGGAACTTCTGAAGAACTTCCGCTTTATTGATGGTGATTTCGTGTCTTTCGTTGGAGACGAGAAGGGAGGGAAGATCGTTGGAATAGGAGATGTGGTGTCCGAAGCCCTCACGTTGGAAAATGTCAATTATGTTCCAAAATTGTGCTACAATCTCATGAGTGTATCACAAGTCTATGATAAAGGAATATCTGTGCTTTTCAATGACATGGAATGCCTGTTTCTCAAGCCTGAATATGTCGTTCCTATAGAAATGATCATGCTCACTGCTCCAAGACAAAACAACACATACGTGCTCAACATGAAAAATGCCAAGACTAATGACAACTTGACGTGTTTGATCTCAAAGGATTCAGAATCAGAGTCACTGCTTTGGCACAGGCGATTGGGGCATGTAAATTTCAAAAATATGAATATACTCTCTAAGTTAAACTTAGTGAGAGGACTTCCGATAAAAGAATTTCCTTTTTCTGAAAAATGTATAGCATGCGCCTAGGGAAAGCAACACAAGAAGTCGCACAACTCCAAAGCAGTGAATACGATTACTGCGCCTCTTCAGTTGATGCATATGGATCTTTTTGGTCCAATAAGTGTTAAAAGTCTTGCTAAAAGCTCTTACTTTTTGGTGATTACAGATGATTTCTCTCATTTTTCATGGGTCTATTTTCTTGAGGCAAAGAGTGAGACAGCTGAAATTCTCAAGTCATTCATTCCGTTGATTGAAAATATGACCAGATTAAAAGTGAAGTCGATCAGAAGTGATAATGGTTCCGAGTTCAAAAATCAAACCTTCATATCCTTCTGTGCAGAAAAGGGAATTCATCTCCAATACAGTGCGGCCAGAACTCCTCAACAAAATGGAGTTGCTGAGCGCAAGAACAGAACGTTGATCGAAGCTGCAAGGACCATGCTGGTGGATTCTAAGCTTCCAATCATCTTTTGGACAGAAGCAGTAAATACAGCATGCTACGTTCTGAACAAGGTTCTCATTGTAAAACCACATGGAAAAACAGCTTATGAACTTCTCTTCAAAAGAAAGCCGCTTATTGACTTCCTCAGACTATTTGGATGTTCGTGCACTCTTCTAAACACTCAGGAAAATCTCATCAAGTTCGAAGCAGTGGGTGATATCTGCTACTTCATGGGATATTCATCCACACAGAAGGCCTACAGAGTCTACAACAAAAGAACGAAGATGGTGATTGAATCATATTATGTTGATTTTCAAGAAGGAAACTATACCAACACTGGAAGTACCCCTGATTGGTTCTATGATGTGGGTGTGATTTTCAACACTTTCGATATTCCAGAAGTAGAACCTGTTGAAGATGCTCAAGTTGAACCTCTGTTTGACTCTTTAGACATTGGTATAACTCCGTTCACTACCCGTTTCTCTCCATCATCTGCTGATCCACTTCTCTCTGTGAATGAAGCAACTGGTGACACTTCGCCTGAGAACACCCCAGAAAACGGTGCTTCTTCCTAACAGGCGAATGTGGATGAACCAACTCAAGAAGATGACCTACCAGTAATTTACGTGGACGAACACTTCTCTAACCATCCGCAGCAGATTGAGTCTCAGACAAATGCAAGATACAAGACAAATCACAATCATCCTCTTGAAAATGTCATAGGTGCAGTCAAAGAAGGAGTACGTGCACGTGGCTAGTCGTCGAGTATCAACAAAGGTCTCTATGCAGCCCTTCTCTCGCAATCCCTACCACGTGACATCGAAGAAGCTATTCAAGACTCCAGTTGGGTCCAGGCCATCCAGGAAGAGCTATCTCAATTTCGCAAACTTAAAGTTTGGGAGTTAGTAGATTTACCTGAAGGAAAGTTTCCGATTGGTAGTAAATGGGTCTTTCGTAACAAGATGGATGATTGTGGAGTGGTAATCAAGAACAAGGCTAGATTGGTGGTGCAAGGTTTCCGTCAGGAGGAAGGGATTGATTATGAAGAAGTCTTTGCTCCAGTTGCAAGATTGGAAGCAATCAGAATATTCCTGGCGTATGCATCATACAGAAATTTCAAGGTTTTTCAGATGGATGTAAAAGGTGCTTTTCTCTACGGGAAGGTAAAGGAAGAAGTCTACGTATGTCAGCCCCCAGGGTTCGAAGATCCTTATTTTCCTGGTCGTTATTTCAAGTTGGACAAAGCTCTTTATGGTCTTCACCAGGCTCCACGTGCTTGGTACGAGACTTTGTCAACTTATCTGTTGAAGTGTGGATACACCAGAGGAACAACTGAAATGACCCTCTTTACTAAACGAATCGGAGAAGATGTGATGCTGGTTCAAATTTACGTCGACGACATCATTTTTGGGTCAACCAACGAGGAGTTGTGTAGAGAATTTGAGACCGTCATGAAGGCGAAGTTTGAAATGAGCATGATGGGAGAGCTGACGTTCTTATTAGGGCTAGAAGTAAAGCAAAAGGAGGATGGGATTCTCATTCATCAGGCCAAGTATATTCGGGATATTCTCACGAAGTACAACATGAACGACTGTAAAGTTGCCAGCACCCCGTTCGCCTCTCAGACAGAGCTTACTCTAGATCCTCAAGGAAAACCAGTGAACAAGTCCTTTTATCGTTCAATGATCGGCTCTCTGATGTACTTAGCGGCTAGCAGGCCTGACATTATGTGGGCTGTCTGTCTTTGTGCTCGCTTTCAGACAAATCCCAAAGAATCACATGAAACTGCTGTAAAGCACATCTTCCGCTATCTCAAAGGAACTCCGAAACTAGGTCTTTGGTATCCTAAAGATAGTAATTTTGATCTTATTGCTTACTCTGACAATGATCATGCAGGTTGCAAAGTAGATCGCAGGTCTGTCTCAGGAGGATGTCAATTCTTGGGAAATCGTTTGATCTCATGGCAAAGCAAGAAACAGACAACGGTGTCCACTTCCACCGCTCAAGCAGAGTACACCGCGGCCTACAGTTGCTGTTCACAAGTTCTCTGGATACAAAATCAGTTGTTGGATTATGGAATCAACATCATGAAGACTCCTATATTCATCAACAATGAGGCATGTCTGGGAATTGTGAAGAATCCCATCCACCACACCAGAACAAAGTACATTGAAATTCGAATTCACGCAATTCGAGATGCCTACGAGAAGGGGTACATTCAAGGGGTGCCAGTGGATACAACACAGTAACGGGCCGACATTTTCACGAAAGCCTTTGATAAAACTCGTTTCAATCAGTTGGTAACCTGGTTGGAAATGGTTAATTTCCTTGAATGGAAATTAATCTTGTGGTCCAAAATTACTCATAAATAATCTATCTTTTGTCAATATTAAAAAAAAAATCCGTTGAAAGTAAAACAAGTATCGAAAAACGTCGCTCACCAAAAAGATTTTCTGTTTAAAATTTTATTTTTGGGCAATGGACTTACGAAAATAAAGATTTTAGGGGGGATATTTCCAGAAAATCCAAAATCCAAAATCAGATGCTTATGTCTGACTCCTGCTAGAGGAAATGATAGAAAATTGCTAACACTCTGTCATTTCTTGCAAACCAGAAAACAAAAAGAATTCGGGGTACCAAGCAACGATGTGTCGGTAGATTTAGCAACACCGACGAGTAAACTGCTATTAGGGAGCAAAACATAACGTCTACACAAGGATTCTGGCTTTTCTCAGGCATTACGCATCTCAGTGGGTAACATGTTGCGGCATATGGCTTAATGGTCTTAAATCTTGTGTTAATAGATTGCCAAAGTCTGAGATCTCGGGTCTTTATATTGGTGTTTCATTCGGGGATATCACAGTTGTTCTTCTGATGCATCCAGATACATACTGACCTAGACGCTATGATATCCTTTCTAAATAAGTGCCTAAAAAAAGATGCCAAACCCTTTCAAAATAAGCGCCAAATTTGGCCAATACTTTAGATAGAATAGTTTGGTCTCTCTGCTATACGGAAGTACTGACCTGTTCACCAAACTATCTGTCTCAGCCCTCGGTAGTTCTTGGGATCTCTGTTGTACGAAAGTACAGATCTGATCTCCGTTCTATCGTTGAAAAGAATGA
This sequence comes from Helianthus annuus, assembly GCF_002127325.2. Classification (NCBI taxonomy): domain Eukaryota; kingdom Viridiplantae; phylum Streptophyta; class Magnoliopsida; order Asterales; family Asteraceae; genus Helianthus; species Helianthus annuus. The sequence goes on along the minus strand of NC_035440.2, from coordinate 53,325,005 downwards.
AACCAATATACTCACCTGTTATGAAGAACCTTTGCGCATACCTTGATCGTGGGGGTATGTCCTTATGTGGGACTCACAGGCGTAATGTCTCTATTCTCAATAGCTTGTGTGGGGGCCATTGAAGACTTGTAAATATTACCGAAAACATGATAAAAGCGCTCTCCAAAGGCATGTTGAAAGAAGGATGCATGGATTTAAGCGGACAAACATACTGGCAGTTTTTCTTATCCCTGGTTAGTAAACAACAATAATAATAATAAATAAGAATTTGGCAAGTGTTGGCGATATGATCTTCTGCAGGCAAGTCGACGAGCATCGAATGTTCGCATCAAATGGAACCCCTCCCCAGAGCTGAAAATTCGAAGTTTGGAGTCAAAATGGCCCAATTTTTATCAAGTTTGTGAATATTGCGTATTTTATAATGCTTTAAACAAAACTGGGCACGTTCTACGAGAAAGTTTGAAATTAACGAGAAAAATTAAAATTGTTTTGAAATCCAACTAGTGGCGGCGAAATTAAGATACCAGCGAAATTGTTAATTTCGCTGGTTATCTAAAATCTTTTATAAATATCTCCTAATCGACCCCCATTTCAAAGGTTTTCAAATATCTTCAGTTTCCTCTCCCTCTAATTTCGCATAACACTTCACAACTTCTCACAAGATTCATTCTCATTCAAGATCACAAGGTAATCTTTGTAGTTGATTAACATTTTCACTCTCGGCATTCATCAATCCATGATTCGGTGAACGGTTCAGTATTTAAATTACTTATGTTTGGATCTTTGCTTTAAGTTGAAATCTTCATAATTGTTGAATCTGTAGTTTTTAGGATATGTTGCAAGTGGTAAAACCGGTCGAACTGAGATATCGAAAAGTTTGTTTATGTTTAGACTTATCTGAAATCGGCATTGATCAATCAGTGAAATCAGTTAAAGGGTTTTCGTAGGGTTTATCATGAAATTGATGATGCTAGCGAAGTTAAGTTGAACACAGCGAAGTTGGCGAAGTTAATAGGGAATCTCAAAAGTCTCGAACGCGAGTTCGAGCAACTAGCGAAATAGTCTATTCCGCTGGTGAAACGGTCTAGACTAATGCCTTCGCTGGTGGATCGTTTCGGGAAACAAAACTCTGTCGTCGCTAAGTTCGCTAGCGAAATTATATTGAATCGTCCAACTTAATATAGGAGATGATGCACATGATCCGACATTGTCGTCGGTGAAATTACCGGATCTCGATCACAAGCATCAACGAAGACAACCATCCAGGTTGTCAGCGAAATTATCTATTATTTAAATTTTTTTAAAATTTTTGTAAATATTTTTTTATATTCTTTTTAATATATATCCTCTAATAAATTTTTCCTTTTATAAAACTTAAATATCTTTGTAAATATTGTTTTTATTTACAATTTTTCCGTGTATATATCTGTTTCTGTCTCGATATGTTTCTCACTTGCCTCGTTTTTCATGTCCCAAGAAAGATGGTGAAGAATATTGAGTGGGATAAAACGTTAAAGCATAATCAAAGCATCAATCTCGAGCAAGTCCCACAGGATTTCCAGGATGCAGCTAGATGGGTTAGATCAAGCAGAATCGGCTACGCTGTTGAAACTGAAGTTAAAGTTTACAGAATCCACATTCAAGACTTCTGGCAGACTGCAATGCCCGAAATGATTGAAAATGCCAGAGGAATATCCGCAACCGTTCGCAACAAGAAGATAGTTGTTACGGAAGAAAATATCCGCAAAGTTTTGAAGCTAAAAGACAACGCTCAATATCCGATCAGCTTGAGCAAGGACGATATTCTAGATGGTTTTCGAGGCATGGGATACACTGGAGATTTTAGACAGAAGAAAGAAATAAAAAGAAATGGGCTAACAAGAGACTGGAGATTCATTGTTCACATGATTTCCATGAGCCTAGCTCATCGAAAGGGTGGTTTTGATGGCCTGAATCTCGAATGGTCGACAATAATGTTGAATTTGTGTTTAAATCAGTTGTTTAACCTCTCTGGTTTAATATTCAATTATATGATCGAGAACGTAAGAGGGCCGACTTGGGCGATGTATCCGAGATTTATTCCGATGCTGATCAACAACCAATATGAAAATGTGCCAAATGATGGAGATCTCTATAGTTTTCATGTTCCAACAAGCCGCCATTACACAAAAATCAAGACAAATGAATGGGTAATGTTGCATGACTCAATGTATTCTGCAGAGAGGCTGCCATTGATGAAGGAAACTTATAGAAAATACAGAGAGGCACTTCGAGAAAAACAACAAAGAGCTGCACAAGCTCAAGCTGAGGCCGCTGAAAAGGAAGAACGTTTAAAGGGAAAAAGAAAGGGAAAGCAAGCAGCTGAACATGAGCCCCTGAAGAAGAAAAAGGCATCTGAAAACCCAGAAAGACTCATGGGTGCAAGCTTCAGAGCAGCTGAATCTGAAGAACAGCGTCAACAAATCAAAGACATGAAAGAAATCCACGCGTTGCAGGAAAAAGAAAAGCGAGAAAAGAGTCTTAAAAGAAGAAGTATGTCAGAATCTGAAAGACCGGTTGTGGTGACGGAGGAAGAGCAAACTTTAGATGACTTTGTTGATACACTAATAGTAGATCCAAATGAAATCTCTGCCAGTAAATCAACCCCTTCGAAGAAGAAGACAACAGAGGAAGGATCGTCCAGAGTTCATCTAGTAAAGCCTACAAGGATATCCAAGCCACCGGTTCCTCCACAAAGGGTTCGTCCCTTTCAAGAACTTTATGATAAACTCATTAAAGAAAACGGTCCATCTGCAGCCAAGGAAATCTGCCTTCTCAAGAACCAAGTAAACGACACAAACATCTTGAGAGAGAAGTTAAAAGATCAGCGAAAGAAGAACAAGGAAATGAACGCTTATGTGGCAAAGCAATCAAAATTCATAAGATTTCAACAGATGGGGATTGAAAAGCTGTACAGAATGATGAGGAGTATGTGTGCAAAGATGGAAATAGAGCCTATGTTCTCATTCGAGGAAGTTTTTGACTTCGATGCTTTCATAGAAGAGGAAACAACCAGAAAAGCAAAAGAAGCCGAGGCAAAGAAAAGGCGTCTGGAGTCTACCGAGAAAGTGACTGAAGGAGATGAAAGTGATGAAGAAGAAGTTGATAGGGATGAAATGCCTGCTAAATTCATTGAGTGGGGATTGGAAGAGGAAGTATTGTACGAGCAGGAAGATGGAAAAACTTTCTCCCCCGCAGCATCCAGAGTGGTTCAAGAAAGAAAGAGAAAAACTCCCTGACTTCTATCAGGTTATAACTGTCGAGAAGACTGAGGCCACCGACAAAATCATCAGCTGGATGTACAACAATCTGAGAGGAATGTTTGTGGTTAAAAGACGAGGCGGCGTGATTCAATACTTCCAGACTGTATTTGATCTCTTTACTCTTCCTAGGTGGGATTTGCGTGAGCTTGGACGTCTAGATATTCTAAATCCAGAAGATAGAAGCATTGGCGGGGATTTTGAGCGCCTGATCGCTAAAGAATGTAACAAGGGTTTCCCTAATCACAGGCCACAGCGTCCAAGGCGAAGAGTGTCCAAAACAACCAGGGATCCAGTTACTGGAAAGGGAAAGGTGACGTGGGTAATTAACCCTGCTAAAGTTGTCACGAGAATCAAGCTTCTTGAAGAAGTCCCAGTATCCCTCAACAATTTCAAGAAATGGTTTTATGATAGCAAAACTGGTGAGGTTGTAATCAGATCCAACGAAAACGTGGATATCCGAATCTTGGATCCAATGGACGTGTTTATGTTTGGACTCTCCGACCTAACGGTACTAAATGCAAGCCGCATAAACGTTGGAGCTGGAAATGCTAATCTTGAGGAGGCCATGCTATTTCAGCGAGCGGTAGATCGAGCCTGGAAGATAAAGAGAGAAATGTTTAACCTCGTAGACAAAATCGAGAAAAGAAAGGAAATTGAGGAAAAGAAGAAAGAAGCAAGGAAGAAGAAGAAGCATGAAAGAAACAAAGAAAAGACTTCTGCTTCAACGTCAGAGCCCACCACAACCTCCCAGACAACATCATAACCTCCGACCTCATCCACATATGAGGCCACTATGGAGGATCCACCAACAAGTGAAGCTGTTATTACTCAAGAAACTCCTGTTGCACCAGTCGAGAATCAAGAACCACCAGAAACGGCAGGGCATGAAGAAAACCCTAAAGAGCCTGAAAAGATAGCTACAGAGAATCCAGTGGAAACAACAGAAGAATGAGAAGACAAATATGCAACGATCTAGGGGGGATATTGTTGGAACTTTTGAGATCATTCATACTTGTACTAGATTAGTTTTATAGTTGTTTGTAGCTAATTTAATAGTATAGGGGCTTATTTTGTAATTTCATGGAAGTAGAAATCCTGACTCGGTGTAGTCAAGATTCCAACATAATTATAATTATGCTGGCAAGTCAGGCACTATATATAGCCCAAGCATTGTATACACTAGCCAAGCTTTTGGCTCTTTGGTGAATGAAGTGTTGTTTACATTAAATCTCTTTATATTATCTTCAAATCTGTATTCCAAGGTGCTTTATTGATCTATATACTTGTTTGGATTCAATACAACACTTGTTGTATTCATCGATCCATTAGCTACATCTTCATTCTTGATTGTTCTTAACTTTTTCAAATAGTTCAAACACTTAATCAATAGGTGTTTTGGACTAAAACAACCAACCACTGTGATCCGGATTGATATTGGGATCTACAATTTTACAGTATGATTTTTTGGATATGGTGTTGGGGTTTGGTGGCGGTGGTCCCGAAGGTGCCGGGTTTTGGTGGCGGTGGTCCCAGTGGCGCCGGTGGCCCTGGTGGCGGAGGTGGTCTTTGGGCCATCCTCTTTGTTTTTGGTGTTTATGGGTTTGGTGGGTGACGTGTTGGTGGCGACGGCAGTGGGTGGGTCTGACAGAGATGTGGGAGATGAGATGGTTGTTCGTCTGTTTTCAGATCATGTGAGCTTTATACCAGCTGGGCTATGTTGGGGATTTTCATATTTTGGCCTGTGTTCTTGATTTTTGTTTTGATTTGGTATGTTGGGGATTTTGATCTGTGGGTTTTGATATGGTTGACTGGGGTGGCGATGATGAAAAAAAATCGTAGATTTAGATGACGATGGTGCGGCAAGGACGGCGGAGGGTAGGTTTTTTGAACCTGCAACCCACTTTTGCAGCCTTTTTATTATCGGATAATCTGAGTCAAACCCCGTTTTATTTTCGAGATACACTTTGTTTTGATGTTTTTTTATTTTCCCCCCTAGTCGATGATGATAACGATATATCAAAGACACCTCCCGAGTGTGCAATTTCTGGGTGCGTTCGTTTTTGCGTAAAAAAGTTTGTGTAAAAAAAGTTAAACTTTAAACTTTATAACGTAAAACGTAAACTTTTTAACGTAAAACGTAAAAAGTTTTACGTAAAACGTAAAACATAAAAAGTTTTAGGTAAAACGTAAAACGTAAAATTTTTTAAGGAAAACGTAAATAGTTTTACGTAAAAACCGTCGCGTAAAACGTAAAAACCAGCGCGTAAAACGTAAAAAACGACGCGTAAAACGTAAAAACGTAAAACGTAAAAAGTTTAACGCAAAACGTAAAATGTAAAAAGTATAAAAAATCTTTTAAAAAAATCTGAATTTTAAAATGCTTTCAATAAAAAAATTATGTTTCAAAAATAAAAACTAAATATAATAATGTAAAAAACTAATAAGAAACAATAAAGACAAAAAGGACAAAATAAAGTCTTTTTATTAAATTACTCTTTTGGATTAAAATATTAAAAACTTAATAAGACAAAATGTATTTAATATTATTTTTAGTTACTTTTAACCTCATCCCTTGATCTTGAAGATCTAATGGTTAGGAACTGGTTCCCACGGTTCTTACAACTGGAGGTGGTTTTTATTTTAGCGGTCCCCTATGTATATGGGTCAGAATTTAGAGAAAATGGTAGAAAGTGTGAGAACGATGAGAACGATTATGGATGGTCCGATCAAAACAATTTATAGACTAGATTGGCGCGGTGCCGTTTTCGTAAATAACATCAATTTTATTACATGGACGCACTTCATTAAGGGTAAAAAAGGTAAAACATCATTTCTCACATAAAACGCCGTTAAAATATAAAACGCTAAATAAATACAAAACGCCAATTTTATCACTGCGTAGTTTTTTCTGTGTTTTTATTTAAGCTCTCAGGCTACAAAAACGCCACAAAATGTGAAATGCCATAATATATAAACGCCAAGCCTTACATCCGGATAAATGTTAATTACATTTTTTGTTATAAAAATAAGAGTAAATTACGAAAATCATCCTTTATGTATATCACTTATTGCAAACCGTGTCCTTTGTCTTCAATAATTACAGAAAACGTATTCGATGTTTGCAAACCCTTGCAAGTTATGTCATTTAGCCCTAATTCAGTTAATTTTTGCGGTTAAATCTGACCAAATGGACCCCACATGAGGGTATTTTGGTCATTTTACCATAAATACTAAAAAAATAAAATTCTAAAAAATTCATATTTTTTCTCGCTCTCTTTGAATGGACCCCAACACCCACCCCTTTCGCATTTCCAGCTGTTGAAGAACACTCTGTCTTAACTCACTGATAGAAACTTTAGCATCATCATCATCTGCACACTCCTCAGCCAATTCATATCCAAACAAAACCACACATAAAATAAAAAAAAACCCAACTATACCGTTCACCAATTGAATTGCAAATTTATTTATTTTTTATTATGTGGTATATATCAATAATACATTGCAAAAGAAACAAGATTGGCTCCTATTATAAAAACAAGCAAAAAACCAATTTATCACAAGATTTATCCAAATCAAACTCTCTGTCTATCCAGTTTGTCGAATTTGCAACACAAGTTATCTCATCTCTACATTATCTTCAATATCATATGGATAAAATCTCAATTTTGCTTACAAAAAGAATAAAAAAGAAACCACATACAATCACATTCATATAGGATAAGTAAATGCTAGATAATTTAAACCCAATTTCACAAATATCCTCAAGAATCCAAGTAATTTACAGACCCACAAAAAAAAACCAAACTTTCATCAAGATAAGTCCCATACCTGCTTTAGGATATCTGTAATACAAGATTAAGTTGGTTTGATGGGAAACTGGGTCCCTTCATGTAGAGAACCATTAGACGTTCCTGCAACAAGGGTGATAGAATCTTGAACTCCAGAATCTTTAACTCCAGTCCCGCTAGCAGCAAAAGTATGACCATTTGATTTAGGTTTTTGATTTTGTGTGTGGTTTTGTTTGGATATGAATTGGTTGAGGAGTGTGCAGATAATGATGATGCTAAAGTTTCTATCAGTGAGTTAAGACAGAGTGTTCTTCAACAGCTGGAAATGCTAGAGGGGTGGGTGGTGGGGTCCATTCGAAAAGAGAGAGGAAAAATCTGAATTTTTTATAATTTTTTAGTATTTATGGTAAAATGAGCAATATACCCTCATGTGGGGTCCATTTGGTCAGATTTAACCACAAACATTAACTGAGTTAGGGCTAAAGGACATATCTTGCAAGGGTTTGCAAACATCGAGTACATTTTCTGTAATTATTGAAGACAAAGGACACAGTTTGCAATAAGTGACATACATAAATGATGATCTTTGTAATTTACTCTAAAAATAATATCCCGCCTAAACTACGCGGCAAAAAAAAAATCCTATAAATAGAAACGTCTCACCACCTTCCGTTTATCACACAAAAAAAAAACACACACAAAAAAACACAGTGGTTCCTAAAAAATAAAACTCAATGTAAAACGCCAAAAAGTTGAGAGAAATCAACGATGGCAAACATCTTTTCTTTGATACTTAGTAATGTTCTGCATGAAGTTTCGCTGAATGATTTGTTAGGTAACGGGAGTAAGATTTTGCTACATGAGATGGACAAAATTCAAGAAAGAGGGACTTGTTTTGGTCAAAAATCACACAAGGATAATGCAACCAAACTCTTTGTAAACGGGGAATGATGCTTGGTATGATGAGCAAAGTAAAGGATCACTATAATGATAATTGCACAAGCGACACAAGGATTTATACGAGGAAAAAGCCCTTGATCAATGAATGATCTCCGGCTTAAAAAACCTCGGGTGATGGAAACTACCGATCACCAAACTTCAATATAACAAACAACGTTTACAACTTCGGATGGTAACGAGCTAGGTACAAGGATCACTATAGTATCGTATGCTAAAGCGTGTGAGAAATGTGTTGTGTCTTCCGCATGTTCAAGAGTGCCATTTATACAAGTGTGTGTGGTTCTATTTTAGGCAAATCACCTAACTACTAGCTCGTTACCCCTTTAGAAATAGAAGTAAATTTAGCCTAAATAATCGTCCTTGAATTGTGCTGAGTTTCCATATTCTTTATAACGTCCATCTTTGATTATGCATATGCGAGATTAGCATGACAGATTCCTTGTTTACGTTGCTAAGACCAGATCCAACTCGTAATTCCTGCAAGATAACATTAAGTCCAAAGAGAACAGTCGTTAGTATGAGGATCCTTAGGATGATCCGTGATCCTGATCCTGGAGCTCCTCTGAGGATCACTATCTGCCAAAGAAGCAAGGATCACTTGTTAGGATCACATGTAAGGATCATAGGTCATAAAAATCCAGCCCTAACAATTGCCCCCAAAATATAAGGAGTATTTATGTAATATAAACGAGTTATATTTTGCTGAATCTTATCTATAACTAACCCAACGGATATATAGCCGTTAATGTGGAACTATCCGTTGCGATCTGACGTCATGGAGGTGACAGCCCTGCACAATCATGATTATAAATAGAAATAGGGATAGGATCGAATGCATTTAAATTCAAAGCAACTCCCTTTATAACCGTATTCAGAAGATCAACCAGGTATTCTCCTTTTCATCTTCTTCTCTCTTGCTCTGTTTTTCTTCTTCTTTCCATTCTTCTGTAAAGATGTTGCTCCGGAACTCCCCCTGCAAGGATCCTAAGAAGAACAGCCCCTTAAAGGGTCAAGGGATCATCAAAGATTCCCCCTCCAAGAGGTGTTGCTTCACCGACCCTCAAATCGATAAAATCCGTCGTTGTTTCCCGGTAGTCCTACCGCTTTGAGTGATTTCATCTCTGAGACTTAGGTAGCTTTCCCAGTCACCCCTTTCTTGATAGGATATTCGTATCCTTTTCCTCAATTCACCCAATCTTTTTTCTCCCTTACCGGCATCTGCTATATCCAGGCTATGCCGATGATCTGGAGGGTGTTATACACCCTTGAAAGGATCATTGAGCAAGAGAGGATTAACCTTGGTATGGCGGAGTTGGGTGAGATGTATGATCTTACAACTTTTGGATCCCACCGATATTTGTTCAAGCGAAAAGCTGGAGAGGATCACCCTGTTTTCAAAGTGACCAAAAATGACACGAACTGGAAGCGACGATTCTTTTTTGTTAGGAGAGATTCCATCCCTAATGGGAAGGATTTGCCCAAGGAGTGGGCTACCCATGGTAGGATAGAGGATCCTGGAAGGATCACCATAGAACTTGTTCCTTAGGATAAGGATCACTAACATTTTCTTGTTTATTGTACAGCTATATCCGTTGCTCATCTTAGGTTGACTCCTGCTGCAAAAGAGAGACTCTTGGCCTTTAAGAAGCTTGATCCGGAGATAAGAACTTTTCAGGTTGCCATCCAGGATTCTCAAGAAGTATCCTCTGCCTCTGTCACAATGTCAAGTAAGTATCCTCATTTAAAAAGTAATTCTATGTAGGATTTTCAAGTTTAATTAGAATACTTATCTTATTTTGGTTGTGTAGGTGCTGGGAAATCCTCTAAGTCTGCTTCAAAGTTTGGCATCGATGATCTCACAAATGTCAAATCCTCAAGGAAGAAGACTCCTGCTGCCAGCCCAACCGCTTCAGCCCCTAAAGCACCTATCAAGGGTAAAGGAAAGAAGAGAAAGGCCTCTGAGGATTTACAAGGTCTGCCCCTGCTCCGCCAACAGTTCCTGGACTACTTCAACGAGGTAAGGATCACTGCCCCTGTTTGTGTATCCTGACAGTTTTGAGGATCACTTGTTTCTGATGTTATGCCTTGTTTTCCTTGCAGAAATTTGCTGAGATAGAGACTTATGTTGGCCACGTCGAGGATCAAGACCGCCAAATTGCTGACCTCCAACAAATGGGTGTGCTGAAGGATCTTAAGATTGCTGATCTTGAGAAGGAGCTCCGGGCCACCAAGGATGATGCTGTGACACCCCGTTGAAACCTTTCACTCACACTAGCTTGACAGTGGCTGCCTTAACTTTCGGGACGAAAGTTCCTAAAACTTGGGGATAATGTGACACCTCGGATCTTTCAGGATAACCTTTCGATGTAACAAACGTGTACGTAACCGACTAACAGTAAAAATGTATGAAAAACTATTTGTTATTATGTGTTATGTGCCGATTTACTTATGTGTATGTATATATATATAAGTGTTATATATATGTGAACCAAACCCGAGACCCGACTCGAGACCACGGTCTCGAGTGAACAGTGAAGCGCTTGGGCCGGTTAAGGCCTTGTAGCCGAGAAACCCAACCCGGAAAACCCTAGCCCAACTCGGTACATTATATAAACCCAACCCCACCTCCCTTAACCATTTTACACACTCTCTTCTCACACTCTCCTCTCATCTTCTTCACTAAACCCTAAAACTCTAAATTTCTAGCAACCAAAATCATCTCCCCATTCCTTCATATCTCTCGGATCAAGTGAGCTATCAACAAGGAGGATCGGCCGAACCAAGAGACCACCCGAACACCCCTTTTCTCTCAACCCCGAGTAACCGGTTAGTGTGTTTATGTTCATGATTGTTGATGATTGCTATGGTTTTATGCTTGTTGATGTGATTAGAGATTTTAGTATGAATATTAGGCTTGTATGTTCATAAATATGCTAAGGAAGGTGGCTACTTGATGATGTTTGTTGTGAATGTTTATGATGTTTGTTGTTATGATATCCGGTTTGTGGTTTGTTATGGTTTTGGTTAAATGTTTCATATTGTTTAAATTGATGGGTTTTACTATCCGATGATGTTTAAAGATTTAGGCTTGATTGTTAGTTAATGTCCATGATTGTGGCTATTAAAATGCATATTTGGGTTTAATCTTGTTTACGATTTTGTCCGGAAAATAGGTAGGAGTTTTAAACAGGATTTTGGGTTGTTTGTGAATGAAATTTGAATATGATTGATGAATATATGATGAACAGCTTGAATGTTGCTAAAATGTTTTGAATCTGCTGATTTTGATCTAAATTGTGCACAAAACCGACCAAGAAACATGTTTAGTGGCATAGTACAATATTTACATGAAATAGCAATTCCATTGGGTCGTACACTGCAGGTTCTAGAAGGGATTGTCATGCACGTTATCACGGTTGCGAGTCGCAACCATTGGTTGCTACTCGAAACCACCCATGACCAGCCGAAACCTCCCAGTTGCGAGTCGCAATCAGCACGCATCGAACCTGGTTGCGAGTCGCAATCACACCTGCCAAGTCGCAATCTCCGGTTACGAGTCGTAACCAAAACGTGACGGACCGAGACCGCAGTTGCGAGTCGCAACCTCGGTTGCGAGTCGCAACCACCTTAGTTTCGACTGGGCTGATTTATGTTATTGGGCCTTGACTGTTTGTCTTGTTGTTTTGGGCTTCAACTGTTGGGCCTCCTATTGACTGGACTTCATTTTGATCTGCTACTGTATGTATATATGTTACTGTTTGTATTTCTGCCTGTTAACTGTTTGTATACGTGCATGCTATACGTGTTTACTTGTACCCGACTTGACCCATGCTTGGTAACCATGCTAGGACGTGGTAACCAACGAGCTTAACCAAGTAACGTATCTTACCGAGCAACCCAAGGTGAGTTCACAACTTAAAAGCATGCGTCCCGGTGGTTTGGGACACGAGACTAAAGCAACCCTATCCCCTTGTAAAGGGGATACCGTCTACATTCCTTCCCTAGTTATTGGGAACAAACTTACTTTATCTTCCCTTGTATTGGGAAACCTTTTTAGTTAATTACTGTTTATACGGAATGCAATCAACGGCACTAAACGCAACTCTATCACTCAAGTCCCTACTACATAATACCGATTAGTCGCCGGTGCCAGGCGAACGGGTTATTAGTTGATAGCGCTATTTAGGTCTTACCAGCCTCACACCGTGCCATGGTATGGGATCGGTCGTGAACTAATGTACTCAGGCATCCGTCAATGATGATAGAACATTGACATCGGGGCATCCTGCGGAAACGCATTCGGTTACCTAGTGTTCGGTATTGGAAAAACAGTTTAGTCGCTAGCTTTTGGGGTAGCTCCCCATGGCATGTATAAACGGATAAATTAACTGGTGAAACAAGTTTTTGGTAATTAAAACTGGATAACTAGTGAACTCACTCAGCATTATTGTTGACCCCTTACTGCATGCTTTGCAGGTGGCCAGTGACTGGAGCAGCTGCTTGGGATGTGTAGTGGTCGTCTGCCCGTGTGTTGGGCATTTATTATGTTTACCTTGCGAACAATGTTTAAAACTGTTAATTATGCTTCCGCTACATTTACTCTGAACTTAAAACTCTGAACTTGATATTTGCTAATCTTATGGTTAGTAAGTATTACTTTAATATTAACCAATGCTTAGTATAATTGGTGGCTGGATCCTGGTCGGTCACGCCCTCGATGCGGGTGTCATCCGCGGGTGGAATTTGGGGGTGTGACAGATGCTACCAAAATGCTGATCAATTTTGATTATGAGAAGCATGAGATCACCCAGGATGCCAAGGTCTCTGTTGCAATAACCATGTATAAGATCCAGCTGCAGATGGCTATGGAGGCTCAGAATCCTGCCTTCGACAAAAGCACATGGGATGTAGAGGGTTGGAAGGCGAGGCTGACAGAGTTGGAGGATGATGATGAAGCTGAGGAGATCCCGATGCTTGAGGGTGGAGGCGCTGGCAAGGATCAGGGTGGAAAGGCAAGTGGAGCCGGTGGTGATGGTGCAGCGAAGGATTGAGCTGCAGGATTGGGCGATGAAGGAAACTTCTAGACATAGCCGGAGCCCAATTTTTTGTTTGGTGGTTGTTGATGTTTTTTTTTTAAAAACAATTATGGTCTATAATTTGAACAATAGTTTTAGGGTTAAGGATCCAGGATCCTTCAGACAATAGGTAGGATTACAAATAGTGGAGGGATCCTCTGTTTGGGGGATGAAGCCATTGTGATCCTGCCGCCTTTTAACTTCCTGCATGCTATGACTGCACAAACAATGGACATCCTTTGCCAACCCATGTGGACGGGCCACGTTTTGCTGGTAGAAACGTGGGTTGGCAATTTTGACAACTTTGAAGGGTTTTAAACCTTTGTTAATAAAATAACTCTAATCTTTTTGGCTTATCTCGTATTGTTATCCTTTTAATTTCCAATTGTTTTGATACATATTTGTTTGAGTAAGAAAAGTTAAGCAAATTATGTTTAAGAAATTTAGGATATGATCCTGGATCAAATATCCTATAATCGAAAATTTTCAAAGTAGTTTATTTTAAGGATCATAGGTTCAGTTGTCAAAGTCTAAGGGTTATTCAAACAAATAATGAATGAAATTGAAAATAGTTAAGCATCATACCCGAGGATCCAAGTTAGGATCCTAACCTTTAATCAGGATAACCATAAGTGAAACTTTAATGGATAATAAGGATTAAGGATCCTTAATTGTTTAACTTCGAAAACCTGAAAAATAGAACATAACTTGGGACTAAGCCAATATAAAAGATAAGTTAGTAACTGGGGACATGCCCAAAGGATAACTGGGGACAAGCCCAAGGATCGTATGTAAACTGGAGTATGGCCCTCACTGGCGACTATCCAAACTTAGTGACATGAAAATGCTAAAACCTTAGCTAACGTGAAAACGTTAGAAACCTTAGGAACGGATGTATGGTACGTCTACCATTATACGTAGGATCCTGGGTATAGCCAGTACGATGAGGTTGTCAGCCCCTAAAGCGAGTACTGGTCCCAAAGACGTGAACTATACCAGAATCATCGTGCGCTACAGGCGAAAACTGGGGACAAGCCCAAGGATAACTGGGGACAAGCCCGAGGATCTGAGTTGCTTCTGAAGATTGTCGACATTATGCTAAGGATACTTGAACTTATCAGAACTCAAAATCTCGTGAGAGGAGGATGAAGGATACATGATCCTTATCCTTAAATAAGAAGATATGTAAATAAGAGTTCAAGCTTAGGACATTACCAGAGTAAGGATCATTGATGCTTTAGGGATCCTTGAAGGATACTTCCAATGTAAGGATCACTCATGCCAGAATGATCCTGCTTACATGAAATATTTTTTCAAGTGGACAGCATTCCAGGCTCTTGGTAACAAATTACCCTCCATGGTAAGCAATCTATATGCCCCCTTTCCTGCTTCGGCTTCGATCAAATAAGGGCCTTCCCATTTTGGTGCCAATTTCCCATCAGCAGGATTGGTGGTATTTTGGAATGCTTTTCTCAATACCATATCCCCAACTTGGAATTTCCTTATCCTGACATTTTTGTTGTAAGCACCAGCCATTCTTTGTTGGTAGCTGGCCATCCTTATCCTAGCCAGATCCCTGATTTCTTCATTAGTATCCAAGTCTTGAGCCAGGTTTGCATCATTCTCCTCAGGATCACGGGTACTTGTTCTAGCAGTTGGAACCACCATTTCTGTTGGGATCACTGATTCTGCCCCAAACACCAAAGAGAAGGGTGTTTGACCAGTAGCATTCTTGGGGGTTGTCCTATCAGCCCAAAGCACATAAGGAAATTCCTCTGCCCATTTCCCCTTCTGGGATCCAAGTTTCTTCTTCAGATTGTTGATGATGATCTTGTTGGATGATTCTGCTTGACCATTGGCTTGTGGGTGGACTGGTGTTGATGTTATCATCTTAATCCCCCAACTGTCACAAAAGTTAGTAGTCCTGCTCCCAATAAATTGGGAACCATTATCACATACAATTTCAGAAGGAATGCCAAATCTAGTTATAATGTTTCTCTTAATAAAGGATATAACTTCTTTCTCTCTGACTTGGGCAAAAGCTTCAGCCTCTATCCACTTGGAGAAGTAGTCAGTCATAGCAAGCATGAATACTTTTCCACCAGGTGCCTTAGGGAGCTTGCCAACTATATCCATCCCCCATCTCATAAATGGCCAAGAGGATGGTATAGGATGTAGAAATTCAGCCGGCTGATGAAGGATATTGCTGTGTCTTTGACAAGGATCACACTTCTTAGCATACTCCACAGCATCCCTTTTCATAGTTGGCCAGTAGTATCCTGTCCTTAAGATCCTTGAGAACAATGCCCTGCCCCCAGTGTGGTTTCCACAATCTCCTTCATGGAAGTCTTTTAACACTTCTTGAACTTCAGGATCCTCGATACATCTTAAATTTGGTCCTGCAAGAGATCACTTATATAGCATATTATTTAAGATTGTGAATTGAGATACCTTAATTCTGAAAGCCCTAGGATTTTTTCCCATAGGAATCTCCCCGTGTTGTAAGTATCTCATGATTGGTGAGATCCATGATCCTGAACAAGATTGAGTATCCTCACTTGGGATCATTGCAGTATCTTCTTCTATTTCCATGGCCACCTGATTTTCAATAGCAGGAGCCAGGATATGGATGATGGGGATACTTATATCCTCTGGGATCTTCAAAGATGATCCTAGATTGGCCAATGCATCAGCTTCTGTATTTTCCTCCCTTGGTACCTGTGTCAAACTGAAAGAAACAAAGGAGAGTGTCAATTCTTTGACTATCTCTAAATATTTGGTTAGTTTTTCACCTTTAACAGCATAGGATCCATTAAAGTGATTAGTGATTAACAATGAATCCACGTATACCTCAAGATACCTGATCCCCATATGCTTAGCAATTTGCAAACCAGCGATTAAGGCTTCATATTCAGCCTCATTATTAGTGGCTTGGAACTCACAAGCTATGGAATGGGGTATTATGTCCCCCTGTGGCGATTTTAGTAGTATACCAAGCCCCGTGCCTTTAACATTTGAGGATCCGTCAGTATGTAGTATCCAAGGATCCTTAGTTTCATCCAACTGCTGGACTTCCAATTCGGCTTCCTTTTGTAAATCACTACTGAAATCGGCCACAAAGTCTGCTAATGCTTGGGATTTGATGGCTGTTCTGGGCTCATATCTTATATCATGGGTGTTTTGGTCAAAAATCACACAAGGATAATGCAACCAAACTCTAAGTAAACGGGGAATGATGCTTGGTTTGTTGAAAAAGTAAAGGATCACTTTAGTAAGAAATATGCAAGTGACACAAGGATTTATACGAGGAAAAAGCCCTTGATCAATGTATGATCTCCGGCATAAAAAACCTCGGGTGATGGCAACTACCGATCACCAAACTTCAATATAACAAAAAATGGTTACAACTTCGGATGATAATGAGCTGAGTACAAGGATCACTATAGTATCGAGTGTCTAAGCGTGTGAGAAATGTGTTGTGTGTCTTCCGAATGGGGAAGAGTGTTATATATACAAGTGTGAGTGACCTATTTTAGGTAAATAAACTAACAATCAGCTCATTACCCCTTTAGAAATAAAAGTAAATCTAGCCTAAATTATCGCCCTTAAATCATGCCGAGTTTCCATATCCTCTACAACGTTCATCTCTGATTAAGCATATGCCAAAGTTGTAAAGACGCGTCCCTTGTTTGCGATGCTAAGAGCGGATCCTGCTAGACATTCCTGCAAGATAACATTAAATTCAATGAAAACAACTGTTAGCATGAGGATCCCTATGATGGTCCGTGATCCTGATCCTGGAACTCTGCTGAGGATCACTATCTGCCAAAGAAACAAGGATCACTGGTTAGGATCACATGTAAGGATCATGTGTTATAAAAATCCAGCCCTAACAATTGCCCCCAAAATATAAGGAGTGATATTGTAAATAAATGAGTTATATTTTGCTTGATCTTATCTGCAACGAGCTAATCGGATAACAAGCCGTTGGAGTCGGACTAGCCGTTATGATTCTTACGTCACAGAAGTGACAGCCCTGCAGATCATCATTATAAATAGGAGATAGAGATAGGATCAATTCGCATTTAAAATCAAAGAAACTCCCTCTATAATCTCGTCCGAAGATCAATCAGGTATCTTTCTTCTTCCTTCTTCCTTCTCTTACTCTGTTTTTCTGCTTCTTTGTTTCTCTTCAACATTCTGCAAGTATGCTGCTACGGAACTCCCCTCATAAGGATCCTAAAAAGAATAGTCCCTTGAAGGGTCAAGGGATCATCAAGGATTCTCCCCATGAGAGGTGTTGTTTCACCGATGTTCATATTGATAGAATTCGTCGTTGTTTTCCGGCGAATGCTATCTTTAAATCTTTCACTCCGACTGCTTTAAGTGACTTTGTCTCCGATACTTGGGTAGCTTTTCCTGTTACTCCGTTCGCTATAGGCTATACGTATCCCTTTCCAGCTTTCACCCAATCTTTCTTTTCCCTGACCGGCATATCATACATCCAAGCCATGCCGATGATCTGGAGGGTTTTGTATACCCTTGAAAGGATCATTGAGCAAGAAGGGATCGACCTAGGAATGGCGGAGTTGTCTGAGATGTATGATCTCACAACGTTTGGATCCTGCCGATATTTGTTCAAACGGAAAGCTGGGGAGGATCATCCTGTTCTTAAGGTCACCAAGAATGACACGAATTGGAAGCGACGATTTTTCTTCGTTAGGAGGGATACCATCCCTAATGGGAAGGATCTGCCCAAGGAGTGGGCTACTCATGGTAGGATAGAGGATCCTGGAAGGATCACCATCAGACTTGTTCCTTGAGGATCACTAATATTCTGTTTTTTGTGCAGCCATATCTGTTGCTCATCTCAAGTTGACTCCTGCTGCAAGAGAGAGAGTTCTAGCCTTCAAAAAGCTTGATCCTGAGACCAGAAGTTTTCAAGTTGCCATTCAAGATTCACAGGAAGTATCTTCCGCATCTGCCACAATGTCAAGTAAGTATCCTCATTTACAAAGTAGTTCTATGTAAGATTCTTAAATTAGTTAGAGTACTTATCTTATTTTGATTGTGTAGGCGCTGGGAAATCTGTCAAGTCTGCCTCCAAGTTTGGTATTGATGATCTTGCAAATGTCAAGTCTACAAGGAAGAAGACCCCTGCTGCTAGTCCATCTACTTCAGCCCCTAAAGCACCTATTAGGGGTAAGGGAAAGAAGAGAAAGGCTTCTGAGGATCTTCAAGGATTTCCCCTGCTCCGCCAACAGTTTCTTGATTATGTTAATGAAGTAAGGATCATTGCTCTTGCTTGTATATCCTGATTGTAGATCCTGCTTGTTTGAGGATCACCTGGTTCTGAACTTATCTTTTCCCTTTCTGCAGAAACTTGCTGAAATAGAAACCTATCTTGGCCATGTTGAGGATCAGGACCGCCAGATCGCCGACCTCCAACAAATGGGCGTGCTGAAGGATCTCAAGATAGCTGATCTTGAGAAGGAACTCCGGGCTACCAAGAATGAAGCTGCTCAAATGCTGATCAACATGGATTGTGAGAAGCAGGAGATCACCCAGGATGCCAAGGTCTCCGCCGCAATAGCTATGTATAGGATCCAATTGCAGATGGCTGCGGAGGCTCAGGATCCTGCCTTTAACAAGAGCACGTGGGATGTGGAGGGGTGGAAGGCAAGGTTAGCAGAGTTGGAGGATGATGATGAAGCCGAGGATATCCCAATGCTTGAAGGTGGTGATGCTGGCAAGGATCAGGGGGAAGCAAGTGGAGCTGGTGGTGATGGAGCAGCGAAAGTTTGAGCTGCAGGATTGGGCAATGATGGAAATTTCTAGACATAGCCGGAGCCCAATTTTTTAAAATTTGGTAGTGGTTTTTTTGTGGTTGTGATGTTTTGAAACAATGATGGTTTGTAACTTTGAACAATAGTTTTTAGGGTTAAGGATCCTGGATCCTTTGGACAATAGGTAGGATCGCAAATGGTGGAGGGATCCTCTGTTTGGGGGATGAAGCCTTTGTGATCCTGCCGCTTTTACTTTCCTGCACCTGCTATGACCGCATAAACAATGGGCACCCTTTGCCAACCCATGTGGACGGGCCACGTTTTGCTGGTAGAAACGTGGGTTGGCAATTTTGACAACTTTTGAAAGGGCTTTGTTAATAAAATAACTCTAATCTTCCTGGCTTATCTTGTTTTGTTATCCTTTATTTATCCTCTTATTTTCCAATTGTTTTAGAAATATGTTTGTTAGAGTAACAAAAGTTGAGCAAATCATGTTTAAGAAATTTAGGATATGATCCTCGATCAAATATCCTGTAATCGAAAATTTTCAAGGTAGTCTATTTCAAGGATCATAGGCTTAGTTGTCAAAGTGTGAGGGTTGTTCAGAATAATGAGTATAGTCAAGGATCATACCTGAGAATCCAAGTTAGGATCCTATCCTTTGATCAGGGTAATCGTAAGTGAAATAGGATAACAAGGATTAAGGATCCTTAAAAGTTTAGTCTTCGTAAACCTGAAAAGTAGGACATAACTTGGGACTAAGCCAATATAAAAGATAAGTTAGTAACTGGGGACAAGCCCAAAGGATAACTGGGATGATCCCAAAGGATCACTGGGGACAAGCCCAAAGGATAACTGGGGACAAGCCCGAAGGATAACTGGGGACAAGCCCAAGGATCGTATGTAAACTGGAGTATGGCCTTTACTGGCGACTATCCAAACTTTGGTGACATGAAAATGTCAAAACCTTAGCTAACGTGAAAACGTTAGAAACCTTAGGAACGGATGTATGGTACGTCTACCATTATACGTAGGATCCTAGATATAGCCAGTACGATGAGGTTGTCAGCCCCTAAAGTGGGTACTGATCCCAAAGACGTGAACTATACCAGGATCATCGTGCGCTACAGGCGAAAACTGGGGACAAGCCCAAGGATAACTGGGGACAAGCCCAAGGATCTGAGATGCTTTTGAAGACTATCGATAATATGCTGAGGATACCTGGACTATCAGAACTCAAATTCTCGTGAGAGAAGGATGAAGGATACATGATCCTTATCCTTAGGTAAAAATAAGAAAATGGAAAAGTTTTGAGATAAGGACTTTACCGGAGTAAGGATCACTGATGTCGCCGGGATCCTTCGAGGATGCTTCCAATGTAAGGATCATATGCTTGAAGGATCCTGTTCACATGAAATATTTCTTTAAGTGAATAGCATTCCAGGCTCTTGGTAACAAATTTCCTTCCATGGTTAGCAATCTGTATGCCCCCTTTCCTGCTTCGGCTTCAATCAAGTAAGGGTCTTCCCATTTTGGTGCCAATTTTCCATCAGCAGGATTGATGGTATTTTGGAATGCTTTTCTCAACACCATATCCCCGACTTGGAACTTCCTTATCCTGACATTTTTGTTGTAGGCACCAGCCATTCTTTGTTGGTAGCTTGCCATCCTTATCCTAGCCAGATCCCTGATTTCCTCAATAGTATCCAAGTCTTGAGCTAGGTTTGTAGCATTCTCTTCAGGATCACGAGTACTTGTTCTAGCAGTTGGAACCACCATTTCTGTTGGGATCACTGCTTCCGCCCCAAATACTAAAGAGAAGGGTGTTTGACCAGTGGCATTCTTGGGAGTTGTCCTGTCAGCCCACAGCACATAAGGCAATTCCTCTGCCCATTTCCCCTTCTTGGATCCTAATTTCTTCTTCAGGTTGTTGATGATGATCTTGTTGGATGATTCTGCTTGACCATTGGCTTGTGGATGAACTGGTGTTGATGTTATCATCTTAATTCCCCAACTGTCACAAAAGTTAGTGGTTCTGCTCCCAATAAATTGGGAACCATTATCACATACAATTTCAAAGGGAATGCCAAATCTGGTTATAATGTTTCTCTTAATAAAGGATATAACTTCCTTTTCTCTGACTTGGGTAAAAGCTTCACCTTCTATCCACTTGGAGAAGTAGTCGGTCATGGCAAGCATAAATACTTTTCCACCAGGTGCTTTAGGTAGCTTGCCAACTATATCCATTCCCCATCTCATGAATGGCCAAGAGGATGGTATAGGATGTAGAAATTCAGCTGGCTGATGAAGGATATTGCTGTGTCTTTGACAAGGATCACACTTCTTAGCATATTCTACAGCATCCCTTTTCATAGTTGGCCAGTAGTATCCTGTTCTAAGGATCCTTGAGAACAATGCCCTGCCTCCAGTGTGGTTTCCACAATCTCCTTCATGGAAGTCTCTCAACACTTCTTGAATTTCAGGATCCTCGATACATCTTAAATATGGTCCTGCAAGAGATCGCTTATATAATACATTATTTAAGATTGTGAATTGAGATACCTTAATCCTGAAAGCTCTAGGATTTTCTCCCATAGGAATCTCCCTGTGTTGTAAGTATCTCATGATTGGTGAGATCCATGATCCTGAATAAGATTGAGTTTCTTCACTAGGGATCATTGCAGTATCCTCTTCTATTTCCATGGCCACCTGATTTTCAATAGCCGGAGCCAGGATATGGATGATGGGGATGCTTATATCCTCTGGGATCTTCAAGGATGATCCTAGATTGGCCAATGCATCAGCTTCTGTATTTTCCTCCCTTGGTACCTGTGTTAAACTGAAAGAAACAAAAGAGAGTGCCAATTCTTTGACTATCTCTAAATATTTGGTTAGTTTTTCTCCTTTAACAGCATAGGATCCATTAAAGTGATTAGTGATTAGTAATGAGTCTACGTATACTTTAAGGTATCTGACCCCCATATCCTTAGCAATTTGTAAACCAGCAATTAAGGCTTCATATTCAGCCTCATTGTTGGTTGCTTGGAACTCACAGGCTATGGAGTGGGGTATTATGTCCCCTTGTGGCGATTTTAGTAGTATGCCGAGTCCTGTGCCTTTGATATTTGAGGATCCATCAGTGTGTAGTATCCAAGGATCCTTGGTTTCATCTAGCTGCTGGACCTCCAATTCTGCTTCCTTTTGTAGATCACTACTGAAATCAGCCACAAAGTCTGCTAGTGCTTGGGATTTAATGGCTGTTCTAGGCTCATATCTTATATCATGGGCACTAAGCTTTACTGCCCACTTAGCCATCCTTCCGGACATCTCTGGTTTCCTGAGGACATTCTTGATTGGAAAATTAGTTCTAACAACAATAGTATGGGTTTCAAAATAATGTCTTAGCTTAGTAGATGCCATAATTAATGCAAGAATAAGTTTTTCAAGGTGTGAGTACCTGGATGCGGCATCAAGTAAACTTTTACTTACATAGTAGATAGGATGTTGTGTACCTTCGTGATCCTTAACAAGGACTGCACTTACAGCGGTTGAGGATACCGCCAGGTATATGGATAACACATCTCCTTTTCCGGGTTTCATTAATGCTGGTGCTGAGGACATATATTCTTTAAGGGCTTGCAAAGCATTCTCATGCTTTTCAGTCCATTCAAATTTCTTGTTTTTCCTTAGGATATCATAAAATTCTTTACATCTTTCTGAGGATTTTGATATGAACCTGTTTAGAGCTGCTATCCTGCCTGTTAGCCTTTGCACATCCTTAGCATTGGCAGGGGATTTGATATTCACCAATGCTTTAATTTGTTCCGGGCTTGCTTCAATGCCCCTCTGAGTTACCATATATCCTAGAAATTTACCTGCTTTAACACCAAAGTGACATTTCGAAGGATTAAGCTTCATGTTATAATTATCAAGGATATCAAATGCTTCCTCCAAGTCCCTTAGGTGATCCTCAGCTTTCTTTGACTTTACTACCATATCATCTATGTACACTTCCATAGTCTGTCCAATTTGGTCTTTGAACATCATATTCACCAGCCTTTGATATGTTGCACCTGCATTTCTTAGTCCAAAAGGCATGGCAATATAGCAATATAAACCGGTTGGGGTCATAAAGGCCGTATCCTCTTGGTCAGATGGCTCCATCTGAATTTGTTGGAATCCAGATGATGCATCCATAAAGGTTAACAGTTCATGCCCCGCCGTTGCATCCACCATGGAGTCAATGTGGGGTAATAGGAAAGGATCCTTGGGACATGCCTTATTCAGATCAGTGAAATCGACACATACCCTCCACTTTCCGTTTTTCTTTTGGACAACAACCACATTGGCTAACCATTTTGGATATTTTACCTCTCTGATCATACCTGCTCGAAGTAGTCTCTCTACTTCTTCCTGGATAATGGCATTCCTTTCTGGTGCAAACTTCCTCCTTTTTTGATGGATTGGTTTGATCGACCTGTCAATGCCAAGTTTATGAGTGATAATATCCTTAGATATACCTGTCATATCTTCATGTTTCCATGCAAAGGTGGATTTTCTTCTTTTGAGGAAGGATATTATGTCTTCTTTCAACTTGCCAAGGATCCCTGATCCGATATAGATTTTTGATTCAGGATCACTAGGATCCAAAAGGATTTCATCCACATCCTGTTCCCTTGCCTCCAAGACACTCCTTGGAGGATACTGTAATTGCTATTGCTCCCTTGGCTTCGAGGTTGGTTTCATGGATGAGGTATAGCAATCCTTAGCCTCTTGCTGGTCACTGTCGGTCTTGATTATCCCCCATGGGCTAGGGAGTTTCACACATTGATAGTAGGTGGATGGGACTGCTTTCATATCATGTATCCAGGGCCTGCCAAGGATAACATTACAACAAGATAAACAGTCAATGACACAAAATTTTTGATAATTATGTAATCCTTCCACGTAGATTGGGAGTTTAATGTCCCCCAGGGTTTTCTTAGTTTCTCCACTGAATCCCACAAGCACGGAGGATCTTGGTGTGATGTCTGATTCCGGGATACCCATCTTCTTTAGAACATCAAGCTGGATAATGTTTACTGAGCTTCCTCCGTCGATAAGGATCCTGCGGACAAAATGGTTAGAGATAAAGAGAGTAACAACTAAACTATCATGATGAGGATCCTGGATGTTAATGCGATCATCCTCATCAAACGTTATCGTTTTTCCTTCCGAGACACTTGATGTTCGAATAGGTCTTTCTCCATTATCCATTTTAGCTTCCTTTGCATGCCTTTTAGCCGCTGAGAAGGATATACCACAGATGTCTGATCCTCCGGAAATAAAGTTGATCACTTGTGCGTTTGCCGGAGGGGCTGGAGCTTTTTCAGGGATCCTTTCAGGATCCTGAGTCTTTTGCTTTTTCCTTCCCAACAATTCTTTCAAATGTCCCTTGCTTAGCAGATATCCAATTTCCTTTCTTAATGCGATGCATTCTTCGGTTAGATGCCCGAAATCCTCGTGGTATGCACACCACTTTGACTTGTCTTTAGTCCCGGATGGTTTATCATTCTTTCTAGGCCACCTGGCTTTTTCTCCTAGATTCTGCATTGCAAGGATTAGTTCATGATTGTCAACAGAAAAACAATATTCAGAAATCGGAGGATAATCCTCATCATCCTCTTCTTGGTCAACAACATGCACGTTCTGGTTGTCATTTCTATGGTAGGATTTGAATTTATTGCTCTTGAAGGAGGATCCTTGCTTCTCCTGTTTTGAGGATCCTACTTGTCTCTCCTGGATCCTCTTGTCATCCTCTAGCTGGATGAACCTGAGTGCCCGAGTTCTTACTTCATCTAGGTTCCTGCACGGTGTCATAACAAGATCATCATAGAACAATGAATCCTTAAGCAGTCCCATTTTGAAGGCCTCAACAGCCGTGGCCATATCCAAGTTGGGAATGTCCAAGGATTCTTTGCTGAATTTAGTTATATAATCCCTTAACGATTCATTATGACTTTGAGTTACCCTGTATAAATCACTAGTTAATCTTTCAAATTTTCTACTACAAGAGAATTGATTATTGAATAAATTAACTAAATTAGCAAATGAAGTGATAGAGTAAGGGGGAAGACTTAGCAGCCATTTAAGAGCTGATCCAGTAAGAGTGGATCCAAATCCTTTACATAGGCATGCTTCCTTTAACTTTTCTGGGATTGGATTGATCTACATCCTCTCCCTGTATTGTGCTATGTGCTCCTCAGGATCCGTTGTACCATCATACTGCTTCATAGTAGGGATATGGAACCTTTTGGGTACCTCTGCATCACAAATTGGTGGTGCAAAACGAGATACCTTATAGCTTCCATCTGCAATCTCCGGGATAGGCTTGACTACCCCTGGAACACTTGAGATCATATCCTTCAGCTTCTGCAACTCCCTGGCCATAGCATGATTGATACCTGTATCCTGCACGAATCCATGGTTAGTGGTTAGATAATTATTTAAGGTGTTACCTCCCATTGGGTTCAAGTTAGGAATACTGGGTGTGAATCCATATGGCTGGGATTCTGGGATGATGGAGGGACCAGTGGAGGCAATGGTCTGCATTGGAATGAAAACCCCTTGATGGACATCTAGATTTCCTGTTTGCAAACTCTTTAGGGATCCTGGCATCTGGGAGTATCCTGGTATCTGAGACGATCCCGGAACAAAGGAGGATCCTTGAACTTGGGATGATCCTGGAACAAAGAAGGATCCTTGAACCTGGGACGATCCTGGAATGAAGGAGGATCCTAAGCTCATGAAGGATCCCAAATGCTGGGCGTAAGATCCCGCCGGTTGGAAATATGATCCTGATGCCTGAGTCATTGTTGCTGGGCCGAAATGCACTCCTCTTGATCCACCCATATATTGAATGTCTGGGACCTCTGATGGCTGAGAAGTAATCATTGGAGTATCAAAATTCAAAGATTTGGGCATTAGTGGGGAATGATCCTCTGCCGTTTTCTTTTGCCTTTTGAGATCTCCGATTTCTCTGAGGATCCTGTCATTAGTTTCATCCTGCTGCTGCATACGATCCCTCATCTGCAAAATCAAAGTAAATGTATCACTAGTACTGGGAACAGAAGAAGTTAGAGCAAAAGATGATGGTTTAGAGGTGATAGAAGTTGGTCTCTTCTCAGCATTTTTCTGAGATCCAGCTGGTGGTGGAGGCAAAGGTGTAATGCCAGTAGATGAATTGACTGCCGACATCGCTGTGGATGTATTCTTCAATGATGAAGCCATGTAACTCTTTGAAATGATTTCGAACAGAAAGTTTTCTTATGAATGAAGCACCAATTGCCCCACGGTGGGCGCCAAACTGTTTTGGTCAAAAATCACACAAGGATAATGCAACCAAACTCTAAGTAAACGGGGAATGATGCTTGGTTTGTTGAAAAAGTAAATGATCACTTTAGTAAGAAATATGCAAGTGACACAAGGATTTATACGAGGAAAAAGCCCTTAATCAATGTATGATCTCCGGCATAAAAAACCTCGGGTGATGGCAACTACCGATCACCAAACTTCAATATAACAAAAAATGGTTACAACTTCGGATGATAATGAGCTGAGTACAAGGATCACTATAGTATCGAGTGTCTAAGCGTGTGCGAAATGTGTTGTGTGTCTTCCGAATGGGGAAGAGTGTTATATATACAAGTGTGAGTGACCTATTTTAGGTAAATAAACTAACAATCAGCTCATTACCCCTTTAGAAATAAAAGTAAATCTAGCCTAAATTATCGCCCTTAAATCATGCCGAGTTTCCATATCCTCTACAACGTTCATCTCTGATTAAGCATATGCCAAAGTTGTAAAGACGCGTCCTTTGTTTGCGATGCTAAGGGCGGATCCTGCTAGACATTCCTGCAAGATAACATTAAATTCAATGAAAACAACTGTTAGCATGAGGATCCCTATGATGGTCCGTGATCCTGATCCTGGAACTCTGCTGAGGATCACTATCTGTCAAAGAAACAAGGATCACTGGTTAGGATCACATGTAAGGATCATGTGTTATAAAAATCCAGCCCTAACAATGGGCACTAAGCTTTACTGCCCACTTAGCCATTCTTCCGGACATCTCTGGTTTCCTGAGGACATTCTTAATTGGGAAATTAGTTCTAACAACAATAACATTTGTTTCAAAATAATGTCTTAGTTTAGTAGATGCCATAATCAGTGCAAGGATAAGTTTTTCAAGGTGTGAATACCTGGATTCAGCATTAAGTAAACTCTTACTTACATAATAGACATGATATTGTGTACCTTCATGATCCTTAACAAGGATTGCACTTACTGCTTTTGAGGATACCGCAAGGTATAAGGATAACACATCTCCTTTTTCTGGTTTCATCAATGCTGGGGCTGAGGACATGTATTCTTTTAGGGCTTGTAAAGCATTCTCATGCTTTTCAGTCCATTCGAATTTCTTGTTCTTTCTTAGGATATCATAGAATTCTTTACACTTTTCTGAGGATTTGGATATGAATCTGTTTAGAGCTGCTATCCTGCCTGTTAGCCTTTGCACATCCTTAGCGTTGGCAGGGGATTTGATATTATTCACCAACGCTTTGATTTGTTCTGGGCTTGCTTCAATGCCCCTCTGGGTTACCATATATCCTAAGAATTTACCTGCTTTGACACCAAAGTGACATTTTGAAGGATTAAGCTTCATGTTAAAATTATCAAGGATATCAAATGCTTCCTCCAAGTCCCTTAGGTGATCCTCAGCTTTTTTGGATTTCACCACCATATCGTCTATGTACACTTCCATAGTTTGTCCAATTTGATCTTTGAACATCATATTCACCAGCCTTTGATATGTTGCACCTGCATTTCTTAATCCAAAAGGCATAGCAATATAACAATATAAACCGGTTGGGGTCATAAAAGCCGTATCCTCTTGGTCAGATGGTTCCATCTGAATTTGTTGGAATCCAGACGATGCATCCATAAAGGTTAACAGTTCATGACCCGCCGTTGCATCCACCATGGAGTCAATGTGGGGTAATGGGAAAGGATCCTTGGGACATGCCTTATTCAAATCAGTGAAATCGACACATACCCTCCACTTTCCATTTTTCTTTTGAACAACAACCACATTGGCCAGCCATTTTGGATACTTCACTTCTCTAATCATACCTGCTCGTAGTAATCTTTCTACCTCTTCCTGGATAATGGCATTTCTTTCTGGTGCAAACTTCCTCCTTTTTTGATGGATTGGTTTAACTGACCTGTCAATGCCAAGTTTATGAGTGATAATATCCTTAGATATACCTGTCATATCCTTATGTTTCCATGCAAAGGTAGATTTTCTTCTTTTGAGGAAGGATACTATGTCTTCTTTCATTTTATCAAGGATCCCTGATCCGATGTGGATTTTGGATTCAGGATCATCAGGATCCAAGAGGATTTCGTCCACATCCTGCTCTCTTGCTTCCAAGACACCCCTTGGAGGATACTTTAATTGCTATTGCTCCCTTGATTTCGAGGCTGGTTTCATTGATGAGGTGTAACAATCCTTAGCCTCCTGTTGATCACTATCGATCTTGATTATTCCCCATGGGCTAGGGAGCTTCACACACTGATGGTAGGTGGATGGGACTGCCTTCATATCGTGTATCCAGGGCCTGCCAAGGATAACATTGCAGCAAGACAAACAGTCAATAACACAAAAGTTTTGATAATTATGTAATCCTTCCACATAAATTGGGAGTTTGATGTCCCCCAGGGTTTTCTTAGTTTCGCCACTAAATCCTACAAGCACGGAGGATCTTGGTGTGATATCTGATTCAGGGATACTCATTTTCTTCAGAACATCAAGCTGGATAATGTTTACTGAGCTTCCTCCGTCAATAAGGATCCTGCGGACAAAATGGTTAGAAATAAAAAGAGTAATAACTAAACTATCATGATGAGGATCCTGGATGTTAGTTCTCTCATCCTCATCAAAGGTTATGATTTTTCCTTCCGAGACACTCGATGTTCGAATAGGTCTTTCTCCGTTATCCATTTTAGCTTCCTTTGCATGCCTCTTAGCTGCTGAGAAGGATGTACCATAGATGTCTGATCCTCCAGAAATAAAGTTGATCACTTGTGCATCTACCAGAGGAGCTGGAGCTTTCTCAGGGATCCTTTCAGGATCCTGAGTCCTTTGCTTTTTTCTTCCCAACAATTCTTTCAAATGCCCCTTGTTCAGCAGATATCCAATTTCCTTTCGTAATGCGATGCATTCCTCTGTCAAATGCCCAAAATCTTCATGGTATGCACACCACTTTGATTTATCTTTAGTTGCGGCTGGTTTGTCATTTTTTCTGGGCCATCTGGCCTTTTCTCCTAGATTCTGCATTGCAAGGATTAGTTCATGACTATCAACGGAAAAACAGTATTCAGAAATTGGAGGATAATCTTCATCATCCTCTTCTTGGTCAACAACATGCACATTCTGATTGTCAGTTCTGTTATAGGATTTGAATTTGTTGCTTTTGAAAGAGGATCCTTGCTTTTCTTGTTTTGAGGATCCTACTTGTCTCTCCTGGATCCTTTTATCATCCTCTAGCCGGATGAACCTGAGTGCCCGAGTTCTTACTTCGTCTAGGTTCCTGCATGGTGTCATAACAAGATCATCATAGAACAATGAATCCTTAAGCAGTCCCATCTTGAAGGCCTCAACAGCTGTGGCCACATCCAAGTTAGGAATATCCAAGGATTCTTTACTAAATTTGGTTATATAATCCCTTAATGATTCATTATGACCCTGAGTTATCCTATATAAATCACTAGTCAATCGTTCAAATTTTCTGCTACAAGAAAATTGATTATTGAATAAGTTAACTAAATTAGCAAACGAAGTAATAGAGTAAGGGGGAAGACTTAGCAGCCACTTAAGAGCTGATCCAGTAAGAGTGGATCCAAATCCCTTGCACAGGCATGCTTCCTTTAATCTTTCTGGAATTGGATTGATCTCCATCCTCTCCCTGTATTGTGCTATGTGTTCCTCAGGATCCGTTGTACCATCATACAGTTTCATAGTAGGGATATGGAATCTTTTGGGTATCTCAGCATCACAAATTGGTGGTGCAAAACGAGATACCTTATGGCTTCCATCTGCAATCTCCGGGATAGGTTTGACTACCCCTGGAACACTTGATATCATATCCTTCAGTTTTTGTAGTTCTCTGGCCATAGCATGATTGATACCTGTATCCTACATGAATCCGTGGTTAGTGGTAGGAGAATTATTAAAAGTGTTACCTCCCATCGAGTTCAAGTTATGAACATTGGATGTGAATCCATATTGCTGGGATTCTGGGATGATGGAGGGACCAGTGGAAGCAATGGTCTGCATCGGAATAAAATCTCCTTGATGGACATCTGGACTTCCTGTTTGCAAATTCTTCAAGGATCCTGGTATCTGAAGGGATCCCTGAACATGGGATGATCCTGGAACTAAGGAGGATTCTTGAACCTGGGATGATCCTGGAACGAAGGAGGATCCTTGAACCTGGGATAATCCTGGAACGAAGAAGGATCCTGAGTTCATGAAGGATCCCATATGCTGAGTATAGGATCCTGCCGGTTGGAAATATGATCCTGATGCCTGTGTCACTATTGCTGGGCTGAAATGCACTCCTCTTGATCCACCCATATGTTGACCGTCTGGGGCCTCTGATGGCTGTGAAGTAATCATCGGAGTATCAAAATTCAAAGATTTGGACATCAGTGGGGAATGATCCTCTGCCGTTTTCTTTTGCCTTTTGAGATCTCCGATTTCTCTGAGGATCCTGTCATTAGTTTCATCCTGCTGCTGCATACGATCCCTCATCTGCAAAATCAAAGTAAAAATATCACTAGTACTGGGAGCAGAAGAAGTTAGAGCAGAAGAAGATGAAGGTTTAGAAAAGATAGGAGTTGGTCTCTTCTCAGCATTTTTCTGAGATCCAGTTGGTGGTGGAGGCAAAGGTGGAATGCCATTAGATGAATTGACTGCAGACATCGCTGTGGAGGTATTCTTCAATGATGACGCCATGCAACACTCCGGAACGATCACCAACAGAAAAACTTTGTTATGAATGAAGCACCAATTGCCCCACGGTGGGCGCCAAACTGTTTTGGTCAAAAATCACACAAGGATAATGCAACCAAACTCTTTGTAAACGGGGAATGATGCTTGGTATGATGAGCAAAGTAAAGGATCACTATAATGATAATTGCACAAGCGACACAAGGATTTATACGAGGAAAAAGCCCTTGATCAATGAATGATCTCCGGCATAAAAAACCTCGGGTGATGGAAACTACCGATCACCAAACTTCAATATAACAAACAACGTTTACAACTTCGGATGGTAACGAGCTAGGTACAAGGATCACTATAGTATCGTATGCTAAAGCGTGTGAGAAATGTGTTGTGTCTTCCGAATGTTCAAGAGTGTCATTTATACAAGTGTGTGTGGTTCTATTTTAGGCAAATCACCTAACTACTAGCTCGTTACCCCTTTAGAAATAGAAGTAAATTTAGCCTAAATAATCGTCCTTGAATTGTGCTGAGTTTCCATATTCTTCATAACGTCCATCTTTGATTATGCATGTGCGAGATTAGCGTGACAGATTCCTTGTTTACGTTGCTAAGACCAGATCCAACTCGTAATTCCTGCAAGATAACATTAAGTCCAAAGAGAACAGTCGTTAGTATGAGGATCCTTAGGATGATCCGTGATCCTGATCCTGGAGCTCCTCTGAGGATCACTATCTGCCAAAGAAGCAAGGATCACTTGTTAGGATCACATGTAAGGATCATAGGTCATAAAAATCCAGCCCTAACAGGATTGATGAAACCCATATGTCATTTTGTCTTCTTTGTTCTTGAAGAAGGTTTGGATGAGTAGAAGAGACCTATCCCAGTGTAAATGCTACTTTGGCCTCGATGATTATAATGAAGACGACGGGAAGATAGCATCCACCCACACGGAGTCGATCTCTGTCTCCAACATCCACAAACACACTTCAACACATGAACAAAGAAAATAAACCACGCCAACCCTAAAACACCATTTATTTGTGACAGTTCTTGTAGTTTCAAAAGAAGAAAGAGACTGATGACACTGAAGATTTAGATCATAAATGCTTGTGTTTATAGGTTTTAGACAAACATAGTAAGGAATAAATGTCTGAAACATATGATGGCAATCCCACACCCTCAAAGGAGCAAGAGGTATATACTCAAAATATTATATTTTAATTAGTCACATTTCTTTTCTATAGATGTGTCTTACATTCAGAACTGGTTTTCAGATTTCATATTTGATCATTCAACATCTTTTAGAAAAAAACAGTGTTATATGTTCTTGATGTATTGTGTAGGAAGCCGTAATAAAGAAAAAGTTTCGAGGGTTGTTACCTAATAAAAACCCGTTAATCTCGAAGGTAAAGAAATTCATTTTTTTCATTTTCTTGTGTTGGGAAGAAAAGCGCGCTATAAAGTTTAGCTCTTGACATCTTTCTTGGTCAACCTTGCACTGGACCATGATTGGGCTTTCTTTAATTTTGTTAAATGCATTTTTTTTCATTTGCTTGTGTTCGGAAGAAAAATATGCAATAAAGTTTTGCTCTTAACATCTTTCTTGGTCAACCTTGCACAGGACCATGATTGGGCTTTCTTTAATCCTGTTGATTGAGCACCGGGAAAGGTAATTGGTAGAACACTTTTTATTTTATAACTGTGAGAATCATTAGTACTCTGCTAACCAATGGGATGAGATCAAATGCAACTTGCATTGAATAGGTGGCATTCAAGTGTGTTAAAAGGCATAAAACCCGTTGTTTTGGTAAAAAATTACAGAAGCAATTAAGTGATCAAATTAGTTAAGTGAGGTAGTGTGCTTGAAAGGTGTGTCGAAAATATTCAAGTCAAGTTGTTTGCAAAAAATAGTTTGAGGATACGGCTCAGGATATAGAGTCATATCTATGATCAAACAATGAGCAAAAAAGGTAAAGGGTGACACAGGGTATACGAGGAAAGCCCTTGATTAATCTAGATCGCCGGCACAAAACCTCGGGAGCTGACAATCGCAGCTGCCTTGTTCTTCTATTACTTCAAATGTCAGGATACAGTGCAGGATATGATGCGGATCAACTAGGTGTTACAACGCGATTTGATTACAAGTGTTGGTGTGTAGTGATTGCTAATAACTAGAGAGTAAAGTGTGCGAATGAAAGTGAGTGCCTTAACTTGATCCGATCATACTATTTATAGTTAAACGAAAACAACTAACTTTCCTAAATAACCGGGATGCTCCGAATATTCCCAAGTAAACGTTGCAGTCCTGGTCTTTCAGGATCAACGTCTCTATTTCAACTGATTTGCCCGAGTCTTGGGGGGACGAAGTCTTCTTGAATGTTGGAGACTTGTTACTCTTAATCTGCACGTGATTAATTCAGTCAATACCAGGATATCGTACCAGGATGTTACCAATATCCTGATCCGGTATCCTGATCGCAAGTAAACAATCAAAAGCAGAATATTAATCAGGATAAATACTCAGAAAATGACCCATAACAATTGTCCCCAAATATATCTGTTGGTATACCAATCCAACGGATATATTTCAAAACCTTATCTCGTAAACCGAGGCAATTAAAATGAGATGACGGTCAAGATAGCAATGGGTAACCTCTAACGCGGTTTTCACTCGATGGATATCTACTACGCCCCTATATCTTCTCTCTTTTTGTTTGAAAACAAGATATCATCAACAGAGTCTCCAGGTAATTTCTTGCTTCTTCTTCATTTCCTGTCAATCTCTTTTCCTTTACTTGCAATGGTCACTAGAACTTTTTCTCAAACCGGTGAATCGTCCAAGACCTTTGTCCAGCAAAATCTTCTTAAAAATCCCGAGAAGGAGATTTGTGCTTTTGATAACGCGGACATTGCAGCGCTGAGAGCCTCCGGTGCTTTCCCCGATGGCACGGTCTTTAGACCATTTGATCGATCAATTCGATCGG
The DNA here is from genome assembly GCF_002127325.2 of Helianthus annuus. Classification (NCBI taxonomy): domain Eukaryota; kingdom Viridiplantae; phylum Streptophyta; class Magnoliopsida; order Asterales; family Asteraceae; genus Helianthus; species Helianthus annuus. Next base: position 53,291,058 of record NC_035440.2, on the reverse strand, counting down.
ACGTTTCTTCTGCGGATTGGGTCTGCTTCCCGGCATACCCTTTCTCGGTAGGTCTTCGGTACCCATTTCCCGAGTTCATGATGCAATTCTTCCGAACCACTGGTATTTCCTTTGTACAGACCATGCCCATGGTTTGGAAAGTACTGGTTGTACTCAACCAAATCAAAAATCTTCATTACCCTGACCTCTATATTGAGGATATCCCAATTGCTTATCACCTCTGATCACACGGTTCCAGTCGGTTCTAGCTTTTTTCTACTTCTAGCAAACCCCTTATACTTAAAGCCACCAAGAATGAGGACGGATGGCAACGTAAATTCTTCTTCGTCAAACGAGACTCCATTTATGAGGGTGTTAACCTTCCGGTGGAGGGGTTAACCACCGGTAGGGTTTAAAGTTTTTAGAAATATCCTCAGATTCTTCCGAGCCTTTATCTTTCGCTGATATTTCCTATTTTGGCTATTATGTAGTGAATTTCAAAGAAGTAGCTCCTCCTACTGCAGAATCCGAAAAAGAATCGAAGCAGTCTATCAGTTACCAGAAGGTGACAGGAGTTTTTCTACACACATCCCAAGTTCCAGCCAATATTCATCATCTGAAATGTCTGGTAAGAGTTACTTTGTAATATAATTAATTAATGCAATATAACGAAAGAGTAACAAGGATTTAGAATTCCCCCTTTATGCAGCACCAGCCAAGATCCCAGAGGTTTTCGATCTTGAGGAGCTGGATAGTTATTCCGACCATGTCCAAGTCAACAAGGAACCCAGTCCTAAGGCTACGGCTTCATCTAAACCCAGCAGCTCCAAAGCCATCATCATACCCAAACCTTCGCCAGCCACAAAGCCCCGGGGTTCAAATTCTAGCAAGAGGAAAGAGACCGATTCACCCACCATCTCTGACACATTCCCTTATGAGAACCATGGGTTTATTGAGGCAAGCGGGTTTATGACCTCCTTTCTTAATCAGGTATAAATTCCCATTCCACATCATGCACATATATGTTAAATCTATATTCTAGTTTTCATTATACCTGTGCTTCTGGATACAGGGCCTCGAGCGTTTAGTTCATTTATATCAAAAATCCTATGGGCTCATCAAAACACTCGAGTCCAAGCTGAAGAAAGTTGAGGTTACCATTTCCGATCAAGGCATGATTGCTGCGGCCAAAACTCAACATTACGAAGACAAATTCAAGGCCATGACTCAGGAGCACCAAGCTGCTCTCAAAAAAGCCACTCGCAAAGCCCAACCCCAACTGGATGCTCTCCATGCCCAACACGAGCAGGATATGGCTACTTACCGGGAAAGCCTCAAAGGTTCTATTGTTATCTCTCTCTTGCAGGCTCGGCTAAAAATGGCTCACGAGGCCAAAGCTCTGGGCTTCGAATGTCCTTCTTGGAATGTCAATGCCTGGGAGACCAGCTAAAAACTCTTGGAGGCCATCCCATAGAACATCCCGTTAAGTCTGCAGCTACAGGATCTCCAAAGGCGGTGGAAAAATTATCAGGTGCCGGCGACAAGGCTGAGAAGGATATTCAGGCCGATCCTAAGGCGAATGTTGGTGAAGATGCGATGGTTGAAGATTCTTATGTTTAAACAACTTTACTTCTTGTCCTATAAACAATTAGAATGAATTGATAGCCGAAGGTGGATGGGTCCTAGGTTTTAGGATGAAGCCTTCGGTTATCAACTAGTATTGCTTATTTCAGACAATTTCATCTTTCGATTTACTTGCTGTTGTCTTTTAGTTTTTATTATGCATTGCAAAGTATCCAAAATTAGTGCCATTATTTTTTGAATATATCTTGATCAGTATACTCAGTAATATCCCATGGATACTTTTTGTCTAATAAGATTTCTTAAAGTTCAAATAAAAATTCACAAAGAGAAAAGGACAGTTGGTTTTACAAAGATAATCTTGATAATACTTGTTTGACTAGGGTTTTAGTTTTCGACACAAGTCATATATCCCAAATATTCTAACCAAATATCCTGAATCACATCCTGAGAACATATTTCGAGAACATATCCTAAAGATATATCCTAATCAGGATACTTAAACTTTAAACATGGTTTTAAAAGTTCAAACAAGTTGTGTAAGATTCACAAAGGAAAGATCACACCAGGAGTGGAGTGTAACCTTAGTATCAAATTTTAATCCTTCTTGTAAGTCCTTCCACTAAGATGTCCCCAGTCTTAGTGCATTGGGTTCAAATCCGACTCCTTGTGCCACCCATAATCGTCTTAGGAGAAATGTCCCCTGTGCACGAAATCTTCCAACACTTAGAAAATTGTTTGGATTCATGTTTAACTGCATAGACAGTTCTTGTGTTACTGGGTAAAACCCGAAAACATTCTGGAGATAAATCCTTAGTATCTTGGGGTAAACCCACAAGTATCCTAGGGAAAATCCCAAATTCTCATGCGCTACAGGCGGGAGTGTATAAACTCCAAGACTTAGAAAGGTGAAAACCTTTAAACCTTAGAGAGTATGAAAATACCCTTTTGTGAGAGAAGGTGATCAATCCTCATATACCTTAAGGGTCCATGATATAGCCAACAATGACGAAATTGTCAGCCACTTTTACATGAACTGGTCCCGCCACCTTGAACTATCCCTAGACAACTTGCGCTCCAAGCGGGGTGTTTAAACCCAATTCGTGAGAAATGTGAATACCTTTAAACCTGTGAAGGGATCAGGATCCCTTATACGTGAGAGGGGGGCCAATCCTCTAATCTTTCGAAGTATCCCGAATGTGTATCCTGGAGCGATATCCCGAAGCATATTCTGCAAAACAATTGTAAGCTAAGGTGGGTGTTAGCCTGGCTAACACCCCTCCGATACTTAAGTCAGTAATGGGTTCAAAACAATAAATAATATTAAACATATTAAAAGAGATAATATTCATACCATCCTGAGTTAGAAATTAAATTCCTAGCTCACTTGAAATAGAGCTTCAAATGTATAGCATTCCAAGATCTTGGTAGCATATCCCCCTCCATATTCTTGAGTCGGTATGCTCCTTTCCCTGATTCTGATTCAATCTCATAGGGTCCTTCCCATTTTGGGGCCAGCTTTCCATCAGCAGGATTAGTAGTATCCTGAAAAGCTTTTCTTAATACCCAGTCTCCAACCTGGAACCTTCTAGTCCTTATATTCTTGTTATATGCTTTAGATATCCTTTGTTGATATGCTGCTATCCTTAGCCTGGCTGCATCTCTTGTCTCATCAATAGTATCCAGTTCCTGGCATAGGATTTCAGGATTCTGCTCAGGATCCTGGAAGCTGGATCTTGCCATAGGTATCACCATTTCAGTCGGGATCACCGCTTCCGCTCCAAATACCAAGGAAAACGGGGTTTGGCTAGTTGCACTTTTTATTGTCATTGTATCAGCCCATAAAACAAAGGGTAATTCTTCTGCCCATCTTCCTTTTTTGGCTCCCAATCACTTTTTCAGGTTGTTGACAATTATCTTGTTTGAGGATTCTGCTTGTCGATTCGCTTGAGGATGTACTGGTGTAGATGTGATCATTTTGATTCCCCAACTCTTGCAGGAATCAGTGTTAGGGCAGGATTTTTATAACCTATGATCCTTACTTGATATCCTAACAAGTGATCCTTGTTTCTTTGGCAGATAGTGATCCTCAGAAGAGCTCCAGGATCAGGATCACGGATCATCCTAAGGATCCTCATACTAACGATTGTTCTTTTTGGATTTAATGTTGTTTTGCAGGAATTACGAGTTGGACCTGGTCTTAGCAACGTAAACAAGGAATCTGTCACGCTAATTTCGCACATGCATAATCAACAATGGACGTTATGGATAATATGGAAACTCAGCACAATTCAAGGGAAATTAATTAGGCTAAATTTACTTCTATTTCTAAAGGGGTAACGAGCTAGTAGTTAGGTGATATGCCTAAAATAGAACCACACACACTTGTATAAATGGCACTCTTGAATAGGCCTGCCAATGGATTGGATATTGATCCATATCCAATCCAATCTGATCCATTTATATCACTTATTGGATCATAAAAAATATCCACCAATCCATTACTTAATCCAATGGATCAATCCATTTATCCAATTAATTATATGGATCGATCCATGATCCATCCGGATCGATCCATTACTAATTAAAAGAAAAGGAGAAACGAACTGCACTCTCTCAAAATAGCATTTAGGGTTTCATCTTGTCTGCAATCGTCCTTCTCTCAACCTGCAATCGTTGATCTCACAACCTGCAATCGTCGATCACTCAACCTGCAATCGTCAATCTCACACCTCATCTTGTCTGCAATCGTCAATCTCCACCATCTCCGTCCCTCCTCCGTCGGCCTCCAGTCCACCGCAATCATCGTTTCATCGGAGACCCCAATTGCAGCCACTACCACCGTTCGCAGCCATTACGACCGCTCGCAACAACCACCACCGTAAGTCCTCTCAACTTCTCACACTGATTCAACAAATTTCTCACTTATGTTTCGTTGATTCTAGATTCAGTTGTGTAATCGATTACAATTCGTGATTTCCTTCGTTTTTTCATGCTTTGTTAGGTTTAAAATTGTTGATTCGATGTTTTATTTGATGTAAATTGTGTTTAGGTTTTGGTGAATATATTACCTCTGTTTCTTGATTCTTGATTTAGTTGTGTAATTGTTTGAAGAAATGACGTTGCTTTTAATGTTTTGTTTCAAGAAACTAATTGCTTTTAACACACACAGTGCTCGTTTTGAAGTAACATACCTGATGATAACAATCTAAAGCCATGGGTTTACACTTAAGGGATTCACAAAATTGGTTATTGGCCCAAACCGGCTTTTACCCAAACTGGCTGGTTTTGAAACCAGTTTCAAATCGAAATCGGTGGTTCAGTATGAAACTGGAACCGCTTTCACCAAACTGATTTCATTTCGAGTTCAATACCAATTCCAGTTCATACATCAGCATCTAATTTATATTTGACAGGGTGAACATACTAAAATAAGGCTTAAGCTTAGCCACTTGACAAGTCTGAAGTGTACTGCAGTAGCATATTTTTTATTAGTATTTTTTAGCACACTGATCCATATACCTGCAGGATTTGTAGATTCAAAGGGGTCAACGATAGGGGTGCAAACGAGTTTTTAAACTTTTAAACTTTTTTTATGTTATCTTCATCATTTTGCTTTACCAGAAAACGACGTTTTTAAACTTTAACTTTGACCATTAGTATGTGTTCTATACAGTATTTGGTTGCAAGCAATTTGAATATCTTAACTGTGGTCATTGCGCTTATTGTTAGATGCTGTTGGTGATGGCGAAGAAGAGAGTAACGAGACACAGGAGCTTTCTAGGAGGTATATGTTTTCTTCCTTGTGCTTGTTTTCTCATAACTTCGGATTCTTACAATATTTTCTGATATAAAATGTGATCTTTTTTGTGTAGGACAGAGAATGTCGATAGAAATCGAACCAAGTGACTTGGCATCAAAGAAGAAGAAAAAGACCCAATCCACATGATATATCTCCCTATACTGTGTTCATGAGTTTGCTTGTTTGTTTTTTTTTTCTTTTGAACTTGTAGTTACTCATGTCTTTCATGGTCATGGTTAAATTTGATTAGAATCTTTGATCTACTTTTTCTAGTTTAAAGAACTTTGATAAGAATTTTGATAAAAGGCAGTGATTGTATTGGTTGTTAGGTAGGTAAATCATGGTTGGATTGTCGCTGTTCTGGACAGTTGCGGACCAGGTCCAAGATTGTTTTTAGATTTTTTTTTAAATTTTTTTAGATTTTTTTTAATTTTTTTAGATTTTTTTTTATTTTTTAGATTTTTTTAATTTTTTTTTATTTTTTTAGAATTTTTTAGAATTTTTTATAATTTTTTGATTTTTTTTTAATTTTTACAATTTTTTATTTTTTTGTATTTTTTTTATTTTTAGAGGTTTTTTATTATATTTTTTTATATGGATCGATCCGGATAGTGATCCATCCATTTAAAATTATTTGGATATGGATCGGATCACAATCCGTTATGTTGGATCATGGATCGGATCATGATCCATTTAAGTTGGATCATTAATGGATCGGATCATGATCCAATCCATATCCATCCATTGACAGGCCTACTCTTGAACATTCGGAAGACACAACACATTTCTCACACGCTTTAGCATACGATACTATAGTGATCCTTGTACCTAGCTCGTTACCATCCAAAGTTGTAAACATTGTTTGTTATATTGAAGTTTGGTGATCGGTAGTTTCCATCACCTGAGGTTTTTTATGCCGGAGATCATTCATTGATCAAGGGCTTTTTCCTCGTATAAATCCTTGTGTCACTTGTGCAATTTTCATTTAAGTGATCCTTATCCTTGTTCATCATACCAAGCATCATTCCCCGTTTACAAAGAGTTTAGTTGCATTATCTTTGTGTGATTTTTGACCAAAACAGTTTGGCGCCCACCGTGGGGCAATTGGTGCTTCATTCATAAGAAAGTTTTTCTGTTGGTGATCATTCCGGAGTATTGCATGGCTTCATCGTTGAAGAATACCTCCACAGCGATGTCTGCAGTCAATTCATCTAATGGCATTCCACCTTTGCCTCCACCACCAACTGGATCTCAGAAAAATGCAAAGAAGAGACCAACTCCTATCTTCTCTAAACCTTCATCTTCTGCTCTAACTTCTTCTGCTCCCAGTACTAGTGATATATTTACTTTGATTTTGTAGATGAGGGATCGTATGCAACAGCAGGATGAGACTAATGACAGGATCCTCAAGGAAATCGGAGATCTCAAAAGGCAAAAGAAAACGGCAGAAGATCATTCCCCACTAATGCCCAAATCTTTGAATTTTGATACTCCGATGATTACTTCTCAGCCATCAGAGGCCCCAGACATTCAACATATGGGTGGATTAAAAGGAGTGCATTTCGGCCCAGCAGCAATAACTCAGGCATCAGGATCATATTTCCAACCGGCAGGATCCTATACTCAGCATATGGGATCCTTCATGAACTCAGGATCCTCCTTCGTTCCAGGATCATCCTAGGTTCAAGGATCCTCCTTCGTTCCAGGATCATCCCAGGTTCAAGGATCCTCCTTTGTTCCAGGATCATCCCATGTTCAGGGATCCCTTCAGATACCAGGATCCTTGAAGAATTTGCAAACAGGAAGTCCAGATGTCCATCAAGGAGATTTTATTCCAATGCAGACCATTGCTTCCACTGGTCCCTCCATCATCCCAGAATCCCAGCAATATGGATTCACATCCAATGTTCCTAACTTGAACCCGATGGGAGGTAACACTTTTAATAATTCTCTTACCACTAACCATGGATTCATGCAGGATACAGGTATCAACCATGCTATGGCCAGAGAACTGCAGAAACTGAAGGATATGATATCAAGTGTTCCAGGGGTAGTCAAACCTATCCCAGAGATTGCAGACGGAAGCCATAAGGTATCTCGTTTTGCACCACCAATTTGTGATGCTGAGATACCCAAAAGATTCCATATCCCTACTATGAAGCTGTATGATGGTACGACGGATCCTGAGGAACACATAGCACAATACAGGGAGAGGATGGAGATCAATCCAATTCCAGAAAGGTTAAAGGAAGCATGCCTGTGCAAGGGATTTGGATCCACTCTTACTGGATCAGCTCTTAAATGGCTGCTAAGTCTTCCCCCTTACTCTATTACTTCGTTCGCTAATTTAGTTAACTTATTTAATAATCAATTTTCTTGTAGTAGAAAATTTGAACGATTGACTAGCGATTTATATAGGATAACTCAGGGTCATAATGAATCATTAAGGGATTATATAACCAAATTTAGTAAAGAATCCTTGGACATTCCTAACTTGGATGCGGCCACAGCTGTTGAGGCCTTCAAGATGGGATTGCTTAAGGATTCATTGTCCTATGATGATCTTTATGACACCATGCAGGAACCTAGTCGAAGTAAGAACTCGGGCACTCAGGTTCATCCGGCTAGAGGATGACAAGAGGATCCAGGAGAGACAAGTAGGATCCTCAAAACAAGAAAAGCAAGGAACCTCTTTCAAAAGCAACAAATTCAAATCCTATAACAGAACTAACAACCAGAATGTGCATGCTGTTGACCAAGAAGAGGATGATGAAGATTATCCTCCGATTTCTGAATACTGTTTTCCCGTTGATAACCATGAACTAATCCTTGCAATGCAGAATCTAGGAGAAAAGGCCAGATGCCCTAGAAAAAATGACAAACCAGCCGCAGCTAAAGATAAATTATAGTGGTGTGCATACCATGAGGATTTTGGGCATTTGACAGAGGAATGCATCGCATTACGAAAGGAAATTGGATATCTGCTGAGTAAGGGGCATTTGAAAGAATTGTTGGGAAGAAAAAAGCAAAGGACTCAGGATCCTGAAAGGATCCCTGAAAGAGCTCCAGCTCCTCCGGCAGATGCACAAGTGATCAACTTTATTTCTGGAGGATCAGACATCTGTGGTACATCCTTCTCAGCAGCTAAAAGGCATGCAAAGGAAGCTAAAATGGATAACAGAGAAAGACCTATACGAACATCGAGTGTCTCGGAAGAAAAAATTATAACCTTTGATGAGGATGATCGAGTTGACACCCAGGATCCTCATCATGATAGTTTAGTTATTACTCTTTTTATTTCTAACCACTTTGTCCGCAGGATCCTTATTGACGGAGGAAGCTCAGTAAACATTATCCAGCTTGATGTTCTGAAGAAAATGGGTATCCCTGAATCAGATAACACACCAAGATCCTCCGTGCTTGTAGGATTTAGTGGCGAAACTAAGAAAACCCTGGGGGACATCAAACTCCCAATTTATGTGGAAGGATTACATAATTATCAAAAATTTTGTGTTATTGACTGTTTGTCTTGCTGCAATGTTATCCTTGGCTGGCCCTGGATACACGATATGAAGGCAGTCCCATCCACCTACCATCAGTGTGTGAAGCTCCCTAGCCCATGGGGAATAATCAAGATCGACAGTGATCAGCAGGAGGCTAAGCATTGTTACACCTTATCAATGAAACCAGCCTCGAAATCAAGGGAGCAATAGCAATTAAAGTATCCTCCAAGGGATGTCTTGGAGGCAAGAGAGCAGGATGTGGACGAAATCCTCTTGGATCCTGATGATCCTGAATCCAAAATCTACATCGGATCAGGGATCCTTGATAAAATGAAAGAAGACATAGTATCCTTCCTCAAAAGAAGAAAATCTACCTTTGCATGGAAACATGAAGATATGAAAGGTATATCTAAGGATATTATCACTCATAAACTTGGCATTGACAAGTCAATTAAACCGATCCATCAAAAAAGGAGGAAGTTTGCACCAGAAAGAAATGCCATTATCCAGGAAGAGGTAGAAAGATTACTACGAGCATGTATGATTAGAGAAGTGAAGTATCCGAAATGGCTGGCTAATGTGGTTGTCGTTCAAAAGAAAAATGGAAAGTGGAGGGTATGTGTCGATTTCACTGATTTGAATAAGGCATGTCCCAAGGATCCTTTCCCATTACCCCACATTGACTCCATGGTGGATGCAACGGCGGGTCATGAACTGTTAACCTTTATGGATGCATCATCTGGATTCCAACAAATTCAGATGGAACCATCTGACCAAGAGGATACGGCTTTTATGACCCCAACCGGTTTATATTGTTATATTGCTATGCCATTTGGATTAAGAAATGCAGGTGCAACATATCAAAGGCCGGTGAATATGATGTTCAAAGATCAAATTGGACAAACTATGGAAGTGTACATAGACGATATGGTGGTGAAATCCAAAAAAGCCGAGGATCACCTAAGGGACTTGGAGGAAGCATTTGATATCCTTGATAATTATAACATGAAGCTTAATCCTTCAAAATGTCACTTTGGTGTTAAAGCAGGTAAATTCTTAGGATATATGGCAACCCAGAGGGGCATTGAAGCAAGCCCGAAACAAATCAAAGCATTGGTGAATATCAAATCCCCTGCCAACGCTAAGGATGTGCAAAGGCTAACAGGCAGGATAGCAGCTCTAAACAGATTCATATCCAAATCCTCAGAAAAGTGTAAAGAATTCTATGATATCCTAAGAAAGAACAAGAAATTCGAATGGACTGAAAAGCATGAGAATGCTTTACAAGCCCTAAAAGAATACATGTCCTCAACCCCAGCATTGATGAAACCAGAAAAAGGAGATGTGTTATCCTTATACCTTGCGGTATCCTCAAAAGCAGTAAGTGCAGTCCTTGTTAAGGATCATGAAGGTACACAATATCCTGTCTATTATGTAAGTAAGAGTTTACTTGATGCTGAATCCAGGTATTCACACCTTGAAAAACTTATTCTTGCACTGATTATGGAATCTACTAAACTAAGACATTATTTTGAAACCCATGTTATTGTTGTTAGAACTAATTTTCCAATTAAGAATGTCCTCTGGAAATCAGAGATGTCCGGAAGAATGGCTAAGTGGGCAGTAAAGCTTAGTGCCCATGATATAAGATATGAGCCTAGAACAGCCATCAAATCCCAAGCATTTGCCGACTTTGTGGCTGATTTCAGTAGTGATTTACAAAAGGAAGCCGAATTGGAAGTCCAACAGCTGGATGAAACCAAGGATCCTTGGATACTACATACTGACGGATCCTCAAATGTTAAAGGCACGGGGCTTGGTATACTACTAAAATCGCCACAGGGGGACATAATACCCCATTCCATAGCTTGTGAGTTCCAAGCCACTAATAATGAGGCTGAATATGAAGCCTTAATCGCTGGCTTGCAAATTGGTAAGCATATGGGGATCAGGTATCTGGAGGTATACGTGGATTCATTGTTAATCACTAATCACTTTAATGGATCCTATGCTGTTAAAGGTGAAAAACTAACCAAATATTTAGAGATAGTCAAAGAATTGGCACTCTCCTTTGTTTCCTTCAGTTTGACACAGGTACCAAGGGAGGAAAATACAGAAGCTGATGCATTGGCCAATCGAGGATCATCTTTGAAGATCCCAGAGGATATAAGTATCCCCATCATCCATATCTTGGCTCCTGCTATTGAAAATCAGGTGGCCATGGAAATGGAAGAGGATTCTGCAATGATCCCTAGTGAGGATACTCAATCTTGTTCAGGATCATGGATCTCACCAATCATGAGATACTTACAACACGGAGAGATTCCTATGGGAGAGAATCCTAGGGCTTTCAGGATTAAGGTATCTCAATTCACAATCCTAAATAACATACTGTATAAGCGATCTCTTGCAGGACCATATTTAAGATGTATCGAGGATCCTGAAGTTCAAGAAGTGTTAAAAGATTTCCATGAAGGAGATTGCGGAAACCACACTGGGGGCAGGGCGTTGTTCTCAACGATCTTAAGGAGAGGATATTACTGGCCAACTATGAAAAGGGATGCTGTGGAGTATGCTAAGAAGTGTGATCCTTGTCAAAGACACAGCAATATCCTTCATCAGTCGGCTGAATTTCTACATCCTATACCATCCTCTTGGCCATTTATGAGATAGGGGATGGATATAGTTGGCAAGCTCCCTAAGGCACCTGGTGGAAAAGTATTCATGCTTGCTATGACTGACTACTTCTCCAAGTGGATAGAGGCTGAAGCTTTTGCCCAAGTCAGAGAGAAGGAAGTTATATCCTTTATTAAGAGAAACATTATAACTAGATTTGGCATTCCTTCCGAAATTGTATGTGATAATGGTTCCCAATTTATTGGGAGCAGGACTACTAACTTTTGTGACAGTTGGGGGATTAAGATGATAACATCAACACCAGTCCACCCACAAGCCAATGGTCAAGCAGAATCATCCAACAAGATCATCATCAACAATCTGAAGAAGAAACTTGGATCCAAGAAGGGGAAATGGGCAGAGGAATTGCCTTATGTGCTTTGGGCTGATAGGACAACTCCCAAGAATGCTACTGGTCAAACACCCTTCTCTTTGGTATTTGGGGCAGAATCAGTGATCCCAACAGAAATGATGGTAACAACTGCTAGAACAAGTACCCGTGATCCTGAGGAGAATGATGCAAACCTGGCTCAAGACTCGGATACTATTGAGGAAATCAGGGATCTGGCTAGGATAAGGATGGCTAGCTACCAACAAAGAATGGCTGGTGCTTACAACAAAAATGTCAGGATAAGGAAATTCCAAGTGGGGGATATGGTATTGAGAAAAGCATTCCAAAATACCACCAATCCTGCTGATGGGAAATTGGCACCAAAATGGGAAGACCCTTATTTGATCGAAGCCGAAGCAGGATAGGGGGCATATAGATTGCTTACCATGGAAGGTAATCTGCTACCAAGAGCCTGGAATGTTGTCCACTTGAAGAAATATTTCATGTGAGCAGGATCCTTCTGGCATATATGATCCTTATATTAGAAGTATCCTTCAAGGATCCCTGAAGCATCAATGATCCTTACTCTGGTAATGTCCTAAGCTCGAACTCTTATTTACATATTTTCTTATTTAAGGATAAGGATCATGTATCCTTCATCCTTCTCTCATGAGATTTTGAGTTCTGATAAGTCCAGGTATCCTTAGCATAATGTCGACAATCTTCAGAAGCAACTCAGATCCTTGGGTTCAACCCCAGTTATTTGGGCTTGTCCCCAGTTATCCTTGCTTGTCCCCAGTTTTCGCCTGTAGCGCACGATGATCCTGGTATAGTTCACGTCTTTGGGACCAGTACTCGCTTTAGGGGTTGATAACCCCATCGTACTGGCTATACCTAGGATCCTACGTATAATGGTAGACGTACCAGACATCCGTTCCCAAGGTTTCTAACGTTTTCACGTTAGCTAAGGTTTTGGCATTTTCATGTCACTAAGTTTGGATAGTCGCCAGTGAGGGCCATACTCCAGTTTACATACGATCCTTGGGCTTGTCCCCAGTTATCCTTCGGGCTTGTCCCCAGTTACCCTTCGGGCTTGTCCCCAGTTATCCTTTGGGCTTGTCCCCAGTTACTAACTTATCTTTTATATTGGCTTAGTCCCAAGTTAAATTCTATTTTTCAGGATTTCGAAGTTAAACAATTAAGGATCCTCAATCCTTATTATCCATTAAAGTTTTACTTATGGTTATCCTGATTTAAGGTTAGGATCCTAACTAGGATCCTCAGGTATGATCATTAACTATTTTTAATTTCATTCATTATTCATTCAAATAACCCTTAGACCTTGACAACTGAACCTATGATCCTTAAAAGGAATTACTTTTCGGAAGTTTTCAACTATAGGATACTTGATCCTGGATCATATCCTAAATTTCTTAAACATAATTTGCTTAACTTTTCTCACTCAGACAAATATATATCAAAACAATTGGAAATTAAAAGGATAACAACACAAGATAAGCCAAAAAGATTAGAGTTATTTTATTAACAAAGGTTTAAAACCCTTCAAAGTTGTTGTTAGGGCTGGATTTTTATAATACATGATCCTTACATGTGATCCTAACCAGTGATCCTTGTTTCTTTGGCAGATAGTGATCCTCAGCAGAGTTCCAGGATCAGGATCACGGACCATCATAGGATCCTCATGCTAACAGTTGCTTTCATTAAACTTAATGTCATTTTGCAGGAATGTCTAGCAGGATCCGCTCTTAGCATCACAATCAAGGGACGCGTCTTTACAACTTTGGCATATGCTTAATCAGAGATGAACGTTGTGAAGGATATGGAAACTTGGCATGATTTAAGGGCGATAATTTAGGCTAGATTTACTTTTATTTCTAAAGGGGTAATGAGCTGATTATTAGTTTGTTTACCTAAAATAGGCCACTCACACTTGTATATATAACATTCTTCCCCATTCGGAAGACACACAACACAATTCTCACACGCTTAGACACTCGAAACTATAGTGATCCTTGTACTCAGCTCATTATCATCCGAAGTTGTAACCATTTTTCTGATATTGAAGTTTGGTGATCGGTAGTTGCCATCACCCGAGGTTTTTTATGCCGGAGATCATACATTGATCAAGGGCTTTTTCCTCGTATAAATCCTTGTGTCACTTGCATATTTCTTACTGAAGTGATCCTTTACTTTTTCTACAAACCAAGCATCATTCCCCGTTTACTTAGAGTTTGGTTGCATTATCCTTGTGTGATTTTTGACCAACTTCTATCTCCTCTAAACCATCATCTTCTGCTCTAACTTCTTCTGTTCCCAGTACTAGTGATATATTTACTTTGATTTTGCAGATGAGGGATCGTATGCAGCAGCAGGATGAAACTAATGACAGGATCCTCAGAGAAATCGGAGATCTCAAAAGGCAAAAGAAAACGGCAGAGGATCATTCCCCACTAATGCCCAAATCTTTGAATTTTGATACTCCAATGATTACTTCTCAGCCATCAGAGGTCCCAGACATTCAATATATGGGTGGATCAAGAGGAGTGCATTTCAGCCCAGCAACAATGACTCAGGCATCAGGATCATATTTCCAACCGGCGGGATCCTACGCCTAGCATTTGGGATCCTTCATGAGCTTTGGATCCTCCTCAGTCCCAGGATCATCCCAGGTTCAAGGATCCTCCTTCGTTCCGAGAACATCCCAGGTTCAAGGATCCTCCTTTGTTCCAGGATCATCCCAGATTCAAGAATCCCTACAGATAGCAGGATCCTTGAAGAATTTGCAAACAGGAAGCCTAGATGTCCATCAAGGAGATTTTATTCCAATGCAGACCATTGCTTCCACTGGTCCATCCATTATCCCAGAATCCCAGCTATATGGATTCACACCCAATGTTCCTAACTTGAACCCGATGGGAGGTAACACCTTAAATAATTATCTTACCACTAACCATGGATTCGTGCAGGATACAGGTATCAATCATGCTATGGCCAGGGAGTTACAGAAGCTGAAGGATATGATCTCAAGTGTTCCAGGGGTAGTCAAGCCTATCCCGGAGATTGCAGATGGAAGCCATAAGGTATCTCGTTTTGCACCACCAATTTGTGATGCAGAGGTACCCAAAAGGTTCCATATCCCTACTATGAAGATGTATGATGGTACAACGGATCCTGAGGAGCACATAGCACAATACAGGGAGAGGATGGAGATCAATCCAATCCCAGAAAAGTTAAAGGAAGCATGCCCATGTAAAGGATTTGGATCCACCCTTACTGGATCAGCTCTTAAATGGCTGCTAAGTCTTCCCCCTTACTCTATCACTTCATTTGCTAATTTAGTTAATTTATTCAATAACCAATTCTCTTGTAGTAGAAAATTTGAAAGATTAACTAGTGATTTATATAGGGTAACTCAAAGTCATAATGAATCATTAAGGGATTATATAACTAAATTCAGTAAAGAATCCTTGGACATTCCCAACTTGGATATGGCCACGGCTGTTGAGGCCTTCAAAATGGGACTGCTTAAGGATTCATTGTTCTATGATGATCTTGTTATGACACCATGCAGGAACCTAGATGAAGTAAGAACTCGGGCACTCAGGTTCATCCGGCTAGAGGATGACAAGAGGATCCAGGAGAGGCAAGTAGGATCCTCAAAACAGGAAAAACAAGGATCCTCTTTCAAGAACAATAAGTTCAAATCCTACCATAGAAATGACAACCAGAACGTGCATGCTGTTGACCAAGAAGAGGATGACGAGGATTATCCTCCGATTTCTGAATATTGTTTTTCTGTTGACAATCATGAACTAATCCTTGCAATGCAGAATCTAGGAGAAAAAGCCAGATGGCCCAGAAAGAATGACAAACCATCCGGGACTAAAGACAAGTCAAAGTGGTGTGCATACCATGAGGATTTCGGGCATCTAACTGAAGAATGCATAGCATTAAGAAAAGAAATTGGATATCTGTTAAGCAAGGGGCATCTAAAAGAATTGTTGGGAAGAAAAAAGCAAAGAACTCAGGATCCTGAAAGGATCCCTGAAAAGGCTCCAGCCCCTCCGGCGAATGCACAAGTGATCAACTTTATTTCCGGAGGATCAGATATTTGTGGTACATCCTTCTCGGCAGCCAAAAGGCATGCAAAGGAAGCAAAAATGGATAATGGAGAAAGACCTATTCGAACATCAAGTGTCTCGGAAGGAAAGACGATAACGTTTGATGAGGATGATCGCATTAACATCCAGGATCCTCATCATGATAGTTTAGTTATTACTCTCTTTATTTCTAACCATTTTGTCCGCAGGATCCTTATCGACGGAGGAAGCTCAGTAAACATTATCCAGCTTGATGTTCTAAAGAAAATGGGTATCCCAGAATCAGACATCACACCAAGATCCTCCGTGCTTGTGGGATTCAGTGGAGAAACGAAGAAAACTCTAGGGGACATCAAACTCCCAATCTACGTGGAAGGATTACATAATTATCAAAAATTTTGTGTTATTGACTGTTTATCTTGTTGCAATGTTATCCTTGGCAGGCCCTGGATACATGACATGAAAGCAGTCCCATCCACCTACCATCAATGTGTGAAACTCCCTAGCCCATGGGGGATAATCAAGATCGACAGTGATCAGCAGGAGGCTAAGGATTGTTATACCTCATCCATGAAGCCAACCTCGAAGCCAAGGAAACAATAGCAATTACAGATTCCTCCAAGGAATGTCTTGGAGGCAAGGGAACAAGATGTGGACGAAATCCTCTTGGATCCTAGTAATCCTGAATCAAAAATCTATATCGGATCAGGGATCCTTGGCAAGATGAAAGAAGACATAATATCCTTCCTCAAAAGAAGAAAATCTACCTTTGCATGGAAACATGAAGATATGATAGGTATATCTAAGGATATTATCACTCATAAACTTGGCATTGACAGGTCTATCAAACCAATCCATCAAAAAAGGAGGAAGTTTGCACTAGAAAGGAATGCCATTATCCAAGAAGAAGTAGAGAGACTACTTCGAGCAGGTATGATCAGAGAGGTAAAATATCCAAAATGGTTAGCCAATGTGGTTGTTGTCCAAAAGAAAAACGGAAAGTGGAGGGTATGTGTCGATTTCACTGATCTGAATAAGGCATGTCCCAAGGATCCTTTCCCACTACCCCACATTGACTCCATGGTGGATGCAACGACGGGGCATGAACTGTTGACCTTTATGGATGCATCATCTGGATTCCAACAAATTCAGATGGAACCATCTGACCAAGAGGATACAGCCTTTATGACCCCAACCGGTTTATATTGTTATATTGCCATGCCTTTTGGACTAAGAAATGCAGGTGCAACATATCAAAGGCTGGTGAATATGATGTTCAAAGATCAAATAGGACAAACTATGGAAGTATACATAGATGATATGGTAGTCAAGTCAAAGAAGGCTGGGGATCACCTAAGGGACTTGGAGGAAGCATTTGATATCCTTGATAATTATAACATGAAGCTTAATCCTTCAAAATGCCACTTTGGTGTTAAAGCAGGTAAATTTCTAGGATATATGGTAACTCAGAGGGGCATCGAAGCAAGCCCGGAGCAAATTAAAGCACTAGTGAATATCTAGTCCCCTGCCAATGCTAAGGATGTGCAAAGGCTAACAGGCAGGATAGCAGCTCTAAACAGGTTCATATCAAAATCCTCAGAAAGATGTAAAGAATTTTATGATATCCTAAGGAAAAACAAAAAATTTGAATGGACTGAAAAGCATGAGAATGCTTTACAAGCCCTTAAAGAATATATGTCCTCAGCACCAGCATTAATGAAACCCGGAAAAGGAGATGTGTTATCCTTGTATCTGGCGGTATCCTCAACCGCTGTAAGTGCAGTCCTTGTTAAGGATCACGAAGGTACACAACATCCTATCTACTATGTAAGTAAGAGTTTACTTGATGCCGAATCCAGGTACTCACACCTTGAAAAACTTATTCTTGCATTAATTATGGCATCAACTAAGTTAAGACATTATTTTGATACCCACACTATTGTTGTTAGAACTAATTTTCCAATCAAGAATGTCCTCAGGAAACCAGAGATGTCCGGAAGAATGGCTAAGTGGGCAGTAAAGCTTAGTGCCCATGATATAAGATATGAGCCTAGAACAGCCATTAAATCCCAAGCACTAGCTGACTTTGTGGCTGATTTCAGTAGTGATCTACAAAAGGAAGCAGAATTGGAAGTCCAGCAGCTGGATGAGACCAAGGATCCTTGGATACTACACACTGATGGATCCTCAAATGTCAAGGGCACAGGGCTCCGGATACTACTAAAATCGCCACAGGGGGACATAATACCCCACTCCATAGCCTGTGAGTTCCAAGCAACTAACAATGAGGCTGAATATGAAGCCTTAATTGCTGGCTTGCAAATTGCTAAGGATATGGGGGGTGAAATATCTTAAAGTATATGTAGACTCATTATTGATCACCAATCACTTTAATGGATCCTATGCTGTTAAAGGTGAAAAACTAACCAAATATTTAGAGATAGTCAAAGAATTGGCACTCTCTTTTGTCTCTTTCAGCTTAACACAGGTACCAA
Source organism: Helianthus annuus (assembly GCF_002127325.2). Taxonomy (NCBI): domain Eukaryota; kingdom Viridiplantae; phylum Streptophyta; class Magnoliopsida; order Asterales; family Asteraceae; genus Helianthus; species Helianthus annuus. The sequence continues at coordinate 53,272,570 of NC_035440.2, read as the reverse complement.
GGGAGGAAAACACAGAAGCTGATGCATTGGCCAACCTAGGATCATCCTTGAAGATTCCAGAAGATATAAGTATCCCCATCATCCATATCCTGGCTCCTGCTATTGAAAATCAGGTGGCCATGGAAATAGAAGAGGATACTGCAGTGATCCCTAGTGAAGAAGCTCAATCTTATTCAGGATCATGGATCTCACCAATTATGAGACACTTGCAACACGGGGAGATTCCTATGGGAGAAAATCCTAAAGCTTTCAGGATTAAGGTATCTCAATTCACAATCTTAAATAATATGCTATATAAACGATCTCTTGCAGGACCATATTTAAGATGTATCGAGGATCCTGAAATTCAAGAAGTATTGAGAGACTTCCATGAAGGAGATTGTGGAAACCACACTGGGGGCAGGGCATTGTTCTCAAGGATCCTTAGAACAGGATACTACTGGCCAACTATGAAAAGGGATGCTGTAGAATATGCTAAGAAATGTGATCCTTGTCAAAGACACAACAATATCCTTCATCAGCCAGCTGATTTTTTGCATCCAATACCATCCTCTTGGCCATTCATGAGATGGGGGATGGATATAGTTGGCAAGCTCCCTAAAGCACCTGGTGGAAAAGTATTTATGCTTGCCATGACCGACTACTTCTCCAAGTGGATAGAAGCTGAAGCTTTTGCTCAAGTCAGAGAAAAGGAAGTTATATCCTTTATTAAGAGAAACATTATAACCAGATTTGGCATTCCCTCTGAAATTATATGTGATAATGGTTCCCAATTCATTGGGAGCAGAACCACTAACTTTTGTGACAGTTGGGGAATTAAGATGATAACGTCAACACCAGTCCATCCACAAGCCAATGGTCAAGCAGAATCATCCAACAAGATCATCATCAACAACCTGAAGAAGAAATTGGGATCCAAGAAGGGGAAATGGGCAGAGGAATTGCCTTATGTGCTGTGGGCTGATAGGACAACTCCCAAGAATGCCACTGGTCAAACACCCTTCTCTTTAGTATTTGGGGCAGAAGCAGTGATCCCAACAGAAATGGTGATTCCAACTGCTAGAACAAGTACTCGTGATCCTGAAGAAAATGCTGCAAACCTAGCTCAAGACTTGGATACTATTGAGGAAATCAGGGATCTGGCTAGGATAAGGATGGCAAGCTACCAACAAAGAATGGCTGGTGCCTACAACAAAAATGTCAGGATAAGGAAGTTCCAAGTCGGGGATATGGTGTTGAGAAAAGCATTCCAAAACACCATCAATCCTGCTGATGGAAAATTGGCACCAAAATGGGAAGGCCCTTACTTGATTGAAGCCGAAGCAGGAAAGGGGGCATACAGATTGCTAACCTTGGAAGGAAATTTGTTACCAAGAGCCTGGAATGCTATTCACTTAAAGAAGTATTTCATGTGAACAGGATCCTCCAAGCATATGATCCTTACATTGGAAGCATCCTCGAAGGATCCCGGCGATATCAGTGATCCTTACTCTGGTAAAGTCCTTATCTCAAAATTTTTCCGTTTCCTTATTTTTACCTAAGGATAAGGATCTTGCATCCTTCATCCTCTTCTCACGAGAATTTGTGTTATGATAGCCCAGGTATCCTCAGCATATCGTTAAAGATCTTCAAACGCACCTCAGATCCTTGGGTCCAACCCCAGTTATCCTTGGGCTTGTCCCCAGTTTCGCCAGTAGCGCATGATGATCCTGGTATAGTTCACGTCTTTGGGACCAGTACCCACTTTCGGGGCTGACAACCTCATCGTACTGGCTATACCCGGGATCCTACGTATAATGGTAGACGTACCATACATCCGTTCCTAAGGTTTCTAACGTTTTCACGTTAGCTAAGGTTTTGACATTTTCATGTCACCAAGTTTGGATAGTCGCTAGTAAGGGCCATACTCCAGTTTACATACGATCCTTGGGCTTGTCCCCAGTTATCCTTTGGGCTTGTCCCCAGTGATCCTTTGGGCTTGTCCCCAGTTATCCTTTGGGCATGTCCCCAGCTATTAATTTATCTTTTATATTGGCTTAGCCCCAAGTTATGTTCCATTTTCCAGGTTTTCGAAGTTAAACAAATATGGATCCTTAATCCTTATTATCCGTTAAAATTTCACTTATGGTTATCTTGATTAAAGGTTAGGATCCTAACTTGGATTCTCAGGTATGATCCTTGACTATTTTGATTATACTTGTTATTTTGAATAACCCTTACACTTTGACAACTAAACCTATGATCCTCGATCATAAACTATTTCTGAAAATTTTCAATGATAGGATATTTGATCTAGGATCATATCCTAAATTTCTTAAACATGATTTGCTCAGCTTTTGTCACTTTGACAAATATGTTTCTAAAATAATTGGACAACAAGAGGATAAATAAAGGATAACAACACGAGATAAGCCAAAAAAGATTAGAGTTATTTTATTAACAAAGGATTTTAAACCCTTCAAAGTTGTCAAAATTGCCAACCCACGTTTCTACCAGCAAAACGTGGCCCGTCCACATGGGTTGGCAAAGGGTGTCCATTGTCTATGCGGTCATAGCAGGTGCAGGAAATTAAAAGCGGCAGGATCACAAAGGCTTCATCCCCCAAACAGAGGATCCCTCCACCATTTGCGATCCTACCTATTGTTCAAAGGATCTATGATCCTTAACCCTAAAAACTATTGTTTAAGTTACAGACCATAAATTGTTTCAAAACATCAACAACCACAAAAACCACTACCAAACTTAAAAAATTGGGCTCCGGCCTAGTCTCGAAATATCCATCATCGCCCAATCCTGCAGCTCAAACCTTTGCTGCTCCATCCTGATCCTTGCCAGCCTCACCACCTTCCAGCATTGGGATCTCCTCAGCTTCGTCCTCATCCTCCAGCTCTGCCAATCTTGCCTTCCAACCCTCCACGTCCCATGAGCTTTTATCAAAGGCAGGATCCTGAGCCTTCGCAGCCATCTGCAGTTGTATCTTATACATAGCTATTGCGGCAGAGACCTTGGCATCCTGGGTAATCTCCTGCTTCTCACCATCCATGTTGACCAGCATTTGAGCATCTTCATCCTTTGTAGCCCGGAGTTCCTTCTCAAGATCAGCTATCTTGAGATCCTTCAACACGCCCATTTGTTGGAGGTCGGCGATTTGGCGATCCTGATCCTCGACGTGGCCAAGGTAGGTTTCTATTTCAGCAAGTTTCTGCAGAAAGGGAAAAAGGTAAGTTCAGGACCAAGTGATCCTCAAAGAAGCAGGATATACAGGCAGGATATTCAAGCAGGATATTCAAGTAGGATAACCAACAGGGGCAATGATTCTTACTTCATTAACGTAATCAAGAAACTGCTGGCGGAGCAGGGGAAATCCTTGAAGATCCTCAGAAGCCTTTCTCTTCTTTCCCTTACCCCTAATAGGAGCTTTAGAGGCTGAAGCAGAGGGACTAGCAGCAGGGGTCTTCTTCCTTGAAGACTTGACATTGGCGAGTTCATCAATACCAAACTTGGAGGCGGACTTGACAGATTTCCCAGCGCCTACACAATCAAAACAAGATAAGTACCCTAACTAATAAAAAATCTTACATAGAACTGCTTTTTAAATAAAGATACTTACTTGACATTGTGGCAGATGCGGAGGATACTTCCTGTGAATCCTGGGTAGCAACTTGAAAACTTCTGATTTCAGGATCAAGCTTTCTGAAGGCTAGAACTCTCTCTCTTGCAGCAGGGGTCAACTTGAGATAAGCAATGGATATAGCTGCACAAAAGACAAAGAAAACATTAATGATCCTCATCATAAGGAACAAATCTGATGGTGATCCTTCCAGGATCCTCTATCCTACCATGAGTAGCCCACTCCTTGGGCAGATCCTTCCCATTAGGGATGGTATCCCTCCTAACAAAGAAGAATCGTCGCTTCCAGTTCGTATCATTTTTGGTAACCTTAAGAACAGGGTGATCCTCCCCAGCTTTCCGTTTCAACAAATATCGACAGGATCCAAACGTTGTGAGATCATACATCTCAGCCAGCTCCGCCATTCCCAAATCAATCCCTTCTTGCTCAATGATCCTTTCCAGGGTATACAAAACCCTCCAGATCATCGGCATGGCTTGAATATAAGACATGCCGGTCAGGGAAAAGAAAGATTGGGTGAAAGCTGGAAAGGGATACGAATATCCTATGGTGAACGGAGTTGCAGGAAAAGCTACCCATGTGTCAGAAACAAAATCGCTTAAAGCAGTGGGAGTGAAAGACTTGAAGATAGCATCCGCCGGAAAACAGTGACGGATCCTATCGATGTGAGCATCGGTGAAGCAGCACCTCTCGGTGGGAGAGTCTTTAATGATCCCTTGACCTTTCAAAGGGCTTTTCTTCTTGTGATCCTTGTGAGGAGAGTTCCGGAGCAACATATTCGCGGTGGAATGAAAAGAGAAAGAAAAACAGAGAAAGAGAAGGAAAGAAGAGAGGAAGAATACCTGATCGATCTTTTGGACGATATTATAAAGGGAGTAGCTCTTGAATTTAAATGCAAATTGATCCTAACTCTATCTCCTATTTATAATGATGATCTGCAGGATTGTCACTTCAATGACGTAAGGGTTGCAACGGCTAGTCCGACTTTAACGGCTAGTTATCCGAGTCGCCCGTTGCAGATAAGATCAAAGCAAACTATAACTCGTCAATTTACAATATAACTCCTTATATTTTGGGGGCAATTGTTAGGGCTGGATTTTTATAATACATGATCCTTACATGTGATCCTAACCAGTGATCCTTGTTTCTTTGGCAGATAGTGATCCTCAGCAGAGTTCCAGGATCAGGATCACGGACCATCATAGGATCCTCATGCTAATAGTTGCTTTCATTAAACTTAATGTCATTTTGCAGGAATGTCTAGCAGGATCCGCTCTTAGCATCACAATCAAGGGACGCGTCTTTACAACTTTGGCATATGCTTAATCAGAGATGAACGTTGTGAAGGATATGGAAACTTGGCATGATTTAAGGGCGATAATTTAGGCTAGATTTACTTTTATTTCTAAAGGGGTAATGAGCTGATTATTAGTTTGTTTACCTAAAATAGGCCACTCACACTTGTATATATAACATTCTTCCCCATTCGGAAGACACACAACACAATTCTCACACGCTTAGACACTCGAAACTATAGTGATCCTTGTACTCAGCTCATTATCATCCGAAGTTGTAACCATTTTTCTGATATTGAAGTTTGGTGATCGGTAGTTGCCATCACCCGAGGTTTTTTATGCCGGAGATCATACATTGATCAAGGGCTTTTTCCTCGTATAAATCCTTGTGTCACTTGCATATTTCTTACTGAAGTGATCCTTTACTTTTTCTACAAACCAAGCATCATTCCCCGTTTACTTAGAGTTTGGTTGCATTATCCTTGTGTGATTTTTGACCAAAACAGTTGTCAAAATTGCCAACCCACGTTTCTACCAGCAAAACGTGGCCCGTCCACATGGGTTGGCAAAAGGTGTCCATTGTTTGTGCGGTCATAGCATGCAGGAAATTAAAAGGCGGCAGGATCACAATGGCTTCATCCCCCAAACAGAGGATCCCTCCACCATTTGTAATCCTACCTATTGTCTGAAGGATTCTGGATCCTTAACCCTAAAACTATTGTTCGAATTACAGACCATAATTGTTTAAAAAAAAACATCAACAACCACCAAACAAAAAATTGGGCTCCGGCTATGTCTAGAAGTTTCCTTCATCGCCCAATCCTGCAGCTCAATCCTTCGCTGCACCATCACCACCAGCTCCGCTTGCCTCTCCAGCATGATCCTTGCCAGCGCCTCCACCCTCAAGCATCGGGATCTCCTCAGCTTCTTCATCATCCTCCAACTCTGCCAGCCTCGCCTTCCAACCCTCTACATCCCATGTGCTCTTGTCGAAGGCAGGATCCTGAGCCTCCATAGCCATCTGCAGCTGGATCTTATACATGGTTATTGCAGCAGAGACCTTGGCATCCTGGGTGATCTCATGCTTCTCATAGTCAAAGTTGATCAGCATCTTGGCAGCATCATCCTTGGTGGCCCGGAGCTCCTTCTCAAGGTCAGCTATCTTAAGATCCTTCAGCACACCCATTTGTTGAAGGTCAGCAATCTGGCGATCCTGATCCTCAACATGGCCGACGTATGTCTCTACTTCAGCAAATTTCTACAAGGAAGACAAGGAATAATGTCAGAAACCAAGTAATCCTTAGACCAGCAGGATACACAAACGGGACAGTGATCCTTACCTCGCTGATGTAATCCAGACACTGTTGGCGAAGCAGGGGCAGACCTTGCAAATCCTCAGAGGCCTTTCTCTTCTTACTTCCTTTTCCCCTGATTGGTGCTTTAGGGGCTGAAGCAGTTGGGCTAGCAGCAGGAGTCTTCTTCCTTGCAGATTTGACATTAGTAAGATCATCGATGCCGAACTTTGAAGCAGACTTAGAGGATTTTCCAGCACCTACACAACCAAAACAAGATAAGTATCTTAATATTATTTGACTCTCATTATATAAATACTCCTTAAATAAGGATACTTACTTGACATTGTGACAGAGGCAGAGGATACTTCCTGAGAATCCTGGGTGGTAACCTGGAAAGTTCTTGTCTCAGGATCAAGCTTCTTAAAGGCCAGGAGCCTCTCTTTTGCAGCAGGTGTCAACTTCAGATGTGAAACGGAGATAGCTGCATAACAAGAAAATAACAGAACATCAGTAATCCTTATGCTAAGGAATAAGTTCTATGGTGATCCTTCCAGGATCCTCTATCCTACCATAGGTAGCCCACTTCTTGGGCAGATCCTTCCCATCAGGGATGGTATCTCTCTTCACAAAAAAGAACCGCCGCTTCCAGTTCACATCATTTTTGGTAACCTTGAGAACAAGGTGCTCATCTCCAGCTTTTCGTTTGAACAAGTACCGGTGGGATCCAAAAGTTGTAAGATCATACATCTCACCCAACTCCGCCATACCCAGATCAATCCCTTCTTGTTCGATGATCCTTTCAAGGGTGTATAAAACCCTCTAGATCATCGGCATAGCCTGGATATAGCAGATGCCGGTAAGGGAGAAAAAAGACTCGGTGAACTGAGGGAAAGTATATGAGTATCCTATCATGAGAGGAGTGACCGGGAAAGCTACCCAAGTCTCAGAGATATAATCGCTCAAAGCGGTAGGGTTGAAAGATTTAAAGAAGGTGTTCGCCGGAAAACAATGACGGATTTTGTCAATCTGAGAATCAGTAAAACAACACCTCTCGGTGGGGGAATCCTTGATGATCCCTTGACCCTTCAAGGGGCTATTATTCTTAGGATCCTTACTGGGAGAATTCCGGAGCAACATTTTTTACAAGACGATGGAAAAAAAAAAGAAAAACAGAGTAAGAAAGAGAGAAGGAGAAGGGGAATACCTGTTCAATCCTCTGATCGCGGTTATAAAGGGAAGAGTTCTTGAATTTAAATGCAAACGATCCTATCCCTATTTATAATGATGATTTGTGCAGGGCTGTCATCTCCATGACGTCAGATCGCAACGTATAGTTCATTCTTAACGGCTATATATCCGTTGAGTTAGTTATAGATAAGATTCGGCAAAATATAACTCGTTAATATTACATAATTACTCCTTATATTTTGGGGGCAATTGTTAGGGCAGGATTTTTATGACCTATGATCCTTACTTGATATCCTAACAAGTGATCCTTGTTTCTTTGGCAGATAGTGATCCTCAGAAGAGCTCCAGGATCAGGATCACGGATCATCCTAAGGATCCTCATACTAACGATTGTTCTTTTTGGATTTAATGTTGTTTTGCAGGAATTACGAGTTGGACCTGGTCTTAGCAACGTAAACAAGGAATCTGTCACGCTAATTTCGCACATGCATAATCAAAGATGGACGTTATGGATAATATGGAAACTCAGCACAATTCAAGGGAAATTAATTAGGCTAAATTTACTTCTATTTCTAAAGGGGTAACGAGTTAGTAGTTAGGTGATTTGCCTAAAATAGAACCTCACACACTTGTATAAATGGCACTCTTGAACATTCGGAAGACACAACACATTTCTCACACGCTTTAGCATACGATACTATAGTGATCCTTGTACCTAGCTCGTTACCATCCAAAGTTGTAAACATTGTTTGTTATATTGAAGTTTGGTGATCGGTAGTTTCCATCACCCGAGGTTTTTTATGCCGGAGATCATTCATTGATCAAGGGCTTTTTCCTCGTATAAATCCTTGTGTCACTTGTGCAATTTTCATTTAAGTGATCCTTATCCTTGTTCATCATACAAAGCATCATTCCCCGTTTACAAAGAGTTTGGTTGCATTATCCTTGTGTGATTTTTGACCAAAACAATCAGTAGTCCTCTTACTTATGAATTGAGATCCATTGTCACAAATTATTTCAGCTGGTACACCAAATCTAGTCAGTATATTCCTTTTTATGAAGGATACCACTTCCTGATCTCTGACTTGAACAAATGCTTCAGCTTCAACCCACTTAGAGATATAATCAGTCATCGCCAGCATGAAGACTTTTCCTCCTGGAGCTTTTGGCAATTTTCCTACTATATCCATTCCCCATTTCATGAACGGCCAAGGAGATACAATAGGATATTTTGGCATGTTGCTATGTCTTTGGCATGCATCACATTTTCGAGCATATTTTGCAGCATCTTTTCTCATGGTAGACCAATAATATCCTGTTCTTAATACTTTCGAGAATAATGACCTGCCCCCAGTGTGGTTACCACAATCTCCTTCGTGGATATCTTGAAGCACTTCTCTAGTCTCGGGATCCTCCAAGCACCTCAGATATGGACCTGCAAGAGATTTCTTATATAAAACATTATTTATAATAGTAAATCGTGATACCTTCATCCTAAAGGCCTTAGGATTCTCATCCTTGGGGATGTGTCCTTCCTTGAGATATCTTGTGATTGGAGCCATCCAGGATCTAGGATCCTCTCCAGGATACTCAGCACCGGGATCCTGAACACGTACTACCTCCTTACCCTGAGGATCCGCCACAGGATACAGGATATGTAATATTGGTATTTGGGTCCCTTCTGGTATCCTGACTGATGATCCCAGATTTGCCAAGGCATCAGCTTCAGCATTGTCCTCCCTTGGTACCTATTCAAGTGTAAAAACATCGAAATATCCTGCTAATTTTTTGACAATTTCAAGGTATCCAGCCAATTTTTCACCTTTTACTGCATAAGATCCATTAAAATGATTAGTGATTAACAAGGAATCAACAAACACTTGTAGACTCTTGATATTCATGCTTTTGGCCAATTCTAATCCTGCAATTAAAGCTTCATATTCTGCTTCATTATTAGTGGCAGGAAACTCACATCTAATAGCCTAAGGTAATATGTCCCCCTGTGGCGATTTTAGTAGTATACCCAAACCTACTCCTCTTACATTAGATGCACCATCAGTATATAATATCCAGGATTCTAAGTTTTCTCCTAGCTATTGTACCTCTTGGTCTACTTCATCTTGAATGTCACTACTGAAATCAGCCACAAAGTCAGCTAGAGCCTAAGACTTTATGGCATTTCTAGGTTCGTATACTAGATCAAATGCACTTAATTTTACCGACCATTTAGCCATCCTACCCGACATTTCTGGTTTCCTAAGCACATTCTTAACAGGATAGGTGGTTTTAACATGAATCCTATGTGTTTCAAAATAACGTCTAAGTTTTGTTGATGCCATAACTAGGGCTAATGTTAGCTTTTCTAGGTGAGAATACCTAGTTTCAGCATCTAATAAACTTTTCCTGACATAATAGACAGGATACTGCTGACCTTCATGATCTTTTACAAGGACAGCACTTACTGCATTTCCTGATACTGCAAGGTATAGGGATAGTGGTTCACCATCTTCAGGTTTCATTAACAGAGGTGCGGTTGAAAGATACTGCTTCAAATCCTGCAAGGCCGTTTCATGCTTCTCACCCCACTCGAATTTCTTATTTTTTTCAGAATATCATAAAATTCCTTGCATTTTTCGGAGGATCTTGAGATAAATCTATTCAATGCTGCTGCTCGCCCTGTTAACCGTTGAACATCCTTCATATTTGAAGGTGACTTGATATCCAAGATGGCTTTAATCTGCTTCGGGCTTCCTTCTATCCCCCTTTTAGTCACCATGTACCCTAGAAACATTCCTGCCCCCACTCCAAAGTGGCATTTAGCAGGATTCAATTTCATGTTGTACTGGTCCAGGATATCAAATGCTCCCTTAATATCTTGAAGGTGATCCTCAGCCTTCTTGGATTTTACTACCATATCGTCGATGTATACTTCCATGGTGTCCCCCAGTTTGTCTTGAAACATCACGTTCACTAGCCTTTGGTATGTTGCACCTGCATTTTTAAACCAAAAGGCATAGCAGTATAACAATAAATACCTGTGGGTGTCATGAAAGCAGTATCCTCCTGATCAGAGGGTTCCATTTGGATTTGCTGAAATCCTGAAGAGGCATCCATGAAGGTTAACATCTCGTGGCCAGCGGTAGCATCTACCATTGAATCAATATGAGGTAGAGGAAACGGGTCTTTGGGACAAGCTTTGTTCAAGTCGGTGTAATCCGCACATACTCTCCATTTCCCGTTTTTCTTTTGCACCATAACTACATTAGCCAGCCATTTGGGAAACTTCACTTCCCTAATCATCTTGCTCTTTAGTAGCCTTTCAACTTCCTCTTGGATGATCATATTTCGTTCCGGAGTAAATTTCCTTCCCTTTTGTTGGACTGGTTTAAATGATCTGTCAATACCAAGCTTATGTGTTATAATATCCTTGGAAATGCCTGTCATATCCCCGTGTTTCCATGCGAATGTTGACATCCTGCATTTCAAAAAGTTAGTCAATTGATTTTCAATATCTTGAGGGATATTGGTTCCTACGAGCACTGAGATATCCGGGTTATCCTGATCCAGGATAATTTTCTTTACATCCTGCTCAGAAGCCTCTAGAATATCTTGGGCCTGCATCTTTAATTGCTATGCCGCATTGGGTTTGGTAGAGGATTTCATGGATGATAAGTAGCATTCCTTTGCTTCTTGCTGGTCACTATCCACTTTGACAACTCCCCAAGGCGTAGGGATCTTGATACACTGATGATAAGTCGATGGCACAGCTTTCATATCATGGATCCAAGGCCTACCCAATATAATGTTATAGCAGGATAGTGAATCCATCACGCAAAAGCGTTGTATTGAATTGACTCCTTCAACATATACTAGTAATTTTATCTCCCCCACGGTATTCATGGCTTCTCTACTGAACCCGACGAGCACGGTGGACTTCGAAGTAATATCTATCGGGGATACATTCATTCTTTTTAACGTCTCCAGCTGAATTATGTTGACGGAACTGTCGTTATCTACCAGTATCCTGCGCACAAAATGGTTAGCTACGTACAAAGTAATTACTAAAGCATCATGGTGAGGATCCTGAACAGTATCCCTGTCATCATTATTGTCACACCCCGATATTTACACGTGTCACCGGTGGGCCCGGTGGGGGTATAGTGACGTAATTGATATCATCATAGTCAAACAACACAATTTATATGCACAGCGGAAGCAAAAGATAAATATATTACAATCCAGTATAAAGTAATATCCAAGTATTACAAACGGAAAGTAAAAGATCCACAGGCAGATCGCAGATAAAATATAACATTGTTCAACAGACTTCAGGCATCTAAGCTTGCGAGACTTCTATTTGATGCTAGGAGAGACCAGCCTATTACGCGTAGTACCTGCACTTAGTCTTTTTGGAAAAATACGTCAGTTTACACTAGTAAATACAATTTAACTGACTCATTTTGAAAATGTTTTAAAAATTGATTTGAATGCCCGCGGCACAAAACTTTTTATAACTTGGGATAATTATTTGCTTAATAATCTTGTAAAAGAATTACATGTCTGTTATGCGTTCAGTTGCCAGGGTCGTACCGGGTTAAAGATTAATAGACACACCACTTAATATAATTCCGTCGCGAGACTTCTCTCGACCGACGATTATACTTTATTGATTTGCACACACAACGGGTGTACGCCTACACCCGTGTGCTAAGGTCGTGGCCATTCTTTGAATGATGCCAAGGATATCCGGGACATGGTCATTAAACCCCCAAAGGCGTTAAACAAACAAATCAGCATTTTTAAACGGGTCACATTGATAATACCCAACTACTAATGAGTTAGGGTCAACTGCCCGACCAAGCGGTATTTTATATACCGTACCCCAAGCCCGTATAGGGAAAATAAGTTAAACGTATTTACCTGAGCTAAATATAAATTTAATCCCAGCTGTATACCACCAAGCAAGTACAGATAGCTTTTACTGGGCTCCTAAATCTGGAACGAAGGTTTTTAATAACCTCTTAGATTTCTAACGGGTCTTTAATTAAGCCTATACTCAGACCGGTTAGTTTTAACAGAAGAATACGGTTCAAACGCATGATAAAGCGAAGACCGATTTAGAATGTGGTTTTAGCCCGGCAAGCTTGCATGCTTGTTTAATATGGGTAACTTAAACACATTCTGGAATTTGAGATAAAAAAGATATGGTTTGACCCGTTTCGGCTAATATATGCAAACTAGTTACATAAACCGATCCAAACGCGAAATATGCGTAACGGGTAACCATAAGAGTCATATATAGGTTTCCTAAGTTAATATGCCTTAAATATGATGTGATATCAGTAAGATACCTTCCGTTATGCCCAAAATGTATTTAAAACCAATTTATGCCCCGTAGGGGTATTTTGGTCATTTTAAAGGTTACCAAAGAGATTAAATATTAACCTGAGTTACAGGTCTGATATAATTATTGAAAATACTTAATTTACTAAGTTAAATCAGTATGGTATTACATATATGTGAAATTTATCATTTATAACCAAACTATGCACCGTAGGGGCATTTTGGTAATTTCATATAGGCTTTAGAAGCTAAATTTTGAAATCTGAGTTTAAAACTTTTACCTACTGTTATAATACAAATATTTACCAAAAATATCAGTAGGTTTCAAACCATATATGTTTAAAATGAATTTAACGCACACTATGCGTTTAAAATGCTTAAAAAATGCGATTTAGAGCCATTTCCGAGTTTTCAAAGAAAAGCTGATATTTTTATTATTCCAGAAGGCTCAAACTATTTTATTTATCATATTAGATCAGTAGAAAAAGGTTTGGGGTCAAAAGGATTTGTAAAACTCATTTTATAGCCCAAAAGGGCAAAACCGGTAATTACCGAATCAAGCTTAAATCCCTATGTTATGCTCAGCCTAAAAATAATTAAAAATCTTTAAAAATCCCAAAATATTATTTTATATCAGTGGGAAAAAAGTTTGATATCAAAAATTGGGTTTTGATAGGCTATATGCTAATTACGCCATTAAATTAATAAAAAGCTTTCGAATCACGCTATTGAGCATAACTTTTAATCTAGACCTCAAATTGAAGTCAAATTTCAGAGATAAGTTTATAAATCAGTAGTGAAGGTTTCTATCCTTTCACTTTTTCAAAAATTACATTTTAAGGTCAAAAGGGCATAACGGTCAACAATTCGGCATATAACGGAAACTTGCAAACGAATAGGATAACTAAGGATCCAGGTTGTATAACCTCAGAGGGTTATACTAACCTATAACATGGTCCTAAAGGAATCCTAAGGCACATCTAAACTAAGCTAATTCAGGTCAGGACTGAAAGTCAAAGCAAAAGTCAACTTTTGCGGCTTTCGGCTCCGAACCGGGCCTATACTTAGAATTGTCGGGTTGAATAATGTTTAAACATGTTCAACTAATGTTTACCAAGTTATTAAAGTGGAAAAACTGATTTCATAACTTTTATATTAATAGTTATGAATTTTATTTAAAACTAACCCGTTTAACTTTAATTAGACCCGACAATTAAACTAAGTAAACGTGGTAATTAGGAGGCGCCCTTTTGAGGGTTTATTACCTACCTAATTACGGTCACGTAGCCATGTTCATTGCGAACCATGGCTTAGCCGTTTAAGAGTCAAAGCGTTTATCGAAACGCTTGACTTTTCGGCTTTAACCGCTAAAATAATTAAACTAAACACGAAAGAACACTTACGAATGGTCCAAGGGACAGAAGGAGGTTCTCAAAAGAGTTCAAGACCCTCACAATTCAGAAAATGCATCAGATTTGAAGGAATGGTGCAATGAGAGCCAAAAATTCAATGGGTATTTATAGGTTTTTGAGGACCGTTAGGATCGTTCCTCGTAAACCGTGATTGAATCTGAACCCTACACATATTACCCATGGTTTTATAAACAATGGGCAGCCCCTAGTTTCCAAAAAAACCATTTACAATTGATAGAAACTGCGGGAACAGGCTGTTTACAGCTGTTTAGAAGGTTCTGCTGATCTGCAGGGCTTAGGCGCCCCGCGTAAGACCTCAGGGAGGCTTACGCGCCCCGCCAGACAGCTCATATTAGCAAACAGCACTTTGATATATGGCAGAAATTGCCCCTGCGAGCTTTTAAGGTCTTTTTAGGCACGTTTAAGGCCCGTTAACCTTATTTCAAGGCTCCACTATGATGTTTAAGCATAGGGGACATGAAACATGTTCAAAAATATATCGGATGTCGGTTCGTTTGGCCGTACGGTCACGTTATGCGTAGAATTACGACGAAACACGGACGGACACTAAAAACGGTCCGAATTACGCGACGAATGGAATTTTATCAAGCCAAACACTAAAACAAAATATTTTAGTGCTTACATAAATTTTTGGGTTTCCGGGGATATTCAGAATGCGCAAAAGTGCAAACTTGTGCACTTTTTGACACTTTCAGTCCCTAAATGAAATAAAAGTTTATTTTTGCACACCAAGCACCTCTAAGCCTATATCTAAGATATATAAAGAATAAATAGGGTATATTTAACTTATGGACATATTCTAGAAGGTCCGTTACCATACGATTCGACCTCCTTTTGCAGTTTGACGCAATTAGTCCCTTAATTGCGCAAAGTAGCGCGAAATGCCGTTTAATGACATCCAAGCCTTCCATGGCCCATAATGGGCATTCCCAAGCATATACTTAAATATTACTACGCTCCCGTTTGCTTAAATGGTCACCGAATGGCGTAGATTCAAAAGTTGACGCTTTAGGCCCCTCTATTACGCAAACTTGCGCATCTCATCATTTATTAGCATTGAAGCCTCAACTAAACCATATTAGGTATTCTTGTAAGTATTATTAAACATCATGATGCTTCGGGTTTGCTAAATGGTCATTCAGAGGTATAATTAAACATATTGACACTTTTAGTCCCTCTAACTTGCAAAGTTGCGCGTAACTCTACTTATAGGCATGAAAACCTTAGACGACCATTAATTGGCGTTCCCGAGAGTATAATCAAATATCATGAAGCTCCCAGTTTGTTAAAAGGTCACTCAGAGGTAAGAATTAACATGTTGACGCTTTTAACCCTTCATCGCGCAAACTTTCAATTAATTACGCAAATGGCTACACTTAATCATCAAGTGGCACATTTGTGAATGTAATCATCGTGAGAGGTTATTTAGAAACTTATTTTAGGTATGCTAACACTTCCAGTCCTTTCAAAATCAAGGTTTTTCGATTTTTCGAAAAATTAGTCCCTAAATTTCACTGTTTGACTTCATTAGGGTTTATTACACGTGTCAATACATCATTGGACGTGATTTTACGAGGTGTTACATCCTCACTCCCTTAAAAGAAATCTCGACCTCGAGATTTGCTAAAATGATGGAAGCACTTTTTGTCGCATAATAGACTTAACTTCTATAGCATATCTGGGGCTTTTCCAAGCACTCTAGTTGACCTTTATAATAGGTATATGTATTCTTTGGAGCTTTTTAACCTGTCGATCCTTGACTGATACAGGTTTCTTATCATATCATAAATCTGCATATCTTTATATGATAATACATTTTAACTTATTGGCGACACATATCCTTAAATCATCAGTGTGGGTCGCATTGCGAGCACCACTAAGCTCCTTATATAAGTTTTAGCTTATAAGCTATTTGATCTTAATACATTCGATTCCTTCGAATGGTTCTATATATTCAGAGTTCAACTAACCTGATAATTAACAGATTGGTACACCCTTCCAGGGTGATATCTTTGTTGAACTTTATTCCTCAGTCAAAAACTTAGGAGGGTTGCTACATTCATTAATCCTTGATTTTTCTGCCAAACACTGGCAACTTACAGTTGATCATGAATTTGTTTGATCTTATTCATTGTTTCCAAGGCAACTTTCAGATCATGATAATCGGACTTACCAATCTTTTGTCTAAGAATAATTGTTTAACATTCCATCTATGCAAGGTCTCCAAAGGAGCAGCCTTGATACTTATATAACAACTATTATAGAAAAGCTGATCTTAAGGTGAGATGGTTATTCCAATCACTGCTTAAAACTAATCTTAAGGGATAGCTAATCCCTTCAGTCAGTCGAATAAATCGACGATCCTGGGTAGCAGATGGCAATTCTTAATTGTTGCCTAATTAGGGTAGCGGTAATCAATGCACAAGCAAAATGAACCGTCTTTCTTAATTAACTATATCGAATCCTCATAATATCCAGTTAGGCTATATGAATCATTTATTTTAAAACTTACTTAATCAGGGTTTCGATTCTTCCAATGATGGTACTAGCCACCTTGGAGATTTCATAATTGAACAGCCCTAAATAGGATACAAATCTTAACTCTACTTGCCTCTCAGGAGGTGAATAGGGTAATTATAGGAGAAAATAATCAAGATACAAGGAGGTTATAAAGATTTTTCCATATCTCTGGTCCTAGTTCATCCGTCCTTGCTTATGTTAATAAGTGACACATTTATGTTACAAGTCCACGAATTTCTTAATCGGGAACATTTATTTGGACAATTCCATTCTGGATATCTTCTTTGAATATCATTAGTTGACTTTAGTACCATATGACCATCGGGATATCTTTGTGGTCCCATGCATTAAACCTCCATACTGATCAGGCATGGAAGCAATCTATGGAACTTATTAAGATACACCAATCCTCATATGACGTTTTTATCATACCATGTGGTATTCGGAATTGATAGAGATTAAAGAGATATCATCTATATATGCTGACGCATTTCCTCTATAGAGAAGATACTTCAAAAATTTTACGGCTGAAGGTTTCTGATGGGAACAGAAGAAATGGTTCTTATGATTTCACCTGTAAGTTTTACCTTACACTTAATATCTGGGGTTCTTACAGGAACATTTCTAAAAGTTTGCTAACCTTATAGTTTTATGAGAGACTTAGCAGCGTCTAAAACCAAACGTAACTAATAAAATCACGATAAGGGATTTATCTGGTGTCATTATTAATATGAGCTGCCTCTAATCATTCATCAGGAGGGTTAAACGCCTCCATTCTTAATCCCTTTTAACTTAGCTGTGGAATTTTTAACAAATTTCAGGGCAGTCTCAACTTTGACTGGTTATTTCTTAATCTATATAACGTGGGTAGCTGAGGTAGATCCTTAATGGATTTATAACAAGCAGTATTTGAAAAAAAATTTCATTACTTTTCTCATATCCTTTCTAGCAGCGGTGATAATTGCAGTTTTGGAGACTAACTTTATTAACATTGAGGCTCACCTCTGATGCACCATTAACGTTTGTCGCCTTGCTAGCATCGCGACTGCTGTTTGTCTTCTCTGAGTTTTCCATACTCGACGCTTTGGTGTTAAATACCAATTTCAACAAGTGCTTAGGCAATCTATACCTAAAGTCTTCCTTGAATTGCCAAAGGCTTAACATAAGAAGTCTTGATAACTACTTGTTTCTTATTGTGTACGGTATGGGCTTGGTTTTAAGGTGACCAACCCATTCCTATCATTATATCGAGCCCTTCTATTTCAACGGACGCAAGGATAGTGGAAAAGAATGGTTCCTATTGAATATGTAACATCCATCTAATATTTCTGAAGCAGTCTCTGAGGTACCATTGGCCAATCTTACTTTATACTTAACGCTTAGAGTTTTTAACAGGCAGATTTAATAATTTACAAAATCCATTGTCTATGAAAGACTTATCTGAGCCTGAATTAAATAATACTCTAGTACGAGCGTTATTGATAAAGAAAGTACCTGTTGTGACATTGTCATCCTGAATAGCTTCTTGAGCATTCATTTGAGAGTCTTCAGCGTTGGTCTTCTTAGCCTTCCCATGCTTCTTGGTTTTATTTGGGAAGTTTGTTTTAATGTGCCCTATTTCATTGCAACCATAGCAGGTTGCGTCTCCCAACTTCTTGCAATCCAAGGTCTTATGCTCCTTGGACTTGCAGATTCCACAGGGTATAGGCTGAGATTCAAATCTGCATTTCCCGAGGAGGTATTTCCAACAGGTTTTACATCTGGTTTTTTTTCCTAACTGCTGGTTGTCTTTCGAGTCCTTGCATTCATGGGTCTCGTGATCCACCTCTTTACAGATGACACATCCCCTGGTCTGCTCATAGACACATTTTCCAAAGTGCTTCTTCCCGCAGGTTTTACATTCGGGTTTTGCCTCCTTTGGCTTGAACTGGTTATAGTTTGGACCGGTCTTACCCTTTTTATAAACCTTATTTGGGGTGTCATCGTACTTTCGCTTATGATCCTTCAACGCACGGTCCACAGCGTTGTTTACGGCTGTATCTATCATAGCCTGTAACTCGGTGCTTGTTAAATTTAGTCTTGCATCATCTTTCTGATCAACTGGATGATTGCGAGCCTCAGAGGGGTCAGCCATGATGAAGCTTTGAAGACTACAAACCAAGTAGTAATAATTTATTTAACTATAGTGAATTGTCGAATTTAATAATTAAATGGTACAAACAAACCATATAGGCCAATAGATAGTATTGAGTTTATTTGATTATGTTTTGCCTAAGTTTTTCAAATAAACCATCTTTGGCGTTTTAAACGGAATATAATCCTTCATATTTATTAGACAGGGGCATAAATCACGACTGTCAATGTTGTACCGACATTTTATAGCACAAAGGCTTGTTCCAAAGGACTTTTGATGGCACAGAGGCCTTGTCACTAGGGAAATTTCAAAACATAATCAATGATTCCTTTGGATCGGAAAATTTCATAGTTCATTGTCTTGACAAGAAGTTATGAAATAAAACTATCTTTTTCATGTATACATCCTTACCCGTAGGTATACATCCCAGATGGATGTTTAGATGTGTACATCTTGTTCAACGTTTATTAGTTATGATTCCTATTGATCATTTAGGCTAAATGAGGGTTTGGAAGTTCCTAATATAAAGATGACAAGTGTGATTTTCTCGCATCACTGTTGTCGGGAGTGTTAACACGTTTTCAGGTGTTTAACAAGGATCTGAATCTCTTTACACAGGTCTTACCATCATAGCCAGGTCTTTAATGACATTCAAGCTAGGTTATACCTTTTGAGATTCTTTTTAATATAAATACTGGCAGGAAAGGAATGATATTTATTTTATTCAGGATTTTCATTATAATTATCCTGGATTTAATTAAAATACAACCATGGCGAAAAAAGCCAAGTCACAAGGGCAATTATAAACCATGATTTTGTAGAATCAAGGTATTTAGGTTTGAACGTTGTTCAGTGCCTTTTCTTGACAGGGAGTTGTACACTACGACTGTCCTTTGTCTTTTATGACAATGAATATGGCCCGTAAGCGTTATATCCCTAATGGATGCTTAAATCATAAAATAAGGAAGGATTTCGGGAGAATCCAGTATAAGGATGATTTATGCGAGTTTATCGAACCACGTCTGCCAGGAATGTTATCATGTTTACAGGTGTAAACAAGGATTTCAAACCTTTAGAATAGGCTCATATGAATTCACTAAAATTTATAACCTATGGTTTTTAATAACCATTTTAGTTAATTTGATAAATATATAACTGTTCAGGATCCTTATCATGAATCCTATATTATAAGTTAATAATGGCACACAACGCCTAGTCACGTGGACGAGTTTAATTTATAACCAGGATTCTCACAGAATCGAAGTATTAAGGTCTGAATCCAAGTTCATTACCTTTTCTAGACAGTGAGTTGCAGACTTCTATTGTCTCTTAGTCCCAGAGGACGTTAATTATTACCCGTAGGCACTTCATCCTCAAAGGATGGTTATACAATTACTGGGAATTTACATTAACCCAATTTTAAAGATGGCCTGTGTGATTTGTACTGCATCACAGTTTACCCAGCATGCTAACATACTTACAGATGTTAACAAAGTTTTGGAATCTTTTAGACAGGTTCTACCATCTTGGCCATGTCTTACAATGACACGTGGCTAGGTTTTACCCCTAAGATTCTCTTTTAATGTTAAGCGTAGAACAATCCTAAATTGAGATGTTAATTATGGATCTGAATCTAATCATGGAGATACCATATTGGCCTTGTCTTAAAATGACACATGGCTTGGTCTTGTCCCTTTTTAGATTTTGCCATTTTATAATAATGGTAGATCTTATAATAGGAACCTAAACGTCCCATTAAAATTTAAACAAATACATGGTTGCCCTAAACGGGACTTCTAAAGAATAGTTCTGTCCTCGAAGGAACTTGAAAGATAAATATGTCCTTTTTCGGATTATAAGGAAACGATCTTCAACAAAAGGAGTTTCTTCTTCATTTTATTTCTGAATGTCCTCTCCTTGGTTGCACGTTAATCCTAGTCGCAGTACGAAGCTCGGCCTTCCTTAGGCCTCAAATGGGGAGAATCTCCATTATGGCTTCTTTGTTTGGCGACATATTAGAATATATAGAATTAGAGACAAAAATTCTCCGAATAGAGATGAGGGTATTCCTATGTTAAGTCTAGACTCAGAAGGTCAAGGAATGTGCTACTGTGTCATTGAGATTAAACACAAAAGCTAGTGTTTAATTCACTCAATGTTGGCTCTGATACCAACCTGTCACACCCCGATATTTACACGTGTCACCGGTGGGCCTGGTGGGGTTATAGTGACGTAATTGATATCATCATAGTCAAACAACACAATTTATATGCACAGCGGAAGCAAAAGATAAATATATTACAATCCGGTATAAAGTAATATCCAAGTATTACAAACGGAAAGTAAAAGATCCACAGGCGGATCGCAGATAAAATATAACATTGTTCAACAGACTTCAGGCATCTAAGCTTGCGAGACTTCTATTTAATGCTAGGAGAGACCAGCCTATTACGCGTAGTACCCGCACTTAGTATTTTTGGGAAAATACGTCAGTTTACACTGGTAAATACAATTTAACTGACTCATTTTGAAAATGTTTTAAAAATTGATTTGAATGCCCGCGGCACAAAACTTTTTATAACTTGGGATAATTATTTGCTTAATAATCTTGTAAAAGAATTACATGTCTGTTATGCATTCAGTTGCCCGGGTCGTACCGGGTTAAAGATTAATAGACACACCACTTAATATAATTCCGTCGTGAGACTTCTCTCGACCGACGATTATACTTTATTGATTTTCACACACAACGGGTGTACGCCTACACCCGTGTGCTAAGGTCGTGGCCATTCTTTGAATGATGCCAAGGATATCCGGGACATGGTCATTAAACCCCAAAAGGCGTTAAACAAACAAAACAACATTTTTAAACGGGTCACATTGATAATACCCAACTACTAATGAGTTAGGGTCAACTGCCCGACCAAGCGGTATTTTATATACCGTACCCCAAGCCCGTATAGGGAAAATAAGTTAAACGTATTTACCTGAGCTAAAGATAAATTTAATCCCAGCCGTATACCACCAAGCAAGTACAGATAGCTTTTAATGGGCTCCTAAATCTGGAATGAAGGTTTTTAATAACCTATTAGATTTCTAACGGGTCTTTAATTAAGCCTAAGCTCAGACCGGTTAGTTTTAACAGAAGAATACGGTTCAAACGCAAGCGAACACCGATTTAGAATGTGGTTTTAACCCGACAAGCTTGCATGCTTGTTTAATATGGGTAACGTAAACACATTCTGGAATTTGAGATAAAAACGATATGGTTTGACCCGTTTCGGCTAATATATGCAAACTAGTTACATAAACCGATCCAAACGCGAAATATGCGTAACGGGTAACCATAAGAGTCATATACAGGTTTCCTAAGTTAATATGCCTTAAATATGATGTGATATCAGTAAGATACTTTCCGTTATGCCCAAAATGTATTTAAAACCAATTTATGCCACATAGGGGTATTTTGGTCATTTTAAAGGTTACCAAAGAGATTAAATATTAACCTGAGTTGAAGGTCTGATATAATTAGTGAAAATACTTAATTTACTAAGTTAAATCAGTAGGGTATTACATATATGTGAAATTTATCATTTATAACAAACTATACACCGTAGGGGCATTTTGGTAATTTCATAGAGGCTTTAGAAGCTAAATTTTGAAATCTGAGTTTAAAACTTTTACCTACTGTTATAATACAAATATTTACCAAAAATATCAGTAGGTTTCAAACCATATATGTTTAAAATGGTTTTAATGCACACTATGCGTTTAAAATGCTTAAAAATGCGATTTAGAGCCATTTTCGAGTTTTCAAAGAAAAGCTGATATTTTTATTATTCCAGAAGGCTCAAAATATTTTATTTATCATATTAGATCAGTAGAAAAAGGTTTTGGGGTCAAAAGGATTTGTAAAACTCATTTTATAGCCCAAAAGGGCAAAACCGGTAATTACCGAATCAAGCTTAAATCCCTATGTTATGCTCAGCCTAAAAATAATTAAAAATCTTTAAAAATCTCAAAATATTATTTTATATCCGTGGGTAAAAAGTTTGATATCAAAAATTGGGTTTTGATAGGCTATATGCTGATTACGCCATTAAATTAATAAAAAGCTTTCGAATCACGCTATTGAGCATAACTTCTAATCTAGACCTCAAATTGATGTTAAATTTCAGATACAAGTTTATAAATCAGTAGTGAAGGTTTCTATCCTTTCACTTTTTCAAAAATTACATTTTAAGGTCAAAAGGGCATAACGGTCAACAATTCGGCATATAACGGAAACTTGCAAACGAATAGGATAACTAAGGATCCAGGTTGTATAACCTCAGAGGGTTATACTAACCTATAACATGGTCCTAAAGGAATCCTAAGGCACATCTAAACTAAGCTAATTCAGGTCAGGACTGAAAGTCAAAGCAAAAGTCAATTTTTGCGGCTTTCGACTCCGAACCGGGCCTATACTTAGAATTGTCGGGTTGAATCATGTTTAAACATGTTCAACTAATATTTACCAAGTTATTAAAGTGGCAAAACTGATTTCATAACATTTATATTAATAGTTTTGAATTTTATTTAAAACTAACCCGTTTAACTTTAATTAGACCCGACAATTAAACTAAGTAAACGTGGTAATTAGGAGGCGCCCTTTTGAGGGTTTATTACCTACCTAATTACGGTCACGTAGCCATGTTCATTGTGAACCGTGGCTTAGCCGCTTAAGAGTCAAAGCGTTTATCGAAACGCTTGACTTGTCGGCTTTAACCGCTAAAATAATTAAACTAAACACGAAAGAACACTTACGAATGGTCCAAGGGACAGAAGGAGGTTCTCAAAAGAGTTCAAGACCCTCACAATTCAGAGAATGCATCAAATTTGAAGGAATGGTGCAATGAGAGCCAAAAAATCAATGGGTATTTATAGGTTTTTGAGGACCGTTAGGATCGTTCCTCGTAAACTGTGATTGAATCTGAACCCTACACATATTACCCATGGTTTTATAAACAATGGGCAGCCCCTAGTTTCCAAAAAAACCATTTACAATTGATAGAAACTATTGGAACAGGATGTTTACAGCTGCTTAGAAGGTTCTGCTGATCTGCAGGGCTTTGGCGCCCCGCGTAAGACTTTAGGGAGGCTTACGCGCCCCGCCAGACAGCCCATATCAGCAAACAGCACTTTGATATATGGCAGAAATGGCCCCTGCGAGCTTTTAAGGTCTTTTTAGGCACGTTTAAGGCCCGTTAACCTTATTTCAAGGCTCCACTATGATGTTTAAACATAGGGGACATGAAACATGTTCAAAAATATGTCGGATGTCGGTTCGTTTGGCCGTACGGTCACGTTATGCGTCGAATTACGACGAAACACGGACGGACGCTAAAAACGGTCCAAATTACGCGACAAATGGAATTTTATCAAGCCAAACACTAAAACAAAATATTTTAGTGCTTACATAAATTTTTGGGTGTCCGGGGATATTCAGAATGCGAGATATGCGCAAAAGTGCAAACTTGCGCACTTTTTGACACTTTTAGTCCCTGTATGAAATAAAAGTTTATTTTTGCGCACCAAACACCTCTAAGCCTATATCTAAGCTATATAAAGGATAAATAGGGTATATTTAACTTATGGACATATTTCGGAAGGTCCGTTACCATACGATTCGACCTCCTTTTGCAGTTTGACGCAATTAGTCCCTTAATTGCGCAAAGTAGCGCGAAATGCCGTTTAATGACATCCAAGCCTTCCATGGCCCATAATGGGCATTCCCAAGCATATACTTAAATATTACTATGCTCCCGTTTGCTTAAATGGTCACCGAATGGCGTAGATTCAAAAGTTGACGCTTTAGGCCCCTCTATTACGCAAACTTGCGCATCTCATCATTTTTAACATTGAAGCCTCAACTAAACCATATTAGGTATTCTTGTAAGTATTATTAAACATCACGATGCTTCGGGTTTGCTAAAAGGTCATTCAGAGGTATAATTAAACATATTGACACTTTTAGTCCCTCTAACTTGCAAAGTTGCGCGTAACTCTAATTATAGGCATGAAAACTTTAGACGACCATTAATTGGCGTTCCCGAGAGTATAATCAAATATCATGAAGCTCCCGGTTTGTTAAAAGGTCACTCAGAGGTAAGAATTAACATGTTGACGCTTTTAACCCTTCATCGCGCAAACTTTCAATTAATTACGCAAATGGATACACTTAATCATCAAGTGGCACATTTGTGAACGTAATCATCGTTAGAGGTTATTTAGAAACTTATTTTAGGTATGCTAACACTTCCAGTGCTTTCAAAAGCAAAGTTTTTTGATTTTTCGAAAAATTAGTCCCTAAATTTCACTATTTGACTTCATTAGGGTTTATTACACGTGTCAATACATCATTGGATGTGATTTTACGAGGTGTTACATCCTCACCCCCTTAAAAGAAATCTCGACCTCAAGATTTGCTAAAATGATGGAAGCACTTTTTGTCGTATAATAGACTTAACTTCTATAGCATATCTGGGGCTTTTCCAAGCACTCTAGTTGACCTTTATAATAGGTATACGTATTCTTTGGAGCTTTTTAACCTGTCGATCCTTGACTGATACAGGTTTCTTATCATATCATAAATCTGCATATCTTTATATGATAATACATTTGAACTTATTGGCGAAACATATCCTTAAATCATCGGTGTGGGTCGCATTGCGAGCACCACTAAGCTCCTTATATAAGTTTTAGCTTATAAGCTATTTGATCTTAATATATTTGATTCCTTCGAATGGTTCTATATATTCAGAGTTCAACTAACCTGATAATTAGCAGATTGGTACACCCTTCCAGGGTGATATCTTTGTTGAACTTTATTCCTCAATCAAAAACTTAGGAGGGTTGCTACATTCATTAATCCTTGATTTTTCTGCCAAACACTGGCAACTTACAGTTGATCATGAATTTGTTTGATCTTATTCGTTGTTTCCAAGGCAACTTTCAGATCCTGATAATCGGACTTACCAATCTTTTGTCTAACAATAATTGTTTAACATTCCATCTATGCAAGGTCTCCAAAGGAGCAGCCTTGATACTTATATAACAACTATTATAGAAAAGCTGATCTTAAGGTGAGATGGTTATTCCAATCACTGCTTAAAACTAATCCTAAGGGATAGCTAATCCCTTCAGTCAGTCGAATAAATCGACGATCCTGGGTAGCTGATGGCAATTCTTAATTGTTGCCTAACTAGGGTTGTGGTAATCAATGCATAAGCAAAATGAACCGTCTTTCTTAATTAACTATATCGAATCCTCATAATATCGAGTTAGGCTATATGAATCATTTATTTTAAAACTAACTTAATCAGTGTTTCGATTCTTCCAATGATGGTACTAGCCACCTTGGAGATTTCATAATTGAACAGCCCTAAATAGGATACAAATCTTAACTCTACTTGCCTCTCAGGAGGTGAATAGGGTAATTATAGGAGAAAATAATCAAGATACAAGGAGGTTATAGAGATTTTTCCATATCTCAGGTCCTAGTTCATCCATCCTTGCTTATGTTAATAAGTGACACATTTATGTTACAAATCTTAACTCTACTTGCCTCCTCTTTCTGCCTTAGCTTCCTTTGCATGCCTCTTGGCTACGGAATATGAAGTCCCGCAAATATCGGATCCTCCTGAAATAAAGTTAATTATTTTGGCATCCGCTGGGGGTGATGCTGCTCGTTCAGGATCTTTCTCAGGATCCTGCCCTTTATTCTTCTTTTTTCCCAGCAGATCCTTTAGATGTCCCTTGCTCAGCAGGTAGCTTATTTCTTTCCTTTGAGCAATGCAATCCTCGGTGAAATGTCTGAAATCCTCGTGGAAGGCACACCATTTGGACTTATCCTTCCAATCAGCTTTTTGTTGATTTTTGCGAGGCCACCTGGCTTTGTCTCCTAAACCCTGCATAGCATACATTAATTCAGGTATATTAACAGAAAAAAATATTCAGACAACTCATGATACTCCTCAGGGTCCTCATCTTCAACGGTATTGACTTTTTTGCTATCATTTCTGCCATATGGCTTTGAGCGATATGGTTTATACGAGGATTCTGATTTCCTGTTGGTTGATTCATAGGTTGTGGATGAATTCATTCTTTCTTGCATGTTTTTGTCATCCTCCAGCCGAATGTATCTCAATGCCCTGTTACGAGCTTCATCCAGATTCCTGCAGGGATTCATTACAAGATCCTGGTAAAACTGGGAATCTTTTTGCAATCCCATCTTGAAAGCCTGCACAGCTGTTGCAACATCAAGGTGCGGGATATCTAAGGATTCCTAGCTAAACTTATTCACATAATCCCTCAAGGATTCCGGAGGTCCTTGAGTTATCCTGTAAAGGTCACTGGTTAGTTTCTCAAAACTTCGGCTACAGGAAAATTTACTATTAAATAAATTAACTAAATGGGCAAAAGAAGTAATTGAGTGAGGAGGAACGTTTAACAGCCATTTTAGGGCTGATCCTGTTAAGGTGGAGCCGAAACCCTTGCATAAGCACTCTTCTTTAAGATCTGAGGGGATAGGATTGATTTCCATCTTTTCCCTATGCTGGGCGATATGCTCCTCAGGATCCGTAGTTCCGTCATAGAGTTTCATGTTGGGGGTTTGAAATCTTTTTGGGATTTCAGCATCACAAATGGGATATGTAAACTGTGATATCCTGTGGCTATCCCGGGACACTTCAGGAATTGGCTGCACCACCCCAGGTACACTGGATATCATGTCCTTCAGCTTCTGAAGCTCTCTAGACAGTGCTGATGTCATACCTGCATCCTGCAAAGATCCAACACCGTTAGTAGCAAGAGTGTTATTGTTATTAGATACATTACCGTTCTGAGGATTCTGGCCATATCCTGAAGCATATCCTGAGCTTCTCACAGTTGATATTCTAACTGATGAGGGTATCTCAGGAGTATGATTCTGGGAATGGCTAGGCACAATATTTCCTCGGTTATCCTCGGTATAAACTGCAGAGCCGAAGTTCAGAGCCCTGGGTTGCAAGGGAGTGACAGTCTCTTCAGCAGGCCTGCTCGAGCCAGATTTCAAGAGTTGTATCTCTCTCATCAGCATTTGATTAGTTTCCTACTGCTGCCTCATCTGTTCCTGTACACTACCAAACAAATTTAGAATTTCCTCATTAGAAGCTAAAACAAGACCAGATCCCTGGACGTTGCGGGCGGGGATAACATCCCAAGCCACATGAATTTCAGTTCCTTGGGAAGAAGCTTGAGATCTCGGAGGAGGTGGTGGAAGCACCGAACCAAATGTTGCAGAGGTTGTAGCAGACATGGTGGAAGAGCTCATGTTTGATCTTGAGGCCATTAAAAATAGTGTACCAAAAAGTTTGGAAAATAGAAAACCAAGTAGCGATTTTGAAAAAGTTTTTAGTAGAAATAGCACCACTTGCCCCACGGTGGGCGCCAAATTGTTTTGGTCAAAAATTACCGAAGCAATTAAGTGATCAAATTAGTTAAGTACGGTAGTGTGCTTGAAAGGTGTGTCAAAAATATTCAAGTCAAGTTGTTTGCAAAAAACAGTTTGAGGATACGGCTTAGGATACAGAGCCGTATCTTTGATCAAACAATGAGCAAAAAAGGTAAAGGGTGACACAAGGTATACGAGGAAAGCCCTTGATCAATATAGATCGCTGGCACAAAACCTCGGGAGCTGACAATCGCAGCTACCTTGTTCTTCTATTACTTCAAATGTCAGGATACAGTGTAGGATATGATGCGGATCAACTAGGTGTTACAACGTGATTTGATTACAAGTGTTGGTGTGTAGTGATTGCTAGTAACTAGAGAGTAAAGTGTGCGAATGAAAGTGAGTGCCTTAACTTGATCCGATCATACTATTTATAGTTAAACGAAAACAACTAACTTTCCTAAATAACCGGGATGCTCCGAATATTCCCAAGTAAACGTTGCAGTCCTGGTCTTTCGGGATCAACGTCTCTATTTCAACTGATTTGCCCCATTCTTGGGGGGAAGAAGTCTTCTTGAACGTTGGAGACTTGTTACTCTTAATCTGCACGTGATGAATTCTGTCAATACCAAGATATCGTACCAGGATGTTACCAATATCCTGATCCGGTATCCTGATCGCAAGTAAACAATCAAAAGCAGAATATTAGTCAGGATATATACTTAGAAAATGACCCATAACACCATTGGAAGCTGAATTTGAGCCTGAGACCTCTCTAGAGGGACTCCAATGCTTACCACTGTGTCACCCCCTTGAAGGTTCTAACTAAATTTGTTCATTCTAAATCTGTAGATTATAAGACATAGTAGCCTTTTGTGCAGATTTGTGTTTGGCTAAATATTGTTATGAGTGCTAGTACATTAAATGTTTATGAATTATTGGATACAGAGCCTAATTCAAACTCAAATCGATTAGATCTTGAAGATTCATAATCTCATAATAAAATCCTAATCAACACCGAAAAATCCGTGGTTTAAAGAGATTAAAATTCTATAAGTGCAATTATGGAGGCTAAACATGGTTATTATTTTGTATCAGCAAGAACAGAAGGCCAAAGGACCGTTAGAAGCCCTCCACCACAAATTACAGGTACTTGATACCTTCTTCTTTGCCCATTTTTATAAAAGTTAAGTATTTATTCGGTTAACTAACTGATACTATGTAAAAGAGTTACTTCTTGATCATATGATTGCCAAAAAAATTGAAAAATGGTCATTCTAAAAATATAAATGGAACTGATTTGATCCTTTTGAGATTGGCATTTTTCTAAATCAGCCAACACCACAACCACAGTCGCGTTCAAGGTGCTCACATTATGCCCCCACAGGTGAAAGCTAAGGTATTACAGTCGCGTCTTTAAACAAACTAGTTTTAGTTTTTGAAACAAATTTTGTTTTCAATTTTTTGCGGAATCACAAGGTTCTGCGGAAACACAAGGTTTACATATTAAATTTTTTTGTGTTTGATTTAAATTTGTTGATCATTTGATTGTCCCGCATATTACTGTATACATTTAAGTTTTAAAACTACTATATTTATAGTGCAGCTCCGGTGTTCTATAAAATGCTTATACCACATCATTGAAGAAATTAGATTCAGGGGCATAGGGGATTTATAATTTCATCATCTGTATTTAATCTTTTCCACACCCAGCTCGTCAAAATTACCGAATTTTTTGGATTGCAATTTGGTGAATTTGGAGTCATGGGATTTCCACAACCTTCAATTTTCCAAACTTAAATTACCATGTATGTTTTTCTACTAAATTTTAATCTTACCACTGTTCTTTTGATGATGTAGTTTATTCAAGGTCTCTTAGAGAGTAACCAACAAATTTGGATTAAAATATTCATATTCTAATCATACATCAGTGGTAGTGTGGGTTCACTTGGTTTCAAATGGGTCAGTTGGGATAGGTATGTTTACCTCAA
This sequence comes from Helianthus annuus, assembly GCF_002127325.2. NCBI lineage: Eukaryota > Viridiplantae > Streptophyta > Magnoliopsida > Asterales > Asteraceae > Helianthus > Helianthus annuus. The sequence continues at coordinate 53,242,268 of NC_035440.2, read as the reverse complement.
ATTTTTCAAAATGTAATCTTATTATAAAGATCTTCTAAAGGCATTCATTCAAATATTCATATTATAATTGTAATAAACTAATATTATTGTTTTTGTACGTTCCATCAAGTCATCAAGCTCTTACCATTGGAGTCTCTTTAAAGCTCATACATTAGTTATTGGTTAATTAACTATATATAAAATAGAAAAATGGATGAGAAGTTTTGTTGGTTGACCAATCCAACTTTTTCACCCACACAAAAACAGATCCGTTTCAAACCAATTTTTGCCCATCACCCAGCCCACCCATCTACAAGCTAATAATATTGTTGAAGACTATTTTTCACTTGATGTTATGTTAATAGAGTCCCCATCCTTTTAAATTATGATAACAAGAAATTAATGGAATTGTCTATCTCTATAAGATACTGTGTGTTTGTATGGCAAGTGGTCCACATGTAGGATAGAAGACAAGACCAAAAACTACATGTTTAATAATCTCAACTCTCCAATGATAATATGGCATTAGTTATAACTATAATACAAGTATGTTACTTTAGTTGTTATGCTAATTATGTTTAGGAAAAAAACATTGGTTATAAGCAAAATAACGGGTATGTTGGTTTACCTTTTTTTTTGCTAATTATATTTAGGAAATAAAACATTAGTTATAACTTTAATAATTGGTATGTAAGAAAATACAGTTAGAGTAAACTTCAATATGTGCTACTTAGTTCCTCTCATGCTAAACGATAGAAAAATATAGTAGTTGATCAATAGGGTATGTTATATGAGTTGGGTTGGGTTCACTTAAAATAAATAAGATTTAAATAATTTGTACTTCTCTTTATTCTTTATTCCATTTTTATCCTAGAGGAGCACGCAAATAAATTTGATAACTAGTTATACATACTTTGAACTAGAAGTGTATAACTAAGATTGGATTTTGTTCTTCCTTAACCAACTTTACCAGTTATCATTTTTCTTTAATTCTGACTTTTGGATTTTCTTTATTGGTTGTTTCGTAGATTGAAAAAATAAACTTGGTTATGAAGGAGATCGTTGAGGAAAAGGATGAATAAGAAGAAAAGTACAGAATTATTGTGGGGCCGTTGGTTGGCTGAAAAAGAAAAAGATAAGGTGGATAAATGTAGGACCGTGTTTCGGGACCGAAACCGTGATTAGTGTGAGATTAGTTCAAGACGGGAGAGATTAGAGATGGATAAACACAACTTCTTTGTATTAATCGGTAGTAAAACAATGCACATCGGCCCGATTGCATGATAACCGAACTAATACCAAAGGAGTATACATCCGGGGAGAGACCAACTGGTGATCTCTCCCCTACACAATAGAACTCACAGGGAACTCTAAAATGAGTTCACCCTTTCTCTAACTCTCTCTCTAGTTTGCAAATATCAAGTGGTTGGTATTTATACCCACACCCACTTGTCTAGAAAACACACACGGTCAAACACATAACCCTCTCGTTTGACCACTTCAAACGAGCGGGTCAATACACATTCTTTTGACCGTTTCACTAACAATTACATATTCAGCATAAAATAAATCTAATCTATTCGACAAGCATCGGACACAAAATCTGCATCAACAAATTCCCCCTTGTTCGTTGCTGTCGAATGCTGAAAATGCAACTGCAATCAATCTTCAGTCAAGTATTTATCTTCTCTGTGTTAACAAATTCCCCCTTGACCGATGATCTAGGTAAGTAGCATCTTGATGCTCCTTGTATAATAGTTCCCCCTCAAAGTACGCGTATCCGTGTTGGGTGTTGTGCAATTTCCTCACAAGGCTCAAGGCTCAATTGACCGATCTTCCGGTGATCTTCCAATACTCCAACCGGCATTTGATAAGGATTCCATTCTTTAAAAACTGCATCAAGTCTTGATCTGTCATAAGAACTTTATTTCATTCAAGCATACTACATTGGTAGAGATTTCTGGTGAACTGTCTTCTGTAAACCGTCTTTGTGGAATCGACCAAGTAATGCACTTTAATCTTCAGCATCAACACTCAGGAAAGTCAGCTAGACCAAGTGTATCCCTTGTAAGCTCAACCAAACAACACACTTAGTTGAACTACATCCAGATCTCATTGTCTTGCCTTTGTGAAGTTGACCACGTAATGCACTACGGATCTTCAGCATCAGTACTCAGGAAGTCAGCTTGACCAAGTACATCGTTTGCAAACTCAACGAATTGAGTTACCCCCAGATCCCTGTAAAAACCCAAAGAAACATCAAACCCAAAACCGAATCCTACAGGTCTTTAGCCTTGAACTATCAGCTTTCAAAAAGATTCCCCCAGGTCTTCAGTGAACAACGCTTTGAAACTACTGTCGACTTTAGATACATGCATGTTTCCGTGCAAAACCCTTCATGCTGGCTAGAGAATTAATTAAAATCCTCAAATATGTGTCTGTGCAAAACATTCCACGCCGAACCGTTTGTATCACCAGAAAATCACAAACTCTACCACCTGTGATTGCGTTTAGAAATTTACCAAAGAAATTCAACATTTGAAATTTTTTTATCCCCCCGTTTCTTTGGTAAAATCTCTAAATCTTAACAGATTCTCTCCACTTCAAAGAATTTGTCGTCAATTTCACATAACAAATTCTCTCTACTGAGTAAAATTTATCCTCAAATGTTCACCAATTCCCTCCACTGAGCAGAACTGTCGTCAATCTTCATTGAATGTTCTCGGTTGTTCGAAAAATCACGAAAACGACTTTCTTCTTTGCATATTCTAGTTGAATAAGAACGTCCCCTAGTACCCCGTAGGATCCGACTTGTATCCCTCCAAAGACTTTGTGAACTCGTTAGGATTGGTATTGACATTCTAGGTTCATTCATTCGTTACCAAATGCGAGAATATGACAATAAACAAAAAGCTTTCTTCGTTGCATATTCTAGTTGATAAAGAAATTTCGCCTAGTACCCCGTAGGATCCGACTTGTATCCCTCCAAAGACTTTGTGAACTCGTTAGGACCGGTATTGACATTCTAGGTTCATACGTTCATTTTCAAATGCGAGAATATGACAATAAACAAAATGCTTTCGAACATCTACGAATAACCGATAACAATCATAAACACTGACGTGCGAAAGTTAACATACCGTTTTTGGTTTTTGGCCCATAGTAGTCAAGTCACCAAAATTTGACGTTTGCATCGGTAACTGTGACTACTCCACGTTTAAAATAAATCGTGTTTTCATCAAGCTTCATCATCTCACATCATCCCGCGCTTTTCATGAGCCCGTACGAATTTTAACATTGAAATTTGGAAGCGCGGTTCAAATCAACTTCGCCAAACCCCAACCCCACTTTGCAACTCACGAATAAAGACGGGTCCACGATTCCATGTCTCATCATTGTCAACACCCAAGAATAATAGGCCCAGTAAACAGCTACATCATCGCCTAAAATTCAAGAATCCCAACTTTTGTGCGGTCACATAATTGGCCCAAACCAACAACCATTCTTTAACAATTAGTGGGCCCAAGATTAAAAACAAAATAAAAAGAAATTGTCCCACTTATACTTAAGTCTACGATGACTTAAGTTTAAAAGGAAACAAACGGCCCACTAAGACTTAAGTTCACGAAGACTTAAGTTTAAAAGGAATGGCCCAAATTTATATAGATTCCCATGAAGACTTGTTGGACCTCCACGAAGAGTGTACTAATACCCAAAAAATATTAGACCAAACATTTTAACAGCCCAGCAAAGAAAATAATTTCACAAATTAGTGGCCCAAGAATTATAACCTGCAAGTCAATTTAAAACAACATTCGGCCCTTTATAATGTCTTTCACTAGAGGCCCACTTATAGTCCACTTATAGTCTGCCAGTCAATCCCTAATTTAATTATGGGATTCAAACAGCCGCTAACAACATCTTTGTCATCCTCTTCATTCTCAGCGATACACACCTCAAAAACCCCAAAACTTCATCTTTCTTATCTAATGAAACCCCAATTTAATTTCTGAAATCAAACATTCAGTCTATAATCATCGCTAACAACTGTAACCCCTGCAGCAATCAACAGACACCATCGAGCAATGTTCTGATTGGAGCTTTTTCGGTGACAAATCAACAACCACCGCTGGTTCGGAATTGAACTCTGAGGTGTTTTCTATTCAAGCTGAATAGAAGGTTATTCGTGACTGGGTTCAGCAAACAACTTTCTTTTCTTCGATGAACAGTAACAACAGCTGACATCACCTGTTATTATCCATCTTCTACCCTGTTCGACGAAACATGAATCCGACTATAACAGTCCTGAACCGACACCATTGTAACAATTCCCGACACTCTAATATATTTTAAAATATCCCAATATGTCCCTAAAAACACCCCGTATGTGAAAACCGAGCCTAAAATCCATTATGCCATTAAAAATCAAATTTTTAAGTTTAGGCGGGCCGCGTAAGCCACCCCTTAAGCTTACGCGGCCGCGAGAGATCAAGAACGCGGCAACACCCAAGGCCGACACGTGTCATCATCGTGTCAAGTCTAGTCGCTAATCCGGACGAGCTACGCGTTGACATGGTTTGACACGGGCTGCCTAGACCCTTGTCTACCTTTACGCGGGCCGCAAGAGAACCAGAATCAGGCCCTATATAAGAAGGGCATCGGCCTTCAGTTCCGATCGTTCAGATTTCTTTTCTTTCTCAGAAAATTAAATAGTGGGCACTATACTCGAGTCTAATACCCCCCTTAATTAGCGAGATTTTGCTACGATGTAAGTATTATAATCCCTGGAGACGTATTAGATACTCTGCCCGATGTATCTAGGGTTCCGTAACGGCTGTCGTGGTTCTGCCCGACGTAATCGTTGGAATGCCGTCTCGGGGAGGGTATTACTAATGTTAAAATGAGTTATTATACTAACACACGTGCATTTGTGTAATTTATAGATTGTCATCAGGAATGTACCACCCCGTGTTTTCCAAATGTCAAAGTCAAAGTCAAATGTTGACTGTTATTGGAATTAATCTATTTTAAATTTTCGTATTATGTGGAGTAAGTGTTGTATAAGCAAAATGAATCGAACATTAATCGAATTTCGAACCGATAATCGACTGTGAATGATAGGAAGTAACAGTGCGATAAAGATAACTAATCAGTAATCAAACCAATCTAACAATCATCGAACTCGAGACTCGAATTATGCGAATTTGGTATTGTTATACATGTGTGTGTGCCTTATGTGTTACTTGTGCGTGCTTACTTTATGTTTGGTAGGTATTCAAGCAAATCAATCGAAAATCGAATCGAAACTCGAAAAGTAATCAAACTCAATCGAAACCGACATCGAAACGTGAAATATAGATGCTTGTATGTAGATATAGTAGTTGAGACTGAAAGTAATTTGACTAGGAACTCTATCGTATTCGTATCATCGTCCATCGAAATCGAAACGTCAAAAATCGTCGCAAAACACTCGAAGTACGTGGCGGATCGAACAGGAAGCGTCCTGATCGAACAGGCCAGCCGATCGGCTAGCACCTTGCCAGCCGATCGAACAGCCACTCGATCGGAATTCCCGGCCGATCGGCTACCACTTTCCTCTTTTGGAAGCCTATAAATAGGGCTGTCCTTGTCTTCATTTTCCACTTTTGGAAAGTTCTGACCGGCCAGCTCCTATTCTTCACTTTTTCTCAGATTTCTCTCAATCCGGGTAAGTTTTCATTCTAATTCTTGTACGTTCTTGTTCAATACTTGATTCTACACCTTTCTATCTTTCAAAACTTTGATTCTAACCGTGAAATCACCAAGATCTAAGTGTTCTTGGGTGATGTCATCATGGTGTTCTTGAAGAACATCATGTTTTGGCCTCATTCCACAATGATTAGCTTAAATCTAACCGATTTCCACATGAACAAGCTAAGATCCATCCTGGATCTAAACATTTTCATGATGTAAAGGATTGAACGAAGGATTTCCAACTTTCATTCGACTCTTTTACACTTAATGCTTTCAAACCGATAGAAACGGAGCTTGAACCGGCTAACTAATCATTCAAATAGTTAAGAGGTTCAAGATTCGGATCTATAAACAAGGTTCACCGATAACGGTTAAACTCTAAACCGGCATTCCAAACCGTTCAATCGGCCGGACTTGGGTGATTCCTGTTCGAGCCGAGGGAACAGGTGGGAACGGAGGTTATCATAGTTCAACACCTTGTCAAGATACCTTGAGATAATAACAGATAAACAAACAACCAAGTGTTAGACGAAAGGCCGACCAGGTCAGAAATGCTGGCCGAACGGCTAGGCTGTCAAACAGCCCAGCCGATCGGATATGCCAGCCGATCGACCGGGCCAGCCGATCGGCTAGCACATGGCCCCACACTCCCCAAACTTTGAAGAATAGTATTGACGAAGTAATGTTCAATCAAATGGGTCACTCAATGGGTGAACATTACTGTTCGGATCATGAGATACAATGCTTCAACACTTAGCCATTTTCACAACTTGTTCGTAGTAGAGAAGGTCAACCGATCGAACAGACCGTTCGATCGAGTGACATTCAGCTGAGGACTAACCTTGAAGCTCCTAGCCGATCGAGTGAGCTAGCCGATCGAGTGAGCTAGCCGATCGAACGAACCGTTCGATCGAACGACTTGAAAAGGTAGGAACACTTCAGTGTTCTCAAATACTGCAACAAAAAAACTTCGAAAGTTCAAATCCCCTAACACAAACACACTAGAGGAAGAAACAATCCACTCGAATGGTCCAGCCGATCGAGCCTACCGGCCGATCGAACAGGACTGTCCAGCCGACCGGACAGCCCGTTCGATCGAACCTGCCGTTCGATCGACCAGCCCATTCAGTCCACTTTCACTTGTTTACTGTTCCACATTACTTATCGTTATGCTATCAAACTATTCAGGCTAATCATACCCTCAGTGCTCCCTTCAATCCACAATCAATCACTGTGAGTATACTCGATCCCTTTTTGCTTTAGCACTTTTGGGTGTTACATACGTTAACTATTAAATCACAGACAAACACAATCTATTTGAACGCTAACCAACTTGCATGTGCTATTTGACTAAATGAATGATGTTTATTATGTTTACACGTGGAGTGCTATCTACCTGCCTTAACAACATAGTACTATAGTTTGGACTCAGCACCCGTTCACACGGGGGTTGTTAAGGACAAATACTTGCATGGATTACGGTGGTAATCATGTATTGCGAACCGTCTCGGACGGTCAACCCGCAGTCGTTGGTACCGATGGTCCCATGTCGATAATTAACATGCATCGTTTTTCCTTTGTGTACGTGTCTGGTTATGCGTAAACTATTCGAACTCTATATGCTATTATCAAACTTGTGTCCTCACCTTTACATTTCATGTATTGACTTTATTTTAACGTATGTGACAGGTAATTAGGATGCTTACTTGCTAGGAAAGCGAGGCAATAATAAAGCTTTAGAGCCCATCTAGCAGTTGTAGGTCGTAGCCTACCTAGGGGTCTCTAGAAGCAAATAAACAACTGCCATGGAGCCGTTGGAGTTGTCCGATCAGGGGTCTATGGCATTAGCCTTCTGTAGATCTTGTCCGGTTAAGTCCTAGTGACTTCAAGCAGTACTTTTAAACATTTGGGTTGTAATAAATTGAATCAGAGTTGTCGAGACAGTACTATTTGTTTGGTTGTATTCTATGATAACTTGTTTATTTATTTGGGATACGGTATGGGACGTATCACTTAAACTGAATTTGTAATAATAGTTGTTGTGGAAACTTCTGGACAATCTGTTTCGCTCAGTGCCGCGCCCCGATGATTCCGCCATCGGTTGGGGTGTGACAGATTGGTATCAGAGCCATAACTATAGGGAATTAGGCAGACACGACCTAGTCCGGGTCACTGTCTTAGAGACCTAGACTATAGTTAGGAACCATCAGACCCAGTTTATGTGCTTTATTCTGTAATCCTTCACTATCACTGCACTCAAAATTTTCAATTAATGTCAGCCAATTCAGTCAGGAACAGGTGTGAAAACCGCAAACTCCCGACTAAGTTAACTGACCTATGTTGATTTTATTCATTTAATCATGCTTATCCTATTATTTTTAGTTTCATATAAGGAGAATTATATCAAATCAGGAGTGAAACCCTCATTTTGATGGGAATTCTCCTTAAATGTACTAAAAACAAGGAAGAAGTTGCTAAGTCAAGGGGTGAACCCTAACCTTAGCAGTTTGTTCTAACCAAGGCTTCGACAGACTCCAACGACCTGAACTCACAAGTATGACCTAGGGAACGCATGTGGAATGCCCAAGAATCAAGGCGGAAACACGACCTCTAGAGTCGAAAGTGACGACAGGTCTACTGCGAATAGTCGAGTTGCCTTGGGAAGTCAATGTTTAGTAGCCGTAGACAATCCACCTCTCGATTTTATGTGTTTTGATTCTGAGAACCGCACCGCGTACTCTGATGACTCGTTGATTTTATGTGTTATGTGTGCTTCTCTGTTTAGCGTCTATGTTTACTTTCTCTGTTTTATGCTCATGTTTTGGATATTAATCGATTTTACTATCATTCCAATCAACACACACGACTCGCATTTGCTATTCTATCTCAACTCGACATCCAGTTATCGCAATTCTAGACGATATCCTGCTATGTTATGCTATACTACTAAATTAGGCTACACTATACGACGCTATTCGATACGTTATACGAACGACACGCGAACTTTGAATGATAGGTTTCTGTATTCTGACGTCTTCTGTAATCAAATAGGAATGCGCTCTGTGTGTATGTGCTTCTGTGCTTTTGTGACTCTGTGTTCTATATGCTTATGTACCTCTATGCTTCTATGATTCTGTGCTCTGTGTACTTCTGTGTTCTGTGATTTTGTGTCCATGTGTTACATAATATGTGATTCGACGTGATTCTAAGCTTTAGTAGTCTAGACGCGTGAGGTAAGATTCGATTTCGTTGTGTTGAGTCCTGTGACGATGTCTGTTGCAGACCATGTCGTCGTCTGGATCACGTCAACGTCTTACCCGCCAAGAAAAGAGAGACCGACGTCTCGCTGCTATCATCTCCAAAACCGTGGCGAAAGCGGTGAGTGAGGTGTATGAAAACGCTAACAAATCGTCAGAGGAGTCTCGAACTGAGATCTCCAAGGATTCAAGAAAGGCTGCTTTCAGCTTCAAGCAGTTTAAAGCATGCGGACCAAAGGAGTTCACTGGCGAAGATGGTCCAATAGCCATGTTTCACTGGTTTGACTCGGTCGAAGTCACTCTGCTCCAGAGCGGATGTCCTAAGCATCTCCGTACTCTCAATGCTACAGGCGTCTTCCAGTCCCGTGCTCTAGACTGGTGGACGGCCGAACGAAACAAGCGTGGGAATGATGCAGCTTACGGGCTATCATGGAAGGAGTTGAAAGCGATTATGATCGAAGAATTCTGCCCTCCTCATGAACGCCAAAAGATGGAGGACGAGTTCTGGGGAATCAAGCAGAAGGATGGAGACAACGCTGCTCTCACTGCTCGCTTCAAGCAGCTTAGCATTATTTGTCCTGATCAAGTCAAGACCCCAGATCAAGCCATCAAGAAGTACATCCGAGCCCTACCCGACTGTGTAGCCGATTTCGTTCACGCAGCCAAGCCGGCAACGATCGAGGAAACCTACTTACTCGCCGCTGAGATCAACGATAAGCGAATTAAGTCTGGTTTCTGGGATAAGCCAACCAAGTCTCTGCATCAAGCTACTGCAACACCCACCGACACACCTGCTCAATCCTCCAAGTCATCAAGAAGAAAGAAGAAGCAAAACAACAACAGCTCCAGCAACAAGAGTTGTGCTGCCGCAACCACTGCTACTCCTCTACAAACAGTACCGGCTCAACAGCAGCACCACCAGCGTTCAACTCCAGTGGTCAATGCACCGCCAGCGAAGCGTGCATACACAAGCCCTCACCCACTCTGCCCGACATGTTCATACCATCATCCAGTGGGTTTAGCTTGTCGTTTTTGCACTCACTGCAACCTCTACGGTCATTTCACTGCGAACTGCCGTTATGGTCCTCGCCAAGCCCCAACACAAGCTACTGCCAATCAAGCTCTACTCCCTGCTCCTCAAGGCCAACCAGCAGCTCCAGCACCAGCAGTCAATGCTAGAGTCTGCTTTGCATGTGGTGACCCTAACCACTTTGCCAATCGATGCCCGAACAGGGTAGTCAAGCAAGAGCCCCAGCAGCAACAGCAACAACAGCAGCCTCAGCAACAGCAGCCAACAGCCCATGCCCGAACTTTCAACCTCAACGCCCGTCAGGCTCAGGCAGATAACAACGTGGTTAATGGTACGTTCCTTGTGAATGGTATTTATGCATCATGTTTGTTTGATACTGGAGCTGATAACTGCTTTGTGTCATTTGAATTCGAAAAGCTCCTTAGTCGTAAGCGCTCTCACCTAACCACGTCATTCGAAGTCGAAGTTGCTACAGGAAGAACAATTGCCGTTAACTCAGTACTCCGTGATTGTACTCTCGAACTCAACAATCACATCTTCCCGATCGACCTTATTCCAAAGCAACTTGGAAGTTTTGATGTCATAATAGGCATGGACTTTCTTCGTGAAAACCATGCTGAAGTCGTGTGCTTTGAAAAGATGATTCGATTCTCGCTCGTGAACGGTGATTTTCTATGTGTTTACGGTGAAACAACGTCGAAAGGTCTCAAGCTTATGTCATGTATTCAAGCCAGCAAGTACCTCCGCAAGGAATACCGAGCCTTCTTGGCCAACATCGTAGTAGCGGAGGAGGAAAAGAAAAAGAAAGTTGAGGTCAAAGATGTTCCAGTGGTTCGTGAATTTCCTCAGGTGTTCCCTGATGATCTTCCCGAACTACCACCAAGTCGTGATATCGACTTTCGTATCGACCTCATTCCTGGAGCTAACCCCGTTGCCAAAGCCCCTTATCGACTCGCTCCATCCGAAATGCGGGAACTCTCGAACCAACTTCAGGAATTACTCGAAAAAGGCTTTATTCGCCCAAGCACCTCTCCTTGGGGCGCGCCAGTCCTCTTCGTCAAAAAGAAGGACGGGTCGTTCCGGATGTGCATCGACTATCGGGAATTGAATAAGCTAACCATTAAGAACCGATACCCCTTTCCCCGAATTGACAATTTGTTTGACCAGCTACAAGGCGCAGCATGCTTCTCTAAGATCGATCTACGTTCCGGGTATCATCAGCTACGGATTCAGGAGGAAGACATTCCGAAAACTGCTTTTCGAACCCGTTATGGCCATTACGAATTTGTTGTCATGCCCTTTGGTCTAACCAACGCACCCGCGGTTTTCATGGACCTAATGAATCGCGTGTGTAAGCCTTATCTTGACCGTTTCGTCATCGTGTTCATCGACGATGTCTTGATTTATTCCAAATCGAAAGCCGAACACGCGCAACATCTACGTTGGTTCTCGAGTTACTTCAGGGAAACCAACTTTATGCCAAGTTCTCCAAGTGTGAATTCTGGTTGGATGAGGTTCAATTTCTGGGTCACATAGTGAATAGTCAAGGTATCCATGTCGATCCTGCGAAGATTGAAGCTGTCAAAAGTTGGATTACGCCTAAGAACCTGTCAGAAGTTCGTTCTTTTCTCGGACTAGCGGGCTATTACCGACGATTCATCGAAGGTTTCTCCAAGATCGTTGTACCGCTTACCACTCTTACCCATAAGGACAAGCCTGTTGTGTGGGGAAGCGCACAAGAGACTGCCTTTCAAACCCTTAAACATATGCTGTGCAACGCGCCGATTCTTACTCTGCCCGACGGAAGCGACAACTTCATTGTCTACTGTGATGCTTCTAACCTTGGTCTCAGTTGTGTTCTCATGCAGCGAGACAAGGTTATAGCCTACGCATCTCGTCAGCTCAAGATCCACGAGAAGAACTATACAACCCATGACCTCGAGCTAGGCGCGGTTGTCTTTGCATTGAAGATTTGGCGACACTACCTGTATGGCACTAAGTGCACGATCTACACTGATCACAGGAGTTTACAGCACATCTTTAATCAGAGAGAGCTTAACATGCGTCAACGCCGATGGGTAGAACTTCTCAATGATTACGACTGTGAGATTCGTTATCACCCAGGCAAGGGAAATGTGGTTGCTGACGCGCTCAGCAGGAAGAGTTACGTGCTCAGTACCCGAAACATTCAAGCCCAGCATAACCTCGAAACCCTCATCCGGGAAGCCCAACATGCTTGCTTTAACGAGCGTACATTGAAGAGAGAGAGAATCTATCACGATGGAGCTCAATTAGTAAGCAAACCAGATGGGATATTCTATTATCTGGACCGGATTTGGATGCCTAAGCGGTCCGACTTGCGAAAGATTATTATGATCGAAGCCCACAAGTCCCGATATTCTATTCATCCCGGTGCAGACAAAATGTACCAGGACCTTCGCTATAAGTACTGGTGGCCGAGTATGAAACGGGATATCGCCCTGTACATTGGAAGCTGTTTAACTTGTGCAAGAGTCAAGGCTAAACATCAAAGACCTTCTGGCTTACTCGAACAACCGCCGATACCTATATGGAAGTGGGAGAGTATAGCTATGGATTTCATAACAAAGCTCCCGCCCACGCCATCAGGTCACGACAGTATTTGGGTCATAGTTGATCGTCTAACGAAATCAGCCCACCTTTTGCCAATACGAGAAGACTACAAGGTGGAGCGACTAGCCCGAATCTACACCGACGAGATCATTCGTAATCATGGTACGCCTCGTGACATTATTTCAGATCGTGACGCTCGGTTCACTTCGCGATTGTGGGAAACGTTTCAAGCGGCCCTTGGTACGACGCTTAATCTGAGTACTGCATTCCACCCTCAAACCGACGGACAGACTGAAAGAACGATCCGTACTCTTGAAGACATGCTCCGCGCGTGTGTTATAGATTTTGGTGGTAGTTGGAGCAAACACCTGCCACTGGTGGAATTTTCGTAAAATAACAGCTATCATGCCAGTATCCAATTGGCACCTTTCGAGGCCTTGTATGGTAGAAGATGTCGATCGCCTATTGTGTGGCACGAGATCGGTCACTCGCAACTAACCGGTCCCGAGATTCTACAAGAAACGACTGACAAAATCCACCAGATAAGAGAAAACCTGGTAAAAGCTTGAAACAGACAGAAAAGTTACGCCGATAAAAGACGCAAGCCCCTTGAATTTGAAGTTGGTGACTACGCACTCCTAAAGGTATCACCTTGGAAGGGTGTAGTCCGATTCGGCAAGAAAGGGAAACTAGCGCCTCGATATGTTGGACCTTTTAGGATTCTGGAAAGAATCGGAAAAGTCGCCTACAGACTCGAATTACCGGAGGAACTCAGTAACGTCCACCCGACTTTCCATGTCTCTAACCTCCGAAAATGCCTAGCTGATCATGATCTAATCATACCGCTCGACGATCTTCAGGTCAATGAAACGCTACACTTCGTGGAAAAGCCTGTCGAAATCATGGATCGCCAAACCAAGCAACTCAGGCGCTCTCGCATCCCGATCGTGAAGGTTCGATGGGAAGGCAAACGAGGCGCGGAGTTCACTTGGGAACTCGAAAGCGACATGAAGGCCAAGTACCCGCAGTTGTTCAAATAGATCTGAAGCGTCAAATTGGTAAACAACGTATGGTGATATACAGCTTCGAGCCTAATTTCGGGACGAAATTCCCTAAACAAGGGGAGGCTGTAAGACCCCGTGTTTAACAAATGTCAAAGTCAAAGTCAAATGTTGACTGTTATTGGAATTAATCTATTTTAAATTTTCGTATTATGTGGAGTAAGTGTTGTATAAGCAAAATGAATCGAACATTAATCGAATTTCGAACCGATGATCGACTGTGAATGATAGGAAGTAACAATGCGATAAAGATAACTAATCAGTAATCAAACTAATCTAACAATCATCGAACTCGAGACTCGAATTATGCGAATTTGGTATTGTTATACATTTGTGTGTGCCTTATGTGTTACTTGTGCATGCTTACTTTATGTTTGGTATGGTATTCAAGCAAATCAATCGAAAATCGAATCGAAACTCGAAAAGTAATCAAACTCAATCGAAACCGACATCGAAATGTGAAATATAGATGCTTGTATGTAGATATAGTAGTTGAGACTGAAAGTAATTTGACTAGGAACTCTATCGTATTCGTATCATCGTCCATCGAAATCGAAACGTCAAAAATCGTCGCAAAACACTCGAAGTACGTGGCGGATCGAACAGGAAGCATCCTGATCGAACAGGCCAGCCGATCGGCTAGCACCTTGCCAGCCGATCAAACAGCCACTCGATCGGAATTCCCGGCCGATTGGCTGTCACTTTCCTCTTTTGGAAGCCTATAAATAGGGCTGTCCTTGTCTTCATTTTCCACTTTTGGAAAGTTCTGACCGGCCAGCTCCTATTCTACACTTTTTCTCAGATTTCTCTCAATTCGGGTAAGTTTTCACTCTAATTCTTGTACGTTCTTGTTCAATACTTGATTCTACACCTTTCTATCTTTCAAAACTTTGATTCTAACCGTGAAATCACCAAGATCTAAGTGTTCTTGGGTGATGTCATCATGGTGTTCTTGAAGAACATCATGTTTTGGCCTCATTCCACAATGATTAGCTTAAATCTAACCGATTTCCACATGAACAAGCTAAGATCCATCCTGGATCTAAACATTTTCATGATGTAAAGGATTGAACGAAGGATTTCCAACTTTCTTTCGACTCTTTTACACTTAATGCTTTCAAACCGATAGAAACGGAGCTTGAACCGGCTAACTAATCATTCAAATAGTTAAGAGGTTCAAGATTCGGATCTATAAACAAGGTTCACCGATAACGGTTAAACTCTAAACCGGCATTCCAAACCGTTCAATCGGCCGGACTTGGGTGATTCCTGTTCGAGCCGAGGGAACAGGTAGGAACGGAGGTTATCATAGTTCAACACCTTGTCAAGATACCTTGAGAGAATAACAGATAAACAAACAACCAAGTGTTAGACGAAAGGCCGACCAGGTCAGAAATGCTGGCCGAACGGCTAGGCTGTCAAACACCCAGCCGATCGGATATGCCAGCCGATCGACCGGGCCAGCCGATCGGCTAGCACATGGCCCCACTGTAACAACTCTCATCAAAACTATTATTTCTTATTATATTTTGTCCAATAGGAAACCCTAATTAAAGACCCCTAAGTGATACTGCATGACCCCTAAAATTTTCAGAACAATCGGAATCAGGATCAGGGCCCCTAAAACTCAGGGGGGTATTTCCTAGTTAGTATTATCCAAACTGTTTTCGATAGAAATTGAATTTTAACGAACCGTCGACTCACCCAAGCTACTGAGACGCGTGGCTACCTCATATTAAAAGTGACCTCTCGCGCCACGCGACAGGACCAGGTTTCCCTGTCGTGACACGCGAGGGAGGACATTTTTCAGCTATAAATAGGGGGCAGTGGCACTTGAAGTTTGCCGTTAATTCGACGTAAAAACTCAAAATATACACAGAGATATCGTTCGTTTACCACACAACACACACCGATCACGAAACACTGCCGCAATCAGGATAATAACTCGATCGCTATTACGATTCAACGTCTGATCGATTATAACTATCCAACGATTGTCCGAGTGCTGCTCAAATTGAGCTTGTACTTTGATTATTCATCGTGATTTCGACTTGAATATTTGAGTGCTGTTCGAATTCGGACTATGCTCTGTTATTCGTTGTGAATCCGTTGAATTATTAAGTATTGCACTTATTAATCGTTGTGAGGGTTTAATCTCGTGAATTGACGTAACTGCTGTATTGAGTTACCTACCTAGTTGTGGGCACTAGGTTACAAAGCTAAATCAATAGGCTAAGCTCTGCCTGTATAAATCTGCAATATATCAAGGCTTACCAATAGACTAAACTTTACCCCATACACTTACAATCAAAGTAGATGCTAATTCTCAGAAAGATCTGAATCATGAAGCTTGTTAATTCAAATACTGCATGCTTATAAAGTGAGTCATTCTTCTTTTTAACTGTTTTCTCACAGTTTGTGAGTAAGTAATTACAATACCTCAAATTATTTTCAAGGTTATAATTACAGGTATTAAGTCTTTGTAATCACCAAATTACAGTCGGTATGTGGGGTATTGTGCACATTACTATTTCTATCACTCTATGTGAGTGAGTATTACTCTATGTGAGTGATTATTACTCTGTGAGAGTAAACCGTCACTACTGGGGCGACGGGACCCAATAGTGATATAACCACAGTCACAGATCCGGTCGAGTGACAAATACCCATTCTTGATAATTGGTTGATAGAAACATTGTAATCGCTCTTAATACTGTGAATTATAACAAATCTGTTTTTGCATAAAACCTGAATGAACTCACTCAGTATTTCCCGCTGACAAAACCTTTTTATAACGCGTTTCAGGTAATTACAGTATATCGGAGTAAGAATTGGATCCGGCACCGAAGGCATCAAGAAGTGGCTTATTTTATTATTTAAATCAAATTAAGAAATATTGTTTTATTAAAAGCTACCTTTGTAAAACATGGAATTTATTCCATCTATTTAAATAAAATCCGGTGTTTCTAAACTCTGATATTTTTCCTAACTCACGGTCCTGATGAAATTTCCGCTGCAATATTTTCCAAAAATAATCACCGGTACCACTGGACTGCTCACGGCACCCGATTCCATCCAGGGTGGGTCGGGGGTCGTGACAGAAGGTGGTATCAGAGCCACTGTTTTAAGCCTATAAGTGTTGTGATAATAATACTTAAGCTTAAATAAAAGAGTTAGGAGACTGCTATTAAATGGTAGCACAGCTGATAGCATTTAGACTTGAACATAAGAAAAGATGCCTTAGTATAAGCTAAGCTACTTGTTTACGCAATTAGGTGTTATAATAATACCTAAGTAAAACGGAGAATTAGAAACTTAATATTATCTGATAGCACTCCGGATGATATTTAGACTTGAATTTTGCCTTAAAATAAACTTTAAGGTAAATTACTTATATAAGTATAATGTAATGGATACTGGTATGATGGTTAGCAGGCAATAGCACTTAATTGCTATTTATTCTTGCTTATTGATATTATTTGGTCTAGAATAAGATATGTTATGGGAATACAAATTTCCTTGATTCTGGATAAAAGCCCTAATAAAAGAGGCACTTTTTGAAAAGATACTATTTATGGGAAATAGAAAATTTTCTCCGGCAAAACTGGGTATAGAGTAGCAGACTCTCCAGCTTGTCCGGACATATTGAGATTACCGCTCCGGCGTGAACCGGATAAGACGGGGTAAATGATATGTCAAATCAGTGACAAGATTTCCCTAAATAGTATCATGACCAATTACCTGAGTGGTTCTTGGAAATATGAATCTGTTAAATACATTGACCTGATAAATGGTATGTTTATTTCAGCATGTGAAATATGTGATTATATAGATATGTATATCTATAAGGAAATCCAAAAAAAAAAAACCTATAAGGATTGACAATTCAGAATAAAACACATGCATATGTGTCTAGATTTTTATCAGGAATCTCTTTTCCGATATCAAACAATTATTTCGTTTGATCATCTACCTCGTAACTCGAGCGACAATAATGATAAATGGAAAACCCATTAGACAACATCAAAAATATAAGAATTACCAATGCGTTACCATAAATTATTAACGCCATAATTATGAACTCAAATAAGAAGCATGTAAAATTTTGGTGCACAAGAAAAACACATGAAACTTAAAATTATACGTCCACAAAGGTCGAAGTTTATCACACACGACTTCAAAGGCAAGACCTTTGAAAAATATAAATTAGGCACGATGACCCCAATACTAATTCCGTCAGTAGAAGAACTACTAATCAGAAAGAAGCACTCTGCCACATGATCCTACAAACGATCTGAATATCACTAAGGTACGTTGGGACAAGATTTCACAACCATCAAATGCAAAGACTAATCAGAGTCATAATTATTGATACTGCAAAAGAAGTCATATACTTTTGCAAATTCCCTTATTTCCTTTATGACAAATATACCATATTCGACATTCTCTGGTAATGTCATTTAACAATAGTTACCACACGAAATTCCAGATAAGAAGTTCTTATATTTCTTTCGTTGCAATTCTGACTTCTGCCTATAAAGAGTTGACTTTCGTGTTTTCCACTTCTTTTAATGGTAATCATACCATGAGGATTTCTTTCATAGCAGCAAATATTGATCCATTTCATTTCTTGGTAAATCCACACGTTACACATGCACTGTTTGTTGCGCATATGGTTCATTTGAGTTATGAAAACCATAGGAGGGCAACATTCCAATTTGTTGTTTTATCAAAAGTTCAAATATCATTTCACTATACTTGATCTTTGCATAATAAACCGCGTTTTTACAAAGTAATGACTCTCTAAAGCAATGAGTTTCTCGAAAAAACTCGATTTTCTTTTGAAAAGTATACATGGTTTTGTTGTGATCATGTTCGAACTTTCTTATTCAAACTCGGTTTATTCAAAATCAGTTAACTTGCTCGCAATACATATTCCATTCAAAGTCCCATATGATGAATTGCAACCATCATATTCAAAATAATCCCAACAAGCACTTCAATTTTCTTGAACTATAACATGCTTATTGGTCTTCAACTTCATTGAATCATTTTCTTTAAATCACGATCACCTTGTGGTGACGTTTTCACAAAATCTGAAGCTTGCGCTAATCTCGGATTAATTATTTAGTTATTTACTTATTTTGAATCCGCTTTGTTGATTTATTCTATACAAACAATCTTAACACAATTATGTGCTAAGATAAGGATACCCCATTTCATGTCCTATTTCCGTGTATCTCTTAAATAGTTCTTACAGCATCAATCGAGCCTTTTGTGATATTTATTATCATCATTGATCGAAAAACATTATATAAATTTAAAATATAAATTTTATTTTATTTATATGGAAACTTACATAAGTAATTACCTAATTTATAATATAGTATTACTATATTTAAAATTCTTGTTAAAACCATTGAGGTGCAGAATTTATATTTTACATATAAACTTATGTTTGAGGTATACTCTCATTTTAGTTTTATTTAGTTATTTATTATTGGTAATTCATATTAATTTTATTATTAGTAATAATATTAATAGTGATAGTGTTAGTATTATTTTAAAATACTAGGGTTATTGTCAAAGACGGGTATTGGATAGCCTAGCCTTAGTTAGGCATGGACTGATCACCTATGCTTAAACAAGGCAGCACTAACCAATATCCAACCATGATAATAACTATTTACTATATATAAATTAAGTCATCATACTTATTTAGTAAATTTCAATTATATATAAAAAAATATTTTTATATTATATATAGAAATATATATACTTTGTACTGTAAAGAGAAGACATATTTTCATAAAACAATTAAAAAGGACGAATAAAATTATCTAAATAAATTGTCTAAGTATTCATGAACAAGACATATTATAAATAAATGTTCATCTTGATTAATATTTCACAATTATTAAATACTTATAGAAATATTCTTTTATAATATATATATATATATATATATATATATATATATATATATATATATATTAAAATATCAAATATTATTTACGCAAGCCAATATTTAAGTATGCTTGATATTAAAATAAAACATTCATTATTTTACTTTTATACCCTATTATAAAATCTTATAATTAAATGTACTTGATTTTTTTTTTTAATGATAACCGTGAGTTCTAGGATATTGGGTAAACCTATTTATAAAACATATATCATTATTTTGTCAAAATTACCACGGGTTTTGATATTTTAAACCTATCTATATTTATTTATCATAACATAAAAGGAAAAGATATTTAATAAATCAGAATATCACCTATCTTTAATCAAACATTTTGATTAAATAAAATCATCTGAATACAATTATGTATTAAGACAAAAATACACTAACTTTATTGTCTTTTCATACAAATCACCCATCTCAGCACATTGATTTTCTCATATCATAATTCAATATTTGACAAAACATTTTCATGTTTTCATTTCATTTTGAGCCGGTCAATCTTAAGTCTTCCTTAGGTACCAATCAAGGTAAGTTTTCTTGTGACAAAGAATTTTACTAAGTCCAAAAAGTCCTTCACATTCATCTATTGATCATATATCTTTTGCCTTAAACATAATCACCTTGGAAACTTTATCATTTCATCAGAATGTCTCATCTTTTGAAATATCCAGATTCGCTTCCTTGAAGCTCTCAAATTCGAAAACGGTGAATTTATTCGGTCATCATTATTCTTTCAATCATTACAAACACTTTGTAGCGTCCGAATAAATTTGTAGCCTGTGCTAAACCCTATTCATACGCCATTCGTTTGATTTGTCATACTCTTGGTACAATTATGTACTCAGATTCCGATAAATCCTATTGTCTAGTACCATTTAAGTAAACGACCTTGATTTTCAAGATTGATCATTGACAAATCATTTTTTATACTTCTATTCACAAATAGAGATTTATTAAGAACCTCCCTCAATTGATCAAAGTAAGTTCTTTTCTAACATTGAACTCTACAAAAGTTATATCATTTCAAAATTAATGCCTATCGAATATCTTTTTGATTCATGAGACTTGGTCAAACTTGTTAAATTTAGTATTTCATCCTACATCAATTCCTGAAACTAAAGTTTTAAAACCATTGAATTCCAACTATATTATGATATTAATCTTTTGATTCCATCCCAGAAACCAAGATATATTAAAAGAAGTAACGTAACCCCAAAAAGATATCATAGTCCAAATCTCGAGGACGAGATTTTTATTAAGGTGGGGAGGATGTAACAACTCTCATCAAAACTATTATTTCTTATTATATTTTGTCCAATAGGAAACCCTAATTAAAGACCCCTAAGTGATACTGCATGACCCCTAAAATTTTCAGAACAATCGGAATCAGGATCAGGGCCCCTAAAACTCAGGGGGGGTATTTCCTAGTTAGTATTATCCAAACTGTTTTCGATAGAAATTGAATTTTAACGAACCGTCGACTCACCCAAGCTACTGAGACGCGTGGCTACCTCATATTAAAAGTGACCTCTCGCGCCACGCGACAGGACCAGGTTTCCCTGTCGTGACACGCGAGGGAGGACATTTTTCAGCTATAAATAGGGGGCAGTGGCACTTGAAGTTTGCCGTTAATTCGACGTAAAAACTCAAAATATACACAGAGATATCGTTCGTTTACCACACAACACACACCGATCACGAAACACTGCCGCAATCAGGATAATAACTCGATCGCTATTACGATTCAACGTCCGATCGATTATAACTATCCAACGATTGTCCGAGTGCTGCTCAAATTGAGCTTGTACTTTGATTATTCATCGTGATTTCGACTTGAATATTTGAGTGATGTTCGAATTCGGACTATGCTCTGTTATTCGTTGTGAATCCGTTGAATTATTAAGTATTGCACTTATTAATCGTTGTGAGGGTTTAATCTCGTGAATTGACGTAACTGCTGTATTGAGTTACCTACCTAGTTGTGGGCACTAGGTTACAAAGCTAAATCAATAGGCTAAGCTCTGCCTGTATAAATCTGCAATATATCAAGGCTTACCAATAGACTAAACTTTACCCCATACACTTACAATCAAAGTAGATGCTAATTCTCAGAAAGATCTGAATCATGAAGCTTGTTAATTCAAATACTGCATGCTTATAAAGTGAGTCATTCTTCTTTTTAACTGTTTTCTCACAGTTTGTGAGTAAGTAATTACAATACCTCAAATTATTTTCAAGGTTATAATTACAGGGATCAAGTCTTTGTAATCACCAAATTACAGTCGGTATGTGGGGTATTGTGCACATTACTATTTCTATCACTCTATGTGAGTGAGTATTACTCTATGTGAGTGATTATTACTCTGTGTGAGTAAACCGTCACTACTGGGGCGACGGGACCCAATAGTGATATAACCACAGTCACAGATCCGGTCGAGTGACAAATACCCATTCTTGATAATTGGTTGATAGAAACATTGTAATCGCTCTTAATACTGTGAATTATAACAAATCTGTTTTTGCATAAAACCTGAATGAACTCACTCAGTATTTCCCGCTGACAAAACCTTTTTATAACGCGTTTCAGGTAATTACAGTATATCGGAGTAAGAATTGGATCCGGCACCGAAGGCATCAAGAAGTGGCTTATTTTATTAATTAAATCAAATTAAGAAATATTGTTTTATTAAAAGCTACCTTTGTAAAACATGGAATTTATTCCATCTATTTAAATAAAATCCGGTGTTTCTAAACTCTGATATTTTTCCTAACTCACGGTCCTGATGAAATTTCCGCTGCAATATTTTCCAAAAATAATCACCGGTACCACTGGACTGCTCACGGCACCCGATTCCATCCAGGGTGGTTCGGGGGTCGTGACACCCACACTCCCCAAACTTTGAAGAATAGTATTGACGAAGTAATGTTCAATCAAATGGGTCACTCAATGGGTGAACATTACTGTTCGGATCATGAGATACTATGCTTCAACACTTAGCCATTTTCACAACTTGTTCGTAGTAGAGAAGGTCAACCGATCGAACAGACCGTTCGATGGAGTGACATTCAGCTGAGGACTTACCTTGAAGCTCCTAGCCGATCGAGTGAGCTAGCCGATCGAACGAACCGTTCGATCGAACGACTTGAAAAGGTAGGAACACTTCAGTGTTCTCAAATACTGCAACAAAAAAACTTCGAAAGTTCAAATCCCCTAACACAAACACACCAGAGGAAGAAACAATCCACTCGAATGTTCCAGCCGATCGAGCCTACCGGCCGATCGAACAGGACTGTCCAGCCGACCGGACAGCCCGTTCGATCGAACCTGCCGTTCGATCGACCAGCCCATTCAGTCCACTTTCACTTGTTTACTTTTCCACATTACTTATCGTTATGCTATCAAACTATTCAGGCTAATCATACCCTCAGTGCTCCCTTCAATCCACAATCAATCAATGTGAGTATACTCGATCCCTTTTTGCTTTAGCACTTTTGGGTGTTACATACGTTACCTATTAAATCACAGACAAACACAATCTATTTGAACGCTAACCAACTTGCATGTGCTATTTGACTAAATGAATGCTGTTTATTATGTTTACACGTGGAGTGCTATCTACCTGCCTTAGCAACATAGTACTATAGTTTGGACTCAGCACCCGTTCACACGAGGGTTGTTAAGGACAAATACTTGCATGGATTACGGTGGTAATCATGTATTGCGAACCGTCTCGGACGGTCAACCCGCAGTCGTTGGTACCGATGGTCCCATGTCGATAATTAACATGCATCGTTTTTCCTTTGTGTACGTGCCTGGTTATGCGTAAACTATTCGAACTCTATATGCTATTATCAAACATGTGTGCTCACCTTTACATTTCATGTATTGACTTTATTTTAACGTATGTGACAGGTAATTAGGATGCTTACTTGCTAGGAAAGTGAGGCAATAATAAAGCTTTAGAGCCCATCTAGCAGTTGTAGGTCGTAGCCTACCTAGGGGTCTCTAGAAGCAAATAAACAACTGCCATGGAGCCGTTGGAGTTGTCCAATCATTGGTCTATGGCATTAGCTTTCTGTAAATCTTGTCCGGATAAGTCCTAGTGACTTCAAGCAGTACTTTTAAACATTTGGGTTGTAATAAATTGAATCTGAGTTGTCGAGACAGTACTATTTGTTTGGTTGTATTCTATGATAACTTGTTTATTTATTTGGGATACGGTATGGGACGTATCACTTAAACTGAATTTGTAATAATAATTGTTGTGGAAACTTCTGGACAATCTGTTTCGCTCAGTGCCGTGCCCCGATGATTCCGCCATCGGTTGGGGTGTGACAAGGAAACCCTTACGGATAATCTAAGACAACAATGTGAGTAATCCTTTTTGCAAATTGTTTTTACAAAACCTCACTTAATTAATTATACATTAAGCAGTTATTGAGTATTTGTATGGATACAATTACAGTCGGTAAATTTGGGGTTTTGTATACAAAATTTGTTACAACCTGGTAAGGAGTAACATGACCATAAGTCGGAAGGATAGTACCGTGTGGTGGTAATTGATATGACTTGGAAACAAATGTAATTGCGGATACGCCCTCAATACTGTACTATGGTTTTAATTAAAAACTTGATTGAACTGGGATTCACTCACCAGTATTTCCTACTAACAAAATGTTTTTAAAACGCATTTCAGGTAACAAAATGTGAAAGCCAAATAGAAGCCAGCAGGACAGCACTGAAGGCTTGGAAAGTGGCAATAAAGTTACCTAATAATAAAATAGATGTTTTTATTAAATAAAATAGGGTGTATCCCTATGAATACATGTGTACTGAAAACTTGGGTCTTACCCATGTGTTTAATGTTATGGAAATGTGGTATTTTACTCTGATAAAATATTTCCTAACTACGGTCGTGATGAAAATTTCCGCTGCCAAATTAGATAGATAACAGGATACCACCGAAACTGGCTCACGGCTCCCGCTCCTAGGATGGGATCAGGGGTTGTGACAGAAGTTGGTATCAGAGCTATGCCACTTATTCAGCCACAGAAGTGTTCTGCTGACGCCAAAATTCAAAATGTTAGGAAATAAATAACGGGAATACATGCGTAATTGTATTTTCTTGTTATGTGTTATCTGACTATTTGTTAGTTTACAGTATGAGCGACCAAGGACCATCTGACGCCTATCATCAATTGTCTGGTTCGCCTAGGAGCGAAGGTGCCTCTTCTCAGCCTGCCCTATCGGGGTACTCTGCTGATACAGAAGAAGGAATATTCGTATTTAAGGCTCAATCTGAAGAGCTATTTGCTCAGAAAAAGAGGGATGGTTCAGTAGGGGAGCACACAAGCGTAGAAAGCGTATGAAAAAGTTACAAGAGTAGAGAGCACTAGCCGCAGCTAAAAGAGAAACTGATGCATATGCCCAGGATATGCTTAATAGGGGAATAGCTAATATCCATATCTTAGCAACCACTTCAGCTGACCCAAACCTGGAGCAAATGTTAGCACCCCAACCACAACCACTAATTCCTGATCAACCGATGGAGATAGAAAACCCTGAAAACCAAGTAGAAATGCATGAGTTCAATCCAGAAGAAATACCTAGGGTACCCGCACCAAATCCCTTAGACCCAAATTACGACCCATGGTGGGACGACAACAGGGACTATGTGCAATGCTATCCTATTCCAGAAGACATGCCAATGCAAAACCTAGGAGCCTACCCAGGTTTAGATACTCTAGATCCTTATTTTGATAATGATGTGTATATTAGAGAGATCTTAAAGAATCCTTACCCATTTCAGGCCCCTATACCTCCATATCAGGAACCCGCACCCCAGATTCCGAACCCAGTCCTAGAACCTGCACCCCCAATGAGTGCAGAAAACGTACAAGAACTTAGGACTTTTGGTGAGGAAATTTTAGAGAGTAGTGAAAGAATGCGACAGGTGGGAGAGCGTCTCATATGGAAATACGATGAACGCAATATGGATTTCTGGATGAATCCATATCCATAAATGGGATGGTGAAAACGGTAGTAGTAATAATAATAATAAAATAAAAATGAAATAAAATATGTGTGTACGGATGCCTACTATTATTAGTGTAATTTTATTTCCCTCGGTATTGTAATTTTTATTTCAGTACTAGTGTGTAATAGACGCATAGTATATGAATAGAGTAAAAGTCGCAATGTTCGACGCTTTTGACCAAAAGTGCGTGACATGTGATTGGCTATATTCAAAATTATTGGTGATATTAATATGTGGTAAATGTTTAAATTTCAGATAGACAACGAAGTGAATCAGGAAAACCAGAATGATAATATCCAGAACGACAACAACTAGAATAACGATAATTTGAATAATGAGAACCCGAATAACAATGGAAATCCCGTGGATAATAGTGCCATCCAACATATAGTGGCACAAGGAATCATAGACGCAATGCCATTTATTATCCAAAATGTTAAGGAAACCAAAAATAAAAGTAAGCATAATAGTAAGTGACCAACTGAACCAGAACACAGCGTGAACAATGGACCCATACTTCATGTGCCCATTCCTAAAAGAAGAAGAACCATGCCGTATGGTTGTTCTTATAAAGAATTCTGGTCCCGCAAACCAATAGAATTCTTGGGCAATGAAGGACCCATTGCAGCTCTACGCTGGATAGAGAAGACTGAGGCTGTTCTAAAAATAAGCAAGTGTGCTGAAGAAGATAAGATAATGTTTGCTTCCAATTTGTTTAAGAATTCAGCCCTAGAATGGTGGAACACTATCCTCCAGTCAAGAGGAAGTGATAGGATATACAACATGGAATGGGAGGAGTTCAAAAATATGGTAGAAAGAAAATTATGCCCTCCCAATGAAAAGGAACAAATAGCAAATAAGTTTCTGAACCTTAGAATGACCGGGGTAGATAGTAAGGGGTACACTACCACATTCTTTGAATATGCTAGAATAGTGCCAACCCTTGCATCACCTGAACCGGTATTAATCTCCCGTTACATCTGGGGATTAATTGGAGAGATTAGGCATGTAGTCAAGGCAGCTAGACCTCAAACCATATAAGAAGATGTAGAACTAGCCAATACCTTGACAGATGAATTAATTCGTACGAGAGAAGAAGACCAGAGGAGAAACCTAACCCAAAGGCTTAGTCAAGAATTCCGT
The DNA here is from genome assembly GCF_002127325.2 of Helianthus annuus. Classification (NCBI taxonomy): domain Eukaryota; kingdom Viridiplantae; phylum Streptophyta; class Magnoliopsida; order Asterales; family Asteraceae; genus Helianthus; species Helianthus annuus. Next base: position 53,215,467 of record NC_035440.2, on the reverse strand, counting down.
TTTGGGAATTCCAACCGTAGGAATGTAGGTTCTACCTCTGCACCGTACTGCAAAACCTGCAGAAAGAAGCATTCTAGAAGATGCTCCACTTACTGCAATTTCTGCAAAGTACCAGGACACAAGGAAGAAACCTGTAGAAGGAAACCAACTTATGGATTGTGCTTCAACTGTGGAGAAAAAGGTCATATCAAGCCAAACTGTCCAAAATTGGCTCCAGCTGAAAACAAAAAGAACACTAAAAATGCTAGAGCATTTGTTCTGACTGCAGATGAAGCCAAGATGATTCCGGACGTCATAGCTGGTACGTTTTTAGTTAATGATATTTTTGCTAAAGTATTATTTGACTCTGGTGCAAACCAAAGTTTTATCAATACTTCGTTTTGCAAACTTCCAATACTTCGTTTTGCAAACTTCCAAATTAATCATTAACTAAACTACCACAAGAATGTCTAGTAGAGACAGCAAATGGAGAAACCGTTAGAATTTCTGAAATCTTGCAGGGAGCAAGAATAGAAATTTTTAATCAAAAATTTATTGCAAACCTTTACCCAATGAATCTGGTAGGATTTGATGTTGTATTAGGAATGGATTGGTTAATAGCCAATAAAGCCAGTACTTTATGTGATCAAAAGTCAATCCAAGTAAATTCACCAAGGGGTGAAAAGATCACAATTAAAGAAGATAAACCATTTAGATCCACTAAATTCATCTTTGTGATGAAAACTGCAAGTTATATAAGAAAAGGATCTATAGTGTATTTGATTTCTATAATCACTAACACTAAAGGAAAAGAATTAAAAGACATTCCAGTAGTGTCCCAGTTTTCATATGTATTTCCAGAAGAATTACCAGGACTACCGCCAGACAGAGAAGTTGAATTCATAATCCACTTACTACCAGGAACGGCACCGATTGCCAAAGCACCTTACCGCATGGCACCCGCCGAAATGCAGGAACTGAAGAAACAGTTGGACGAATTATTAGAGAAAGGATTCATACAACCAAGCTCATCACCATGGGGAGCACCGATTTTGTTTGTCAAAAAGAAGGACGGATCAATACGTATGTGCATTGACTACCGTGAATTGAACAAGGTCACGATTAAAAATCGGTACCCATTTGTTGGTGCAGTCATCTGTCGTCTTCGTCTTAATATCGAGTCTCGGGTTCGTTGCCGAATGGATCAAGCATGATGTCATCATATATGATGATGACATCATATTGATGACATCACATATTGCATCATCACATGAAATACTACACGAAACTGAATGTTCACAAAAGACAAAACAGAATGCATGTGCACATTGAAGTCAATATGGAATGCATGTGAAGACAAAAGTTTAAGGTTTCGCTTGAAAGGAATTAAGAGGTTTCGCTTGTAGTTAATGAGAAGGTTTCGCTTGAACAAGACATGTATGTTCAAGCGAAACATAAGTACTATATATAGGCTAGTGTCTAGTTCATGTGTAACAGAATTTGCCAAGTGATACCGAGGTGCTGCCGGTATTTCCTTTGACTGTAAACATTGTAAAATCAATATACAAGAGGATTAAAGTGTGAATCAAGCTGTTTTTACGTCTGTTTCTTATTTTCCGCCTCTGAAACAGATTTGAGCTCTTCCGAACGACTCGTTTAGGTCACAATCCGATCCTACAATTGGTATCAGAGCCTGGGAAGAAGAGTTTTCGCTAAAGCAGCTCGTTTTCATCACTTTTTCTGTTTCTACACCATTCTTTCTCAAAATTTAAAATTTTTCACGGATAAAATCGGATCAAATTCACACATCTTGTGTGTAATCATGTATTAACAAAACCTGGAAAGTTTCATCATTAAAATCAATCTAAAACTTGATTTTTCCGGTGGTTTCGCTTGAAATTCGTTCGATATTTGCTGACATCATTTAGCTTTCGCTTGAAAAACAGTATTGTTTGAAGCGAAACCGGGTCTTTCGCTTGAATTTACATGGTGTTCCGCTTGTAAAACACCTTTCGCTTATATGACACACTAGTTTCGCTTCAAGGACACCAAATATTCTCAGTTTCGCTTCAAGGACATCCAATACTTTTAGTTTCGCTTTGAAGGACATTTAATTCACATAGTTCCGCTTGAAACTGACACACCGTTTGAAAATTATTAAAAGTGCATAGTGTATTGTGTGTCACATTAAACAAGATTACAGTATGTCGGAAATTGAAATCACAAGTTATCTGTTTGCATGAGATCCGATTGGTATTTGAAAAAGTCTGTCAGCCCACTATAAAATTTGCGGCCCAATCAACTATTGGGTTAGTGATTTTAGAAGTTCAATTGGAATTGTTTATGTGATGTTGTCATGATTGTTGTTTGCATGTGATAATGTTGAATGTGAATGATGTTATCAGGCATAACAAGATTTCCGAGAAATAAGAATTGCATGTGATAGCATAGTTTTTTTTTCTCACCCATTTTTTTTTTTTTGAAAGGCAGCATTTCATTAAAACGGACCAACAAGCAAGAAGCTTGAGGGAACAATACAAACAAACGAACAAAAAAACAGAACTGGAACAAACTAGAAATTACAATAAGTCAAAATGAGTCCAATTCATTTCATTAATGCCCAAAGATTTAGCCCGATTCTTGATCCAAAGAAAGCCCACTGCTTTGATTTCACCGATGACACCATTAGCCGAAGAAGTCGACTTTTCAAAGATTAGTCTGTTCCTAGCCTTCCATATCATCCAGCAAGAGATAAGAAGAATAGCATGTATGAGCTTGCTGCCTCTCTTCGAAGTCCTCAAGGAGCGATGAAATAATAGGATGTCTTTATAACCGAATGCAAAGATAGGAGGAATCTTTAACCAAGACGAGACTCCTGCCCACACTTCATTTGCGAACCGGCAGGCAGAAAATAGATGATCTAGAGTTTCTGGAACCTCATCACAAAACGGACATAACTGCGAGTCAAAGTGGATATTCCGAGCAGCAAGAGCGTCTTTGGATGGTAATCGGTTCAGGAAGAGGCGCCACCCAAAGATGTTCACTTTCAGTGGAATCCAATTATTCCACACAAAACCCAACCGGTCAGAGGTGTCAGAATGGCCACCGATAAGTTTGCGAGCCGACTTGACCGAGAATCGTTTGGATGAGTCTGCCTCCCATAACCAAACATCAGTGTTTAGACCGAGCTTACAACCATACAACAAATTTAGACACGACATCAGTTCAATCACTTCCTGACCCGAGCCAGGCTCCCGAGACCAATTCCACTGCATGAGAGGACCAAGATTATTCATAAGCATCCTATCCTGAACCAAAGCATTTTTATCCCGTTCCAGGAGAAATAAAGCTGGGAACCGAGTTTTGAGCGGATCATCACCCACCCAAGTGTCATACCAAAACCTGATGCTAGAGCCATCCCCAAGCTTGCCTCTAAACTGCCTATCAAGGTTTATACCCCGGTCTTGCAACTCATGGACCAGCCCAGCGATTTGTTTCCATATCCCCGTTGCCGAGTTCTTCAAAGGCACCCAAGAATGAAGCCTGGGGTTGCAATGAAGAGCTCTAATAATGTTACTCCACAGTCTCGGGCCTTCAGCTTTTAGTCTCCACAGCCACTTAATTAGGAGACTTGTATTGAAATCCTTAAGCGGGGCTAAACCAAGGCCACCCGCTGATTTTGGAGAAGTGACCTTAGACCAAGCGACCCAGTTCATGTTGTTTTTGTCATCCTTACCCCCCCAAAGAAATCGTCTCCTCAGGCCATCCAACTTATGAATCACCCTAACCGGCGCCCTGAAAATAGAAAAATAGTAGACAGGAAGACATTCAAAAACCGACTTTAGAAGGGTGAGTCTCCCGCCAATAGAGAGAACCGAAGCCTTCCAAAGAGCCAGGCGGGCTTCAACGATGTCAATCACCGGTTTCCAGTTTTTAAACAATTTCATATTGGCTCCAACAGTTAAACCCAAGTAAATAAACGGGAGAGATCCGGGTTTGCAATGAAGAGCCGCTGCAAAATTTGTGACCAAGTGGTTTTCCACGCCTACCCCATATAAAGAGGATTTATGGAAATTTATTTTAAGACCAGAAACGAGATAAAAAGCCCGCATAAGCCTCGCAATACACAACACATTTCCCATCGACCAATTGCCCATTATCAAGACGTCATCTGCGTACATAAAGTGCGTAATACCCGGACCGTTATTTGGTGTACGAATCCCAGTGAAAAGATTTAAACTTTCAGCTTGATTCAAAAAGCACGTAAAGGCTTCCATGGCAAGAATGAAAATGAACGGAGATAGAGGATCTCCTTGCCGAACTCCCCTGAAGCACTGGAATTCGTAGGTCGGAGAACCGTTAACCAGTACCGAGGACCGAGCCGACTCTAGAATGCCCCGAATCCACATACGCCACCTTGAGGGAAAGTTCATTTGGTTCAAAACCGAATCGATAAAATCCCAGTTGAGAGTATCGTAAGCCTTTTCAAAGTCCACCTTAAAAATAAGTGCTTTCGATTTCGTTCGCTTTAACCAAGAGATAATTTCATTGACCACCAAAGGACCGTCCAAACTGTTTCTTTCTGAGACAAAACCTGATTGGTTGTCCGAGATCACCTTGGCCACAATAGGTTTAAGTCTTCTCGCTAAAACTTTCGAAATCACTTTCGAGATGCATCCAATCAAGCTGATCGGACGATACTCATTAAGTGTTGAAGGATCTCCGGTTTTTGGAATCAAAGCGATAAAACCTGAAGCACATCCTCGGCTGATGTACCCAGTCAAGTGAAACTGTTTAAGAACTTCCACAAAGTCCTTTTCCAAAATCGCCCAGAAATGCCGGATAAAAGTGAAGTTGAAACCATCCGGGCCAGGAGCCCGATCTCCATCACAGTCCCAGACTGCTGCCTTTATCTCTTCAGTAGAAAAATCACTAATTAAGGTCAAGGCATCCGATTCTGAGATTTGTTTTATACCACGACACACGAACGAGGGCCTCGACCGTAACGGCTCTTTATATTTATTAGAAAAGAACTTCAGAACCTCTCTTTTGATAAAAGTAGGTTTGTTGCACCAAGTACCATCAATTGTGAGCCCGTTTAACCGCGATTTACATATACGATTATTGATTATCCGATGAAAAAAAGCGCTATTCTCATCTCCTTCCGAAGCCCATTTAACCCGGGATTTTTGCTTGAGATCTAAAGCTCGATCCAGCTCAATGTCAAGCAGCTTCTGCTTGTACTCTAAATTCACGGCGAGCTCTTCCTCCGTTAACGACCTGACTTCCATTATATCCTCTAAATATGTCGACATGTCTTTTAACTGTGTATATTGTGCATTCACCTCCTGTTTTGTGCGTACAAGCCAGCTTTTAATGGCTTCTTTAAAGGACTTCAATTTCCCATTTGAATTGAAAAATTAATGGTTGTCATCTTAGTGGATTTTAAGGTCCAATAAGCTTTTATTAAAAAGGTGCATGTTATAATTGTCATTGGACAAAGTAAAATTGATCATTAATGTTTTTGACTAAAAAAATTGTCGGGAAGATATATATCATCGGCCCAATGAGAGCCCAAAGGAACATAAGTCATTGTCAGTAAAGTTGTCGGCTAGAGTGTGTCTACATATGTGATCGGCTCAATAATAGTAATTGGTTCTCAATTTGGTCCTATCACAAATTATCCTATTCAACATCCACTTAATAATATCGGCCCAATCACAAACAGCTATCATTTTCGGCCCAATCAATGATTTTTTTAAAAAAGGTATATATCGGCCACAATCAACAGTTAAATGAGCTAAACCTTTAAATGTGATTTTTTTTAAATAAGCGGCCCATGTGTTAAACTTGTATATGATATTATTTTTTAAAAGTCAAATTAGTTTGTTTCTAGTTTGCATGAGGGTTTGAAATACAATACAGTTCAAAGGACCAAATTTCAAGGTTTGATCATTCAAAGGTCCAGTTCACATGAATTTTGAACCAGGTCGGTTAGAAGTCGGGGAAGGTCGTTTGAAAGTCCATCAGTTCGTACGTAGTGAGTCAGGTCGTTTTGAATTTGATCCGGGTCATAGCAGTCTGCAAAGAATAATCACAGAATAATCACCAGTTCGAGTACCAGTTCGTTTCTATTAATTGATAAATCTTTAAACTGATTGTGTTTTGTTTGTGTGTTGTCAGGTGTTTCCCGAAGTATCATCTGATTATTGAAACATGGCTGAAGAGTTCTACAATGCGTTCGCGACACCCGTTGCCCCTGTAACCGCTGCTGAAGCGTTGTATAATGAGAATGAGACGGGAACTCATCAAAAACCACCGAAACTCATGTATATTGAAGATTTTCAGGGTTGGAAAAACCGATTTGAGAACTGGGTTCAAGCTTACAGATTTGATGCATGGTGTTCATTGCTAAAAGATTATGAGAAACCAAAGAATGAACGTGGATTAGAGAAGTGTTTTAATGATTTTACAGAAGCTGACAAGTTGAAATACACAAGTGAAAAGATGATGATCAGCATCCTTCAGCAAGCTGTTAAAGAAGATATTTTTGTGTTACTTCAACATAACGGAACAGCTAGATCCATCTGGGAGGCTTTGATTCAGAAATTCAGAGGGAGTGCTGATATGATCAAAAACAAAAAGGCGTTATTGAAAAAATCATTTGATATGTTTACAGCTTTCGATCATGAAACTACGAAACAAACCATTGATAGGTATTGTCATCTGGTATTGGAAATGGGTAGGTTGGATATAAAGAAAGAGGACGATGAGTGGGTCGACAAATTAGCTGAGGCGTTACCACAACATAAGTGGGGAACATATTTGATGGTTGTGAAACTTATGAGAAAGTCCGAAAGCATGAATTTGGCTCAGTTTATTCAGAAAATCGAAGAGCAGGAGCTGGATATTCAAAAGACAGCTATCATGACAAATCCAAATGCAAAGCAAGATGTCTGTCTGTACTATCGAGGGAACAAGTTTGAGGCCACTCCCAGTCAAAGTCCAAAGATTAGTACTGCATTCAGTGCTGATGGTTCTGCAAGTCCAAATGCAAGTACTACAACTCAAAGTGGTGGATCTACTTCATCATTCTCAAGCTTTGATCCAAACAGCAACACACCTAGCCCTCAGAAGCAAAATTCTACAAATTTGCAGTGTAATGTGACCTTGAACATTCAGAATGGTCAACATTTTTCTCCTGAGGTAGCAAAGCAACACATGGCATCTCTTGTCGCCATGTTAGAGTCGTATGATAGTTTGATTGCTGGAAGAATCGGTAATCCGATGCTCACAAAGGAAGATTACGACCAAATCGATGCAGAAGAGCTTGAGCTGATGGATGTGAAGTGGTGCTTAGCTAGTGCCTGCAGGAGAGCTGAAAAATTTCAACAGATTACTGGCAGAGACGAGTTTCGAGGAATGGCTACATCTCCACTTGGTTTTGACAAGTCAAAGGTTACCTGTTTCCGATGTAAAGGAAAGGGTCACTTTAAACGGGAATGTAAAAACCAAGAGTCAACTGGAAGTCAAGAAAAGAGCAATTATTATCAGAAATCAGTCTTTCATCAAATCAATCAAAAACCTCAACAAAAGGAACCGCAAACTGCTCATGGGAAAATGATTGAAGAAGCCAATAGGAAAGCTTATTGGTATAATAGACCAAAGTGATGAGTTTGTTGCACAGGGGTTTAGCTGGGATAAGTATATACCTAGTGGAACTAAACCAGATGTGGCATTAGTTACCAGAATTCTGGAACAAAATGAGGATTGTCAGAAAAGGATTCCGATATTTCCAGATCTTGGAAGTGATGTTGATACGAATGATGAGGAAGAGTATCTTAACAAATGTAGAAAAAGCATTGATCCTGACAGTTTTAATTTTTTCTATGCAGATAAAGTTGAGATGCTGAATCAGAAGAAGATTGTTCGATTGCAGAGAGAGCTAGAAGCAGCAAAGCTACTCACTGATGAAAAGGTGAAGACTGAAGCTGTAGAAACAAAAGATGAAGCAACTGCTGAGACTGCAATAGAGAAGATTGTTGAAATAGAAAAGGTGGTCGAGAAAATTGTCGAAGTCGAGAAACTCATGGAAGTTGAGAAAATAGTTGAAGTCGAAAAGATTGTCGAAAAGATTGTTGAGGTCGAGAAACTTGTTGAAATTGAAAAGACTGTCGAAGTCGAAAAGGTGTTTGAAGTTACTAAGCCCTGTGAGATATTTCAGAATTCGAGAAGACTGATAAAGACTGAAGTCGTTGAAGACTCGAAACTTAAGACTCGTCAACATCTGAGGGGGAGTCTGTTGGTGCAGTCATCTGTCGTCTTCGTCTTAATATCGAGTCTCGGGTTCGTTGCCGAATGGATCAAGCATGATGTCATCATATATGATGATGACATCATATTGATGACATCACATATTGCATCATCACATGAAATACTACACGAAACTGAATGTTCACAAAAGACAAAACAGAATGCATGTGCACATTGAAGTCAATATGGAATGCATGTGAAGACAAAAGTTTAAGGTTTCGCTTGAAAGGAATTAAGAGGTTTCGCTTGTAGTTAATGAGAAGGTTTCGCTTGAACAAGACATGTATGTTCAAGCGAAACATAAGTACTATATATAGGCTAGTGTCTAGTTCATTTGTAACAGAATTTGCCAAGTGATACCGAGGTGCTGCCGGTATTTCCTTTGACTGTAAACATTGTAAAATCAATATACAAGAGGATTAAAGTGTGAATCAAGCTGTTTTTACATCTGTTTCTTATTTTCCGCCTCTGAAACAGATTTGAGCTCTTCCGAATGACTCGTTTAGGTCACAATCCGATCCTACACCATTACCAAGAATCGATGATCTGTTCGATCAACTGCAAGGAGCTCGATTTTTCTCTAAAATCGATTTAAGATCAGGATATCATCAATTAAAGGTACAGGAAGAGGACATTCCTAAGACTGCATTTAGAACAACGTATGGCCATTATGAATTTACTGTCATGCCATTTGGTTGACCCAATACCCCAGCTGCATTTATGGACATGATGAACCGAATATGTAAGCCATATTTGGATAAATTCGTAATTGTTTTTATTGATGATATTCTAATTTACTCCAAGAGTAAAGAAGATCATGCAAAGCATTTGCACTTATTTTTAAGTCTATTAAGAAAGGAAAAGCTTTATGCTAAGTTTTCCAAGTGCGAGTTTTGGTTAGATCAGGTACAATTTCTTGGACACTTAGTTGATCATGAAGGAATTCATGTAGATCCAACAAAGATCGAAGCAATTACCAAGTGGAAAACCCCTGAATCGCCAACCGAGGTTAGAAGTTTCTTAGGATTGGCTGGTTATTATAGAAGATTCATTCGAGATTTTTCTAGAATAGCCATTCCATTAACTAAGCTAACCTCTAAATCCATTAAGTTTGAATGGGGACCAAAACAGGATGAAGCATTTTGTAACACCCTAGTTACTATTAAGCGATTTTTATATGTAATACCAACAATTAGATGTGTAGTTAAGACTACACATACTACAAAATACGGGATTATTAAAACTTTTACAAATCATAAGTTATTCTACATAACGTGATCGGGTTCGTCGTTAAAATTTACAACGAGGCAATGTGCGGAAGCATGAGTCTTTATCGTGTTCGGTTCTTCTTTGAGCTTGATCGTCTTCCGGCATCCAAGGTGTACCTACATTTCATAAACATGAAATGCTTTAGTCATACAGGGTTTAAAACGTGTCTAAACGAGTCCGAGAAACAATTGATAACAAAAACAAAAATTTCAACCTGACCTCCACCGTAAATTACGGTGGCACCGTAATTTACGGTGGCCACTGGTTTTACATGCCTCTACCGTAAACCAGTAGGGGGCCACCGTAAGGCTTTTCATCTCCACCGTAAATTACGGTGGCACCGTAATTTACGGTGGACCCTGCATCCAGTTTTCCATTTTTGCCGTAATTTGACACGAAATCTTCCGTATCTTTCAAACTGCTTGTCCGTTTGGCCTACCGTTTCTTCCTACGTGTTTGTAATTTGATTCTCCATCATTTGGAGTTAAAATCCGACATTCGGCTTAACAAAATTTAAGACTTCTAACTCTTCGGCTTATTACCCTTTATACCAAATTTTGACCCGGTTATGTATTTTATCAAACAAACGTATTTATTTGATTCCTATATTCCATACACTTCATCAAATAATTGTGATATACCATATTAGGTTCTAATCATAGGTTTATTCACAAATTAAACCCGTTTTCACTAGTATGCTTATTTTGACCCGTTAAGGATATTTTAAGCACTTTTAAGCTCAATTTCGCTTTCATTCTAATCTAGCGTTGTAACCTATATCTCTTATCTAGTACTCTTCCATCACAACTAAATGTGTGTTGGATTTAAAGTAGATATCTATGTGCTCCGAATTTATACTTCTTGAAATATCATTTTACGGCAAAGACTCATATGGAGTCTTTTGGCCCAAGAATTACATCTTTCACTACCCGTACCCGTTCTAAACTTTTGTTTAATCATAAGACTCCTTTCCAAACAACCTCTAAGAGTTGTTTGTTCAATTTAGCCTACAAGGGCGTTTTGGTCGATTTTGGTCCTTCTTTTACAATGAAGGGCTATCACCAATTATTCGACCAAATTAGCACTTTTACATACATCATAAATAAGCGTACCTGGCTCGGATCAACAAATAGACCCGATTTTAATACCTTGCTTTATATTCGCTAATTAAGAACGATGCGAATATCCATTGGATATCTATTCCTGTGAGCATATGACTCGACAAAAGAATCATTAGTCTATATAGTCAAAAGGTGTTGTCTACACCTTTTGACCCGTTTGGCCGAATTGACCATTTATCTTTGTGAAATGATATTTATTATCATCTCCTCTACATGACTCTTCCCGTTTAACACCGTACGGTAACTTTAAATATAAACCGTGTATTTCTTTCGACATAACATGACCAATTTATCGATTTACTTCTTTTTAACCATTATTATGGTTTCTATCATCTTTGATTTTCTTGTTCCGTTCGACTACACGACGGAACATCATATTTCAATTGTTTAGATATCTCATTCATAATTTATATGATAGGAAAACATTCCACAATTTAAGACTAGTGTAAGCTATACTTACCTTGCATCCGAATTATGCTTTTCCGCCATTCTTGCTTCGTTTGACCCGCTTCCTTTCCAAGCCTCCACCTAGCTTGTCAAGCGTCAAACTATCATCATAATTCGTAAGACGGTTATATTAGTCATCATTAATTATGACTATTCCATCTTACATATTTTCTATCACAATTACCATTCGATCTTATTAATGATCGGTTTGACTATTTAAAAGTCAAATCACCAATTAACACATATGATTGCACTATCAAGTTCACAAGACTTAATTAGGCACATTATCAACACTTAGTTCTCATTTAGGCATTTTAACAAACACCTAATGTGCATGATTTTACATATTTACTAACTAGTTCCTAAGTAGTTATTTTTACCAAGATTAACATCAAAATTCACCACTATCACTTATGATCAATTACTCAAACTTGCAAATTGTTCAAGTATCTTGTTCCTACTAGCAACTATGATGTTTTTAAACATGTGTACATCATCATCTTTACTACATAATCAAAACCCACTTGACACATGAGTGTATGATCATGGATTCACAACCATGAACATCAATTCAACAAGTACATGACTAGGGTTTACTCCTAGACATAGTTTCATCACTAATTTCACCTAAACAACAAACATGCATGTTCAGATTCGAGTTCTCTAGGTTTGCTCAGAATTTCAACTAGAGATTTCTCAAGAAATTTACATACCTCATGACTCCTTTTTCAATGGAGATCACTAATTCATACTCGGATTTTGATTTGGACTTGATTTGCCTCATCAATTTGATGAAACTGTGTTGATTAGGGTTTGACCCTTCTTGGTTGCCCCTGAGCTCGATCCAGAACACACACACTGTGTGTGTGTTTGTGTTTGTTTTTATTAAATAACTTTTCTAGTTATCCCGCTTTAACCCCTCGTGTTTGGTTCGTTATTAAGTAGGCCACAACCTACTTATTTCTTTTAACAATTTTCCCACTTATTAACTAGGTTAAATATTCCTAGTTAACTTAGCGGGTTCGGGAATATTTATGACTAAGTTTATTTTAGGTCCCGTTAACTCGGGCCTTCTAAGCTTTTATTTCTTAAAAGCTTTTATTCACTTTTTATTTATTATTAGGATTAATTATTTAAATCCTAATATTTACCGGGTGAATTTTTACCACTAAAGGTATTTTACCCGTCTTTACTATTAACGTGGTTTGATTACCAAAGCCGTTTTCGGGATGTTACAAGTCTACTCCCCTTAAAGAGGTTTCGTCCTCGAAACCTTTTCTTACTTAATTTATCGAGTTCGACTCCATGTATTTGCTCTCGATAATCAGTTAAGCATTTCTCATATCTTAACCAATTGTTAGTATTACCAGAAAAGTATGGTAATATTCTTTTGGTTATTAATCATCTACGTATCTTACATGACATTATGCGACTGGAAATAACGTAATCTCGTTATTTCCACTAGTTTAATTAACTTAGCGATATTCCTCGCTTTCATATACTATCGAATTCTTTATGAATCCATTACTTTGACCCGTTTAAAGGTTTCTAGTGAAATCTTTCACTTCTAGCGACAATTCCTTTTATTTTCAAATTTACTTATTCGGTTTAGTTATACCGAATTTACCGTTTACAAGCGAACCAAATTTCTTAACTTAAATTGCTGACTTTAACCGGTTTCATTAACTAGACTTATTTGTCCAGTTCCTTTTTACCGCTTGCTTGGTTATATTGTGATTCTACTTCACATTACATTTCTTGACCGTGATTGTGTTACATCATGTTTAATTTATATCAACCTTTCATTTTTGAGAATATCCCTTTTCGAATATACCATCTTGCGCCTATCAGTGTCAAGACTTGTATCTTTCACGCTTACTATTTAAATTCCTATCAGAATTTATGTTTGTAAGAACATTATTTCTTACTAAAACCGAAGTTTTAGTTTTAGGATCTTTTCTTTAACTTGTGTCAATCATCCATACTGGGATATTGACAGTCCGTAATTTAATCCTTTACAGTCTTAGTTTTTATGCGGGGATTCTTAACTGATTTCCTCGCTTTATTCCATCTAACCCGTAGGTTTTATCACTTAGCCTTATGGGCTATTTTTGATTAGACATTCACCTCTTTAAGGCGAAGTCCTTATAACTTCTTTCTAATCATGACCCGTGGGTCGTTTTAGTCCGTATATCTCTCATTTGTTTATAACCCTAAAGGTTATGTTGATCCCGTAGATCACTCTTTTTACTCGTGTCTTATTAAAATATATATTTGGTGTCAAAGCACTCTTTTTACGTTTGAAATTCATTTGTCTCAAGCTTACCGTTATCCGGCTTGCGCTTACTTACGCCTTCAAGCATTATACTTTATTCAACCCGTTCAATCTCAAAATAGTTGAATATATAATGATCAGAATTTCTGTTTACGAAATTTTTATCTTCTTTTAGTCATAACTCATAATCCGAGTCTTTTGACTTTAAATTCATGTTCTCGTTTCTCGGTTTACACATGTGTTTGATTCTTACCCATCAACCGGGTGTTTTACCAAAGTCGTTATTATTGCAATCCTCTCGGTATGCATTAAGACCTCGCTTCATTTTTATATTCTGACTTTGTCTTTAAGTTCGACGTTTTACAAAAACGACCCGTTAAGGGACATATTTGCATTTTCCGGGTTCGAGTGTAAGTACACCCCCTCCCAATGCATATCTAAATCATTTTACATGTTTACATTCTCCGGGTTCGAGTGTAAGTATCACTCCCTCCCAATACATATCTAAATCATTTTACATGTTTACATTCTCCGGGTTCGAGTGTAAGTATCCCTCCCTCCCAATATATATCTAAATCATTTTACATGTTTACATTCTCCGGGTTCGAGTGTAAGTATCACTCCCTCCCAATACTTGTCTAAATCATTTTACATGCTTGCGTTTTCTGGGTTCGAGTGTAAGTATCACTCCCTCCCAATACTTGTCTAAATCATTTTACATGCTTGCATTTTCTGGGTTCGAGTGTAAGTATCACTCCCTCCCAATACTTGTCTAAATCATTTTACATGCTTGCATTTTCTGGGTTCGAGTGTAAGTATCACTCCCTCCCAATACTTGTCTAAATCATTTTACATGCTTGCGTTTTCTGGGTTCGAGTGTAAGTATCACTCCCTCCCAATACTTGTCTAAATCATTTTACATGCTTGTGTTTTCTGGGTTCGAGTGTAAGTATCACTCCCTACCAATACTTGTCTAAATCATTTTACATGCTTGCGTTTTCTGGGTTCGAGTGTAAGTATCACTCCCTCCCAATACTTGTCTAAATCATTTTACATGCTTCTTTGTCCCTTCACCCGGGCTCATTATTCTGATGTAATACGCTCCCGTCACCCGGCTGTGCGTTTACATTTTTTTTATCAGATATTTTTGCTCATTTGATTCATTTGGGTACTTTTAAGTTAGTCCCATTCACCCCACCCTTACTACATCGGATGTAAACGTGTCCGCCATAATAAGTTCATGGTATCATATGCCGCTACTTACTTGGCCAGAGTAAGCGATTAAAACATGACACGCATGACCTTTTTACAGTTTTCACATCACGCCCTATGTAAGTAATACCTCTATCTGTTTTTCATGGAAACAATATCCCGGATAGGTTTTCTATTCAGGTCTTTCCAAGTTTTCAATCTACATATGCAACTTTCAATCTCTACATATTTGTTGCATATTACTATTTATGCAATAATTTAAAACGTGCACCTGATAATGCTTGCCCTAACGGGCTTCTCTTGCCATTAGCCTTGTTCGCGGTCGTTACGCGATTTAGTCCTTGATGGGCATGTTCCTCTTGTCATGCCTCGGACTGTTCCTCTATCACATCCTGCATTTGTTTAACCTTTGTCATCTTTAAATGTAAGTGTCCTTCAATCAAGACATTCACAAAGTTAGTAATGTCAACTTTACTAAATGCCCGTATCATAGTACAAGGCTTTTGTACTATATGTGTCAACGCACGAAATGTTGTTAACCATATCTATCATTTAATTTGGGGTAACGTGTATTTCACGATAACCCTATGTGTTGTTTACAACACTTTTATACGCTAAACGATTAACATACATACACTTACCGGATTTGCGATCAAGCCTCGAACCGAACACATTTGTCAACAACCTTGAGCTCTGATTACCAACTTGTAACACCCTAGTTACTATTAAGCGATTTTTATATGTAATACCAACAATTAGATGTGTAGTTAAGACTACACATACTACAAAATACAGGATTATTAAAACTTTTACAAATCATAAGTTATTCTACATAACGTGATCGGGTTCGTCGTTAAAATTTACAACGAGGCAATGTGCGGAAGCATGAGTCTTTATCGTGTTCGGTTCTTTTTTGAGCTTGATCGTCTTCCGGCATCCAAGGTGTACCTACATTTCATAAACATGAAATGCTTTAGTCATACAGGGTTTAAAACGTGTCTAAACGAGTCCGAGAAACAATTGATAACAAAAACAAAAATTTCAACCTGACCTCCACCGTAAATTACGGTGGCACCGTAATTTACGGTGGCCACTGGTTTTACATGCCCCTACCGTAAACCAGTAGGGGGCCACCGTAAGGCTTTTCATCTCCACCGTAAATTACGGTGGCACCGTAATTTACGGTGGACCCTGCATCCAGTTTTCCATTTTTGCCGTAATTTGACACGAAATCTTCCGTATCTTTCAAACCGCTTGTCCGTTTGGCCTACCGTTTCTTCCTACGTGTTTGTAATTTGATTCTCCATCATTTGGAGTTAAAATCCGACATTCAGCTTAAAAAAATTTAAGACTTCTAAGTCTTCGGCTTATTACCCTTTATACCAAATTTTGACCCGGTTATGTATTTTATCAAACAAACGTATTTATTTGATTCCTATATTCCATACACTTCATCAAATAATTATGATATACCATATTAGGTTCTAATCATAGGTTTATTCACAAATTAAACCCCTTTTCACTAGTATGCTTATTTTGACACGTTAAGGATATTTTAAGCACTTTTAAGCTCAATTTCGCTTTCATTCTAATCTAGCGTTGTAACCTATATCTCTTATCTAGTACTCTTCCATCACAACTAAATGTGTGTTGGATTTAAAGTAGATATCTATGTGTTCCGAATTTATACTTCTTGAAATATCATTTTACGGCAAAGACTCACATGGAGTCTTTTGGCCCAAGAATTACATCTTTCACTACCCGTACTCGTTCTAAACTTTTGTTTAATCATAAGACTCCTTTCCAAACAACCTCTAAGAGTTGTTTGTTCAATTTAGCCTACAAGGGCGTTTTGGTCGATTTTGGTCCTTCTTTTACAATGAAGGGCTATCACCAATTATTCGACCAAATTAGCACTTTTATATACATCATAAATAAGCGTACCTGGCTCGGATCAACAAATAGACCCGATTTTAATACCTTGCTTTATATTCGCTAATTAAGAACGATGCGAATATCCATTGGATATCTATTCCAGTAAGCATATGACTCAACAAAAGAATCATTAGTCTATATAGTCAAAAGGTGTTGTCTACACCTTTTGACCCGTTTGGCCGAATTGACCATTTATCTTTGCGAAATGATATTTATTATCATCTCCTCTACATGACTCTTCCCGTTTAACACCGTACGGTAACTTTAAATATAAACTGTGTATTTCTTTCGACATAACATGACCAATTTATCGATTGACTTCTTTTTAACCATTATTATGGTTTCTATCATCTTTGATTTTCTTGTTCCGTTCGACTACACGACGGAACATCATATTTCAATTGTTTAGATATCTCATTCATAATTTATATGATAGGAAAACATTCCACAATTTAAGACTAGTGTAAGCTATACTTACCTTGCATCCGAATTATGCTTTTCCACCATTCTTGCTTCGTTTGACCCGCTTCCTTTCCAAGCCTCCACCTAGCTTGTCAAGCGTCAAACTATCATCATAATTCGTAAGACGGTTATATTAGTCATCATTAATTATGACTATTCCATCTTACATATTTTCTATCACAATTACCATTCGATCTTATTAATGATCGGTTTGACTATTTAAAAGTCAAATCACCAATTAACACATATGATTGCACTATCAAGTTCACAAGACTTAATTAGGCACATTATCAACACTTAGTTCTCATTTAGGCATTTTAACAAACACCTAATGTGCATGATTTTACATATTTACTAACTAGTTCCTAACTAGTTATTTTTACCAAGATTAACATCAAAATTCACCACTATCACTTATGATCAATTACTCAAACTTGCAAATTGTTCAAGTATCTTGTTCCTACTAGCAACTATGATGTTTTTAAACATGTGTACATCATCATCTTTACTACATAATCAAAACCCACTTGACACATGAGTGTATGATCATGGCTTCACAACCATGAACATCAATTCAACAAGTACATGACTAGGGTTTACTCCTAGACATAGTTTCATCACTAATTTCACCCAAACAACAAACATGCATGTTCAGATTCGAGTTCTCTAGGTTTGCTCAGAATTTCAACTAGAGATTTCTCAAGAAATTTACATACCTCATGACTCCTTTTTCAATGGAGATCACTAATTCATACTCGGATTTTGATTTGGACTTGATTTGCCCCTTCAATTTGATGAAATTGTGTTGATTAGGGTTTGACCCTTCTTGGTTGCCCCTGAGCTCGATCCAGAACACACACTGTGTGTGTGTTTGTGTTTGTTTTTATTAAATAACTTTTCTAGTTATCCCGCTTTAACCCCTCATGTTTGGTTCGTTATTAAGTAGGCCACAACCTACTTATTTCTTTTAACAATTTTCCCACTTATTAACTAGGTTAAATATTCCTAGTTAACTTAGCGGGTTCGGGAATATTTATGACTAAGTTTATTTTAGGTCCCGTTAACTCGGGCCTTCTAAGCTTTTATTTCTTAAAAGCTTTTATTCACTTTTTATTTATTATTAGGATTAATTATTTAAATCCTAATATTTACCGGGTGAATTTTTACCACTAAAGGTATTTTACCCGTCTTTACTATTAACGTGGTTTGATTACCAAAGCCGTTTTCGGGATGTTACAAGTCTAATACCAAAGGAGTATACATCCGGGGAGAGACCAAGTGGTGATCTCTCCCCCACACAATAGAACTCACAGGGAACTCTCAAATGAGCTCACCCTTTCTCTAACTCTCTTTCTAGTTTGCAAATAACAAGTGTTAGTATTTATACCCACACCCACTTGTCTAGCAAACACACACAGTCAAATACATAATCCTCTCGTTTGACCACTTCAAACGAGCGGGTCAATACACATTTGTTTGACCGTTTCATTAACTATTACATATTCAGCATAAAATAAATCTAATCTATTCGACAAGCATCAGATACAAAATCTACATCAACAATAAATATAGGATGTCACAAATTGAAGCTACATTATCAGCTATTGTTCTAAGATATGCTATAAACACTTGATTTTGAATGTTTCAATGTTTATCATATTAGGATAATTCCGGTAATTTGATGTTTTAGTTGGTATTTATTGTCACGGCCCCCGGCCCGGTTTGACCCGTTCTAGGAGCCGCGGGACAGAAATCCTGCGCTACTTTATTTATTGTGAGTTTAGCAGCGGAAATTTTATTTAAAGGATCGGCTAAGTTAAAACTTTTCCCGATTATTTTATTTCACAATTCGGGATAAAACCCCGATAATTTACAATAACAAGTTCTTATTGATAAAACATATTTCTTTATTTTATATTGAGCCACTATCTTAAGCTTGAAATGCTTCCCCCGCATTATTCCTGAATTACAGCAGATCACCTGAAATATGTTTGAAAAAGATTTTGTCAGCGGGGAAATACTGAGTGAATTATTCTAGTTACTGGAAAATGACACATTTGTTATAATTTACAGTGTTAAGATCTTTTACAATGTTTCTGATATCAACCAACTACCCACAGTACTTTACCACTCGACCCATTGGCCCACCTGTCCAATGGTGTCTGTGATTATGGTCATATCACCCAATGGCTGCCCCAATGGTGACGATTATCAAGTAATGTGCACAATACCCCACATACCGGCTGTAACTTGGTGATTACATAAACTTAATCACTGTAAGTTATAATTCTGAAAATAATTTGGAGTATTGTAAACAGTTAACAACTCACAAACTGTGAGAAAAGAGTTTATAAAAGAGGAATAACTCACATTGCAGATTTAGTACTGACAGAATATGATTTTAGCCCTGTTAACCTAATTTCAACAATAATGCACACAAAACAGGGTTAGTGATCAATACAGCAGTTACGATAACTCACGAGATCAAATTCTCACAATGAACGACAAAGTGCAATACTTCAACTCATTTATCGAATTAACGACAAACGATAAAGCATAATACTTCAACTCATTTATCGAATTATCGACAAATGACAAAGTATAACCCAATGCGGGTGGCACTTAGACATTCTTTGGATATATTGATCCCGGAAAATGAATCGTAATAGCGATCGAGTAATTACCCTGTTCCGCGGCAGCACCTCGTGTGTAGTGTGTGTTTAATTTGTAGTAAATCGGCCTAATAACGACGCACAGAAGGTTTCTGAGTGACGTTTTAACATCAATAGTCGACTGCCAAGGTCGGCTATTTATAGCCCAAAATTCGACTCGCATACGGACCGTATGCCTGTACCCTTGCGGTCCGTAAGGGAGCCAGTTGGCTTACGGTCCGTAAGGACTTTCCTTTACGGTCCGTAAAGGGTGCGTTTTAGCTTGTAGCCTAGCCTTCTTAGTGATATAGGTCTGCTGAATCATTCACAATCGAATTTCCATAATTTACAACGCGATTTTAAGGTTAAATATCAATTAGGGTTTAGCCCCCCTAAGTTTTAGGGGCCCTGATCCTGATTCTGATTATTCCGGAAATTTCAGGGTTTATGCCAAATCACGTGGGTGTCTCAATTAGGGTTTCCTTATTGACTAATTATCATTCTAATTATTAATTTTAATGAGAGTTGTTACATCCTCCCCACCTTATAAAAATCTCGTCCTCGAGATTCATTGGAATAGATGAGGATACTTGCGCTTCATTTCTGACTCCAATTCCCAAGTGTATTCTGGTCCTCTCTTGGAATTCCATTTGACTTTTACCAGTACAAGTCGCTTGTGTTTGAGGAATTTAACTTTCCGGTCTTCTATTTGTAAAGGTTTTTCTATGAATTTCAACTTCTCATTTACCTCTATGTCTTGAAGAGGTACTACCAGAGATTCGTCTGATAAATATTTCTTGAGATTGGATACATGAAATACATCATGTACTCCAGCTAGTTCTTCTGGTAGCTGTAAGCGATAAGCAACTGGTCCGATTCGTTGAATCACTGGAAATGGTCCAACATATCGGGGACTCAGTTTTCCTTTCTTACCGAATCTTACAACTCCTTTCCAAGGAGATACTTTTAACAGTACTTTGTCTCCTATTTGGAATTCAAGTGGTTTGCGACGATTGTCTGCATAGCTCTTCTGGCGATCTCTGGCTGTTTTCAATCTTTCCTTGATTTGAGTTATCTTGTCTGTGGTTTCTTGAACAATTTCTGGACCTGATAATTGACTTTCTCCTATTTCCGCCCAACATACAGGTGTTCTGCATTTGCGTCCATACAATGCCTCGAATGGAGCGGCTTCAATACTTGAGTGATAACTATTGTTATAGGAGAATTCAATTAAGGGTAAATGGTTATCCCAATTTCCTCCAAAGTCAATTACACATGCTCGGAGCATGTCTTCCAGAGTTTGGATCGTCCTTTCACTTTGTCCGTCTGTTTGTGGATGGTATGCAGTACTTAGATTGAGTCGGGTTCCCATTGATTCTTGGAAACTTGTCCAAAATCGGGAAGTGAAACGACTATCTCTATCCGACACAATGGAGAGCGGGACTCCATGTAGGGATACTATTTCATCCACATATAGCTTGGCTAATCCTTCCATGCTAAAGGTTTCTTTTATTGGTAGAAAATGAGCGGATTTGGTTAATCGGTCCACAATTACCCAAATGGCATCATTACCTTTTCTAGTCTTGGGTAACTTAGTAACAAATACAAGCATTTCTAACTGTTGTAATAAACCTGAGGGTTTCTGGTGTTCGGCTTTAACTTGTGAACAGGTTAAACACTTAGATACGTATTCAGCTATATCCTTTTTCATTCCTATCCACCAGAAATTCTTTCTTAAATCTTGGTACATCTTATTATTTCCTGGGTGTACAGTATACCTAGATTTATGAGCTTCTTCTAAAATTTTCGATCTTAAATTTCCTTGTTTAGGTACCCAAATTCTGCTTTTGTGGAATTTCCAAATTCCATCATTTCCTTGTTCCAATTCTTTTAGGTAACCTTTTATTCCTTCGGCATCGTCCTTGATTGCCGTTTCATGAATTTCTTTCAATTGTTTCATTAAATCTACTTGTAGACTTATTCTAAGAGCACGGACTCGTCTTTGCTTGTCATGATATTTACGACTTAAGGCATCTGCTACTACGTTTGCCTTTCCTTCGTGATATTGAATATCACAGTCGTAATCACTCAAGACTTCCATCCATCTTCTTTGCCTCATGTTTAACTCTTTTTGCCCAAATATATATCTTAAACTCTTATGATCTGTATAAACAGTAAACTTACTTCCATACAGATAATGTCTCCAAATCTTAAGGGCAAAAACTATAGCTCCTAATTCTAAATCATGAGTCGTATAGTTTTCTTCGTGCTTTTTCAATTGTCTAGAGGCATATGCAATTACTTTCTTGCGTTGCATCAACACACATCCGTATCCCAGTTTTGAAGCATCATAATATACTTCAAAATCTTCTGTTCCTTCTGGTAAGGCTAAGATTGGCGCATTGGTTAATTTCTGCTTTAAGATTCTAAAGGCTTCTTCTTGCTTAGGTCCCCACTCAAACTTAGTGGCTTTACAGGTTAGCTTAGTTAATGGTACAGCTATCTTGGAAAAATCCTTAATAAACCGTCTATAATAACCGGCTAAACCTATAAAACTTCTAATTTCCATTGCAGTTTGTGGAACCTTCCAGTTGGTAATGGCTTCGATCTTAGCAGGATCTACGTGAATACCTTCATGATTCACCATGTGTCCTAAAAATTGTACTTCTTGTAGCCAAAATTCACACTTCGAGAATTTAGCGTACAACTTTTCTTTTCTTAACAAAGTTAAGAGTGCATGCAAGTGTTGACAATGCTCGACTTGACTTTTGGAATAAATGAGTATATCGTCAATGAACACGATTACAAATTTATCCAAATATGGTTTACAGATTCTGTTCATCATGTCCATGAATGCAGCTGGGGCATTTGTTAATCCGAAGGGCATGACTGTAAACTCATAATGACCATATCTAGTTCTGAAAGCAGTTTTAGGTATGTCCTCTTCTTGTACTTTCAATTGATGATATCCGGATCTTAAGTCTATTTTAGAAAAATACCTAGCTCCTTGTAATTGATCGAAAAGATCATCAATCCTAAGTAATGGGTATTGATTCTTAATTGTAACCTTATTCAATCCCCTATAATCGATACACATTCTCATCGATCCATCTTTCTTTTTCACAAACAACACTGGTGCACCCCAAGGGGATGAACTAGGTTGTATGAATCCTTTGCTTAGTAATTCATCTAATTGCTTTTTCAATTCTAGCATTTCGGTAGGAGCTAATCGATAAGGTGCCTTGGCTATCGGTGTAGTTCCTGGAATTAGATGAATCCTAAATTCTACCTCTCTATCTGGTGGTAACCCAGGTAAACCTTCTAGGAATACATCTGGGTATTCTGAGACTACAGGAATTTCCTTGAGTTCTTTTCCTTTAGTACAAATGATTATTGGAATCATATATACTATTCCTCGTTTCCGTTCATAATTAGTAACTTTCATTACTGATATGAACTTTAACGGTTTCCGAGGTTTATCTCCTGAAATCTTGATTACTTCTCCCGTAGGTGCTTGAATTTCTATAGAGTTCCGATCACAAATGATTTGAGCATGGTTGGCTATTAACCAATCCATTCCTAACACAACATCAAACTCAGCTAATTTCATAGGCAATAGGTTTGCAACAAATTTATGACCTGAGAGTTCTATTTCTACTTTTTGCAAAACCTGATTAATTTCTATGGAATTCCCATCTGCAGTTTCGACTGTAAAAATCTGCCTAACGGTAGTCAATGGTAACTTAAGAGCTTGACAGAATGAAGTATTTATAAAACTTTGGTTTGCACCAGAGTCAAATAATACTTTCGCATAGACGTTGTGAACTAAAAACGTACCGGCTATCACATCCGGAATGAGCTCGGCTTCTTGAGTAGTTAGCTGAAAAGCTCTGGCGTTCTTTTTAACAGTTCCTTCGACTAGTTTGCCCTTGTTATTGGTGATTCTATTCAGTTTAGGACATTCGGTTTTGTAATGTCCTGTTTCCCCACAGTGAAAACAGGTTACAGTTTTCTTCTTACAATTCTCTTCACTATGGCCTACAGATTTGCAGAAGTTACAAATTGCATTGCATTTTCCAAAGTGCTTCCTTCTGCAATTTCTGCAAAATGGCGGGATTGAAGATTGTCTCGCTCCTTTCTTCTTGAAATTACTACTATTATCCACCCTAAATCCTTGGGAAATTTTCTGAGCCAATTCTTTCTTCCTATCTTCATCTCTTGTGCGTATCTGTTCGTCGGTTAGGGTGTTGGCTAATTCTACTGCATCGTCAATAGTACGAGGTCTCGCAGCCTTAACGATATTGCGAATTTCGCTAATTAATCCCCAAATATATCGAGAAATGAGTACTGGTTCTGGCGAAGCCAGGTTAGGTACCACTCTCGCATATTCGAAGAATGTCGAAGTATAACCACGACAATCTACCCCGGTCATTCGATGATTGAGGAACTTATTTGCCATTTGTTCCTTCTCATACTCAGGACAGAATTTTCTTTCAACAAGATTCTTAAATTCTTCCCAAGTCATAGCATAAGCTACCTGTCTTCCTTTGGCCTGTAGCACTGTGTTCCACCATTCTAGTGCTCCTTCTTTAAACAGATTTGAGGCATACATGACTTGATCTTCTTCAGCACATTTACTTATTGCAATTACTGCTTCGGTTTTCTCTAACCATCGCAGTGTTGCAGTTGCTCCTTCGTTGCCTGCAAATTCAGCGGGTTTACAAGCAAGGAATTCTTTGAAAGTGCAACCAGGTGTTACAGCCTTTCGCTTTTTAGGGCGCGGCGTGTGCTGAGATTCATTGTCATGATTAACATGATCATTGCCCCCGTTTATACTATTACTGAAATTATTCTCACTAGTATGTTTACTAGGAATGATATGTTGCGGATCGTTTGGACTTTTTATAGCAGCAACGAATATTGGAATTGCGTTGGCTACCCCTTGAGCAACAATATTTTCAATATCTTGTTTGGTCATATATTGATCTTCTGGGTGTTGCTCCGATTGATTAACTTCATTTACTGGTTCGTTACTATTATTTGCCATCTGATGATAATTTATTATGAGTAATTAGCAATTAGCAATTTATACAAATAATTGAACAATTTATAACACATAAAGTCAAAATTATCGATTTCTCGATTTCATTTCATATCAGTATAGTATGCATCAATACACACCGATATTTTACAATGTTTTATTTGTTATGTTACAACTGGTTTCACTATTTACTTTTACTATTATACAAAGATAGCTTTACCACCCTCCTACTTATCATTCTAAAAACGAAGTTCCCTCTCGTCATACTTCCAAGCAATCTGTCCCCCTATCTCCCTAATCCTATTCCCTGCATCCATCAACTCTTCACCAAAATGGCGAAGTTCAGCCAGATTTTCATTGCTCATTGGTGGATTAGGTAGGGGTTCTGGGTCGAATTGCGGAAGAAAGGAATAAGGGTCGTTGACAATATTTTGAAATTGCCAATCATTTGTCCACCATTCTTCCATTTCTACAGGTTGGAAGTGTACGATTGGATCTGGTATTGTTGGCCCAGAGTTCATAGGAAGTGGATTTTCGATAGGATAGGTAAAAATATTCGTATTGACAGGCTGTAAAGTATCACAGTTTGCCAATAGAATATCTATCTGCTCCTGAAAAGTTAACCTTTGGTTTTGGTTGGAACTCTCCCCAATTTCTACCTGAGTTGGTCTAGAACCTTGCCCTATTTCTGTTTCTATTTCTTGAGAATATTTATCAAACTGTTCCTCCATTTGCCTAGACTCGTCATTGGCTTCAGTTTCCTTTTCTTGCTGATTAGGGTTTTCCTGGATTATAATTGCCTTTCCTTTTCCTAAAGGGTTGTTATTTCTAGAAGGTTTTGTAAGTGGCTTTTTCTTACGTATACGGCTTCCCCACACATAATTTTTCTTTTTCTTTCTTTTTGGTTTGGTCAATGGTAGAGTAGGGAATTTTACAGGTTGGTCCACATCAGCAAAATATCCCGTAAATTCATGAGAAACTTCTATATTCACTAGGTACAGATTGAGGTTCTGAAAAGCTTCAGATATCTCGTTCATGCTGTGTAGCATATATGCAAAATGCACAAAATATCAAGTTAAAACTTTGGAGCAAAGTTTAACAAATAAACATGGAAGTTTTATTGCACACTATTCAGGGAAATACACTCAGATTTATTTTACTAAATTTTATTTATTTATTTATTTATTGGGGAGTGCTGTTTGCTAAATTTAGGGCATCTGGAGATTTGCATGTTCTGCCACAGTGGCTAGCATATACAAATTTGCCCATTTTTCATCGAGTTTATCTTCCCAAGGTGATTTCTTAATTAATTCCTGGGTTTCCTTTTTAATCTTCTTTTCTCTGATTTGCTCCTTACTTTTCTTAATAATCATATTCCTTTTTCTAGAAGAAAGCGGATATTCATAATTCGCTTTTTGCACAAATATTCCTTCTTCAGGAATTGTAGGGAGCTTTGAAAATTTAATTTTGGATGAACTTCCCTCTTTGTAAATTGATCTATCTAATTTAAGATAGATATCTTGCAACTTTTGTTTACCCATACTGTAATTAACAAATAATCAGTTAAAAGCACATAAACACATAATCACGTAATAGTAATCAGGAAAATTAAGTATCGTTTAAATACTTAATTAGCTTAACTTAGTGGCTCTGATACCACCTTGTTTCTGTCACGGCCCCCGGCCCGGTTTGACCCGTTCTAGGAGCCGCGGGACAGAAATCCTGCGGTACTTTATTTATTGTGAGTTTAGCAGCGGAAATTTTATTTAAAGGATCGGCTAAGTTAAAACTTTTCCCGATTATTTTATTTCACAATTCGGGATAAAACCCCGATAATTTACAATAACAAGTTTTTATTGATAAAACATATTTCTTTATTTTATATTGAGCCACTATCTTAAGCTTGAAATGCTTCCCCCGCATTATTCCTGAATTACAGCAGATCACCTGAAATATGTTTGAAAAAGATTTTGTCAGCGGGGAAATACTGAGTGAATTATTCTAGTTACTGGAAAATGACACATTTGTTATAATTTACAGTGTTAAGATCTTTTACAATGTTTCTGATATCAACCAACTACCCACAGTACTTTACCACTCGACCCATTGGCCCACCTGTCCAATGGTGTCTGTGATTATGGTCATATCACCCAATGGCTGCCCCAATGGTGACGATTATCAAGTAATGTGCACAATACCCCACATACCGGCTGTAACTTGGTGATTACATAAACTTAATCACTGTAAGTTATAATTCTGAAAATAATTTGGAGTATTGTAAACAGTTAACAACTCACAAACTGTGAGAAAAGAGTTTATAAAAGAGGAATAACTCACATTGCAGATTTAGTACTGACAGAATATGATTTTAGCCCTGTTAACCTAATTTCAACAATAATGCACACAAAACAGGGTTAGTGATCAATACAGCAGTTACGATAACTCACGAGATCAAATTCTCACAATGAACGACAAAGTGCAATACTTCAACTCATTTATCGAATTAACGACAAACGATAAAGCATAATACTTCAACTCATTTATCGAATTATCGACAAATGACAAAGTATAACCCAATGCGGGTGGCACTTAGACATTCTTTGGATATATTGATCCCGGAAAATGAATCGTAATAGCGATCGAGTAATTACCCTGTTCCGCGGCAGCACCTCGTGTGTAGTGTGTGTTTAATTTGTAGTAAATCGGCCTAATAACGACGCACAGAAGGTTTCTGAGTGACGTTTTAACATCAATAGTCGACTGCCAAGGTCGGCTATTTATAGCCCAAAATTCGACTCACATACGGACCGTATGCCTGTACCCTTGCGGTCCGTAAGGGAGCCAGTTGGCTTACGGTCCGTAAGGACTTTCCTTTACGGTCCGTAAAGGGTGCGTTTTAGCTTGTAGACTAGCCTTCTCAGTGATGTAGGTCTGCTGAATCATTCACAATCGAATTTCCATAATTTACAACGCGATTTTAAGGATAAATATCAATTAGGGTTTAGCCCCCCTAAGTTTTAGGGGCCCTGATCCTGATTCCGATTATTCCGGAAATTTCAGGGTTTATGCCAAATCACGTGGGTGTCTCAATTAAGGTTTCCTTATTGACTAATTATCATTCTAATTATTAATTTTAATGAGAGTTGTTACATTTATTATTAGAATGTTACATATGATTTTGAAAAAGGAAAAACTATAACAGAAATGTTTTATACAATTTTAGGATTTCGTAACTTTATTGGAGTGTTTATATAATTTTGCAATTTTATTGAAATGTATATGTCATGAAAAAGGAATATTGGATTTTAATAATCTCAATTATTCGCTGTTGGCCGCCAACCGTCTCAACTTCAAAACTAACCACTGGCAGTCCCAACCTATTGACTAATTGGCCACCAATGTACTCTAACTAACAGAACCCTAACACCGTTAGTCTTCGGTCGCCAGAAAACCGTTTTTTGACTAGAAAAAGGTTTCTAAATGTCCGTTCTAAGGTTACAGAGAGGTTTGAGACGAAAATGTTTAATTTTCCGGCCAAAAAGTTGAGTTTTCCGGCAAAAAAAAAAAGTTTTCTGGCGAAAATTGAGTTTTACGGCGACTTCAATAATTATGTTTTTACTATAAAAAGCTCCTAAAGGTCCGTAATAAGGTTAAAAAGAGGTTTGGGACGGAAATGCTGAGTTTTCGAGCCAAATATGAGTTTTCCGGCCAAAAATGATTTTCCGGCGACCGGAGACTTAACGGCATTAGGGTTTTGTAAGTCAGGGTCTATTGGAGGCCAATATGTTAATAGTTGGGACTATTAGCGGCCAACAACGAATAGTTGAGATTATTAAAATCCAATATTCCCATGAAAAAATGGGAAATGTGGAAACAGATGTGGTAGCAAATATTCAATATGGTTGCTAAATGGTAGCAGATATTTAATGCAAGCGGTGGCTACTTGGTAGCAAATGTTCAATACTAAAACTAAATGGTAGCAAATTGGTGGCTATATAGTGTTAATGTTGGTGGCTAAATCGTACCAAAACCATGGCAAAACAACCGTAGCAATTCCGTAGCAAAAAATCCTGGTCATGTGGCAAACAAGGAGCGGTCACATATTATTTTGACCGTTTTTGTGGTGGCAAAAATCTGATAGCAACATATAAAAGTGGTAGCTATTTGGTGGCAGCAGAGCAATTGACACAGGTGTTTTTGTCACCGCACTTTCAGTAGTTGCTGACCAATGGCAACATGTGGTGGAAAAAAACCCTATTTTCTAGTATTCCAACAAAGGGGTTGTTCCAGATTTATTGGGTTTCTTTTGAATTGGGTGTATAGGCATTATAGTCTACTAGAGATTGATATGATCGGGTGGTTCCGCTGGTAGCACAAGGATACTCCACTGATCCGTCAGTGATTCAAATTAGCTATTAAAAAAAGATTCATGTAATTTTTGTGTATATATTTCTCAACTCACTTGTTCATTAATAAACAATAAAAAAAAGTGAAAAAAGTAGAGGAGAAAACACTTGAGATGAGCTACTATTGAGATTATTGATCAAAGGTAGTTGTTGGAACAGACTGCCTGCTATGATGCCAAGTTATATATAATTGTAAAACTCAAAACGAATTGCATAACTACCTAATTAACAGTCTGCTCTAAGAATTTCCTTTAAATACACACTTGATAAACCAAAGTAATGTGAAACAGAATGATGTTTTTATCTGGTTTTGTAAGCTAAACGACACTAAGGAATGAAGTAGGTTTGGGAGGTGCTGGTATTTTTACCGTCCCTTCAAGCATCAACACCACTCTCTTCATCGAAGGGCGAAGAGATGGCTCCTCTTGAAGACACCAAAGCCCTATTTTGACCATTTGTTCGAATCTCTTCTTTTCTACATCCTCATCATAATCTACAAGTTTCAATAAATCATCTGCTTCATAACAGTCATACACCCAGTCTTCAAGAATGGCTTCACTCTCAGGAAGATTGTTGTCCACATTCCTCCGACAACATAAAATATTAAACAAAACAATCCCGAAGCTATATACATCCACCTTAACCGTTATAGGTAGCCCCTTGTGCCATTCAGGTGCAAGATAACCCCTTGTTCCTCTTATCAAGGTGGAGGTTCTGGATTGATCATGTTCAAGTAGTTTAGCCAACCCAAAATCAGAAATCTTGGCGCATCCATACTCGTCCATGAGGATATTCTGAGGCTTAATGTCACAGTGAATTATAGGCTTTTCACATTCTTCATGTAGGTAAAGGATACCATGAGCTACATCAACCGCCATTCTAATTCTTTGCATCCAACACGGTTTTGGCTTGCTTTCTTCGGGTGCGAATAGTATATTTGCAAGTGATCCTTGAGTCATGTACTCAAAAACTAGTAGCCTTTTTGGACCTTCACAGCAGTACCCGAGTAGTCTTGTTAGGTTACGATGGTGTGTTCTCCCAATCACTTTCATTTCGGTTTGAAATTCTCGTTCCCCTTCTTGTGCTAGTTCTTCTTTTAACTTCTTCACCGCAACATCTCTCATTGTGCTCTCTATGATACCTTTGTAAACTATCCCAAATGATCCGCTACCCAACTCTTCTTTAAAACCATCTGTGATTTTCTCTAACGCAGCATAAGAAAATGCCCGAGGCCCCGTGTCCTCGAGTAATTGGACATCTAGATTCTTAGATATCTTTTTGTATGCCCAAACTTGCGTTTTGTAAACAATTACTCCAGAAACTAGCAAAACAAGTACAGCAAATGAGATGAGTGAAATCCCGATAACCATGATCATCTTTTGTTGCGCTTTCTTGACATGAGTTGAGTGATCAGTTCGATTCGCTCCATTATTTAGAGAAGATGTGTATAGTTTAATAAACCCAACAGTTGACTCGGTATTGCTCACTTCCACATATCTTAATGGTAGCCCCTGCAACTTGCATTCCTGTCCGGTGAACAATGCCACCTCGCAGTTACAGTCGTTTAAGCAAACAGATGAACAGTCTTCTCCGGTTGATGCTTTAAGGATGAGATACGCAGCATCTTCCCAACGAGCACGATCCAAATTTGTCATCTGGATTTCCGTATTAGCATCCTGAATCTTGCAGCTTTCTACGGTGTCTTTTCTCGTGCAACCCAAAGTCCAACGCTTTGGATTTACAACTTCAAATCCCGGTACACATTGACATCTTGCATCATCTATTGTGCCCAAACAATACCCATTTAAGCCACAAAGACCCTTCACTGCACACTTGTTTGGTGAGGATTCCCATATGACGGATCCATTCTTGTTTATGTCACTTAGATCATGAGAATACAATCTAAGGATTCCATCCACATCCAATTTCATGACATAAATAGCATCTTTTGTAGGATATCCTCCTTGAGTTAGATTACGGATCAAAAAGGTTGAATTTTGCAACATATACAAAAAACCACTGGAATCCAGATTCAGTGTCACGTTAGGTCCAGCTTTAAATGTGCCGGTATTCCAGTAAGATGTATTTGGACCATTATCAGTCCCTCTGTTTGGGTACTGCACAAGGTTCCCATCGGTTTGCATACTGAGCTGGAACACACCAATTGACTGGTCGGTCTCCGAGACACCTGAATACAAACTTTGGCCAGGTAGGAGACGTTGTCCAGGCAAAAGGGTGTCCGTCGGGTGGTCAAAGGTTTGCCAAAGTACCGTCCCTGTGGAATCGTAGAGCACAAAGTTGCCGGAATCTTGCATGGAAGCAAAAGAAGCACCAACAGTATCAAATAAACTGATTTGCTGACCCTGTGTTTGTTCCACAGCGAGCCTTCCATCAGATGTGAATCTCAAAGTAGCATTACTTGAGAACGGAAGGGTGTCACGACTAGCCGTCCAGACGACAGTCCTTTCTGGAATTCCAGCAATATATATACCAATCGCGTAGCCGCCTGTTTGTGGGTAGAAACCGAATGCGTATAATCTGGATGGCGACAACCAAGAGGTGGTGGCACCAGTAGGCTTTAAAGAAGAACCTCTGGTTAAATTGGATTGGGATTTTGCTGTACTAAAGGCAAGGGAAGTAGTGAGCACAAAGGCAATTAAGCTCGCCATATGTGATAGGGAAGTCAACATTTCTTTAAATTGTAATATGCAATAACACCATTCATTGTTCATCTCTTTTATAACAAAAAGAAAGTAATTGGAACGCAAGTCTATTCTCTTTTCCACATTTTAGTTAATGGCCGTATTGGAGGGGGTTGGGAGACTTTTCAATTTATTAGCAAATGGAAGTCAAAAGTTAGAAATGATTTCTCAGTATTCAATACATAGTAGATATATATTATATTATATATTATATATTATATATTATTTATTATATAATTATATATTATATAATATATATTATATTATATATTATATATTATATATTATATTATATAATTAATAGAAAGTGACTATGAACAGTAGTTTAAGTTTTTTTTAATAATTTTTTTTGCTTTTTATTATTTTGCTGTTTTAGCACTTTAATTGGTTTTAAAATATTTCTTTTATAATACAACTTATTAGATGCGATCAAGCATCCGTTATCAAACAAATAACCACAAAAATAAATGCATACAAATATTGATGTTGTTCGGTTCAGCTCGATATGATATGGTAGCGATACGGTTTCAGTTTATCCAAAGAAAGAACAATAAAAATAAATATTGGTATCCATATAGTTGTTATTCGATCGGTTTTGATTCGGTTTGGTACGATAGCTTGCACACTGTCCATTTGCAAGAAAAATAAATATCTGAATGTTGAAATAAAATAAACATAGAATGCAAACAAACCTGATATCATCAACTGAACAACAATGGTATCAATATCAATATTCGTTTTTATTGCATTCAATCGATGTAATGTTTTCTCTTTCGATTATTATAGTGAGTGTTGTTACCATAACCATCCGAACTGATATCGACTGAATTCCCGTCGCGAAGCGCGGGGGAATTTCACTAGTTCATTATAATTTAAAAGGTTAAAGAATAAATTATGAATTTCAATAACTTTGAATGATAAATCCACCATAAAAATATACTTAAGACAATTAATCATCTTATATTACATCTTCTATGTAGTTAAACAAAAATATTTACTTTTTCCTCACAGAAACAATGCGAGTAATTATCACATCACTCATGAGCCATGAGATGATTAATTTTAGAAAGAAAAAAAAAACACAAATAATATTTGTGGTGTATATTCGTTGACGGGAAAATCAGGAAACTGGTGATGTTGACCAGTAAACGTATTAAAATGATTGTTGACTTTAAGTTTTGCAAATAATTCAATCCATTAATTGAGAGAACTAGGTTTATTCGCGAACGCGCGTTGCGCGTGGGACCGAGGCTGAGACAACACCTTAATCAATCACTTAGCTAGAGGCTAACAGCGATAAAGCAACATTTCCTTCCAACAGAATTGTTCATTCAAGGCTTCCACTATTCTCACACCCTTAAATCGTATTTTCGCATCCCTGTTCACTCTATCTCTCTATATAGATCTATAAATGCAAAATAAACTATTTTCGTTTCTTCCATATAATAAATGAAACTTTACAAGTCAGCTTTCTAATTTGTCTTCACACTCTTCACTATATGAATTGTTGACCACTTAAGTAGAAGATGCCCGCACAGGACCTAAAAATGCTTCTCACAAACGCATGCATCCTAGTCTTTAAAACCTTTCAAATCACATATCCAAACACCCCACCCATAATAAATGTGCACATCCCAATAAACATGGTACTCAACTCATGCCTGAATTCATAATTCAAGCTCAAGATTTAACTGGACCTCACTTATAAAAATAAAAAAAAAAAAAAAAAAAAAAAAAAAAAAAAAACAATATAAGTAGGCAATGCTTACAATTTTACACATGACAACTCCCCCAAAATTGAGAACCATTTTTCGTTCATGGGTCACTTCACTTCTGTTGGGCCAAGCACTTTATATTGGGTTGAATGAATTGTCTGCTTAAGAGTTAACCTACGAGCAGCGTGTCTTTTTTTCTTTAGTCCACAATTATGTTTTTTAAGGCAACTTTAGAGTTATCCTAATTCTTGCAAAATTTTTATTTTGATAAGAGTTAACTGATTTCGGTTACAAGTTTTTTTTTTTTTGAACAGGAGTTAACTGATTTAGGTTACAATAAAGTTAAATAATTTAAAATTGAAAAACCGTTTATAACCATTGGATCATAATAGCCATAGGTCTCTTCCACCGACTGTATTTTGATAGAATCATGGGGTTTTTGTCTTCAAAAACTGCAGCAAAACACAGCTGCATAAACAACAAACTACACGAATCACACACCATGAGCAAAATTAACAAAAACCCAACTCAAGATTCAAATAATTACATAAACCATGATAAAAGTTGTAGAATTTATGATAAAACCGCATAAACTTACCACAAACCAATGAGATACAAAAACTACAGGGTTTAGCGTATTGCTTTATCTTCGTTGCTAACTCCGTCGGTTTAGTCTCTTCCTACTTCTTCATTAATTCAAAGACCTAAAAACACAACAAACCACATCGCTCATAATTGAAAAGAAAAACCAAGTTTAAATTATCATGTGAGGAGCAATTCATTTCAAATACTACACAGTCGATCAAAACAATAAGATAAATAAAAATTAGCTTAACAAATAAACCTAATAAAAAAACCCAGATTCAAATGAGAAGTTTTCTGATAAAAAAATGAAAAGTATATAAAGATCAAGAACCAAACCTGGTCAAATGATCGAGGTTTTTGAACACCTGGTGAGGTAAAACATGTGTATATAAACACACAAACGGGTGGTTCAGTTTCAGATCCAGTGGCCCGGGGTATATAGTGAAGGAATCCGGTTGACAATGGTTCTTCCTCGCCGCACAAATGGGTCGTTCTTCGTCTCTGATGGACGAAACACACACCCACATGTCATTCTTCCTCGTCGTGAGTGGTGGTTTGATTTCCAGAGAAAATTTTCAGATCTGTAGACCCTCGAACACCTCGTTTGAAGCTCTGCATAACGACCCTAAACCATTCTCAAAAACATGTAAATTATAATGGCGATTTCGACACGTATTTTAACATAGCCGTACCTTTCAAGGAGGAAGACACTTTGAGAAGCCTCTCCATGCCATATAACCTCCATAACCACCATGTAGCTCGAATGAATTCCCAACAGCAGCTAAGTTAGCAGACTGAGTTGTGAGCATGGCTCAAGCATGAAGCTGAAGATGCTCACCGTCCTTGTTATCCAAAATTTCAAAACGCATATTTTCATCTTGTAGATCAAGAAGAATTTTTGGTCTCGAAACGGACTGACGTGGGTCCCACACTATTCTTTCCATCCATGATCCATCTAGTCAAATCTTTGTTTCGGTAGCTGTTTAAATTGATCATCACAACCTAAAATCAATCACATTTCAAGAAAACAAAAAAGCTAGCTCTAACAATAGAAACAGCCAAAATGGTACCAAAATAACTCAACAAATCAGCAAAAAATAAAAAAAAAATCTCATCAAAATAATCCAAAACAACAAAAAAAATGCCGATAACATAAATAAAAATCCTAAAGCTAACTAACACCAACACAAAATCAAACAAAAACTACTACTAAACATAAAGTTTTGAAACCCTAACTGCAACCCTAAGCATACACATTCATATCAAACACAAACCATATGATGAAACTTGCTCTAACCCAATACCCAATACCTAATCAACTTAAAGATTTAAGAACCAGAAACCCTAACCTGAATCAAGACCGTATCTTTCTTGATTTTCAAACAAAACCCACAAATGTATAGACCACCAGAAAGCATCTTGACAGCATAACTCCTTGAACAAGCCATGACGAAGAACAAATAATCCACGTCGCTGGCCACATCCCTACCACCACGACCGTTGTGAATACCAAACATGACCCGATCTGACTAAAAATCCGAGGGTTTCTACATCTTCCCTTCTATGGCTGGGAGGCGAGCATGCGCTGGGGGCCGGTCTCCGGAGCCGGCTCGGGATCTTCAGAATCCCTCTTTCTCGCTCTTTCTTCTCTCTGTTCTCACTCTTTATTTCTCTTCTGCTCTCTCCCTCTTCGTTTGTACCAGTCACTCTGTTTCTTTCATCTGATACGAAGAGGCCTTTTGTTTTGAGAAAGAGGTGGCACCTACTTGAGAAGTTACTGTTCAAAAGCTTCAAAATTTAATTTAAAAAATAAATAAATAAATAATAAATAAAATTAATAATTAATAATATATATATATATAAGGATAATATGTCTCATTCTTTACAAAGATTCATTCTCTTATGTCTTGCGTTACTCAACATAGGTGAACAATGCTCGTGTGTTCCGTCCATGATACTGTAACATATGGTAAAAGACTGAATTGTTTTTCATTCCATTCAATAGGGTTACAATATATAGAGATAATTAGGCCCATGGGTTCAATGCTAAAACCCTAACTACCATATTCAATTACTCCTCCGCAGTCAAAGCGGTAGAGAATCGGATATTTAGACTGGAATAGAAAACATAAACAACACAATAATAAAAGAAACTAGTCTCGATCTTAGTTCTTGACTTGAAGGTACAATATTCTGTCAAAAAATCCACAAGCTGCTTCATTTTTCCAATAAAAAATAACAATCGTTGTTCTTCAATACTTGACATTAGTTCTGTCAACGGCTTTCACTGCTTTAATTTCTTGGTTCCTGGAATAATAACACACGGTCCGCAAAATCCCAATTAGCCATGGTAAGAGGAAACAAGAAAGAAGGGTTGCAAGTCGACAACCGGCGACCATTGTCGAGCGCGGTGTATCTAAGAGAAATGGTGAAGGTCGTTGACCGTGGCCAGGCGGCAATCTTCGAAAGAGGGAGAGATGATCGAACTGTGGTTCGACGAGAACAAACAATAAGAAAAAAAAGGAATTGAAGGGAAGATTCAATTTATTCACGAATGTGAAAATTGGTTGGGATAATTAGATGAAATCCAAGTTGTGGTTTCAGAAAAAAGTAAATAATGGCATGGCAGTGGATGGGATTGAGATTGTTAACAGGTGCAAAATGGAATTCAAGAAATCAAAGAGATTCAAACATGATGTGATCCACAATGAGTAAAAATGTAAATTCCAAACCAAAGATGGAAAGAGCATGGATAGAACATGATGTCACCTATGAATAAAAGTTAAATAAATACCAAACCAAAGCTCTGATAGGTGGCAACAGCAAGAACACGATTAATGAACCGATATCGTTTCTTTGTACATGAAATAGGAAAAGAAGACCAACAGACTAAAAAAACAAACGGAAACAGACAGCGAACTAAGACCGGACAGGGCGGCAGTGGCGGCACGCCGCCCTGTCTAGGGTTTTTCTCAAATGGTGAAGGCTAGGGTTTGTATATTTGTGTGTGGCGCGGCGGAAATGGTATAGAGCCTAGGCTGGCTCTGATACCATGTTAGATTATGAAAGACTTGATTGAATATTATTGAATGAGTAGGTTACAATATATAGGGATTACGAGTAACCCTAGAAACCTAACTGAGCCCGTGGGCCCATAGTCTAATACTCCCCTGCATTCGTAGCGGATGGAACTAGAAGCTTAGACTGAAAAACAAAAACAATAATAAACCCTGAAAAACTGTCTTCGATTTCGGTCAAAATTCCACAATCTTGCAATCTTCAATCCATAATCTTCGATCCACGGTTTTGAATGATCTCGTAATCCTATAAGAGGCAACCAATACAGCACTGCAGTGGCGACTGGTAGCAGCGCGGCGGCGGATCGTAATCCTGCAGGCGGCGCGGCGGAAGACCGTAGTCTAATGAGCAGCGGCGGCACAGCGGCAAGGGGCGGCTTGACGGAGATGCGAAATCAACAGGATGAGCCGTAGTATCATCTGTGTGGTAAGAGACCGTAAGAAGACCGGTGAATCTACAACCGAAGACGAAGTTTTATTTGAACACAAAACTTAAAAAAAAAAGAAACGAAAAACGAACAAATATATTGGAATATGGTAGTTAGGGTTTTAGCATTGAGCCGCCCATGGGCTCAATGCTAAAACCCTAACTACCATATTCCAATAGATACTTTGTTGATGTCAAGGGTCGGGTAAATAATCTGTCAGTGAAACTTACCTAGGAATCACTTTCAAATACCATCACCAATAGTTTACCAACTTGAATCGCTGATGACTCACCCCTTAGATATATCAACGAAGGCATACATTCAATGGTTATTTTCGTTAATTTTTTTTAATGGCTAAACTTGCATGTCATGTGGATTGAACCCATGACCTCCACCTATTTTACACCTTATCTAACTCACCAACACCATTGGGCTATTCCCAATGGATAATTATTGTTTTCGGATTGTTTCCGGATTCTAGTAACTGAAATGATACAATTATAATAAAAAGTGTAATTGTAAATAATAAAATCTAATTACAATCAAAATATGATTTTTAGAAAATATGATTATAATTAATAAATATAGACTATCGAACATCGCGTTTGGGAGGTCACAGGTTTGAAACCCGGCTGTGGCATTTCGGGGGGAGGACGTCCCAATGATGGATCGTTCCTACCGAGGCATGGTGCGGTCCTGAGGGCAACCCGGTTTTACCCAGCTGTTACCCCAGTGAGTCTCTCGTATGGGGGCAGTATGGTTTTCGGGCGAAGGTCAGCTTGTGCAACGGCCGGGGCCCGATCGAACATCGCGTCCGGAAGAGCGGGGCTGACGGGGGAATGTCATCGACATGAACCCGGTGACCAATAGGTCCTGTACATAGAAAGTCACCCTTCAAAAAAAAATAGAGAGGGTCATGGGGTGAGGCCATTCCTAACTGGTGTTGGCGCAACATTTCTTCCAAGCTCGATTCGAACAGTCGCTACAAGAAACTGAAGAAATAGGGGGCGACGGATGTCGTCGCTATTGATGTCCAAAGTCGTCGCTAAAGGCAATAGTGGCGACAATATCGTTGCTAAAGGGGCGCCGCTATTGCTTGGTCGCTAAAGGCCTTTTTTCGTCGCTGTTGCTTTGTTGTCGCCATTACTGTTTTCGTTGCTAAAGGCTTTTTATTAATAACGACAAAAATGTCGTCGCTAAAAGTGTTTTCTAAGGTTTATTTTGTTTTTCCTGTTATTCAGTTTTTTCATATCAAAACTGTCACACCCCCAAATTCCACCCGCGGAGTATCACCGCTTAGAGGCGTGACTGACCAGGATCAAGCCACCAATCATATCGAACATTAAATGTAAATAGCAAACGTAAATGTAATTTAATTCAAACCAATATGAAAGGTGTATCAAAACACAAGTATAATCTTAACGTTTAGCGGAAGCATAAAAGTAAACCCAACAAAATCATAAGTATGTAATGTCATAAATGTTTAACCAAGCATTCACGATCCTTGTCCACAACGACCGCGCCTCCCAGTGCAAGCTCCTAGTGTACCTAACGACCTGCAAGGCATGTAACAGAGAGTCAACAACTAGTTGAGCGAGTTCACAGTGGGTTGTTTAGTAAAAATGTTCGTTTCATAAATCGTTTGTTTGTTTAGTAACCCATGTATCGTTATTAATTACATCGCGGCCCTCCAGGCATGTGTGCGAAGATTAGTGGGGGTTTCCCATGTATTGTAGACTAGTTTATTTGTATCGCGGCCCTCCAGGCATGTGTGCGAAGATTAGTATAAGTATCGCGGCCATACCAGGCATGTGTGCGAAGAACAGTATCAGTATCGCGGCCATTACAGGCATGTGTGCGAAGAGTAGTGGGGATTTCCCCAGGTATCACTAGTGTAGCAGTAATTCCCATAACAATGCAAGTACAATTCATCAACCAATCCCATTCCCTACCCCGGGAATCCCATGCCTTAGTAAGAGTGTGAACTCACCTTGGTTTGCTCGGTATGCTAAATTATGTGCTCACAGTTAATCAATCAAGTCCTAGAGTACGCACGTATACATAATCAGTTTATATTCACTAAGTCTATGTAAGCATATACAATCACAGTAGTGTTGAACTAGAAATCACGAACAACATATGACACATATTCAAGTTCATACAAGTCATGCATATCAGCTAACGGTAGTTAATAAATCCAGTTAACTTTAACAGAATTAAACCAGATTACTGTGCAGATT
This sequence comes from Helianthus annuus, assembly GCF_002127325.2. Classification (NCBI taxonomy): domain Eukaryota; kingdom Viridiplantae; phylum Streptophyta; class Magnoliopsida; order Asterales; family Asteraceae; genus Helianthus; species Helianthus annuus. Next base: position 53,175,609 of record NC_035440.2, on the reverse strand, counting down.
AACTAGTCGGCGAAACACCCTTGTTTCGCCGTGAATCCCTTTCGACGAAACGCCCTCCGTTTCGTCGTGACGTCCCTCGGCGAAACACTCTTGATTTGTCTGGTTTGTTTCGTCATGATTGGTCTCGGCGAAACACAATGTGTTTCGCCATGTCGGTTTCGTCAAATGTGTTTCGCCAATACCTCTGTTTCGTCGAGCCCTTAACTGCTTCATCAATAACAAACAATATCACAAAACCTTAAGGCCCTAGTGGCCGACATCTATTAACCACCGCCAAACATCATTGGACCTCAAATACTAGCCAATTAGGGTGAGATGGTCACATGTAAGTTAGCCGCCATTTCTTATGACATGCCATTGGATCACATGGTCAATTAATAATAAGATTCTTATAGTTATTTTATTGCACATGCACAACAACACTAATGCTAAAAAAAAGTGTACATATGGCCGACAATTGCTAAGCAATCACATGCACTGCATAATTGACTTTTGCTATAATTAAGTGTGTAGTGTGCCACCATTTTGTTGATTGGACCAACATTTGATCCAGCCGCCAATTCACCCCATGGCATACAACAATTCAACCAAGGTTGACCCACAACTTTAATCACATGAAAACTGACAAAAACATGCAATTATCGATATGATAGTCGACATTTATATACAAATCTCAATTCGTTTAACAATGCAAGAATAATGTAAATGAAGTAATATTAATAATGATCGCCGTCGATGATCACCAATAATTAATAACCCTCACAGACGACAAATACAGTATCAACAACAATGCAAGATGTTATTGGACCAAAAAGAAATCACAGTAGCCGCCAACCATCATATCAATTATCATCACAGAAGACATGCAAGCATAATATTCAAATAATCGTATTAAAACACATAATCGGATAATGACTTGCACTAACCACGATGAACAAGGAAGAAATCTTGATCGTTCTTTGAGGGTCACGAAGTCACAAGGCTGCCGTCAATAGGGGAGGAGTCTAGGGTTTGAGAATTGATAACTGTTCCCCATGTACATAACCTAATCTAATATATATTTACGCATAAAAGTTTGGGCCCAAACTGGGCTTTGCAATGAACCGGGCCGACGAAACACATTCTTGTTTCGTCAAAGAAGTGTGTGACGAAACACACACTTGTTTCGTGTAGACGCTTATGGCGAAACAGAAATCTGTTTTGTCGGGTTGTTTCAAACTCTTAAACAGATACCAGTTCATGCGATCAAGTACTTCACACGTATTTATCACATAGAGATTCAACATTCATTTCACTTATAATCCAATCGTACAGTTACAAGTTAAACCAATCAACAACTAAACGGTCAAAGTCAACGTGCAATAAATGCGAAAGTGAAAGTCGGAAACTCGAGTTGTCACATTATCCCCAACTTGAAAGAAATTTCGTCCCGAAATTTAGCATGCGGTTACTGAGGAAGCCAGGTAAGTTGTATCGTTTACTGGTTTTCCTGGGGTGTCACATCATCCCCCCGTTGGTTTGGAATTTCGTCCCGAAATTCTATAGTAGCTTCAGCCTCAGTAGTGGTTGCACGGTTTTCGAATAACTGGGGATACTTGAGTTTCATTCGGTCTTCTCGTTCCCAGGTATACTCTGGGCCACGACGGGAGTTCCAACGAACTCGAACAAGAGGTATTCTGGTGTTCTTGAGGACCTTAACATCCCGGTCCGTGATTTCAACAGGTTCCTCGACGAAATGCAAGTGTTTGTCGATAGTGAGTTCCTTCAAAGGAACTATAAGGGTCTCATCTGACAGACACTTCTTCAGATTCGACACGTGGAAAACGTTATGAACTGCACCGAGTTCTGCTGGTAGGTTCAGTTTGTAGGCCACTTTGCCTATTCTTTCAATGATCTCGAACGGTCCAACGTACCGCGGATTAAGCTTGCCCCGCTTACCAAAACGAACTACACCCTTCCAGGGTGAGACCTTGAGTAGCACTCGATCCCCAACTTGGAATTCGAGTGGTTTCCTGCGTTTATCAGCGTAGCTTTTCTGACGGTCACGAGCTGCCGCCATGCGTTGTCGTATATGTGCAATTCGTTCAGTAGCATCAACTACCATTTCTGGACCTGTGATCTAACTATCCCCCACCTCTGCCCAACAGAGAGGTGACCGGCATTTACGTCCGTACAATGCCTCGAATGGAGCGGCTTGTATGCTGGTGTGGTAACTGTTATTGTACGAAAACTCCACTAAAGGGAGATGCTTTTCCCAGCTGTTGCCAAAATCGATAACACATGCCCGAATCATGTCTTCTAGAGTTTGAATCGTGCGCTCAGACTGCCCATCCGTCTGAGGATGATAAGCTGTGCTCATGTCTAGCCGTGAGCCAAAAGATTTGTGCATTGCTTGCCACAGTTCTGAAGTAAATCGTGCATCACGATCTGAAATAATAGAGGTTGGCACTCCATGCCTCGAAACAACTTCTTTCAAGTAGACGTCTGCTAAGGTAGAGAACTTATCCGTTTCTTTGATAGCCAAGAAATGAGCAGACTTTGTGAGCCGATCTACGATCACCCAAATAGTATCGTTACCCCGCTGAGATCTAGGTAGGCCAGTAACAAAATCCATGGAAATTTCCTCCCATTTCCATTGTGGTATCTTTGGTTGCTGAAGTAGGCCTGATGGTTTCTGGTATTCCGTCTTGACCCTCGCACAGGTCAAACACTTGCCGACGTAAGTTGCTATGTGGGCCTTCATGCTAGGCCACCAGTACGTAGTTCTAAGATCGTGGTACATTTTGTCAGAACCTGGATGTACCGAGTAGCAAGACTTGTGAGCTTCATCCATTACCAGCTCGCGTAAGTTGCCATAATGTGGAACCCAAATGCGTCCTGTTACGTAGTAGGCGCCGTCTTCCCTTTGTTCTAATCGTTGCCGTGAGCCGCGTAGGGCTTCAGCCCTGACGTTTTCTGGTTTCAATGCTTCTACCTGAGCATCCCGTATCTGTGCAGGAAGACTAGACTGAATAGTGAGTTGTAAGGCTCGTACACGCCTAGGTGTAGTATCTTTCCGACTGAGGGCGTCAGCCACAACATTGGCCTTGCCTGGATGGTACTTAATAGCGCATTCGTAATCATTCAGCAGCTCGACCCATCGTCGTTGTCGCATGTTCAATTCCTTCTGCTTGAAGATATGCTCGAGACTCCTGTGATCGGTGTAAATAGTGCACTTGGTACCGTACAGGTAGTGTCGCCATATCTTAAGCGCGAAAACAACAGCTCCAAGTTCTAAATCATGTGTAGTGTAGTTCCGCTCGTGAACTTTAAGTTGCCGCGAAGCGTAGGCAATGGCTTTATCCCTTTGCATCAATACACAACCAAGACCCTGAATCGACGCGTCGCAATAGACCACGAAATCATCTGTGCCCTCTGGCAATGAGAGAATAGGTGCACTGCATAGCCTATCCTTTAAGTGCTGAAAAGCTGATTCCTGAGTATTACCCCAACGATAAGTAACACCCTTCTATGTCAGTAATGTAAGCGGCTGCGCAATCTTTGAAAAGTCTTTGATAAACCGTCTGTAATAACCCGCCAAACCCAAGAATTGGCGTATTTCCGTTGGTGTACGCGGTGCAGGCCAGTTTCTGATCGAATCTACTTTGGATGGATCAACGTGAATCCCATCCTTGTTTACCACATGGCCTAGAAAGTGGACTTCACGAAGCCAGAAATCGCACTTTGAAAACTTGGCGTACAGTTGTTCCTTTCGAAGGAGTTCCAAGATAAGTCGTAGATGCAGCTCGTGTTCCTCCTGACTCTTAGAGTAAATCAGAATGTCGTCGATAAAAACAATCACAAACTTGTCTAGGTAAGGCTTGCACACTCTGTTCATAAGATCCATGAAAACTGCAGGTGCGTTCGTTAGTCCGAATGGCATGACAAGAAACTCGTAGTGGCCGTAGCGAGTTCTGAATGCTGTCTTAAAGACGTCCTTATCCCGGACTCTCAGCTGATGGTAACCTGACCTCAGATCAATCTTGGAGTAGTAACTCGACCCTTGCAACTGGTCGAATAAGTCGTCAATACGAGGAAGAGGATAGCGGTTCTTCACTGTGACCTTGTTCAGTTCGCGGTAATCGATGCACATGCGGAAAGTACCGTCCTTCTTTTTCACGAATAATACTGGAGCTCCCCAAGGCGAAGAGCTAGGACGAATAAAGCCCTTATCCAAGAGCTCTTGCAGTTGCTTTGACAGTTTTTCCAGTTCGGTTGGAGCTAAGCGATACGGTGCATGAGCGATAGGTGCTGCTCCAGGAGCTAGTTCTATCTGGAATTCGACCTGACGGTGAGGCGGTAGCCCAGGAAAATCTTCAGGAAACACTTGAGGAAAATCACGCACCACTGGAATATCTTCTAATCTCTTTTCCTTTGCTGAGGCATTAGTAACAAGTGCCAAAATGGCAGCGTGCCCCTTGCGCAAGCATTTCTGAGCCTTCAAAAAGGAGATGATACCGACCACGGCACCACTCTTGTCGCCTTGAACTTCGAGGGGTTCTTTATCAGGACGTGGAATGCGAACTATCCTCTCCTTGCATAAGATCTCTGCTTGTTGCTGGGATAACCAATCCATACCAATAACGATGTCGAAACTACCCAAAACTATAGGAATGAGGTCGATGGTGAAGGTCTGACCAGCTAAGACGATGTCACAGCCCTTGACTACATGTGTGGCTTCTACACTTTTACCATTGGCTAACTCTACGACATGTTTGGTGTTTAGGGGTGTTGGTGTATGTTTTAACATTTGACTAACTTTTAGAGACACATATCCGCACCCGAGTCAAACAATACAGTAACATAAAAGTCGTCGAGAAGAAACTTACCCATAACCACATTAGGATCATTCCTTGCGTCACCCTGCCCCAGCACGAACACACGATCCCTTGCATCATTGCCGTTATTGTTTCCCCCGTTGTTGTTGCCATTGCCCTGATTGTTGTTGTTGTTGTTGTTGTTGTTGTTCTGATTCTGGTTTAACTGGGGACAGTCGCGTTTGAAGTGGCCTTCAGCGCCACATTGGTAGCAGCCTCTGTTGCCTCGCTGCTGTTGCTGCTGCTGGTTTCTTGGAGCAGGTGGCTGTTGTTGCTGATTCTGGTTCGCAGGTCGTGAGCTTCGACAATCCTTAGCCTCATGACCCATCTTGAGGCACCGCTGACAACGACCTTTGTTGCACTGGCCGTTGTGATGTTTGTTGCAAGTATTGCACCTTGGGAGATTGCCCTGCTATCCACCCTGTCTTTGATTGCCCGAAGATTGCTGACCAGGGCTCTGGTAGTTATCTGTCTTGCGCTGCTTAACATGTGACTGAGCGGTAGCTGAACCCTTGCTGGAATCCCTATCCCATTTCCGCTTGTTGTCACTGGGAGTGGCAGAAGTAGTAGCACCGGTAACACTGATACGTTTAGGCAGCTTGTCTTGTTCCACTGCCTGATCCGTGAGGCGATGAGCAAGTCGCTGAATATCCTGGATGTTATTAAGATTGGCCGATGTCACGTGGCTTTGAATTTCTGGTGCCAGTCCCTTGAGATACAACTCTATACGCCTGATAGGAGGGTCCACCATAGTTGGACACAGAACGACCAGCTCGTTTGACCGTTTAGTATAGGCTTCAATTTCCGATCCAGTCATTTTCAAATGAAAGAACTCCACCTCTAGCTTGTGGAAGTCACGTGTGCAGTATTCCCATTTGATCAGCTCTTTGAAATCATTCCAAGGAGTGGCGTTAGCAGCTGCCAATCCTAAGAGTTGAACTTGCGCATTCCACCAAGTTAGCGCGATCCCTTCCAGTGTGCCAGTGGCGTACTTTACCCTGCGAGCCTTAGGGCATTCACACATTTCAAACACAGACTCGAGCTTTTCAAACCAATGGAGGAGTCCCACTGCTCCCTCCGTGCCACTGAACGTACTTGGACGACAGTCCATGAAATTCTTGAAAGTGCAGACAGGTGGCTGAGCATGTTGACCTGCTTGTGCATAGGAATAGGACAATATTAAGCACGAGAGTTGGTTTATGAATGTAGGATCTAAAGATCCTAACGTAAGTCACGACTGCAGGGTATACTACCTGCTTGTGCGGCTGCAAGCGCCGCAGCAACCTGTTCGTTGATGAGAGCCGTCAACTGGGCTTGTGTCAAGTTAATACGTCGAGCCATTGATCTTCATATCAAAGGCAACATAAGTGAGAAAGGTTCGCGAAAGTGCGATGACAGAAGAGAGCAAGCACATAAGTGTTTTCAAGCAATAGCATATAGTAGGCAATGTAATCTAAGCATACCACGAGCAAAGTTCTATATAATTCTAGCATGTAGGCAATAAACATAAGCCATATTACCTAGGATGTTGAGTCTTGCACATGGAGCGAAGCGTCGTTGTGGATCGTAGAGCACTGTTCCGGTTATAGTCTGGTTTTAATAAAAACGTTTTCCCCACATTAAAACCAAGTTCTCTATAACCAATGGCTCTGATACCAATCTGTCACACCCCCAAAATCCACCCGCGGAGTATCACCGCTTGGAGGCGTGACTGACCAGGATCAAGCCACCAATCATATCGAACATTAAATGTAAATAGCAAACGTAAATGTAATTTAAATCAAACCAATATGAAAGGTGTATCAAAACACAAGTATAATCTTAACGTTTAGCGGAAGCATAAAAGTAAACCCAACAAAATCATAAGTATGTAATGTCATAAACGTTTAACCAAGCATTCACGATCCTTGTCCACAACGACCGCGCCTCCCAGTGCAAGCTCCTAGTGTACCTAACGACCTGCAAGGCATGTAACAGAGAGTCAACAACTAGTTGAGCGAGTTCACAGTGGGTTGTTTAGTAAAATTCGTTTCATAAATCGTTTGTTTGTTTAGTAACCCATGTATCGTTATTAATTACATCGCGGCCCTCCAGGCATGTGTGCGAAGATTAGTAGGGGTTTCCCATGTATTGTAGACTAGTTTATTTGTATCGCGGCCCTCCAGGCATGTGTACGAAGATTAGTATAAGTACCGCGGCCATACCAGGCATGTGTGCGAAGAACAGTATCAGTATCGCGGCCATTATAGGCATGTGTGCGAAGAGTAGTGGGGATTTCCCCAGGTATCACTAGTCTAGCAGTAATTCCCATAACAATGCAAGTACAATTCATCAACCAATCCCATTCCCTACCCCGGGAATCCCATGCCTTAGTAAGAGTGTGAACTCACCTTGGTTTGCTCGGTATGCTAAATTGTGTGCTCACAGTTAATCAATCAAGTCCTAGAGTACGCATGTATACATAATCAGTTTATATTCACTAAGTCTATGTAAGCATATACAATCACAGTAGTGTTGAACTAGAAATCACGAACAACATATGACACATATTCAAGTTCATACAAGTCATGCATATCAGCTAACGGTAGTTAATAAATCCAGTTAACTTTAACAGAATTAAACCAGATTACTGTGCAGATTAACCAGTCGGCGAAACACCCTTGTTTCGCCGTGAATCCCTTTCGACGAAACGCCCTCCGTTTCGTCGTGACGTCCCTCGGCGAAACACTTTTGATTTGTCTGGTTTGTTTCGTCATGATTGGTCTCGGCGAAACACAATGTGTTTCGCCATGTCGGTTTCGTCAAATGTGTTTCGCCGATACCTCTGTTTCGTCGAGCCCTTAACTGCTTCATCAATAACAAACAATATCACAAAACCGTAAGGCCCTAGTGGCCGACATCTATTAACCACCACCAAACATCATTGGACCGCAAATACTAGCCAATTAGGGTGAGATGGTCACATGTAAGTTAGCCGCCATTTCTTATGACATGCCAGTGGATCACATGGTCAATTAATAATAAGATTCTTATAGTTATTTTATTGCACATGCACAACAACACTAATGGTAAAAAAAAAAGTTTACATATGGCCGACAATTGCTAAGCAATCACATGCACTGCACAATTGACTTTTGCTATAATTAAGTGTGTAGTGTGCCACCATTTTGTTGATTGGACCAACATTTGATCCAGCCGCCAATTCACCCCATGGCATACAACAATTCAACCAAGGTTGACCCACAACTTTAATCACATGAAAACTGACAAAACACATGCAATTATCGATATGATAGTCGACATTTATATACAAATCTCAATTTGTTTAACAATGCAAGAATAATGTAAATGAAGTAATATTAATAATGATCGCCGTCGATGATCACCAATAATTAATAACCCTCACAGACGACAACTGCAGTATCAACAACAATGCAAGATGTTATTGGACCAAAAAGAAATCACAGTAGCCGCCAACCATCATATCAATTATCATCACAGAAGACATGCAAGCATAATATTCAAATAATCGTATTAAAACACATAATCGGATAATGACTTGCACTAACCACGATGAACAAGGAAGAAATCTTGATCGTTCTTTGAGGGTCACGAAGTCACAAGGCTGCCGTCAATAGGGGAGGAGTCTAGGGTTTGAGAATTGATAACTGTTCCCCATGTACATAACCTAATCTAATATATATTTACGCATAAAAGTTTGGGCCCAAACTGGGCTTCGCAATGAACCGGGCCGACAAAACACATTCTTGTTTCGTCAAAGAAGTGTGTGACGAAACACACACTTGTTTCGTGGAGACGCTTATGGCGAAACAGAAATCTGTTTTGTCGGGTTGTTTCAAACTCTTAAACGGATACCAGTTCATGCGATCAAGTACTTCACATGTATTTATCACATAGAGATTCAACATTCATTTCACTTATAATCCAATCGTACAGTTACAAGTTAAACCAATCAACAACTAAACGGTCAAAGTCAACGTGTAATGAATGCGAAAGTGAAAGTCGGAAACTCGAGTTGTCACATTATCCCCAACTTGAAAGAAATTTCGTCCCGAAATTTAGCATGCGGTTACTAAGGAAGCCAGGTAAGTTGTATCGTTTACTGGTTTTCCTGGGGTGTCACAAAAACCTACCAATTTCCGGTTGTCGACACACACAAACTAGATAGACATAAGCTACATAAATGTCACAAACATCACAATGTATATTCGTTTTATCTCAGAAACACATTATAAAGCTAGTTGACTATAAATGTCATAATTATAAAGCTACTTAACTATAAATAAGCTTGCTACCTAATGCATCCGGTTATCACGTCCACTTAAATTGGTATCTGCTCAGTTTTCAACATTTCCAACTCCTTGATAAACCACAACTTCTCATCTATTTCTACGATTTTTTTTCTAGTGGCACAAATACAACAAAAGAACACATTTATTTATATTTAAACTTAATTGACTTGATTTCTTTTCTCATTATCATTTCATATCTTGCATGTAATCTCCCATAACACCTACAATCCTTAAACACACCCGAAATCACCAAGTTCCACACATAATTGGGTATAAAAACATATAATTACACACAATTAACACATCCAATTCACCAACCTACCATTAGGTCAAGTATTAGGTACAAACCTAATAGTAACCATTTACACATACATAAGTGCATAACCCATAAAATCGCATACATACATATCTCAAGTACACATAACTAAATGTAATAAAGGTTGTAATCAGTTGTTATCGATTGGTGCTACTGGTGTCATATATTAGTGGTGTGACTTGGGGATGGTACAACGGAGTTTTCTGTGGTCGATGGTGATGCAACAAACTGGGTGTTGGTTTAGCGAACGTAGTTTAGGGGCGGGGTCACAAATAGTGGATAGTGGCTATTAACAGTTTGATCGATACGAAAAGCGATGAGTAGTTACTGTATTGGGTCGGCGAAGAGGGAAACAAAGGTATTTAACGATGGATATGGTGTAGTGTGTGTGAGGGTGAGGTAATGATATGCATGAATCTATTTGGGAGAAAGGGGCCAATTCAAGAAGTGAAACTCTTGGAAATAAGATAAGGACATTTTTCAGTATGGTTTGCTAAGAGTCACGTTGCTATTTAATGGTTGAAGGGAGATTTTGGGGGTGGAAATTGTTTAATCTGTGAATTTCGTCTTTAAACAAATTTAAACAAGAACAATACAAATCTGGATAATAATCCTACTTTACTTCAAAATTCACCTCTGAAGTTGACCGGAAACCCTAAGCAAGACCAACAAGTGCGATGGATTGCATGAGTAGCGGCAATGAAGAGGAAGATTATTATTATTACTACTCTCATCGGGATTCGACAATGCGCTTGAGGACCAAGAATCCAATTCTCGTTGCCCGCGCCCTTCATCCAAGGTATTTTAACTTTCCTCTTATCATACATTACATTAGCTTCAATTAAATGTTTATGTTTATTTACATGATATGATTCTGTAAGGGCGTCTTCTAAGTATAGATGCTTGGTTTATTACAAAAGAAAAAATGTGTGTAGGCTTTAAAATGCTACAGGTTACATGTAAAATGCATGCACATAATAAACATTATTTTAAAAAAAATGTTTTATTTACTCCAGCTTTCTCCCTCACGCCCATGAACGCGCACTCCCATGGCGCCCCCCTTTAACGCCGGAGAGGCAGTGTTCCGGGGCGTTAGGGTGGCGTCTAGCCAAAACGCATAGTCTTATTAATGCTTAACATATATAATAAAAGTTAAAAAGAAAATGAAAACGGCCATATAACCGCCATATTTATATAGTAAAAACAAGATATACAACGCTAAAAACGGATTTTATAAATAAAACAGTAAATTATGAGTTCACAAAAGAGATTGTAATAAAAAGAAAAGTTATGAACTTATGAAATGGTGAAAATATAGTGAAATGATCATATAATAATAATGACATGAGAGAGTTATAACATGTGAAAATCCATCTACTATGTAAATGTATATACAGTGATTGCCATCTGTTTTTCAAGTAGTTACAAAATCAATGACAGTAAGCTAGCTATATTCGGTCTAAAAAGACAGAAGAAATCGGTAACCAAAGAGTCGGAACCATTCCCGTGGCTAATAGAACCAACGGGCTTATTAGCCACATAGGCCATCTAATATACCCGAGTTTTGTGACCGGTTTCGTATCTGTTGTTACAGATTCAGCTGATTGAGCTTGATCGGAATCAAGGGTTTCAAACTTGGCAAAAACTCGCCTTTGGTGGTATCATCTTTTAATGCGTATGTCACTGGAGGTGGGTTCCATGGGGTCACGTTTGTGCAACAAATGGTGTGATGTTTTGTGGCTAACCAAAGAAAGGTGAACTTGTAGTTTGTAGGTTTCCAAAACTTGTGTTCTGTAGATTGGACTTTTGAAAGAACCATTGATGCCATTGCAGATGGAGGTCGAACAACAGAAGCCATTTTATGGTTTACTTGAATGAGAAAAGCTTACGTGAAAAGTAAAATAACAGACCAATATAAACTATGTGGCAACAGTGAAACACAACGAAGCGCAAAAGGACGAGAGAATTTCGTCTAATTAGCTTTTATCATCAGTAAGCTGATTCAGTAATTTGCTGATTCCCCTAAAAAAAAAACTCGAGCGAGCCGAGCTTGAATGAGCTCGAGCCCAAGTCTGAGCCTAAAAAAACAAGCTCGTTTAGTAAACGAGCCCGAGCTTTTGTAACTTCAATAGAAGTAATATTAGTATAATATAATCCAGAGGATAACGCTTTTAGCTTTTCTACAATGGTATCTTTGCCATTTTTATTTGAAGTAATTTGTAAGTATTCATTATTATTGGCGGAAGTTGTTTTGTGGTGGTAACCATTTTGTCGAATACTTTTAAAACTAAGTAAATTTCGTCTTGATTTACTAGAGTATAATGCATCATATATGATTAGTTTAGTACCCAATGGTAATATGATGCTTGCTCTTCCAGAGCCTTCTATAAGATCACATACAACAGAAATAGTACCAACAAGTGTCTCTGCAGGAGACAGTCTCTGCAGGAGACAACTCAGAGAAAAATTTCTTATGTTTGAGAAGAGTGTTGGTAGTACCATTATCTACGAGACATTCATCGCCAATGATAGTTTTATTGGAGCTTGTAAACATATTTCCTCTGGAAAAAATAAAATAAATTAATATAACGAACTAGTTGCTTGAGTATGATATAAAACATCACATCACATAAATATGAATCAAACACCACAAATATTTTAAATGAAACCATAACAATAGTTCAAAACATAAAATACCACTAGAGTTGAAATAAAATCCAAACAAAGAAAAAAACATAGTAAAAAAAAAAATCATCACATAACACGCATTTAATGATTTTGTAGTATGAGCTTGTTGTTTTGTTCCGCGACCACAAACATGATATTAGCTCAAAATATTTTGTAAAATTACGTTCCCTGTACTGCTGCGCCGGGAGCAGTTTGATAAATGGAACGTTGAGATAGTTTGCTCAATCATGTCTTTGTCGGTGATTTGTTCACCACATAATTTAAGCTCAGAGGTGATGCGAAGAAGGGTAGAGTTGTACTCACTAACAGTCTTATAATCTCGTAGCATTAAATGAACTCATTTGTAGCGAGTTTTAGAGAGTAATACCAACTTCAGGTGGTTAAATCTTTCTTGAATGTTTTTCCATAACTCAAGAGGGTCCTCGACAGTACGTTTTCCCTCTTTAGGTCTTCATGAAGATGAAGGCGAAGAAATGTCATAGCTTTAGCTTTTTCTTGAAAGGACGTTTTATTCCCATCAATGATTGTCTCCCCCAGACTATTTGCTTCCAAATGGGTTTTAGCATCAAGACCCACGAGAGGTAGTAATTGCCCGAGATTTCAAGTGCAGTGAATTTAAGATTTGACACGTTCAACATGGTATCTACAGGGCCGGCCCAAGGGTAAGCCAAATAAGGCTTGGGCCTTGGGCCACCAAAACTATAGAGCCTCCACAATTTGATGAAACCCCAGTTCATTTATAAAAGATTTAGGGTGTGGGTTATCAACATATTGACGGTTGGTAGTGTAGTGGTTTGTGTATGTATTGACGTTGGTGAGACACGGGTTCGAATCCTTGGTTCACCATTTTTTATTGTTTTTAAATTTTAACACAATCTTTCAAATAATCACACTTGGGCCCTTCAAGTTTAACTTTCAATAACATACATTTTATTAGGAAAAAGGCCACAAGATTTTACTTCGCATTAGGCCACCAAAATGGTTGAGCCGGCCCTAAGTATCTACATACAAAAGATTCACGGGTCTATATAAAAAAAATGTAAACCAGAGCAAGCTACAAATTCTCAGTTGATAGAACTACAGGTTATATAATGAAGCCTATCATTGGAAAATTAATTTCAGGAAGTAACATACAATTTTGTAAAATGGATATATTAATGAGAATGAAATCATTTCACAAGATGAATTTCAACCCTATATATACGTGCTATCTATATATATTCTAAAGTTTAGTTATATGTACTATTTTAAAACCAAAATTTATGGTTGTTTTAAATGAGGTCATTTACATATATCCCCCTCCTAAGATCATTTATTACATATATACTCAACCCATAAAATCAATTACATATTTCCCCCTTTTAAACCATACATGTTACATATTTACCCATTTTATTAAAATTACTCCTATTGAATTACTATTTTACCTTTAATGAACTTATTAAATGATTATTACATTTTCCCCTTTCTAATACCATTACTTACATATTTTATGATTTAATGTGTAATATAATTGTTTACAAATAAGATATTAACCTAATGATATGAATTCATTTTTTTATAAGCCCTGCCTATTTTTTTATAAGCTTCTGCCTCTGTTATGTGAAAATTGAAAGTTTTGCTTATATATAATACGTCATAGCTCTTAAGCATTATTTTTTTTTTAAAGAGAACAGTCATGCGACCATGGTTTAAAAATTTACTTTTGCTGTAAAACAGTTTTTTCAATATTATTTTGAATGTTTTTAAAGTCAAAATTTATGATGTTATAAATTCAACACTTAAAACAATATTGATTAAAAAATATATTCCAAAATCATAATCTAAAAGTTTACAAATAATGAAATAGAGGTAAATTAGAAGTCTTTAAGTTAAAAAATATATATTCTAAAGTTTAGTTATATGTACTATTTTAAAACCAAAATTTATGGTTGTTTTAAATGAGGTCATTTACATATATCCCCCTCCTAAGATCATTTATTACATATATACTCAACCCATAAAATCAATTACATATTTCCCCCTTTTAAACCATACATGTTACATATTTACCCATTTTATTAAAATTACTCCTATTGAATTACTATTTTACCTTTAATGAACTTATTAAATGATTATTACATTTTCCCCTTTCTAATACCATTACTTACATATTTTATGATTTAATGTGTAATATAATTGTTTACAAATAAGATATTAACCTAATGATATGAATTCATTTTTTTATAAGCCCTGCCTATTTTTTTATAAGCTTCTGCCTCTGTTATGTGAAAATTGAAAGTTTTGCTTATATATAATACGTCATAGCTCTTAAGCATTATTTTTTTTTTAAGAGAACAGTCATGCGACCATGGTTTAAAAATTTACTTTTGCTGTAAAACAGTTTTTTTAATATTATTTTGAATGTTTTTAAAGTCAAAATTTATGATGTTATAAATTCAACACTTAAAACAATATTGATTAAAAATATATTCCAAAATCATAATCTAAAAGTTTACAAATAATGAAATAGAGGTAAATTAGAAGTCTTTAAGTTAAAAAATATATATTCTAAAGTTTAGTTATATGTACTATTTTAAAACCAAAATTTATGGTTGTTTTAAATGAGGTCATTTACATATATCCCCCTCCTAAGATCATTTATTACATATATACTCAACCCATAAAATCAATTACATATTTCCCCCTTTTAAACCATACATGTTACATATTTACCCATTTTATTAAAATTACTCCTATTGAATTACTATTTTACCTTTAATGAACTTATTAAATGATTATTACATTTTCCCCTTTCTAATACCATTACTTACATATTTTATGATTTAATGTGTAATATAATTGTTTACAAATAAGATATTAACCTAATGATATGAATTCATTTTTTTATAAGCCCTGCCTATTTTTTTATAAGCTTCTGCCTCTGTTATGTGAAAATTGAAAGTTTTGCTTATATATAATACGTCATAGCTCTTAAGCATTATTTTTTTTTTAAAGAGAACAGTCATGCGACCATGGTTTAAAAATTTACTTTTGCTGTAAAACAGTTTTTTCAATATTATTTTGAATGTTTTTAAAGTCAAAATTTATGATGTTATAAATTCAACACTTAAAACAATATTGATTAAAAAATATATTCCAAAATCATAATCTAAAAGTTTACAAATAATGAAATAGAGGTAAATTAGAAGTCTTTAAGTTAAAAAATATATATTCTAAAGTTTAGTTATATGTACTATTTTAAAACCAAAATTTATGGTTGTTTTAAATGAGGTCATTTACATATATCCCCCTCCTAAGATCATTTATTACATATATACTCAACCCATAAAATCAATTACATATTTCCCCCTTTTAAACCATACATGTTACATATTTACCCATTTTATTAAAATTACTCCTATTGAATTACTATTTTACCTTTAATGAACTTATTAAATGATTATTACATTTTCCCCTTTCTAATACCATTACTTACATATTTTATGATTTAATGTGTAATATAATTGTTTACAAATAAGATATTAACCTAATGATATGAATTCATTTTTTTATAAGCCCTGCCTATTTTTTTATAAGCTTCTGCCTCTGTTATGTGAAAATTGAAAGTTTTGCTTATATATAATACGTCATAGCTCTTAAGCATTATTTTTTTTTTTAAGAGAACAGTCATGCGACCATGGTTTAAAAATTTACTTTTGCTGTAAAACAGTTTTTTCAATATTATTTTGAATGTTTTTAAAGTCAAAATTTATGATGTTATAAATTCAACACTTAAAACAATATTGATTAAAAAATATATTCCAAAATCATAATCTAAAAGTTTACAAATAATGAAATAGAGGTAAATTAGAAGTCTTTAAGTTAAAAAATATATATTCTAAAGTTTAGTTATATGTACTATTTTAAAACCAAAATTTATGGTTGTTTTAAATGAGGTCATTTACATATATCCCCCTCCTAAGATCATTTATTACATATATACTCAACCCATAAAATCAATTACATATTTCCCCCTTTTAAACCATACATGTTACATATTTACCCATTTTATTAAAATTACTCCTATTGAATTACTATTTTACCTTTAATGAACTTATTAAATGATTATTACATTTTCCCCTTTCTAATACCATTACTTACATATTTTATGATTTAATGTGTAATATAATTGTTTACAAATAAGATATTAACCTAATGATATGAATTCATTTTTTTTATAAGCCCTGCCTATTTTTTTATAAGCTTCTGCCTCTGTTATGTGAAAATTGAAAGTTTTGCTTATATATAATACGTCATAGCTCTTAAGCATTATTTTTTTTTTAAAGAGAACAGTCATGCGACCATGGTTTAAAAATTTACTTTTGCTGTAAAACAGTTTTTTCAATATTATTTTGAATGTTTTTAAAGTCAAAATTTATGATGTTATAAATTCAACACTTAAAACAATATTGATTAAAAAATATATTCCAAAATCATAATCTAAAAGTTTACAAATAATGAAATAGAGGTAAATTAGAAGTCTTTAAGTTAAAAAATATTAAATGGAATTCAAAGAGAAGTAATTTACCTATTTAACTTTAACATTAATCCCTGTTTACCCTTTTTTCTCAATAACTCCTTGGAAACTAAAGAGTTTCCTACAACTTGCAATTGCAATTGAATCGTTCACTTTTAATTAAAATTTATTTATTTATCAATTTATCAACTATTATTTACTTCCTTTTCACATTCGCATTCACATAACACTACGTCTACAAAGTTAGATACATCCAGGGTTAAAGAAAGAGAGAGGGGCCTGGAGAGAGAGTGGACGGTCGCCGGCTACATTACCCGGTGATCATCTATTACTCAGGAGATGACGACGAGGGTGATGGGGGTAACATCACCGCTCAAGGGTGACATATAGTGACGATGGTGACGGTAGTTCGCCGGTGGTCAGCAGCCACATCTTTGAGTGACGACTAGGGTTCCGAAGAACGAACCGGGTGATGTGATGGGGTAACGACTTCAGTCAAGGTAAGGTAACGGAGGATCGAAGGTGGTATACGAAGTGTCATCCGCATTTTCCGCCTGCTCTTCTCCTCTACTCCTCCGGCAAGGGACTCCTTATCACTTTTCGAGGTGCGGTTGCTCTATTCCCTGCTATTTCTCTCAACTGGTATGTTTTTTTTCTTTTGTCTTTATCTGATTTAGAGCTTCATACGTCTTTAATAATTGGATGGTTATAAAAAAGTTTCATGCAAATATATGTATTGAATATGGTTATATGCAATTCCTTTAACTGTTTTATGTATTTTGGAATGTTACTTTGATGAGCAATTACGGACCATCTGAAAGATAAAGAAAGGGTTCCGGCCACGATTCTGACCGGATGTCGATTATATGGAGATAGTCGTGCACGATTAGTTGGTTTGTTTGTTTAAATACTCATATACATCTCGCCTCTGATTGGGTTCAGATCTTTTTTATTCGTGTCATAGGTCTGATTGCAAGGGTTTTTTCTTTTCGTATTCTGATTTGGTTCAGGTACGTTTTTATTTCCAGTTTGTTTAGTCGCATTATTTTGAGTTTTGATATAGAAAGAGTTCGTGGAAATAATAACATATTCGGTGGTGTTACAAATGGATATTTTGCTTTCACTAAGGAACACCAGTAACCGTGTGGATACAGGTGCATTGCCTCCATTTCAGTTCAGCTATTTGAGAAATGTGAGTTTCATACTTTCATTGGTTTTCATTTTATTTGATGTATATGAATAAGAATGCATAATCATAATGTTTTAGTTACTAAATTTGTGGTCTCTTTGTTCTAATTGTGGAAGAATTGTTGTGCTCTGCTATTTCTGGTCTAATTTCTTCTTAATTAGTTGTCTTTTTCCTTGCCTGCAGAGGAAATCATTATCTGAGTTTTGGCGGGATTGTCCTATTGTGAGTATATATTTTAGCTTATTTAATGATTTGTTTATTTTGTGTTGATTTATTTCATGATTTCATCCTGTTTGTGGCCTTTTAATGAATGAGAGCTTTTTTGTTAAATGTGTTAATGAATGACAAAGAAGATTGTTACTAACAGGTCTTTTCATTTTTTTGAAGCTGGCTGATAATTCAAAGGAGCATAATTGCATGCCTTATGAACATTATACCGCAACATTACTTGCAGTATGTTCATATTATCAGTATATTTGTATTCTATCTTCAAGAAATACAAGCAACTAACTTCGCTTACCATTATGTTCATCATTTGTAAACTGGCTTAAAATAATCAGCAAAAAGGCCTTGAAGGAGAACCCACAAATAGGAGTTTAACTCACACTTCATGGGTATCTCATCAAGCAAAGGTCGTGAAAGGCAAGGATGGCATCCTATGACGGCCAAATCTACAAATTTGTTGTTGCTACTCCCATTATTCATTCAGTGGTCTCATTCACACTTGATCACAATAAGGTTGCAAATCATACTGCTATAGTGCTATACTATGCCAACTCTACAATATAAATTTTTTAAGCAAATAAGATGAATAGCTTTTGGTATGTACACTTTGACACCATATATCTTTCACTCATTGTTGCATTCTAAATCTTAGGTGGTTCATGACGAGTGCCCACCTACCGAATAAAAGAAGCAAGTTAGTACACAGAGTCTTCCCTCGCCCAATTAACCTGCTTTGCTTCGCTCGCTTCCATTTTGTTTCTATACTTTATTGGTCTTATAATACCTTTTGTTTATATTCATGGTAGTTGTTGATATTTTTACTTAGCGTTAAAGTTTATGTATAAGAAATCTATGATGTTAATAATGGCAGACTGGTTGTAATCTATTTTGTTACTGTTTCATGTTTCTTTACGTGCATACTGCAGTCGCTACACTCATAAGTTAGTTCACTTAAAAATTTGTTTATGTGTGTTCATTTACCTTCATTTATCTATGTTTAAGTTCGTTTAATAGTCATTTCAAGTTTTTAGGCAGTTACAATTTAGTCTGGTTTTATTTAATTTATTGTAGCATATTGTAATATGATTTAAGGTTTTCATATGGTAGTGAGTTCTCTCAATGATTTTTATGGGTTAGTCATGTATGGAGAGTCATGCGTGCACATATGTTAAGATATTTGATTTGACTAACTCATAGCCGTTGCTTATGTTTACTTGCTTAAACCTGTTGTAGACAAGAAACTACTAAGGGGAAGGGCGACTACATGGGCATGCATTAGCGGCAGAAGATTTCGTGAATTATTGAATAAACCGGAAGCTTTATGAACTCCTTTAAGTTTTTTTCCTGTAATGTATGTTTTTAGACTTGGCATACAAGTTTGTTCTTAAACACATTCCGCAAACAAAGTTTCCTATGCTATGCACGCCTTAAATTTTGTGTGGCTGGCTTATGGTACAAGCTCTTATGACGTTTTGTATGGCTTCTCTTACATTGTCTTTTGGCTAATCACCTTTTATCCATGCATAAACATTTTTCCCGAACGCACCACAAAATGAAGGACACTAACTGTTGGTCATGCCGTGCATCGCACGGGCCTACCCTCTAGTGACTAATAAAAATCTAGTATGTAAACTTGATTATTTTATTAAATAATCAAAAGGGTGAAAAAAATACGACATATTATTTAACTAAAATTAAATGCGTAATGTTATAATACCAACAATTTAATATATATATATATGTGTGTTAGATTGTGACAATTTGATTTTCACGTAGTCAATAAAAATAAAAACTCTTCATACACATCAATTCTCAATTCTTTGTTAAAATAATATGTATCATATTATATTGTTTATCAAGAAAAAAAATGTTAATATTCATCTCACATTAGAATAGTCTGGAAGAAAGTAAAGTGTCCGTTGGACCATATGGGGAACTAAGCCATTAATTGAATGTAAAATAAAAGAATACTAGGTTATAACCCTGTGTATTACACGGGTTGAGAAAATAAAATATCAAATAGTTAATAACTAAGATTTAACAATTATAAAACGATATTTTAAGACACTTGTGATGTTTTATGTATGATCAAAACTTGTGATGTTTGTCAAGTTTATAAATATAAAAACATTTGAACAATCGATTAGAAGACAAACTGTCTCATCGACTTTCTCACGACATGAACCCAAGTTTTATTTAAATAACAGTGGTCTTAATTTATTAGTTCTAAAAATATTGTTGAAATGTTTAGATTAGGCATATAGCAATTAGCCAATTAGATAAACTTATAGCTACAAAATAATATTTAAATTAATTAGATAAGTATAAATTATCGGTAATTATTAAGTTATATAACTTTAAAATTTAAACATATAGACTTGAGTTGCATCTTAAAAAGATGGTTGTTTTTTGATAAATTTATTAGTATGATAAATGTAGTTATTATTCTTCTTGTATTTTAAATATATTAAATAAATAAATTATTTGTTAAGCAAGAAAATCGTTCCCTCCCCCCTCGTTATGAAAATGCTCGATATTTGTTTCAATTATTAAGATATAATTTCTAATCTAGTAATTAATATAAAGAAGAAAATTGTTTCCTCCACCCTCGTTATGAAAATGTTCGATATTTGTTTTAATTATTAAGATATAATTTCTAACCTACTAATTAATATAAATAAATAATAAGATAATTTGTGGAACTTTATCCGTAATTTCTTAACATCTGAGCCCCCAACGTCTTTTTTTCTAACCCTTTTAGCCCCTAACACTAACCCCGTCTATTAAATGTTAGGGGCTAAAAGGGTTAGAAAAAAGACGTTAGGGGCCAAAAAGATTAGAAAAAAAGTCGTTGGGGGCTCAGATGTTAAAAATTCTTTTTCGGCTAAAAGAGTAAAGGTGCTATAACTACAGGGGCCAAAATCGTAATTTACTCTATTAGTTAAATAAATAATATTATAAATGAGAAGGAGATTAAACTAAATAATAATTATCCATAAAAAATTAAACTAAATAATATTTAGTAGGAGAATTATCTATAATTAATTAGAAAAGATTAAACTAAAATAATACTTATCTACAAAACATGGTCTAATATGATGACAAGTGTCCCCAAAATGGTTTCTTTTATTATATAGTTAGAAATATAAATAAAATTTATGAGGTTGTAGGATGAAATGACATGTAGCATTATTTGAAGTCTTTTATTATAATTTAGATTGGAAAATTAAGTAAAGTTCAAAATCTTTTAATTTGTTTTACGTTATTATTTGTTTATATCATTCTCACCAATTGGTGTTCTTAAACAATACGTAACAACTTCAATAATATATAAATCAATTAAGTTACAACTTAATCTTTAATCATATCTTTGATTTGCTTTTATAGATAAATAATAATAAAAATATTAAACTGATAAATATAGGGAGATTAGATTTCAGGATTATTATTATTGTTATATATATATTTTTTTTAAATTTAGGATTAACTATAAAACTAAAAGGATTATATTTTAAGCGGGAAAATAGAATTTTAGATAGTCTCAATGATTGCCATGTGTCTCAAATTGGTTTACTTTATTATATGTATAGATACGATCTAAATGATAATCAGGCCCTTAAAAAAATCACATCCACAACAACTTCTCTCCTTTTGAGAATCGACCAGATCACCTCTTCCTGAACTTTCGCTCTGATGGTTGCACCATCTACTTCCGATTTGCATGGTTGTTGACCAAACCTGTCGTGTAAATCTCGTCGGTGGGTGTAGTGCGGCTGAAAAATTCGGCGACGATACTTGTCACCGGAGAAACTAGCGGTAGTATAAAAAAACAACGGCGAAGAGAGTATGACGGCGACACAGTTCGATAAGGGTTTTAGCAGCAACAAAAAAAACAAAATGATATCTTCGTCAAGCATTCACATTTAATCGGTAATGTTTTCATGGTAGAAAACGAAAAATTAAGGTTATAGAGGTGGCGACGGCGATTCGGATACTTCTCACGGGTGCTAGCAGTGACTCCAAAGATGCGTCCTTGATCGTCGGTGTCACATCAACGATTGGAAACACGTAGATAAAACGTGGCGGACCGCCAATGCTAACTCTCGAATCAGTATTCTGACTTGATCAAGCGTATGGAACTCGTATGTGTATATATTTTCCAGATTCAAAATAGGTCAGTTTGTTCTAGAAAACAAGTTATGGATATCCTATTTTTCTCTAATACATATAGATAAGGATCATGTGAGAAGTAGTAGGCTATTTGAGAAACTTGAGAAGCATTCTAGACTACACATTTTCCCTAAAAAAAATGCAAAAAAAAAAATGTAAAAAAAATGCAACTTTTTTTTTTTTTTTGCAAAAATCGCAGCTTTTTCTTTAAGCATTTAATTTTTTATTATTTTTAAATTTTTTTTTAGGATTTATACACATGTGTATATTGTTAATCTTTTAACTATACATATATGTATATTGTCAATTATACATATATGTATATACATGTTTAAAATTAAAAAATAAGTGTTATTTAGGGTTTACCATTAGTATTTAGGGTTTGGCATTAGGGTTTAGGGTTTAGGGTTTAGCTTTATGGTTTAGGGTTTAGCTTTAGGGTTTAGCATTAGGGTTTAGCATTAGGGTTTAGTAATAGTATTTAGGGTTTAGCATTAGGGTTTAACTTTTGAGTTTAGCATTAGGGTTTAACCTTAACTTTTGGGTTTCGCTTTATCTTTAGGGTTTGCATTAGGGTTTAGCATTAAGGGTTTAGCTTTAGGGTTTAGTTTTAGCACTAGGGTTTAGCTTTAGGGTTTAGAATTAGGGTTTAGCTTTAGGGTTTAACATTAGGGTTTAGAATTAGGGTTTAGCTTTAGGGTTTAGGGTTTAGCATTAAGGTTTAGTTTTTTTTTTTGGGAAAGGGGACGGTACCCGAGGCAAACTTTATTAGAAAGAAAAAAAGAATACAAAAAAAGAACCAAGCAGCTAATCTAGGACAAACCCATAGACTAGAAAACTGCACGGCTCGAAAAAGGGGCACTTACATAATTATGTAATCCCCGTGGTCCAAAAATAAAACATACAACTACCAATCCACATGATCTTGACACATAACCGAGTACTAATACAAGCATAATGTAGATTATAAACAACTAAACAATTATTCTCAGGCTTTTCCATTGTTGAATGTATCTTGATGTATTCTATAGTCCTTACATGCTCCTCTGAAATCTGCAGTTCTTTGTACCCTTGTATGTCCTTAATTTGCCCTTTATGCCTCCTACATTTTAATGTTAGCTTGATTACTTTGAATTTCCGCATCCAAGCCACCTTCCAAGTACTTATAATCTTCTGACCAGCCCACCCTTCTTTGACTCTAACAATCGTTCTTTTTATCATACCAACTGACTTTCATAGCTTTTGTATCAGTCGCTTTTCTAGGTTCCAAGTTCTGCATTTTAATCCATATTCAACCTGCATCCGCCAAATAAAGACCCAACCCAATGCAAAGTCCCCCCTGTTACAAGACACACAAGTGAAGAGAGGCTCAAAGTGAATTTTGACATGAAATCTGGTTTGGTTCCCATGGTTAGCTAGGAAAATAAAAAGAAAAAAGAAAAGAAAAAAAAATATGTAACCGAGTATGGTGTGAAAAAGCCATAGAAAATTCGCCAAAAAACCATAGGAACTCGCCTCCCTTATTTCTCCATGGTTACCAGCCTCTAGCTGCATAGGCCAATTCCTAGTTTCCCTATCATCATACGCAGGGTTGAACTTATCAAGCCCATAAGGTTGACTATGTAAGTCCAACTGATTTAACAAGTAAAATCCTACAGAAAAGTGACTCAGATAGTTATGACCCTCAAATCGTTGACTCAAGAGACTGCTATTGATAGTGCATTCACACCAGATGACTACCCCAATCTTCCTCATCGTCCCTCCCCAATCCAAATGAACACCCATGCCCTTCCTAAAACCTCAAGTTCTAACATCCTCTGTGTATAAAGTGGTGCATAGTGTGCTCAGTGTACCAACCCCTCCCCACATGCCCTTGGTAATCTTACAATGACCAACCTCCGGGTCAAATCCCAACCTATCCTCCTCTACAAATAAAACAACTTGGTATCCGCCTAACTCTAACTGAAATCTACGGATTCTCATTTGCAACTTGTGTGGGTCACCACAGTGTTTACATTTCGAAGATCTCACCCTTCCATTGCCTTTGTTTATCCCGTCACCCATTCGTATTAGCATTTTGTTGAAGTTTCTCCTTGATCACAAATCCCCATTTCTTACTTGCCACTAAGGAGGCATTACTAGCTTGTATCTTAAGCCCCATAAGTTTCATTCTCACAGAATCAATAATAATATTATGAATATCTTCCACCGTCCTACCTTTTCCTTGAAACAACGTAATATTTCGTTCCTACCAGATGAAATAAATAGTAGCTCCCAACAGAAGCCTCCAGATTATGCTATTAATGGATTTGTTTCTAGGCAGGTTATTAACATGTTGGATGCACTCTATCCATTCATCAGGAGGATGTTTGAATTCTCCCCAGTTTTGAGTTTCCCTCCATATACTCGTAGGGATGGCACAGTAAAAAAATAAGTGACGATGGCTGTCTGGTTCTTCCTTGCAAAACGGACATAAAGCATTAGTATCTTGGTCCCATTTTGTAAGTCTATCCTGAGTAAGGAGTCTCTCTTTGAATGCAAGCCATGTGATAAAAGCGTGTCTAGGGATGCACTGACTGAACCAGATAGTTTTGAACCAAGGAACAATCTTGACGGTTCTGTGTAATGTTTGGGGGTCTTTGGTCAAACTGAAAAGGGTAGCGTTCTTGCCATTCAATCGGCCAATTCCATTCTCCATGAGCAATTACTTCACTGACTGTGCTAGCGATTGACAGGCCAGCCCTGGTTATATCTCTTTTGGATATGACTTCACCCAAAGGACTATGAATGTGCCATTTGTCATACGAAATAGAGGTTTTTTGCCCATCCCCAATTATAGATTCACAGTGAGGTCTAATCATATGTCTGTTGTTAAGAATATTTTTCCAGCTCCAACTATCTCCATCGACAATTCTTATGTCCCAAAAATTCCTGTTCCTGCCCTCCCTATCCTTTAATTTGTGATTTTTTATCCACTTAACCCATATGGACTCCTTATCAGTTATAATGTTCCAAATATGCTTAGACATAAGGGCCACATTCCTAGTTTTTAAGGATTTAATTCCCAATCCACCTTGGCATTTAGGTCTACAAACTTCCTCCCAACGGACACGGGCCTTACCTTTAGATTAATCGCTTTGACTCCAGAGAAATCTTCTCATAATTCCTTCAATATCTTCAATGATGTTAGCTGGAAGAGTGAAAACAGAGGCCCAGTACACTTGCAAGGATGACAAAACAGACTTGATGAGTTGCAGCCGACCTGCAAATGACAGAAATCTATATTTCCAATCCCCTATTCTAGCTTTTACTTTATCCACAAGGCACCTGCAATCTTTTGAGTATAGGCGCTTTGAAATTAGTGGCACCCCCAAATACTTGATAGGGAGAGTTCCCACTCTAAATGGCAGTAGCCCTTTAATATCCTCCTGAACACATCTTCTAACATAGTGCTTTTGTTAAGATTAAGAATCAACCCTGACACACCACTAAATTCTTCCAGGGATTTCTTAATAATGTTCACAGATTCTCCATCTGCATGCGCAAAGACAAATAAATCATCAGCAAAACATAAGTGAGTAATTTTTAAATCCTCACATCTCCAATGATATGTAAAGTTCCCTGCTGCCTCTATTTGTCTCCTGATCATTAAGTTTAAGACTTCCATAATCAAGGTAAAAAGATAAGGGGACATAGGGTCTCCTTGTCTTAACCCTCTCTTCCCCTTAAAATAGCCGAACGGTTCCCCATTGACATTTATGGAATAGGAAGCAGTGGTTAAGCATGTCATTATCCAGCTTCTCATACAGGGATGAAAGCCGAAATGTTGCAAACACTGATCCATGAAATGGTGGTCGACCATATCGTAAGCCTTTTGAAGGTCAATTTTCAAAGAAACTTTAGCTTCCCCTCTTTTTTTGTTGATAATTCCTAACCAATTCCTGAGTAAGTAATATGTTGTCACAAATCAACCTGCCTGGGACAAAGGCACTTTGACATTCATCCACAATTATATTTAGACCAGCTTTTAACCTTTCACAAATTATTTTGGTAATGCATTTATAAATAACATTACAGCATGCTATAGGTCTAAATTCTACCACAGAATTCGGATTGGTAGTTTTTGGGATTAAAGAGATAATGGCGGCATTCACCTAGGTTAGCAATTTGCCATTTCTGAAGATATCCTGAATGGCAGTGCATATATCATCCTCTATGATGCTCCAAGTGGCTTTAAAGAACTTTGAAGAGTATTCATCAGGTCCAGGAGCTTTATCATCATCGATATTGAACATGGCACTCTTTATTTCTTCCTTGGTCACCTCCCTAACCATACTATCTGCAACATGAGTAGGAAGTTTACGTGTAAAAAGAGTTTGAGGTTCTATGATAGGGTTAGTATGGCCTTGTCTACCAAGAAGATTTTCATAAAATTTCACAAACTGGTTACCAACGTCTTCCCCTTGAAAGAAATTGCCGTCCATATCCGAGATGGAATTGATTCTAGTCTTTTGGTGATACCCTCTGACAACATTGTGAAAATATTTAGTGTTTTGATCCCCTTCCTTTAGCCAAGTCACTTTGACCCTTTGTTTCAACAGTAATTCTGCTTCCAAGCTGAGCTGCTTCATGGCATGAACATAAATAGCTTCTTCATCCCGAAGATCTTTATTACAATGGTCCTTTTCCACCTCGGCTTGAATTCTCCCCAATTCTGTTCTAAGTTTTTCTGCAGTAACATTTGTTATATTGCTTTGCTTGCCGAACTTCCTGATATCACCTTTTAACCTTTGCAGTTTTTTAACAACTCTATACATACTGCACCCGTCAATGTGCTGGTTCCAATCAGCCGCTATAATTTGTTTAAATCCAGGTTTTGTTGTTAGATAATTCATAAATTTAAAGGGTTTGGCCTTCCATTTCTTTTTGATATCAGGCATGCTAACCAGGCAAGGTGAGTGATCGGATGTCCAGAAAGGAAGGAACTCAGCTTTAGCGTTAGGGAATTTATCAACCAGAAAGCAATTAGCCATAGCCCTATCCAGTTTCTTGAGCAACCCATCTGGCTTTCCAGGTGATTTATTCAATGTGTAGTGAAGGCCAGATTTAGGAAGATCAGTCAAACCCACCTTATTGCAGCACTCAATAAAATCCTCCATTGCTGTGGTGATCTGAGACGAGCCACTTGATGTCTCTGACAGATTCATAACTACATTATAGTCACCCATCACTAACCATGGTTCATTATGTATGGTGCTATGAAATTTCGCTAAGTCATCCTAAAGGGGTCTTCTCCTGTAAGCTTTAACGTTACCATAGATGAATGAACAGTAGAACTCCTTTTGACCAGTGAGAGGTTTAATAAAGCAATGGATTGCTTGTTCGTTTTGGTCAATAATCATCACATCAACAGTGTTGGGATCCCAGCCTATGATAATTCTGATCCAGTTTCTACAATGAGCCATATTAGACGTCCAATCCCAATGCCTAAAAACCTTATTGCAAACAGATTGTATTTTACCAGAGGTGAGATGAGACTCTAAAACACAACATATACTAACATTATTCTCCTTCATGATTCTCAGCAGTTGCTCTTGGTGATCCAGTTTTCCCAGACCCCTAACATTCCATGTAAGAAGTTTAAAATCCATTAGGAGATTGAAACTTACCAGTCTCATGTTCATTCGGATGAGGATGTTTTGGGACAACTTTGTCAACTGCCATGGGAGCAAGGACTTCTTGAGGTCTGATGTTGAAAATATCTTGCTTCATGAAGACTGCTGTGCCATCCGTTTCCGACTCCACATCTTCAATTATTTCCTCTTCTCTCGGTTTACTAGCATCTCCCTCATCTTCCATATCATCGTCCTTTTGAACAGCTTGTATACCTGCACCAAAGTTGTAAATACTACACAGGTGTATGAAATAACTAATAAGGGATTTACTCCAGCTCTCTAGCACTTCCTTTGCAGGAACTTTCTTATTGGTTATGTACTCCAGGGCTGCTCCTTTATCTGCAGGGGTCAGGTAGTCAAAATAACATTTGTTTAGAGTTTGTTCTTGAGTTTTATTCAAGTTTTTGTTGATGTCATTATCTATAGGTTGTTTTGTATTCTCTCTAAGAGTATAATTCCTCTCCTCCAATACACTATCCTCCTCATCCAGCAATTGAAATCTGTTCGTAGTTTCAATGACTTTGACTTTTGGTCCCTTTGACTTCACATTGCCTTTAACTGGTTCTCTAACATGCTGTTCTTTCTGTTCATGACCAGTAGCTGTCTGATTTTCCTTTACTACCCCTGAGGATGATGCTCATGTATCCATTTGCTTGTTAGTTGCTCTATACATAGGTTTAAGACCCCCTTGTTGTTCTAGGTTCTGCCCAATCCTGCTATTGTTAGACGTCTTAACATAACTCTTATTAAACTTGTTGTTTTTATACATATTTTGCCCTCCTTGGTGATGCTGAGTCTGCATGCCATTGTTAAAGGCCTCCCAATTTATCCGTTCATTTTTCTGTTGGCCCTGTCCCATTCTATCATTTCTACTACCCTTATTGTCAATATATTGGAATCTCCCATACTTGTTCCTCCTATTAGTCACTGTAGTATAACCATCTTCATCCACCTGGTTCATATTTCGCCCTTGGGTTTGATTTGAATCTCTTAATGCTACCCCTCTTTGCTTCTTTTCTTTCAATATTTCCTCCGCTGATTTTTGCCTTACTTGACAGTTCTGAAAACTGTGGCCATACACTTTACAGTGGTCACACTTTGCTGGTCTCATCTAGTATGCTACTTTGATATCAACATTCTTTCCTGGTATAATTCCGGTATTGGCATAACATGTTTTGATAGTTGCTAGATACTCACAATCAAAGTTAATTTCGACTAGAACTCTAGCATAACCCCCCGCCTCATCCGGATTGGCACATTTATACTTAGTAGTTTTATCAAAGGTAATAGGGTTTCCTATACAACTAGCAGCTCTACATATGCATTCAGTTTCCCATAATTCTAATGGGAGGTCTTGTAAAATAACCCAAATAGGTACCGTTTTAGGTGCTACTCTAGTCATGCTCATACCTGCATCCCATTTTTCCAGGCATAATGGCATATTTCCCACCATCCAAGGCCCCAACTTTAAAACCTCATTCATTACAGTCCCATCTTTAAATTTAAATAAGAAAATACGAGATCCATTGTTGGTTATTTCCTCAATGTTATAAGATCTCCACATCTTGTTTATATTGAACTTAACGTACGCCAGGGAGGGATTGGTACCTACAAAGTAACCATAGAGATAGTTTTTGTACCGTTCTTTGGCTTTGTTGATTATCCTTGGTTCCACAATAACTACTTTTTGGCCATCAGCTCTTATCTCGGGAGGGTAGTATTTGATTTTCTCGGTGAACACATTCTTCATTTTACCATCAACCATATCCGCATAAGTAGCTTTAGGTTGGTTAATATTCCCCTCCTCAATCTTCTGGTCCTCTGTCTCTTTATCGCTTTTATTTTCTACAGGCTCGGCCTTCCTGTCTTCCTTAACTTTGGTAGCAAATGTAACTTCACGGATGGGGTTGCTGCTCAACATAGATTTTTTTAAGGTAAAGTTCATATCCAGCCCCGGCACTTTACTTCCATGGCCTTCTCTTTTTTCCCGATTATGCTCAAAATCTTGCACCAGCTCCTTAGTCGTCTTGTGTTTGTTGGATTTTTTCCTATTTATGATAAATTTAGTATCTCCTGGTTGATACTCAGCATTGATGAACAGGTTATCTGAGAATTGGATCCTTCTATATTCACCCGAGAACTTAGTTTTTGGCATATTCTTCTTTAACTCCTATTTTTAGAGTTCCAAATGATATGATGCTTTTTTTGTGGTATATTCTTCTCTACTATTTGCTTGTCCTCTATCGGGATGGATCTATTCTTTTTTAGAGCTGAGGGTTGCGTAGAAATTTCAATTCCTTCCTTGTAGGCTGGCCCATTAGTGATATCCATTAGAGGGGTACTATCCAGATTTTTTCTTTTCGATAAGGAAGTATTCCTATATGTGGAAATGTTTATATGAGAGTTAATCCGATCACTACCCTATATATATATATGGCTCTCACTATCTGCACACCAAGTCTGGCTATTTGCACAATTAGGGTTTACATACGCTGCGTATTGACCAATACGCAGCATATAGGGTTACCTCAATACTCTGCGTATTGACCTCTACGCAGCGTATGTAAGGGGTAGGTACACGACCAGACAGTCAAACCTAGTACCATGTCAAATCAGTCTTACATAGGGTGCGTATTGCCCTATACGCAGCGTATACTGCTAACCCTGTACGCTACGTAGAGGTCTCTACGCAGCGTATGTCAGACTGATTTGACAATGATACGATGTTGTCCAGGCACGTGAATAAAGCAATACGGGGAGTAGAGATCAATACGCTGCCTATTTGAGTAAATTTAAAAGTCTATTTAGCTCTGCTTTCTTTTCATCATTCGAACAAGCCACAATTCTTTCTTCTTCTTCTGTGTTTCATAGTCTTCTTCAGTAGAGAATTTACACCCCAAACCAAAATCATTTGTTCTGTTTTTTGTTCAATCTTGTTAAAATGTCATCATTTTGGAACGATAATTATTTTGGTAATCGCTATTCTAACGACACATGGGGAGCAAATGCTGCCAATGAGGAGGAGGAGGTTGTGTCTGGAGTCCCTGTTGATCAAAAAACACAGTTGCCAGACTTGAACAAGACTCCCACTCCACCTGTTGATGAACCAAATTACCCGGCGCATCAAGTGTGTCCAGATTACGGATACGGGTATGAATCTCCGTACGTGCAACAAAGTGGATACGGTGCTGAGAATGCACCTGTTGATGAACCATATTACCCGACGCAGCAATCGTATCCGGGTTATGGGGTATACGGGGATGAAGGTGGATACGGAAGTTACAGTGGATACGGTGGTGAAGGTGGACATGGGGGTGACGGTGGTTACAGTGGATACGGGGGCTACGGTGGATACAGTGGGTACGATAGATCTGGGGGTGAAGGTGGATACGGTGGATACGGAGGCTACGGTGGATACGAAGAACATGGTGGATATGGTTATGAGCCCCGTAATACATCACTTTATGAACCATCTACCCCGGGCAATCCATTTCAAGTAAATGAGGTATCACATTAAAATAATTATTATTATTATTGTTAAAAATATTGTAATTATAATTATTATTATTATTGTTTAAAATAATATAATTATAATAATTATTATTGTTAAAATACTATTATTATTATTATTATTATTATTATTATTATTATTATTATTATTATTATTATTGTTGTTGTTGTTGTTAAAATACTATTATTATTATTATTAATATTGTTAAAAATAATATAATTATAATAATTATTATTATTGTTATTATTATTATTATTATTATTGTTAAAAATATTATAATTATAATTATTATTATTATTATTATTATTATTATTATTGTTAAAAACTATATTTCATTTATTTAATTAAATACATTATTTATTAGTTATTTACTCTTTTATTTAAATCATTTATTCATTTTTAATCATTTATTTATTTATTCAATATTTAATCAAATTCTATATTCAATTATTAAAGAAATAGTTATCAATATTGTTTTTATTTCTTTTATTTAACTAAACTTACAATTAAAAATTTTATTCTTTTTATAATAATAATCTAGTTAGTCTAGTTAAAACAAATAATTATAAGATTTAGTAAATAAACAAGTTAAGAAAGTTAAGTTAATAAACTATTTATTTTTCTTTTCTAAATAATTAAATTAATAAAAAAATTTTTAAATAAATTAGTATTGTAAATAAATAAAAGAATCATGAAATTGATTTTTAGTTAAAATGGTTAGTTTAAACCTAACTTAGTTAGTTAAATCATAGTTATATGCTAACTAGGTTAGCATTTAATACAAGGGACCACTAACTGAGTTAGAGAACTCAGTTAGTTCAGTTAAGTGCCAAAAAACAGAAAAAAGGGGGGTTCCTCTTTAAGGAACGGGCCCCTAACCGGTTTCGAACTCACGACCTCTCGCACACAAAGCAACGCACTAACCACTCGGCCGGGAATGCCACATCCGTTTATTTATGGAAACAATTACAATTTATGCTCGCTTTCGCATCCTTCCATTTATGCTCTATAATTATTTACACTTTGGTCCCTGAGTTTCAAATTTTACAAAAATAGTCCCTGAAGTTTCGAAAATTGACACAAATGGTCCCTGAAGTTTCGAAAATTGACACAAATGGTCCTTGAAGTTTTGAAAATTGACACAAATGGTCCCTGAAGTTTCGAAAATTGACACAAATGGTCCCTGAAGTTTCAAAAATTGACACAAATGGTCCCTGAAGTTTCAAAAATTAACACAAATGGTCCCTGTACTGTTCAGTTAAGTATGCTAACTGATTTAGTGTTTAAAGAAGAAATCTTTATATGAAAGTTAACCTTGTTAAACCATTCAGTTAAAATAGTTTCAATAATGACCATATTAGTACCTGAAGTATGAGTTTCAATTATATTATTATTATTATTATTATTATTATTATTATTATTATTATTATTATTATTGTTATTATTATTATTATTAACGTAACATTTTTTTAGCGTTTCATGTCTCTAACTGATTTGAAGAATTGGGTACAAGAAACGGGAAAAGAGTATGGTTACGTAATTGTTACCCGTTGATCAAAAAATATTGGCGGTACTACTGGGATGGTATGGCTTGTGTGCGACCGTAGTGGTGAGCACCGTAGTAAAGCAACAGTTAGGAAAGCTGGTAGAAAAAAATCGGTTGCCCATTTTCATTACTCGCCATCCGGGACGTGACGAATGACACGTGGGAGTTAAAAGTGGACTGTGCGAACCATAACCACGAACCTACGACGAGTCTGTTGGGCCACGCTTTTGTGCGAAGATTTACTGAAGCCGAATACAAGCTAGTGGAGCAGCTAACTGCTCAAAACATGGAGCCACGTATCATATTTCAAACCCTAAGAAAGCAGTTCCCCGACAGCCTGCACGTTCAGAAAGACGTGCAAAATGCGGTACAAAAAATTAGAGCGACAATAATGGACGGAAAGAATCCTATTCAGGCACTGGAAAGCCTGCTGCATGACCACCGATTCATTTACGACACCCGACAGGAACCCAAAACAGATGTCGTAACAGAGATTTTCTTTGTTCATCCTTATTCAATCACTATGTGGCGTGCATTCACGCACGTGATGTTGATCGACGCGACCTACAAAACAAACCTCTACAACATGCCATTTGTCCAGGTTGTGGGTATGACGTCGACTGGGAAGTCTTTTTGTATCGCACATGCCGTTATTTGTAAAGAACGAAGGGGTAACTACGTGTGGGTGCTTGAGCGGATCAAGTCAATATTGCATGAATGTATGATGCCGCGTGTGATAGTCACGGATAGGGAGCTTGCCCTAATTAACGCGTGTTCTAAAGTATTCCCGAACGCAACCAGGCTTCTATGCCACTTTCACATCCAACAAAATATAGCTAGACAGTGCAAGAAAGGGTTCGATAAAGAAGATTGGGGGAAATTTATGACGTACTGGCGGAGATTGTGCGAATCTTCATCAGAGCCCATGTACAAGTACAACTTGGAGAAAATGTATAACCGACTCGTGGTTGCCAACCGAGAAAGTAAGTGTTCCTTCAACAAACGACTCACCCAATCTATTATATTTTACACACGCTTTTACATTTCATTATTTTATTTTTGCAGGTGTCTATGATTACGTCTACGAAAACTGGCTCAAAGACTATAAAGAAATGTTCGTTTATGCGTGGACCGATAAGTGTCACAACTTTGGTCAGCGCACCACCAACAAAGTTGAGAGCCAGCACGCAAATTTAAAAAGATACATTACGCGCGGGAGTTCATTGGAGCGAATAGCAAGATGCGTCATTGATATAGTTGAAACTCAGTACGATGAAATACAAAAAAGTTTCACCGAGAGCATTGAAAAAACGATGAACCACCACAGACACCGAATGTTGGACAACCTACGTGGAAAGGTTTCCCATGAAGCACTTGATTTGCTGGCAAAAGAGCTACTGAGGAAGATGGAGGTGTTGCGGAAACTTAACGCATCATGTGGTTGCCATATGTGGCTTAGCAATGGATTGCCGTGTGCTTGTAGACTGGAAAACTACAAACGTACAGGTAAAAAAATATTAAAACCACAAACCTTTTGTTATTTTGTACGATTTAGCTGTTTCTCACACCGTATTAACTTAACTGTGCAGGGCGTATGCTACAACTCGACGACATAGATGTATTCTGGCGTAAGCTTGACTTGCTCCCATGTAAACTGGTAGACGTGGAAGTCGATATTGTAGCAGAGCTCAATAATGTGC
Source organism: Helianthus annuus (assembly GCF_002127325.2). Taxonomy (NCBI): domain Eukaryota; kingdom Viridiplantae; phylum Streptophyta; class Magnoliopsida; order Asterales; family Asteraceae; genus Helianthus; species Helianthus annuus. The sequence goes on along the minus strand of NC_035440.2, from coordinate 53,140,901 downwards.
GGCAACATTTAGAGGCGCAGTCCCCCGTTCAGCAAAAGAGTATGCTTTCAAAGATAAAAGCGGTCTTCACCCCGAAATCGTCAACCAAGAAACCACCGATCGTCCAGCAAAATACTCGCGGTCGGCCTACATCAAAGAAAGTACAAGAAAGGCTAGATGACCAATACGCAGCGTATACAAAACTGGTAAACTTTTGATACTTCAAACCTACCCAAATGACCCCAATTTTGCAGATGTTTTATATACGCTGCGTATTGACCAATACGCATCGTATTGGTTAACTGGTGTACAAAAATAGTCCCTCAGTTTCAGTTTTTACAAAAATACTCCCTGACAGGGACCATTTGTGCTAATTTACGAAACATCAGGGACCTATTTTGTAAAATTGAAACATCAGGGACCAAATTGTAAATATATCAAAAAAGAGGGACCATTTTTGTCAATTTTTAAAACCCCAGGGACCATTTGTGTAAAAGTCAATACGTTTCGTATTGATCAATACGCATCGTAGACAAACCTTGTTTTCTGTGCAATGATTGGTTATCAGGCACTGAGATCTAGGGTTTATCTACGCTGCGTATTGGTCAATACGCAGCGTATTTGGTTAACCCTATACGCTGCGTATTGACCAATACGCAGCGTAGATAAACCCTAATTTTGCTAGTGTTTGGTGTGCCAATAGGCATTTTAGTGTGCCAATAGGCACACTCTTAAAATACACTTTTGGTGGCAAAATATAACCCTAATATTCATAAAGGGTAGATAATGTTACATGTACTGCCTTGTCATTATCTTCTATCTGATGCTTTATATATACATGCAAATGAAAGGGGATTACTCATTTCTGTTCGTTTTGATGAACCCGGATGGCAGTGGTCCAGATGCTTCTTTCCAGAACATTTAGGTGATACACAGTTGAAAATGCGAAATTATGTTTCTGGTGCAGTTACTATGGAACGCGTGGAGGTGCAAAATGCTGACGATGCAATTAGAGATGCAAAGATTTTCGGGAATCCTCATGGCAATCCTGGGAAAAATTTAATTCTTTTATCTGATGATGATACTGGCTTTATGCCAAAGAGGATCGATAATTTCTCAAAGGAGGTTCGTTCTTAAAACATCATGTACAGAAATTATCACATTCTGGATTTTTTAATAGACTTTGTTGGTTGCAGACACTACGCATTTATCAACAAAAATGTGAAGCATTTGAGACCGTTGTTCATTCTTATACATCTTGCCCTTATGCATGGGATGAACCCTATTACCCACATCGTCTAACCGTTGAGGTGTGCTGACATTTAGTTTTATAAATTTATAGTGATACTTCATCTATCATCAGTTTCATATATTGTGATCTTGGTTTTAAAAAGCGAGAGGCGCACAAAAGCGACGAGGTATAAAACCGAGACACGAAGCGCAAAAGCGGCGGACTTTTCATACCCAAGGCGCAAGTTAATTATATATATTTTTTATATATCCCATAGGTTTTTAGCTTTTCCCTACCCAAAATATAGTTATAAGTAAGGTTTTTGTATGATTTTAGCTACATGTACAATCCAAAAAACCCAAGGTACAACAGTTAGATGCATAAAAAGGCCTTAGGTACAAGAGGCGTGCGCCACAGGCCAAATGCCCAGAAAAATCCCAAAAAAAAGCACGCCTTTTTGGGGCTTCTTGTAATTACTCTAGGCTAGCTATAAAACTCTTGAGTATTCTTCTCTTTTTGTTCATATTATGTAGGTAACTGGAAAGCATTGAAGGGTTTAGATGCAAGGATTAGAGGCAAGGCTGAAGGAGATGCGTGGGTATCTAGACCTTGTTGTAAGTGGCAAACTACCATTAAATTATGAAATAATGTACTATCTACAGGTTTGTTCTTCTTCATTTTATCCAAATATCCAACATGATAACTAGAAGGGGCAAAAGCTGGCAAGGTTAACTAAAATGGGTTTAGGTTGAAGTGAGTAATTTTTTTGGTGTGGGTTGAAAGAGGCTTGGTTTAATCACACATGTGCCTTGTCCATTTTTGAACTTTTTTCAAATAGTTATACAAAATTAATGTGATGTTTGAATTAATTTGTTGATACACTTTGTGTGGACGCGACTCGGCTCGGTTTGACTTGGCTCAGTTCAACTTGGTTTCGACACGGTTAGGTCCGGCTCAAGCCCGACGTCACGACGTTCCTCCGTCGTGCGCCTCAGAGTTCGACACGCGAAGCACGGAGCGCGGCAAACTATGTCCCGATGACACATCACCATGACATCATCATTGTGATGTCATGGTGATGTCACAATGTTGAAATTGTGAAAAGTTGTCAACAGAAACTCACTTGGGCCGATTCAATTCAACATTGGGCCGTAACTTGTCATTGGGCTTTGACCTTTTTTTTTGGGCTGAAGATCAATTCGACGAAACACCCTCAATTTTACTTGTATGTCGACGAAACAAAAGGTGTTTCGTCGACTTTGTTTTGTTTCGTCGAGTTCCTGTTAGTTTCGTCGAGTCTGTGTCTTTGTTTAGTATAAATAGCTCTCATAGTTTCTGTGTGAAACTTGGACGAGAGACGAGAGCTGTGAGACAGTCAGTAAACATTGTTTGTATATGTTTGTATCGTTCTCATCCCTAATTAATAGATATTGAATCCTTTGGTTACGCGTGTTCTTATTTTACACTTTGTTTGGTTTGCACCGTCACGGGGATTCCGCACCCGTTACCGTGTTTGTGATAAACAAGGATAGGTTTTCGTTATCGATCCACCGGAAAAACGGGACCTACATAAATGAGTTATGATGTTGTATGCATCAGAGTACTTGTCAGGTGAATGGGTGACTTTCACCCCATTTGACTTGTTTCCCTTTTATTTAGCTAATTTTGATTTAGCCCGCTTTTTTGAGGATCAAGCATAACCCCTACCCATCCATAAGTAAATAGTTCCATATAAGTAAGTTCTTGCTGCTCAGCAGTGAAAACAAGTGAACAGATGCTTGTTATCCACCTTTCTTCTATTATCAAAAGCGTGACAACTTTTCACAGCTTGATCAATAATAACTCTTCATCAGTTAATGACGGGTATTTGGTGTTTGTCTTTCCTTATTTGTAGTCACTAGTCATTTATACATATCTTAGTTGTATTTTGTAGTCACTAGTTAGCGGTAGGATCCTCATGTAACAAACATGAATTTGGTATTTGTTTTTCCTTATTTTCTAAATTACAAATGACATTACATATCATGCACTTTTGACGCATATGGACATGTTTTTAGTTTTCAAAATACATATATATATATATAACTCAAAAGAATTGCTCACATGTTTTTAGTTTTCAAGATTCATGGATTGCTTAGAGCTATGTTTTAATAGTAAAATTCCTATCCGAAAGAACGTTTTGACTTCTCTTGTAAACATTTGGGATATGTTTTGTATTGAACTTACAGTAGAGTTCTGATATTATGATTTCTATATTCTACAATTATATTTATATCTGTTAATAGTTGAATGGAAATGAATAGTGATTTTTCATAGTTGAATGGAAATGAATAGTGATTTTTCAAATCACAGCCATCCATTATAATCTATGGTTAGTATTATTTATGGATTCTGTTGGTTCAGGCCCTTTTCAAAACACTTTCCAAAACACTGAATACACTCACTGCTGCAACTTTATTATGTTTTCAAGCTCTCAAATATGAAGTGAAAACTCTTGTACGAGATGTGTATAAAGAAAACAAAAGAAAGACTTTTTGCAAAGAGAAAGAGATATTTTATTCAATAATAGGAGTGGCTATATATAGCCTACATGCCCAACGTACATATGACTTATTCTCAGACTAACCGCACTACCTCCTTAATTGAAGCTACACTCCAACTTTCTGCTCCACCGAATTCGGTCAACACCTACTACTTTTCTACCATTTATTTAATGACTAAATAATTAAACTAGTAAATAATAAAACCAAATAATAATAACCAAATAAAATACTAAATGTCAAGATTAAACCTAACATTCTCCCCCTTAATCTTGACCCGTTTCTTCATCAAAGGAGTGTCGGCTCTTCGTCTTGGATCAAGTTCGCTTCGTTGTCTTTGTCTTTCCATTTTGTGCACTCGTAGCTAAAATGTCCAAAAACTCCACAATCATAACACCTAATTCCACTTTTGTCACCTCGACCCGAGCCTCTTCCACGGCCTCTTCCGCCTCTATCACTGCTTCTTCCACGACCTCTTCCTCGACCGTATCGCCTATCACCATCACCATCACCATTCTTTTGCTCACTAGCCATCAAGAGTTGGCCTTGCTCTCCCTCCTTTTCCTCATGGCTTCTCATACGCTCTTCATACGCTTTTAATCTCCCAACAGCTTCATCGAATAGCATTGTGTCCAAATCAAAACATTGTTCGATTGAAGCCACAAGTTGAAAGAATGGCTTCGGCATCGAATCAAGTAATCTTTTCACTAAATCAACTTCTTCGAGTTCATAACCTAGAGACCTTACCTTCGATGCTATGTCGTTCAATTTCACCACGAAATCGTCAACCGCTTCACCCTCTTTCATGCGCATAGTTTCAAGCTCCCTTCTTAATGTTGCAAGTCGAGCTGCTCTTACCCGATCTACACCTAAGTACCGGGTCTTCAGTCAGTCCCACACTTGCTTGGGATCGGTGTAGCTAGCCATTTGCAGCACCATCTCTTCGGGAATAGCTTGAAACAAAAAGGCCAAAGCTTGTTTTGCTTTCTTTTCATTCGGTTCAGCACCTAACGCCCTCGGTTCAACAGTCTCCCATACACCATTTGCATCCATAATGGCCTTAACCTTGACTGCCCACACCGGATAGTTTGTTGGGGTCAAAACCGGAACTTGAAACGACATCGAACCAGCCTCTTTAACAGGTACCATTGCCATGCTTCACTTCCTTTTCGGTCTTGAGCTTTCCTTTTCGGTCGAACCGCCGGTCACGATCTTCTCTGCGGTCTCGGTCTAGTTGCCGCCGGTCTCTTGCGGCCAAATCGGTCTTCTCGGTCTTCCACCGGAGTTCACTTTCCGGCAGCGGTCACGGTCTTCGGTCTTCTCTGATGTAAGCTTTCGGTCCCCGCTCACACCTACGGTCTTCCTGGCAAGAGTTCTTCGGTCTGATTTTCAAGCCACCGGTCAATTATGGCTTTGTTCTTCTTGCCGACGTCGGTCTCTCTCTCTCGGTCTTCTTTCTTCCTTTGCGATTCACATGAAATCGCAAGCTCTAACCTGGGTGCTCTGATACCAAATGTTGGTTCAGGCCCTTTCCAAAACACTGAATACACTCACTGCTGCAACTTTATTATGTTTTCAAGCTCTCAAATATGAAGTGAAAACTCTTGTACGAGATGTGTATAAAGAAAACAAAAGAAAGACTTTTTGCAAAGAGAAAGAGATATTTTATTCAATAATAGGACTGGCTATATATAGCCTACATGCCCAACGTACATATGATTTATTCTCAAACTAACCCCACTACCTCCTAAATTGAAGCTACACTCCAACTTTCTGCTCCACTGAATTCGGTCAACACCTACTACTTTTCTACCATTTATTTAATGACTAAACTAATTAAACTAGTAAATAATAAAACCAAATAATAATAACCAAATAAAATACTAAATGTCAAGATTAAACCTAACAGATTCTTGGTGGACCTTGGTCATTGGACCAACTTTGGGATATCTTGGTCCTAAACAACTCCATTAAAAAGAAAATAGAGAGACAGATGAGAAAGATAGAGAAACAAAGGGAGAGTGACAAAGAGAGAGGATGTCGGATCCCTTCCGACGAGCTCTCGACCGGCGATGACAACGTCGACAATATTTCACAATGGCGACTTCCGCGTCACACCGGCTGGCAACTACCGCATATAGTGGTGGTTGTTTGAAAACAAGTAGCGGAGCGATGCAATATCCTGTGTCGATTTTGATCGGTGACGGCCGCATCTCTGCATGAAAGATTGACACTGAATAGAAAGGAAAACCACAATCGCAACGATCAGACATCCGATGGTGGTGACCGTTGTAGACACCGTCACCTGAAACAGAGAGAGAGAAAGAGATGTAGAGAGGCGGCTAGGCGGTTTTGTGGTGGTGGTACGACAGTTGGGTCGGCTTGACAGAGACGATGATGATCTGAACGGTTTCTGAAACTAAGACGGCGCCGGTGGTGTGATGGTTGCCGATGTCGTAGACGGCCAGGAAATCACCTACAAGCGTCAGTACTATGACGAAACGAACTGATAATGATCAAATACCCAACGTGAAGAGCAGGGAATCACCGGCGCAACGCGCCGGGTTTGATACCACTAGTTTTATTTTATATGATGATTTTAGTATGTATATTTTATTAGAAATAATTTTTACAGACAATTTGTACTTCAAAAAAGTTTTTTATATTGTTGCAAAAATTAAAGTGCCACTAAAAGTAGTATTGATATGTAACTAAGAATAGTTTTTAGCGACATAAAATTTGTGCCACTAAAAGCCTAAAACTTTACAACGGCAGATTGAAAAAGTGTCACTAAAAGGCTTTAGTGTCACCGCTTCTAATGGCACTTATTTTGTGTGCTGCCCATTCTTATGGAGACCTTTAATGGCACTTCTAGGTATTTTATGGCATTTTTTGTATGCCATTAAAGGGATTTTTTTTATAGTGACTCTTCTAATTCTGTTGGAGCTAGTCTATAAGGTGCACATTGTATAGGTACCACTCCAGGAGTTAACTCGATTTGGAATTCATCTTGACGATGAGGTGGAAGACCAGGTAATTCGTCAGGTTAAACTTCAGGGAAGTCACGTACAATGGGAAAATCCTCGATCTTTTTCTCTTTGGTTTGAACATCAGTGACGAGGGCTAGAATAGCGGTATGGCACTTGCGCACACTTCTGGGCATTCAAAAATGAAATGATACCTACCACAGCAGCACCCTTCTCGCCTGAATAACAAGGGAAGAGTATTTCGGCTCGATGATGGGATAACCAATTCATTCCGGTGACAACATCGAAACTTCCAAGAACGATAGGGATGAGGTCAATAACAAAACTCTAACAAGATAACACGAGCTTACAACCGTTGATGATTTGAGTAGCCTCAATGTTTTTACCATTGGCTAGTTCGATGATTTGGAGTTCAAAGGAGTTGGAGTAGGCTTAAGCATCTTACTAACACTTAGGGACACGTAACTAGAATCGGCTCCATAATCAGAAAGTATAGAAACAAACTAGTCGTCATGTATGAACTTACCCATCACAACATTAGGATCGTTCCTTGCTTCTCTCGAGCTGATCACAAAGGCTCGACCTTTCGCACCATTCTCACCATTGTTGTTGTTATTGTTTCCAGTGCCATTTTTGTTGTTGTGATTCTAGTTCAGTTGAGGGCAATTCTTCCTGAAATACCCTTCAGCACCACATTGGAAACATCCTTTACCATTACACTGCTGCTGTTGTTGTGGCCTTTGATTTTGTTGAGCTGGCTGTTGTTGCTGCTGCTGATTCTGTCTTGCTGTGAACTGGCTTCTACAATCCTTTGTCGCGTGCTCTGGCTTATCACACCGCTGACAGCAGTTCTTCCCACATTGCCCAAAGTGATGCAGATTGCACTTGTCACATTTTGGTCGATTTCCTTCATAACCACTTTTACTCTGATTGGCTGAAAACTGCTGACTGGGGCTCTTGTTGTTTTCGAACTTTCTTTGCTGCGATTGAGGTTGAGAGGAGCTAGAACCCTTGCCTTGGTTTCAACCCCACTTATGCTTGTTGTCAGTCGAAGTGTCAGAAAAAGAATTATTTCGCTTGGCAGCTTGCCCTGCTCGACCGCTTGGTTTGTGAGTTTGTAAGCTAATCTGATGACCCGTTGAATCATAGGCAAGTTAGCCGAAGTCACCAAGCTTTAAATTTCGGGGGCTAAACCTTTAAGATAAAGCTCGATTCTCTTGTAAGAAGGCTCGGACATATTAGGACAAAGAGCAACCAAATCGTTGGACCTCTTAGTGTAAGCTTCGATTTCAGACCCGACCATCTTAAGGTTGTAATACTCCACCTCAATTTTCTGAATGTTTTCTCTATGGAAATATTCCTCCTTCAATAGATCCTTGAATTCATTCCATGGGGTAGCTGTCAACCTAAGCATCTGAACCTGTGCGTTCCACCAGGGAAGCGCGTTTCCTTCTAAAGTACCGGTTGCATACTTGACTCGATTGTTGACAGGGCAATCACACATCTCAAAAAAATATTCGACCTTCTCGATCCAATGTAGAAGACCCACCGCTCCTTCAGTGCTGTTGAAGAAGCGAGGTTTACAATCCATGAATGTCCTAAAGGTAAAAGCTCGGGGTTGAGCAGGTTGACCTATAGCGTAAAGTGAAGCAGATAAGAATTAGAGTGATAAGATGACGTGAGGACAGGATTTTAAACATCCTAGAATGGTATGGAACGATAGATTTACCTCCTGGCTGGGCTGCCAGAGCCTCGGCCACCCTTGCGTTAATCAGGGTCATGAGCTGGTCTTTAGTCAAGTTAATGTCGCCACGTCCTCTGTCGCGCCCATTCATTCTCTTTACATTCACAAAACACAAAATGAGAATAATATAACTCATATAATTCAACATAATAGCATAGGAAAGTTGTGACATCTGTGCTTGTAATCATTGTAAACAGTTCAGTTATCAATTAAATAAAGTTATTTGATCCTAATGTTTGTTTGTTTATGTTTGATGTTTTTCATGTTTTGACTTTTATTTTTCAAACTCTATATCGCTTTCTGGAGAATTATACGCAAACTGGTGCGTAAACGTAATCAATTTAATGCGACAAATACTCCGGAACATCAATTTATGCTTAACATACCTTAAATAACCTTTACATAACTTAGAAATAAGTTTCAAAGGCTTTGGTATGGCAAAATCTAGTTAATTCGCTTACAGGGACTAAAATTGACAAACTGCGAAAGTATGCCAATTTGAACTGTAACAAACATTCCAGAACATTCCCATAAGTTAAACACACCCTAAATATCCTTTACATAGCTTAGAAATAGGCTTTGAGGGGTTCGGTGTGCTAAAATAAACTTTTGGGTCATTCAGGGACTAAAAGCGTCAAAAAGTGTATAAGTTTGCATTTTCGCGCATAAATTACGTTCTGAATACATCCAGACATCCAAAAATTTATGTAATCATTAAAATATTATGTTTTAGTGATTGGCTTGTCAAAAATCCATTCGTCGCGCAATTTGGACCATTTTTGCGTCCGTTACGACTTCCGTCGTAATTAACCAAACAACGCAATCTTACGGCCAAACGAACCGACATCCGGCATATTTTTGAGCATGTTTCATGTTCCCTATCTTTTAACATCCTATTAGAGCCTAAAAATGGGTTTGACGGGTGTTAGAAGTGCCAAAACACAACCGTACGCGCACAGGGACTAAAGCTGTCAAAATACAAAATATGCTAGTCTGTAGGGTCCTTACTGACCGTATGGGGTTGCTTACGGTCCGTAAGCCATGCCCAGATCAGCAGAATGTGCTTTCCAGCCATTTCCAGCTGTTACCCACCTTTACCCATGGTTTCTTGCATCTTGTGGGCTGGTTTTGGATTTCCCCTGGTTTTCTAAAACAATGGGCACACATGGAGGGTTGAGATCGAAGCTCGGATTTCAAGAAACGATCCTAACGGTTCTACGAAATCTATAAATACCCCCCATGAATTCACTTCTAACCCACTTGATTTTCTGAGATTTTCTCTAAGTTGGAGTGGTTATCACTTCATACCTGAGAAATACTTGGAAATCAATCTTGCGGGGACCTTCTATAAGTATTCTTTCGCGTTTTTCATTCGTTTTAGCGTTAAAGTCAAACTGTGTTTGACTTTCTGCGTTGACCAGTTTATGGTCAACGCGAAGTTCGTTTGAACTTCAGAACGTGAGCGTAATCACGATGGTTATAGTCTCTAGTAACTAAACCTACTGATTACCACGTTATCTAGGCTCAGTGACGAGTCGTAGTTTCGGCCAAAATGCGTTTTCTCACGTATTTTGTAACCAAACTACTCTAGGGTATTAAAACCGTTTGTTTTAATACCAAACCTGTTTTCTAACTTTACTAAACATGTTCTAGCATGTTTAGCTCGTCGCTTTTAGATTTGTGCTTATTTAGGGTCGTAAAGGTAAGCGATCTAATCAATCGCTTATACTATCGAACCCGACCCATTTGGTCGATCATTAGGATCCGACCAAACACTTTAGGTGACCATAGTGTATAGGGAATAACCTTCCGAGGTTATACTTATGGTCACATCGTTTAAGTAGTTGTATGATAAGAAATGTATGTGCCTTAAGTAAATTACCAAAATGCCCTTTTTACGCTATAATTCATTTTAAGCCTATGTAACATAATTTTTGGTATCTAAACTGATATAGCAACAATATTAAACATGTTAAGGCATATCGTGCTTGTCATAGGCATTCCAAACGCGTTTTACGCGAACAACGCGTTAAAGTGGCGTAAGCTACCTAAACGGGTCGTAACGGGTCAAAAGCACTTAGGATAAGTTTCGTTTTAGTATGTAGGCTTTGTTAAACCATATTACATAAGTTCCCATACTTATTTGGTTTACGAACCCTCGTACTACCCGATCCTCCGAATAGGTCCGTTTATTAATGTAGATACCTATATTAGGTGTCGTTTGAATCTGTGATCTTCTAGCTTGCTTGGTGGATATCTAAAGTCTATTGAGCAATCTCAAGTGAGTACATAGTACCCCTCTTTTACTGTTTTTCAAACATTTTGGGGTGAAACACATGTGCCTACTTGTTACTTTCATGCTTTCCATGTTTTCATATCATACGCGTGTTATGTTCAATAGTACACATATAGTACATGCTTTCATTGTGTTTTTGCTATGTATGACCATTGTGTGCATACTTAGTACATTATTTTACATGACATTTTATGCTACGTATGTCCGTTTAGCGCATACTTAGTACATTGTTTTCCATTACCTTTCTACGCTATGTATGTTCATCATACTTCGTACATTTTCATCACATGCTTACATTTTGGGTATAACATTTGGTTTGTTTAAGTGGGACCATATACATTCATTAACTTTGATCACGCCGCTCGTTAGTAGGTAATGGTACCATAGGAATTGACAACTCCCGTTCCTAACATCCTAGGTATGTTTGGATGGAAGGAATGACCGAATTCGATTAAAACATAACACATATAGACCTTTAATTTGTTTAAAGGTTTATCACCACAGTCGCAAGGGTTGGATGTATGCATTTTCACAATACCGCATAAATGTTTGTATTCAGTGTAGCATTCATTTTCCACAAAACATACTATTGATTTAAACCAAGTTTTACTTCAATACATTGTCTTGTGCATTTTTACCTATGGTTTAGTTGATACATATTTCACTTGCCATACATGACATTTTGTTTACACATTACTTGATTGACATTTGACATAGACATTTTGATATTGATATACACATTTCATGGATAACATTTTTGACATAAACATTTTGACATAGCTTTCACAAAAACATTTGACAAATGATTTAGACATGGGCAATTTACTTTGGTGGTTTGTTTGGGTAAGTGATTTAAGTAACGAGACGTGTGTAATGTGATACAAGCATGGTGGATACGCCGCTGGTACTTCTTATATATAAGTGCATGTATTGTATTACATGTCGTAGCATTACTTAAATCATTCAATTCGGATTTATACATTTTTACAAATAACATCTTTTTCACAAAACACTGTTTTACAAAACAGTTTATTTTATACAACTTATTTTACTTGGTTATTCATTTAACCATATATATTTCCTTTTTACTTATGCATAACATCTGATTTTTATCGCTTTTCAAATGATTTACAAATAAAACATTTTACAAGGTTCATGACTACTTTTATTAAACATTTTCTTAAACTTAAGTCATGAATCCTATTTTCATAAAACCTATGTATCTCACAGGCATTTTTATGCTGACGTACCTATTTTCACATGTGTTTCAGGAGCTAATGCATAGGATGTTCATGACACGCTAGGGTGGACCTGGGCCTTAGTGACATAAAAATGGAGCTAGACTAATTTAAACATGTTATGTACTCTTTATTTTAGTTGTTTTAAGACAATGCAACTCGTTTGTTTGATTCAATAAAATATATCTTTGTATGCCATGGTTGTGAAATAATAATTCTGTTACAACACTCCCCGACGTTTCCGCCACGGTTTGATGTTTTACGTGGTCGGGGTGTGACAAAAGTAAAAGAAGAATTAGCCACAACGCATACTATCCAAATAAACATTTTCATCAGAACCGTTTGTAAGTTCCACAAATGAGTTCTAAATCCAATATTAAATTCAGTATTAATTGTTGGATGAGGATCGACCCTCCTCATCCAAGTTATACGGGAAAGGATAGAAGAGCAGAACGATGGTTGGTGATGTTAATTGTCATCACCGGCGAAAAAGATAACCGATCCTTAGTTGTCATTGTCATCTGGTGCCATCTCTCGATCTTCTTCGGGTTCTTCCTCCGAGTAGTTGGATCTCATCCACTGCCTCTTCGAGTGTTAACCCTCGAAGCTTCTTGCTAGGCCCTGCCTCAGACTCTTCAAGTTCGGGGTTTTGTTGGGGACGTTGTTCACGTGTAATTCCTCCTCGAGCCAGGGAAAGATTTAGGCTTTGAAGAAGATGAGTTGAGGTCACCTGACCTCCTACCGTTGGGATTTTGGGAACTAGACATAGCTAACATGTAATTCATTAAGTAAGTAACAAGTAGGCACATACGTAAACTATGCAAATCTAAGATGTTGAGACTTGCACTTGGAATGTAGTATCGTTGCGGATTGCTCAATACAGAAAAAGGTTATAGGCTGTGTTGGTGCATGCGTCTGTCGACTTCGTCTTGTATCGAGTCTTGTACTTAGAATGTTAGATCAGGGCACGTAGTTCGAGATATATGTAATTCCGCTTGAAAGGGTAATTCCGCTTGAATTGAACATGCTTGTAATTCCGTGAAGAATTAGATTCCGCTTGGAATCTAATCTCGCTTGGAACATGTTCAAGCGGAATTAAACGCCTATTTATACCGTTCAAGCGAAATCATTTGTAACGATTCCGGTTTCAGTGCCGAACTGCTGCCGAAGTGTCGTCTCGCTGTAAATTGTCATCAAATCAATAAAATTGACAGTTAATGAGTATATTTTGCTGAATTGACCTCAATACGACTGTTTCCGCCTTTCGTTTTGAGCATAAACTCTTCTGATCGACTCGTTTGGGTCCGAAAACGATCCTACAAGTGGTATCAGAGCTCAGGAGGAAGAGTTCATACCAATTCAGCTAAAAATTCTGTTTTCTACACCTTCTTTTTCAAATTAAACTTGATTTCACGGTCAAAATGTCTTGAATTTTTCACATCATGTGCGCAGTTGGGTTTTAACAAACCCTAGAAAGTTTCGGAACTAAAAACGACTTAAAACTTGACCAATTTGACAAATTTCACTTCGAGATGATGACATCAGCGTAATTCCGCACGGAACTAGGGGGTAATCTCATTTTAGAAGTTAATTCCGTTTGAAACCTCACACGGAATTAGCTAATTCCGCACCAGATTGTGATTCCGTTTGAACCGTTTCACACAGAATTAGTAATTCCATTTCTAGAGAGTAATTTCGTTTGGGAGACTCACGCGGAATTAGTAATTTCACATCAAAATTCTGATTTCGTTTGGTAATCTCGCACGGAATTATAATTCCGTTTGAAAAAGGGCAACCTCAAACGAAATTAGGGTAATTTCGTTCAAAGGTTAATTCTGTTTGATCTGTGTAATCTCGCTTGAAGGGGATTTCGTTTGAAAGATAATTTCGTTTGAAGTGTGTAATTGTATGAACTTTGAAAAACCGAAACATGGAAGAGGAATTCTATAACGCCTTTGCTACCCCGATTATTGTTACTCAGCAAGCAATGTTGGAAAATGAAACGGGGACTATGCAAAAACCGCCTAAGCTCATGAACATCTAGGAGTATAAAGGTTGGGAAGGACGTTTTAAAAACTGGGTTCAAGCAAATTATTTGGATGCTTGGGAATGTGTTGAGACAAAATATGTTAGACTGACAAATGATGACGAAGAGGAAATTGCAATTAAAGATATGAGTGCTGATGATAAAAAGAAATACAAAAATGAAAAAATGTTGTTAAGTCTACTACAACAAGCTGTGAAAGAAGATATCTTGGTTTTATTGCAACATAATGGAAGCGCTTATTCGATTTGGAAAGCTTTAAAATCAAAGTTTGTTGGTAGTCAAGAAATGGTTAAAAACAAAAAGTCACTTTTGAAGAAAGAGTTTGATCTGTTTCGTGGTTTGAAAAATGAAAGCACAAAGCAAATTATTGAAAGATATTGCAATTTGTTAATTAATATGAAGAGATTGAGCATCACTAAAGATAATGAAGAGTTGATTGAAAAGCTAGCTGATGCGTTGCCACACGAGACTTGGGGCACATATCTCATGATGCTAAGGAACAAAAAAGGGTTTAGCAGTCTGACTCTAAGCAAGTTCATTGAAAAGATTGAGGCTCAAGAGATGGAACAGAGAAAGATATCAAGAATGAAAGATTTCGATGGTGAACAAGACATTGGGCTTTATTACAAAGCAGGGTTGAATGACAAAACCACCAACATGTCACCAAAAGTTGAGACAACATTCAATGCAAAAAGTTCATCTGGTGGATCATCCAAGGGATCAAACAGCAACACAAATTTTTCATCATATCCATCATTTGATCCAAACATTTCAGCAACAAAGAATGGGAAGAAGCTACAATGCAATATTGTATTGAATCTTGAAAATGATCAGGAATATTCTGAAGAAGTGGCAAAAAGCCATATGTCTTTGTTGGGAACTGTGTTGGAGTCGTATGGAAGTTTAGTGGCAGGTCGGATCGGTAATCCAATGCTTACAAAAGAGGATTACGATCAAATAGATGCTGAAGAGATGGAATTAATGGACATAAAATGGTGTTTGGCGAGTGTGTTGAGGAGAGCCGAAAAGTTTAAACAAATTACGGGAAGAGATGACTTCCGTGATGCATGTGTTTCTAATTTAGGTTTTGATAAATCTAAAATCATTTGTTTTCATTGCAGGGAAAAAGGACACTTCAAGAGGGAGTGCACTAATCGCGAAGCAAGTGGAGCTCAAAATCCGTTCAACAATAATGATTACTGCCGGAAGGCCATTTATCATCAAGTTGCTCAACAACAACAAGAACCACAAGTGGCACATGGTAGAAAAAGTAATAGAGGAGTCTTCAAAGGGAGCATGTTTGGTGAATCAAGAAAACTTCAGCTGGGACAAATATATTTCAGCCGACAACAAAGCATGCCTAATTAATCAAGATGATAAAAAGTTGCCAGAAGGTTTTAGCTGGGCAAACTTCAATTGGGATGATTATGATCCAAACAAAACATCAAATCACAAAGCTTTTGTTGCTCGAATTGAAGAAGATAGTGATGATGATAATGATTATTATGCTAAAAGAATGGCAAAGCACTTGAAAATGATTGAAGAAAGTGATAGTGAAGATGAAAAAGCTAAAAAGAAAAAGAAAAAGGTTAAAACACCAGTCAGCAGTGATGATGAAAAAGTTCCAGTGATCAAAAGAAAAGTGAAAGAAGTTCCAGTGTTCAAGATTAATGAAGAAGTTGATGCAAGGAAGATTCCAATGATTTGTGAAAACTGTGAAGCAATGAAGAAACAAAACAGTACTTTGATTCACAACATGAACAGGTTGAAAGAATCATATGATGTGCTGAATAAAGCCATGAATATGTACAATGAATTCATTGAAGAACAAGCAACAACAATGAAAACACTTCAAGGGGCTTTCATAACGAAGCAGAAAGTTGTGAACAATTATATCGAGAAGTATGCTGTGCTGGAACAGATACTGGAGACTCAAAGAATTGAAACAGAAAGAGTTAATCATTTGTTAAAAAGTTACTCATGTACTTCTTATGTCATTGACAGGATTTATCCAACTGTTGAAGGCATGAAGGCATTTGAGGATGATGAAGTAACTGAAGAACAGAAGGTTTCTGAAGAAAAGACTCCTGAAAAGAAGAAAGAAAAGAAGAAGGATACTAAAGTAAAGACATCTGGTAAGAAACAAGGTGTCAGTTACAACAAGTGTCCACCCCCGCTTGAAAATGGATATTCTTCGAGAAATCCAAATTCAGAAAGA
Organism: Helianthus annuus; assembly: GCF_002127325.2. Taxonomy (NCBI): domain Eukaryota; kingdom Viridiplantae; phylum Streptophyta; class Magnoliopsida; order Asterales; family Asteraceae; genus Helianthus; species Helianthus annuus. The sequence goes on along the minus strand of NC_035440.2, from coordinate 53,124,621 downwards.
GTCAAAAAGGCAACAAACTTACAGTGGGAGTCTGATACTTCAGTCAATTTGCCAGAAAATATTGATGTCACGTTCACATCGTCTGACACTGATCAACAATCTCAATTGATGAAGAAAGTGGTGGATCATGTGTTAGATAATGATGAAACGGAGGAATCAAAGTCAGAGTCTATGTCAGAGTCAAAGTCTGAGTCCACCACTCCGAGTCAAACCGTCAAACAGGGCAAAAGAGTATACAATAAAGAATTCTTGTTATCAAAATCTAATTTGGATGATGAAACTTTCAAAGTGGCATATACTTTGAATGACTCTGACAAATTATATTCTGATAAAGAATTTCCAATAAGAGGTGTCAAACCTGAAATGATCAAAAAGGTTTTCAAACTAACAGAAATTAATATTTCTGTAATAAAAGATGTAAATCTTTCGGAAAAACCTAAAAATACACCTCAAGAGTTAAACAAAGAGAAAACAAGAAAAAGGGTTATAGTTCTGGTTCTGGTTTTCAAAAGAAACCAAACCATAACGGTAATTTCAAAAAGAAAGGTTTAGGATTTATCCCACCAGAAAATCATAAAAATGAGAAAATTTATAAACAAAAAATTGTATTTGTTTCAGGTGCTAGCTCGGAAGAAGAGATGAAGAGTTCTTTCTGGAAGCAGACAAACATAGAGTTCCTTGCTAAGAAGAAGCAAGATGAAATGAAGAGTGAAGCTGTGCAAAAGAAAGAAACGAGAACCTGTTTTCAATACAACGAAGTTGGTCATATTGCCAAGGATTGTTCCAGAGCAATACAATCAAAACAGGGAGTTTCTCGTAAAATAAAAGAAAAGATGGTTGATAATGAACCACCAACCAAACCTTTTAGAGTTTTCAAAAATTCAAAATTTGAGGTTGGTGAATGTTCAAAGAGGTTTTATAAGAAAAGAGCAAACCTTGACAACCAGAAATGGGTTGTTAAGAAATTTGGTGATAGTTCTAGCGATGATTTTGATTCATCAAAATCAGAGGAGCTATCTTCTGGCGATGAATCTGATTCCACAAAGTCAGATGAGCCACATGTTGAGAAAAAGAGAGAAAACTCAGTACCGATTGTGGATAATGTGAATTTTCCACCACTTCGGACTGAAAATTTTAAGAAGAAAATTGGTAAAGTTGAAATTTCAAACCAATTTTGTTCTAATAAAAATGTTTTTGATGTTGAAAAGCCTTTAACCTCAAAGTGAAACTCATCTTTGGAAAAATGGTTGACAGAAAAGTCAAAGGGGTTAAAGAGTTCTATGAAAAGAAGATAGTAGGTGAGAAACCGGGTGTTGGTAGCTCGGAATCACCCAAGGCTGGTCAGGCTTGGGTGGATATATTCTTTGATTAAAAACCTGACTTGCCGGAGCTCCCAGGTTGGTAAGAGTGGAGCAGGAATCGACATTATTCTTTGTATCAAGTCTGATTGATTTGATCTTCAAGTGGTAAATCAGGGACATTAAGTTGTACTTGATTTTCTACAAATGGTATGTTTGGTTTGTGAACCTACAAGTGGTTGAAAACAAAGTGATGAATTGATCCCCATTTTCTACTAGTGGTAAAATCAACAAAACTAATTTTCCGGAAAAACCATTTTGATTAACACAAACTTAAGTGTTTTGAGATTATAATGGGAAAATAGTTTGTTGTAAGGGGAAGTTCTGATTGTTTATGCCAAGTGAATGGAGAATTGAAGCAATTCACAACAGTTGTCATTTTAATTGTACTGTTTTGTTTTCAAGTTCTTTAAATGTTTTTGAATTTTAGGGGGAGTAAGAAATTTCAGAAAATCCAAAAACATTTGAAAAATAGAAAAAGCAAAAAACTTGATAAAACAAAAACGAGTTTTGTTGAAGAAAGAGGAAATGATAGTACATCAGTGGACTATCACAACATGCTAAAGAATTGAAAAGTCAAAAATGTGATAAACAATCTCACTGCAGATATGCCAGTAGGTTTTTACACATTCAGTAAATTGTTTTCGAGATATAAACATAAATTTCAAACTTGTTTATATCGTGGGGAACATTTCTTGGATATATGGGTAACCCCCGAAATCTTGTTTGAAAGGTCCCTCTTTCTGAGATACTAGATCTTTATACTCAGTGATATCTGGGGTATTATCCCGGGACTTCTGGTTTTGCGGAAGCAATGGCCTAGTCCCCGTATAACACTTTGCATTTGCTTGAAATATAGCATCGCCCTCAGTACAAAAAATGATGAAACATTGAAAAATGCTAATCATGTGCTGTTGAAAAAAAAGATTCTCTAAAGGGAACACATCAAAAGACGAGCCGTCATCTCTCTGCTGAACGGAAGTTCTGACCTGAGCTCTCACGGTTTCGCATTTAACCCTTTACAGATATCATCTAGGTATATTCACCTGTAAGACTGGGATCTGGATACGGGAGTATATTTAAGTGGTGGGACACGCGAATAAGTTTAAGTGCTTAAAACACTAATCTCGTATCTCGAAACAGTTGAACTTTGTGTGAAAATTTAAGTGGACCAGTATACTGACAATCTAGGTGAATTGTTTAGAACTTAAAATGTTTAAAGCTTAATGGTGTTAGTGATTTGTCTCATAAACTGATATGATCCTCTTACACAAACTCACAAAAAGATTGTATGTAAATAGTTCTTTACTACATTTCATTTTATTCAAAAACTCCAAAAAGATTTTAAGTGTGTTTTAGCATAAAGTTTTGAAAAAATGCAAAAAGATTTTCGACAACTGGTGTTGAAAGGCTGATTTTCAAAATTCCAAGTGCTGAACATGATGATCAATTTGAAGGGGAGTCTGCTGAATCTAAAAAATGTTTGAATTTTTTCCTACAAGTAGTCATTAGAAGTTTTAAAATGTAAAATCATTCTTTGATTGATTTGTCTTCTACAACTGGTAAGCAGAGCATAAATTTATCAAATTTTTAAATTTGTGAAATTTATTGTGTGGTAGAGATGGTGCAGGTATGAAATCTGAGAAGAGCCAGGTTCCAATTCCTGAGGATTCTGTGTTTAAAGAAAGCCAGATTTCGATCCTGAGCAGAGTATGGACCAGGTTACGATCCAGACTACGATCCCAGCTTATCGAAAGGGGGAGTCTATGAATGTAAAGAGCCAGGTTACGATTCTGAAGCTAAAGTTCACGCAAGCTGATGATGCTGATGAACTTAAGGAATCAAGAGATCTGATCAAGAGAAGCAAGAGCCAAGTTCAGATCCTAGTAAAGGAGAAGATTATTTGTTCAAGGGGAATCGGTTGATGCAGATAAAGAGAAGAGAGAGATTTGGGGATGCTTTACAATGTCAGATACTTCAAAAGAGCCCAAAGACTGATAAAGACTGAAGATGTTGAAGACTCGACACTTAAGACTCGTCAACATTCGAGGGGGAGTCTGTTGGTGCATGCGTCTGTCGACTTCGTCTTGTATCGAGTCTTGTACTTAGAATGTTAGATCAGGGCACGTAGTTCGAGATATATGTAATTCCGCCTGAAAGGGTAATTCCGCTTGAATTGAACATGCTTGTAATTCCGTGCGGAATTAGATTCCTCTTGGAACATGTTCAAGCGGAATTAAACGCCTATTTATACCTTTCAAGCGAAATCATTTGTAAGGATTCCGGTTTCAGTGCCGAACTGCTGCCGAAGTGTCGTCTCACTGTAAATTGTCATCAAATCAATAAAATCGACAGTTAATGAGTATATTTTGCTGAATTGACCTCAATACGACTGTTTCCGCCTTTCGTTTTGAGCATAAACTTTTCTGATCGACTCGTTTTGAGCATAAACTCGTTTGGTTTTTCTCAAAAAGTTTTTAAACCAAGTTCACTATAACCAATGGTTCTGATACTAATCAGTCACACCCTCAAAATTCACATGCAGAGTTTTACGCTGAGGCGTGCGGCACATGGGTGTGCGGTATCAACGTAATTCCCGCCGTAAGCTACGGTTCCCAACCATAGCCTACGGTACACACCTTCTGTTAAAACAGTGAACTCCCGCCTTAGCTTACGGCATGTTCATTCATGTGCCGATTCACAATTTTGAAGCCTCCTTAATTCCCGTTATGAATTTATACAAACATAATTAAACATTCTCCATCGATTATGGTTTATTCATCCATAAATTAGCATACCAAACATAAAAATCATAACCCTAATCCATATGCATTTGTCTATACGAACAAATCAAAATTTTTAAAGCATCGTATTAACTCAGATGAAGCCTAGATCTATATTTAACATCATAACCAATCAATAGAATCAGATCCAACAGTTCATCATCACAAGAAATCATCGAAAACCTTATTATCATACACCCTAGTTACTAAAACATCATTCATATGATCAAAACCATATTCAACATGAACCATATTCAACATGACTTCTAGCAAAACCTTAGATCATAATTATTATCATACCACAAATATTAATCATCATCAAGAACATAGCCAAGCACATCGAATAAAACTCAATCAGGACAATGGTAAACACACTAACCAAGATACGAGATGCAAGAGAGGGTTCTAGAACGAGAGAGATAGTGAATCCCAAGAGAGAGTAGTGCGACTAAAGAAGATGGGTGCTGTCGTCGGTGAGAGAGAGCTAGGGTTTAATAATTCTGTACTTGAAACACAAGGGAAGTCGCACACATGTATACATGCATGTGTGCATCCAAATAAGAAAGGGTTTGGGCTCAGTTTGGGCTTGGGAGGTTTGGGCTGAAAACTCAAAGGGGGAGAGTGCGGCTGGTTAAGGGTGTGCGGCTGGTTGAGAGTGTGCGGCTGGTTGAGAGTGTGCGGCTGGTTGAGGGGTGTCGCACACACCTCCAATATAGAAAAACATCTAGTACAATACACAACTAATAATAACATAACCAAGTTTAATTATAACAAAGAAGTTCACCACAAGTAATATTACGTAGTTATGGATCATGAGTTTATACGACGCTAACCTCGGAAGTACGGGGTTGTCACACAATTGAAACAAGATCTCGTATTATTGTTCATTTAAAAGTTGGATACATTGCGTGAGATAATGAAAAATATAAAAACAGTAAAAATAGATTTTTGTGAATCGGGGTGCTCTTTATAATGCAAGATCTAGCTCAATCAAAATGGGAGCTATTCTATTGTGTTGGCAACGTCGTGTTCCGCTCATGGTAATGGAGAATGGATAGCCAAATGGATCCCAATGCATTGTCTCATGTTTAGCACATAATGTATCAACAACCAACAACAATATTCATATAACACATAACCACAACAAGCGGTAAATTGCACGTATTGATTAGAAATATAATTTAACTAAAAGGATACATGATGCACCCTAAAAACGTGTAATAAAAGGGGGAGTTGTAAGATTCACTCATAGTGTTTGAGGTTGGTTATTGAGGTTTGACTTATTTGCATACAACACATTAATTTACATTTGGTTATTGCACGTTTTTCTGTTAACCTACAAAATAAACATATCATTTCCATAATACCAAAGAGATTCACTCACCAACCTTTGTTGATCCAAAACTACTTTTACACATAATACATGTGAACAAGCATGAAAAAAGGATCACATAGGACTTGGGCCTTAGAAGAATAATGAAGTTTATTTAAACATAATGGATTATGTACTTGTTATTTGGATTATGTGTTACTTGGAACTATTATTAATTTTGAATTAATAAATATTGAAACTTTTAATAGCATGTCATAAGTTTTGGATCAACCAATCATGCCCCGGTCACCTAATCTGCTATGGGTCGGGTGTATCATAGACCAGCCGACATTTTGGTCTTTGGATGGTGGGAGAAAAACACGTATGCGTGGGTCTAACAGGGGTTTCCCCGCTAGTAAGCATCTGGTAGTGCTTTCACAGTGGGTCAGGCTGCGTTAAAGGCTGCTTTGGGCATAGTGGCCAAACACGAGAAAGCATGCCATGACAACCAGCGCGTTTTTATCCCATTTGCTTTTGATACTTTTGGTTTCTTGGCGGCAGAGGCCGTGGACCTACTTAGTCGAGTTCAAAGGGTCATGCATAGTAATGTTATGACCCGGAGATCAATGAACGTAGTTTTTAAAAGACTTAGTTTTGTTATTCAAAAAGGGGTAGCGGCACAGCTTGTTACCCGTTTACCGTCTATGTCGATGTAAATAAAGGTTTCTAATTGTTTAGAGATAAGTATAAGTAAGAATAAAAGTCATAGTTGTTATGGGTGTAATTTCGAACCTATATCCCGTAGACATATCCTGACATTTTGTATATTTGATGTTGCGACAAGGATAATGAACCAGGATATTGGTAACATCCCGCGGGGGTATCCTACTCGCCAACTAATGGTTTTCGTTGGTTGCAAGGTATCAACGGACATGTGGGCTTGGTCCTCCTGAAGACTCGCTTAAGACGGTTGAGAGACGAACGTTAGGAGTTATGGAAGGAGTCCACAATGGTCAAGAGGGAATATCCGATAGAATCCCAAGATTATAGGATACGTAGTTGATTTTTGTAACTATAAAAGGGGGTGTCGGATCAGTAGTTAAACACACACATTCGAACACTCATTCTCGTATACTCATTATTCACTTGTTATTTCTGCAATTAACACTCACTTACACTACACAATCGTTGTAACACTTAGAAGCTGACCCGAGCATTATCCCGAAGTTGTATCCTGTTATTTGAAGCAATAAGAAGAACAAGGCATCCGACGATTGTCAACTCCCGAGGTTTTATGCCGGAGATCTAGATTGATCAATGGCTTTCCTCGTACATCTCGTGTCAACCTTTACATTTTCTGCTCATTGTTTGATTGTTGGTATAGTTTGATATCCTCAAGCTATATTATATCCTGAAACTGTTTTCTTAAACTATCAACTTAACATATCTTTTGCAAGCACTGATATCACACTACCTCATAAACTAATTTGATCACTTAATTGCTTCAATAATTTTTTACCAAAACAATAGTAGAATTAGATTGTTTTTAGTATTTATATTTCCAAAGATTGATTTTAGTCTTTATATTCCTAAGTCTTATAGTTTTATTCATTCACAATAATTAATAGAAGTAGCTTGTGAATCTCGTGTATATTTATCTCTCTGATCCTGTACCCAGATTTAACAAGTGGTATCAAAGCTTGGTGTTAGCAGTTTTGAGAGTCGTTTTCCAAGAACGGGAGCCGCCCCTTGCGGGGTTGCAACGGTGGTTCTGATCACACGGACATGTTGCGGTTCAAGTAGGATATGTGGTGGTTATTCGGTACACACCACACTTCCTAGAACAAAGTGAAATCGAGTCGGTGGAAGTCAGACATAGTTGAAGATGCTTGGGAGTACGAGCCATGCATGAAGTATGTGGGGTTAATATTTGATCAAGAGTTTTCCTTGGAAATCACGTTAAAAGGAAGGTCGGTAGAACTTATATGGATAAGCTGAGTTATTTGTTTGCTTAGGGACATAAACAATAATTCAACTTGAATAAGTTTGTTTTAGAAGTTCATAGTATATTTGTGAGTTTCAAATATAATTATTTGTGAGGTGTTTTGAAATTATAATAAATGAACAAGATATTATAAAATCTGATGGTGGGTCGGTGAAGAACAATAAGCGGCTATAGCAACACGGCTATGAGGTGTTGTAAGGTTGCGACAGTGTCGTATGATTGGAGAAGCATTTGCGACGTTTTTTCGGGGTGATTTTAGAATCATCCAACGGTTTAGTGATGGACCAATGATAGTCGGCGGGCGTCACGGGGAAGTACCGTTTTCCAAGCGAAGTGTTTTGTTTTAGGGCATCAAGGAAGAAAAGAATATAAAAATCGAAAAGAGATTGAGAAGCCGAAGATGGCACGTCATGAGAGTCGCCGTGTGGGTGGTGTTCCGCTAGTGTCTAGGGGCAATCACAGGTGTTCATCGAGTTGAAGGCAATTTGAATTGTTTAATCTTCTCTTGTTAAAAAGTTATCTCGGTTAAAACCTCTCTCCTTTATCAAGATCGTCTAATTTGAACTTTGAACTAATTAAAAACTAGAGCTTGATGTTGAATGTTTCAATGATGTGCCATCATCGTGTGTTGGTGTAATCTCCGTGTGTCGAAATAGTAGGCAGAACAACGGCAGTGTTAAAAGATCTCGATCAGATCTTGGTGAACGTTTTGATTCAATTTTGTTGAAGGCAGTTGGCAAGTTATCCTTTCTTCGAGTTGATCGAGTTATGTTCTTGGTCAAGTTTAAAGGTTCGATTGAAGTGGGTCTGAAGGATAGTTGGAGTGCTACTTGAAAGGCGTTCGAGGGCCTCTTGAAGTCCTATCAGAAGGGTCACATTGTACGTGACTACCAATCGAATCCAGATGAAACGATTTTTTTCGGCCCAATGCGAAGAGTGTTTCGCTCGGGCTCTTCAGAATAAAGTGGTGTTGTAACTACCGGAAGAAGCAATATTAGTACCGGTAATGTTGGTGTAACTAAGGATGATAATGGTAGTGTGTCTACTGAAGATTTCAATGGAGGTCATGTGTTGACCAAAGATGATGCCACGGATTAAGGCATAATAATTAAGTCAATATTGAGAGAGAGACTTATGGAAGTTATGTTGAGAGGGAGTCAAAGGACTAACAAGTAAAATAATAATTAAAGTTATTTAATTATTATTTGAATTATCTCTAGTATTTGATTTAGTTAGTTTCTAATTGTTTAGAGATAAGTATGAGTAAGAATAAAAATCCTAGTAGAATAAGATTTTTTTTAGTATTTATATTCCTAAGTCTTGTAATTTTATTCATTCACAACAATTAATAGAAGTAGCTTGTGAATTCTATGTGTATTTATCTCTCTGATCCTGTACCCAGAGTTAACTATTGCTTTTTAGCATGTGCTGTTGAGATTAATTGCAATAGGATTTCCTTTCCTTGTAAAATTTTCAACTGGTTTTGAAACCAGATTTACAAAAGCAGATGGTTATGGTTACTGTTGCACTTGAATTTATATTTTTGATGTTGGAATTGTTATTTCGTTTTCTATTGTTTGTAACTATTATTATGATGTTGAACAATAGTATATTTGTTTGCAATAAACAAAAAACTGGAATAAAGTAGAGAGGAAATAGTTGTTGGAACAGACTACCTGCTATGATGCAAGGTTATATATAATTGTAAAACTCAAAACAAACATCATAATAATCTAAGAGTATGTTCTAATAGTTTCCTTTAGATACTTGCTTGGTAAACCAACGTAATGTGAAAATAGAATGATGTTTTTACCTTGTTTTTGTAAGCTAAACAACACTCAGGAATGAAGTAGGGTTGGGAGGTGTTGGTATTTTGACGGTCCCTTCAAGCATCAACACCACTCTCTTTATCGAAGGGCGGAGAGATGGCTCCTCTTGAACACACCATAGCCCTATTTTGACCAATTGTTCAAGCCTGCTCTTTTCTACATCCTCATCATAATCTACAAGTTTCAATAAATCATCTGCTTCATAACACTGGTACACCCAGTCTTCAAGAATGGCTTCACTATCAGGAAGATTGTTGTCCACGTGCCTCCGACAACATAAAATATTAAACAAAACAATCCCAAAACTATATACATCCACCTTAACAGTTATAGGTAGCCCCTTGTGCCATTCAGGCGCAACATAACCTCTTGTTCCTCTGATCAAGGTGGAGGTTCTGGTTTGATCATGTTCAAGTAGTTTAGCCAACCCAAAATCAGAAATCCTGGCGCATCCATACTCGTCCATGAGGATATTCTGAGGCTTAATGTCACAGTGAATTATAGGCTTTTCACATTCTTCATGTAGGTAAAGGATGCCATGAGCTATATCAACCGCCATTCTAATTCTTTGCATCCAACACGGTTTTGGCTTACTTTCTTCAGGTGCGAATAGTATATTTGCAAGTGATCCTTGGGTCATGTACTCAAAAACTAGTAGCCTTTTGGGACCTTCACAGCAGTACCCGAGTAGTCTTGTTAGGTTACGATGGTGTGTTCTCCCGATCACTTTTATTTCGGTTTGAAATTCCCGTTCCCCTTCTTGTGTCAGTTCTTCTTTTAACATCTTCACTGCAACCTGTCTCATTGAGCTCTCTATGCTACCTTTGTAAACTACCCCAAATGATCCTCTACCCAGTTCTTCTTTAAAACCATCTGTCATTTTCTCTAACGCAGCATAAGAAAATGCCCGAGGCCCCGTGTCCTCAAGTAATTGGACATTTAGATTCTCAGATATCTTTTTGTATGCCCAAACGTGAGCTCTATACATGATTACTCCAGAAATTAGTAAACCAAGTACAGCAAATGAGATAAGTGAAACCCCTATTATCATGATACCCTTTTGTCGCACTTTCTTGACATGAATGGATTGATTAGTTGTATCTGTTCCATTATTCATAGAAGATGTGTATACTTTAATCAATCCAACATTTGAGGAGCTATCACTTACTTCGATGAATCTTAAAGGGAGCCTCTGCAACTTGCATTCTTGTCCGCTGTACAGTGCCGCTTCACAGTTGCAGTCGTTTAAGCAGACTAATGAACACTCTTCTTGGGTTGTTGCTTTCGGGATGAGATACGCAGCATCGTCCCATACAGCATTATTCAAATTTGTCATTCGGATTTCCGTATCGGCTTCCTGAATCTTGCAGCTTTCTACGGTGTCTTTTCTCGTGCAACCCAAAGTCCAATGCTTTGGATCTACAACTTCAAATCCCGGAACACATTGACATCTTGCACCATCGTTTGTGCTCAAACAATACCCGTTTAAGCCACAAAGACCCTTCCCTGCACACTTGTTTGGTGACGATGCCCATATGACAGATCCATTCTTGTTCATCTCACTTAGATCATAAGAATACAATCTAAGGATTCCATCCACATCCAATTTCAGGACATAAAGAGCATCTTTTGTAGGATATCCTCCTTGAGTTAGATTACGGATCAAAAAAGTTGAATTTTGCAACAGATACAAAAAACCACTGGAATCCAGATTTAGTGTCACGTTAGGTCCTGCACTAGCTGTGTTGCTAGCCCAGTAAGCCGTATTTTGACCATTATCAGTCCCTCTGTTTGGGTACAGCACTAGGTTCCCATCGATTTGCATACTGAGCTGGAATACACCAATTGACTGGTCGGTCTCCGAGACACCTGAATACAAACTTTGGCCAGGTAAGAGACGTTGTCCAGGCAAAAGGGTATCCGTCGGGTTGTCAAAGCTTTGCCAAAGTACCATCCCAGTAGAATCGTAGAGCACAAAGTTGCCGGAGTCTCGCATGGAAGCAAAATAAGCACCACCAGCATCAAATATATTGATTTGTTGACCTTGTGTTTGTTCCACAGCGAGCCTTCCATCAGATGTGAATCTCAAAGTAGCATTATCTGAGAACGGAAGGGTGTCACGACTAGCCGTCCAGACGACAGTCCTTTCTGGAATTCTAGCAATATATATACCAACCGCGCAGCCGCCTGTTTGTGGGTAGAAACCGAATGCGTATAATCTGGATGGCGACAACCAAGAGGTGGTGGCACCAATAGGCTTTAAAGAAGAACCTCTGGTTACATTGGATTGGGATTTTGCTGTACTAAAGGCAAGGGAAGTAGTGTGCACAAAGGCAATTAAGCTCACCATATAATGTGAAAGGGAAGTCGACATTTCTTTAAATTGTAATGTGCAATAACACTATTCAATGTTCATCTCTTTTATAAGAAAAACAAAGTAATTGGAACGCAAGTCTATTCTCTTTTCCACATTTTAGTTAATGGCCGTATTGGAAGGGGTTGTGAGACTTTTCAATTTAGAGATCGAAGTCAAAGTTAGATATGATTTGTCAACTGTTCAAATTTAGTTTTATTACAATTTAATAAATTTGAACATTTCTTATTAATTTTATAGTTTTTATTGAAAATTCATCGAGCAAAAAAATGTACTTATGAAAGTTATAGAAACTAATATATTACATCTGATATGTGTAGTCAAATAAAACATATTTTCTTTTTTCTCACAGAAACACTGTGGGTAATTTATAAAGAAAGCCATGTATATATCACATTAGCTATGAGAAGATTTAAGTTTAGAAAATAACAAGAATAATATTTGTGGTCTATATTCTTTTTCAGAAATATCAGCAAATTAGTGATTTTGACGGGTAAACGTATTAAAATGATTGTTTGACTTTTAAGTTTTGCAAATAATTCAATCCGAAAAAATATGTGTCATTTTTGACCAAGACTCATTCTCTTATGTCTTGTGTTACTCAGCAAAGGTGAACCATGCACTTGCATAGCTGATACTTCGTTGGAAAACCAGGGATCATTGGCAGATAGATAGTTTACCGACGAGAATCGGTGGCAAGAAAACCCTTAGATATATCACCAATGGCTTTTTCACTAAGGGGTCACTGAAGGTGATCTATCGATGGATTTTTTTTGGTTATTTTCATTAAAAATTAGATAACTTTTTTCTGGTTCTTCTAACTAAAATGACAAAATTAATAAAAGGGTAAATTACTTTTTGAGTCGATCCCTTTGTTTTATGAGTTTTAACTAGTTTAGTTTAAAAGCAAAAAAGTTTAACGACCTGAATACCCATAAGCATTTTTTTTTTAACTATTTGAGTCCATTTTTTGAATGTCTGTTAAATCTGTTGTTAAATCCCCCTACGTGCAATCCACGTGAGCACTTTAACTCTTAAATGCTCTTGTATTTATCTCACCAACAACCATTAAAACCCTATTTTTACCCCCAAATGTTACGCTCGAAATTCCACAGAAAAAATTCAAACCATCTCGTTGATGATCATCTACAATCGAACGGAGAGCAATGGCGAATCTTCACGACTTCTCAACGTGGTGTGTTCGTGGTTATGCACAACATTTTGATCCGTATGTGGAGTATGGTAAGCAACTGAGAACCCAAATGTCATCTCTGTTTTGACATGAAAATTTTTGCAATAATTTCACCCCTGTTTTACTTCATTTCCGTTGGTGAGCCTACAATGTTCAGCATTCACATTTTCCATGGTGGGGAGTTTATGGTTAAACCTATGTTGAAGTATGTAAAAGTTAAAAGCAACCATATTGATTACATAGATGTTGATGAATTCTCAGTTATTGAGTTTAACACGATGTTTAAGATGCTACATTATCTAGAGGATGAAGTTGTGTATTACCATTATAGGATTCCGGATGAAAGTTTGGATGAAGGTATTAGGGCTTTAGGGACTGATCAGGATGTGATAGATATGTGTCAATATGTTGGTAGGATTAGAGAGATTGAGGTGTATGTTGAACATTGGACGACAAAACTTGACACATATTTTGTTTCACCTAAAGTAACATCAGTTGGGAATGTTCATGTTCGTGCTAGAGCTAAACCTAGAGCGTGTGTTAGAAGGCTTGCACTTGAGTGGATGGATGAAAGTGATACCCAAGATGGCAATAATGTAGAATCAGGTGTGAACGGTGTAAATGAGTTAGGTGTGAATGAGGGGAATGACTTAGAAGGTGGTATTAACTTAGGTCTGAATGTTCAAAATGACTTAGAAGGTGGCATTGACTTAGGTGTGAATGGTGTAAATAATGAGCAATTTAAGGATAGTGAACAACATGATGAGCAGGATAATCAAAATGCAAAAGATAGTGAACAACTTGATGATCAGTTTAATGAAAATGCAAAAGATAGTGAACAACAAGATGAGCAGCTTAATGATAATGCAATTGATGATACTGAAGAAGCATCTTTGAAGTTTACTGATGATGAAGAGGATTCTGATGATCCGGATTACAGGATGGAACATGAGGCACCTAATACGGATGAGGATGATGACGAAAGAGTGCATGAAGGTAACAAGCATAGTAAAAACAATAATGATGATGGTGATGACTTAGAATACAACATTGATAAACACAATGTGACTCAAGAACTTGAAGTGGATATGGAGACATTTAGAGTAGTTGTTGAAACAGAAGATAATGATCTAGAAAATCAAAATGATGAAGAAAATCAGAATGATGAAGAACAAAATGAAAAGGAACCCACTGAGATAGACCTTGAAGATTTTGAAAGTGCTGACGAAAATGACCCTCCACTAAAGAAGGATCTGAAGAAGATGAGAAAGAGGAGAAAGTGGGTCAGGGGTGGAAGAGGGCCATTCTATGTTGGCCAGTTGTTTACTAATAAAAAAGAATTGAAGCAGTTGGTTAAAAAACATGCATTGGACTCAAGAAGGCAGTTGGTTATTAAAAGGAATGATAATAGAAGATTTAGGGTGGTTTGTCATGGTGTGAATCCTGATTTACAACGCATGCAACAACAAGGGCAGTTTGGGGATTTTGAAGATTTTAGTGGGACCACCCAAAAAGAAGGGGAATCTTCAACAGGGGATGTTGATGCATTAAATATCTCCAACCCTACTTCTCAACCACCAAAAAAGATTAGGTTTCCAAAGCTCACATGTGAATGGGTTCTTCATGTTTCCAGAAATCGAGATGAGCAGCCATGGTGTGTAAAAACTTTTCTTGATAACTATACTTGTTTGGCCACAAGAAAGGTTAGGTTATATACTGTATCGGCTGTAGCAAGAGAAGTGGAGAGCATACTAGGTTCCAACCCAGGAATTCCACTGTTGGCACTTCAAGACCACTTGGAGAAGAAAAACCAGATTCAATTAAGTTTGTAGAAGACATTCAGGGCAATGGTAATGGCTTTACACAGAATCGAAGGTGATTTCAAAGCTCAATCTTCTATTTAAAGGGAATATTGTGAAGAGCTCCTTAGATCCAATCCTGGCACAACAGTTAAGATAGATGTGGAAAGTGAGTGCAACCCTTCTAGTCCAACAAGACAGTTCAAGCAAATTTACATATGTTTGGGTGCTCTTAAAGAAGGATTCAAGCTTAATGGAGGCAGATTTTAGGATTAGATGGGTGTTTCATGAAGGGCCCATTCCCAGGGCAAGTATTGTCAACTGTTGGAATTGATTCATACAACGGGATATATCCTGTTGCATACTCAATAGTGGAGGCTGAAACTAAAAGCTCTTGGGAATGGTTCTTAGGGAATCTTGGAGATGACTTAGGTCTTGATCAACACCCCTACTTCACATTTATATCCGATAGACAAAAGGTAAGTTGTTTATTTTGCAGTCTTATTGGTTGAATCAATAGTTTAAATTGAGAGTCTTGATGTTTTAATTAACACTGTCATGTGTGCATTATAGGGTTTAATACCAGCACTGCACTGGCAAAGATATTTCCGTTGGAAGAGCATAGGTACTGTTTACGACACATCCACGGGAATATGAAACCAAGATGGAGTGGCAATTTATTCAAGGAAATATTACGGGATACTGCATGTGCTACTACAAAATCATAGTTTAACAAAAAAATGGAAGCCATAAAAAGGCTTGACAGTGATCTGTTTGACTGGTTAAGCCAGATTCCACCAAATCCTAGGCAAGATCACATTTCACAGGTTTGTTTTACTTCATTACTAATTAACAGTTTCTTTTGTTATGTTTTAAATGTTCACTGTTCTGTTTGTCAGGTAGGGCCAAGACTGATGTCTTATTGAACAACATGTGTGAATCTTTCAACAACCAGCTTGTAAAGGGGAGGGACAAACCAACAATCACCTGTCTTGAGTATATCAGAGAAGAATATCTGATGAAAAAAATTGTTGTGGTTCACAAAGTCATAGCTAAATGTAATGGACCTTTGACTCCATATGCTACAAGTGTGTTCGATGAAATCAAGGCTGATGCAAGTCAGTATTCAGTGTTGATGGATAGTAGGGGTGTTAATGCACTTTAGGTGATAAGTGCATGTCTCCCAAGTTATAGGGTCTTTATTGTACATCTAGTGAAACTTAGTCCCATGTTTATCCTAGGGACATTTTGTCCAAGTTTTAAGGATGGAACTTTTTGTCTGAGTTTTTTGGTTAGGACTTTTGTCTGAGTTTTGTATAGGGACAAAAGTCAGAGTTTCTTTGTGTAGTTGTTTTTTCCGAGCTTTCCAGTTAGTCTTGAAAGTCCGGGCTTTGCCTTGTATATATACTTTAATGTGGAATAGACAAGGTAGGCGATTCTGTGTGAAATTCTGTGCACCTAACCCTAATCATTGTGTTTTGTCTGGCGGCTGCTTTGTGTGAGTGACGTCATTCATCTTCATCAAGAATACTCGGTGTATTCTTGATTTCTCTCTCAAATCCTTGCATTCTAGTGTTTCATCTGCAGTGGTTGATCATCAGGTGGATTCCGCACACCTGTTGGTTGCTTTAGCTGAGTGAGATCTTGGATTAGGAGGCCTAACAAGTGGTATCAGAGCAGTGTGCTCATACGACTGTAGGTGTTCTTAGTTTGAAGGTTTTTGGTGAGAAAAGTTCTTATTTTGATTGGGTTTAGTGAGAGTTTAGTGAGTTTTTGTGTTTTATTCATGATTCTTCATTCATATCTAGTGATTTGATGATGGATTTTGAGTAGTTTGGTGATTTTTAGTGTTTTCTTCATCTGGGTTTTTACAGGGGTTTTTGGTTCTTATTCATACAGAGTGTTGAAGGTGAAAAAGATTCTGAGTTTGATCTTTGGAAGCTTTGTCCGTGGTTTACATTTTGTGTTTGTGTCTCCAGGGTATTGTTGAACCAGTGTGTAGTCACATTGGGGAGATAGTCCGGAGATTGGTTTCTTCTGAGTTTTGAGACTTGTCTGAGTTTCAAATCTTTCAGTCCGACCTTTCTTTTGTCCGAATTTTAACCTTAGTGTGTAAGTCCGACCTTTTAAATTGTCTTGTTGTCTGAGTTTCATCCTTGAAGTCCGTGTTTTTCTTGCTTCTATTTGAGGCCGAGGTTTTAGCTATGTCTTAGTAGTCTGAGCTTTAATCTCCTTTATTAGTCCGACTTTTAGTAGGTCCGAATTTTATAGATTTCATTTAGGAGTCCAAGTTTTCTAGGTGATAGAGTAGTCCGATTTTTGACAGGTCCGAACTTTTTAAAAGAGTCCGAATTTTATCAACTGTTTAGTTTGTCCGACTTTTAGCCTAGTTAGGTAAGTGTGTCTAGTAGTCCGACTTTTTTTGTTGTTTAGTTAGAAGAGTCCGAATTTTTGTTTTAAGTTTTTAGTGTCCGAGTTTTAATTTTATTCATTAACTTAAGTTAGTCCGACCTTTGTTATGTCCGAATTCCTTTAGTTAATCTTAGAAGGGTCCGATTTTTATAGTGTTTTAGATAGTCCGACCTTTAGTTAATAAGGGTCCGACCTTTCCTGACTGTCCGAATTTTCATATATAGTTGAGTCCGAGTTATTTAGTCTAGTGAGTCCGAGTTCTTTAGTCTAGTGAGTCCGAATTTTCAAATATATAAGTAGTCCGAATTTTATCAACTATTTTATTGATAGTGTCCGATTTTTTTTTATAATAGTAAATTAAGTCCGAATTTTACTAGTTTAAAATCTTGGAGTCCGATTTTTTCCATCTAATAGGTAGTCTGAGGCTAAATACCTAACAGTGTTGTGTGTCCGAGTTTTTCTGGTTTGTGTTTTATTTCAGGTTCTGTGATCCGGGTTTTTCACACTCTGTTTAAAGCTCAGACACTTCACTCGTTCTCAGTGACACAGTACTTGCTTGGAAATCTCCTGTTGTTTTCTGAAATGGCAAACAACAATCTCACTGCAATGGTGCAAAACCTCAAGCACAATGCTGAGTAGGAAGTAGTGACAAACCTCCTTTGTTGATAAACGAGCTTGATTTTCCTGAGTGGAAGGAGCGTTTTAAAAGATATGTGCGAGCAAAAGACATCAAAATCTGGTTGTGTATCGTTAAAGGATGTGGAGCTACTCCAGTACGTACATTGACGATTGATACGTATTTGGCACTCACTGACGACCAGAAGAAGTTTTATGACTGTGAAGAGAAAGCTATGTCAATGATAACGATGGCAATGACACAGTCTATACTTCATACTTTCCGTAAGAGAAATAGCTCAAAGGAATTATGGGATAGTATGATCCAGCGATATGAAGGAAACGAAATGTACAAGAAACGACGTCTCGAACGTTTGAAGACTCAATTCGTTGTGTTCAAGGCTTTGAAGAATGAATCATTTGATGACACAGTGAATCGATTTTATCATCTGCTGAGTGAACTTGATAGAAGTCAAGAGGGTATCTACACTGAATTCGAGAAGGTTGAGAAGTTTCTGAATTGTCTTTCGAGAGAATGGAATATGTACACCGCTTTGATCAAAGAGGGTGTTCTCTACGAAGAGCTTTCATTGGAAGAAGCTGTTCAGAAACTGAGGGGTTACGCTTGGAATATGGAAGATCAAGCATCTGATTTCGAGAAGATCCAAGATCCTCAGTTGTATAAGGCTTCGAAACCAACGGATAAGGGTAGTAATGGTGGAGTCGGTGTTGCTTTGTATTCGGAGAATGAAGGTCCTGCAAGTGAACACGCCTTCATAAGCAACAATGACAGTTTAGGTGGAACAACCAATTCGAATCAAGGGATGTACTCCTCTAGTGGAGCTCAGAAATCTCAAGGAACAAGCTTGAACATTCCTAAGATAGATGCAAGCTGTTTGAAGTTGATTGAAGAAAACATGAGTCTGTTGGCATCCTTCATGACTGCCTACGAGAACTTCTGTCTTGGAAAGCTCGTTGAACCGTCAAGTCTCGATGAGGACTTTGATCAGATAGATCAAGACGAAATGGAAGAACTTGATCTACAACTTAATATGGCACTGTTAGTTCGAAGAGCGAAGAAGTTTCTGTTGAAGACAGGTAGGAAGTTCATAGGAGGTCAGACAAAGACTCGAATGGGAGTCGACATGTCCAAAGTAAAATGTTACAACTGTGGTATCTACGGGCATTTCGCACGTGATTGTCGAAAGCCGAAAATGGAAAGATCTGATAACAATTCTCGAGGAAGTAATTCAAGACCTCACAACAATGCTTCAACGGCTACCTCCAACTCAAGTGCTCGTTCAAGTGGGTCTGAAAATCTTACACCTTCGACAAACAATGTTATGGTGGCTCAACCTCTACAGAATGTGACTGAGCCTTATGACTGGGGTTGTGCTTTGGAAGACATCTCAGGAGCTATTGTGTCACAAGCATTTATAGCTGAAATTGTGAACGAAGAAGTATGTGAGGAGATTGTCGAAGAGAGTAGCATTGAGGAACTTGCAGTTGTAGCTGAGGTTATTGGGGAAGAATTGGACTCGGGAATGTTGCTGAAAATGAAGATCCCTCGATTGAAGAGACTGTTGAAAAGTCAAACAAGACAGAAGATGGAGAAAAAGGAGAACGCTTTGAATTCAACATCTCCACAGCCAAAATGCAGCAATTTGCGGATGCAGAAGCTAAAAGGTTGGAAGAAAACTCCATAGAAAACGAGGCTTGTGCATTCATGGCTGGCATTGAGGTAAAATCATCTTCTGTAGATAAGCGATGTGCTAGATGTGTTGAGTTTGTGACTAAGATTGATAGATATGCACTTCATAACACAAACTTAATTGCAGATTTAGAAAAATCCAGAGAACTCATTGCTGTTTTGTCTAATTCGGATAAAGAACACCGAATTAAGATAAAAGCACTGAAAAATGATATCTCTGAATTTGAAAGACTTGTGGCTGTGGGTAATCTTAGAAATCAGGAATTAAAATCTGAACTTGAAATGAATCAAAATTGTGTTTTGGAAAAGAACAAAATCATTTTGGAAAAAGATAATCTGATTTTAGATTTGCAACGAAAGATTGAAAAATTCAGGGATTCATCGAAGTGATGAATTTCTGTATTAACAGCCAACGTCTTAAAGAATCTGAGGAAGAAATGTTCGGCATTGGTTATACTAAGGTGCCTCCTCCGGTAAACCATAACTATACATCGATGCCAAGCATTGACCCTGAATTGGCAAATTTTGTGCCAAAGACTCCTCTGACGGTTGAACCACAAAGTGAGTCAGAATCTGAGCCAGATGAAGTTACTGACTCAGATCAGTCGAAGATGAGTAGAGTTTCAAAGAAAAATGAAGTAAATCTTGAAAACATTGAAAATTTGATAAGCAATAAGATTTTGGAAATGCTTAATCAAGTTCAAAATGAGAAGTCAAAACCAAAGTCACGTGGGAAAAATAAAAAGGGTTTGAAAAATGTTCCTAAAACTGAGTTTGTTAAAGGGGAGGATTTTATCAAAGAAGAAGTAAAAATCGAAACAGGTTCCAACTCTCAGTTTGTGAACCAAATTTTGAAAAATTCCACCAACGACTCATCATCTTCGACCACTCACGAGGAACGTCCAAAGAATGCTGCGAAAATTCGCAAATGCTACAAGTGTCGTGGGAAAGGACACTTAGCAGCAGACTGTCCAGATGACAAGGGTAAATCTCTTGTTGACCCTGATCAAAAGAAACCTTTTGTTGAAACACCACAAAATGAAGCAGTTAATGTTGAAAAAAAAAATGGTAAAAATCAGAAGGTTGAGAAAAAAAAAGTGATTAAATAAGAAGTAAAACCAGTTATCAAACCAAATGTTAAATCACAACAAAATCAGGATCAAGAGGAGAAACCTGTTGTTATTAACCGCGGGGACAGATCGGAAAATACATCTCAAAGACATGATACTCGTGAGAAAACCCCTCACAGACGACAAAATCATGTCACTTTCCAAACAGTTGAGAATGAGCAACGTTCTGGAGGTTCTAACAGCAACTATGTTAGACCTCATGAACAGAACAGATTCGTGAATGATCGAAATGCGTCACCCCCCCCCCCCCGATTTCCAAATCAAAGACCGCATTCGGATAATCATCCACGATCATTCTCAAGACACGAAGATGCTCCTAGATTTGGTAGGAATTTTGAGCCACCCAGGAATCAAAATTACAGTTACCAAAACCATGGAAGCCGAGGGTATGGAAACTCTGGTTATACCAACAGATCGTCAACTCCGTATAATCCACGATTTGCGGGGACTCATTCCAACAATTTCCGAAATGGAAATGGTGGACACAGAGGCGATGATGGTTATTTCAAAGAGTTTTCTTATGTTGACGAATCAGGACGACCCAAGACCATCATGGCTTGGGTCCCACACTCTAACTAAATTCTTGTTGGGGAGTGTAGGAGCAGCTGAAGAGGGCTATCTATATTTGGTATATCGATAGTGGCTGTTCCAGACACATGACAGGAAATAAAGAATTATTGAACAATTTTAAACAAATCCGTGGTGGTTATGTGAATTTTGCCGGTGAAAAGGGTGGTTACATCACCGGTGAAGGCTCTGTGTCAAATGGAAAAATCACGCTGCACAAAGTGAACTACGTTGAAGAATTGAAGCATAACTTGATGTCGGTTTCTCAAATCTGTGATAACAAGTACACGATGCTGTTCACTGATAAAGCTTGCTTCGTTTTGCGTCCGGGATTTGCTGTTCCTGAAGATTAGATCGTTATGAGGGCTCCAAGGGTGAATAACACATATGTCATGGACATGCGCCCCTTGGTTAACTCATCTGTTCCAGCGACATGTCTACTTTCGAAGGCGACTGAAGATCAATCGTATCTCTGGCATAGGAGAATGGGCCACATGCATCTACGAAAAATGAACCACTTAGTGAAAAACAACTTGGTGTTGGGGGTTCCTTTACGTAGTTTCAATATGCACAACAAATGTGAATCATGTGAAAAAGGAAAAATCAAACGAAAGCCTCATAAACCGAAAACAGTTAACTCAATCCAAAAACCACTTGAATTGCTTCACATGGATCTTTTCGGCCCGATCCATGTTGCTAGCATTGGTGGAATGTCTTATTGCTTAGTTGTCACTGACGATTTCTCACGTTACTCATGGGTATTTTTCTTAAAAACTAAGGATCAAACTGCTGGTATTTTAAGAGACTTATTCAAACAACGTGAGAAAAACTATTCACTTCCTATTAAGAAAATCCGAAGTGACAACGGCACTGAGTTTAAAAATCAGTCTATGGATGAGTTATGTCGGGAAATGGGAATAATTCATCAGTTCAGCGCTCCATATGTTCCTCAACAGAACGGAGTTGCAGAACGGAAGAATCGTACCCTGATTGATGCGGCCCGCACTATGCTTTCTGAATCAAAATTGCCAATTTTCTTCTGGGCCGAGGCGGTAAACACTGCATGCTATGTGTTAAATCATGTGCTTACTGTCAAAAGAGAAGATAAAACGTGTTATGAATTGCTTGAAAATAGGAAACCCAACCTATCTGGTTTTCAGCCTTTTGGGATTAAGTGTGTTATCAAACGCACCAAAGATACTCCGAAAATGGGGGAAGTTGGTGAAATTGGGTTCTTTTTGGGTTATGCCAATGGAACTCCAAACAAACGCGTCTATAACATCAAGAAGCGAACAGTGGAGATCGTGTTTGACATAACTCCTTTGAGTTCCGATCCTCCACCGTCCGAATTCGGTCCCAAAAGTGGTTATGATTATGATAAATTATTTGATTCTTTTGATCTTCCTGATGTTTCAGAAGAAGATTCGGAGGTTGTATACACACATCTTGTGAACAAAGATGAAGTGGATGCAAGCTGGAGAGCAAGTATTCCTACAAATGTGTCTTCGAATGTTCCAGTCGCTGATTCTTCGACCGTAAATGATGTTGTTGCTGAGCAGATCCCCAATGCAGCTGCTCAATCTACAAGTGGAGATCTATACGTTGACTTTTCAGCATATCCAAATGTTAATGCGTCTTCTGGTAATGATCAAGCTTCTAGTAGTAATGCAAATGCTGAGGGGGAGATTCAATCGAATTTGGGAAACAATCTTCAAGCTCCGGCAATCCCAGTTCCAAGAACAAATATTCATCATCCTGTTGATAATATTATTGGGAATCCAAATGCGGGAGTGCAAACGCGAAGGAGTATTTCAGAAATGCAATGTCTGTTCTCTGCTATCAAGAAAGAAGAAATCTACAATCTTAGCCTGCATGAATGTTTTATCTCTCAAATAGAGCCGAAGAACTATCAAATGGCTCTGAAGGATAATTCTTGGTGTGAGGCGATGCAAGAAGAGTTAGCTCAGTTCGACAAGTTAAAGGTGTGGAATTTGGTCGATCTTCCAAAAGGCCAACATGCAATCAACACGAAATGGGTTTTCAAGTGCAAGAAAGACGATAAGGGTGTCGTTGTCAGAAACAAAGCACGGTTGGTTGTTCAAGGCTTCAATCAGGAGGAAGGGATTGATTATACCAAAGTTTATGCACCGGTGGCAAGACTGGAAGCTATTCGTTTGTTTCTAGCCTTTGCTGCACACATGCGTATCAAAGTCTATTAGTTGGATGTGAAAAGCGCCTTCCTTTACGGGAAATTGCATGAAACTGTGTATGTGTCCCAACCACCGGGTTTCGAAGCTCCAGGGTTAGACAACAAGGTCTATTTGTTGGACAAGGCTCACTACGGTCTCCATCAGGCCCCTCGAGCATGGTACGAGACGTTGTCAAAGCATCTTTTGGAGCATGGGTTCTCGCGTGGTGCAATTGACTCTACACTGTTCATTTTGAAGAAAGGGGGAGATTTTCTGATTGTGCAAATTTACGTTGATGACATAATTTTTGCTTCTTCAAATGAAGATTTGTGTCGTGAGTTTGAGGCGGTGATGAAGTCAAAATTTGAAATGAGCGCGATGGGCGAGTTATCATTCTTTTTAGGTTTCCAAGTGAGTCAAGAAAAAACCGGGACGTACGTGCATCAATAAAGTATGTCCACGAGATTCTCAAAAGATTTGGATTGGAAGATAGCTTACCCTATGACACGCCTCTACCAACAAATCTCAAGCTTTCACCCGATGATGAGAAAGATCCTGAAGTGATCCGACTCTATATCGAGCAATGATAGGTTCATTGATGTATCTTACTGCTTCACGACCAGATATTATGTTCTCTGTTTGTTTGTGTGCTAGGTACCAATCAACTCCGAAGGAGTCTCACTTGAAAGCAGTCAAGCGTATTTTCAGATATCTGAAAGGGACGCCTAAGCTTGGATTGTGGTATCCAGCTGAAGGTGGTCTGGATTTGATGGCGTATGCTGACGCAGATTTCGGAGGGTGCCGGCTGAACAGAAAGTCAACCTCTGGCGGCGCACAACTTCTTGGAAATCGTCTTGTCTCTTGGCAATGCAAAAAGCAAGTTGCCGTTTCTCTATCGACGTGCGAGGCCGAGTACATTGCTGCTTCAAGCTGTTGTGCTCAGGTTTTGTGGATTCAGCAGCAAATGAGGGACTACGGTTTGAATTTTACTCGAACTCCTATCCTTGTCGATAACAACTCTACCATTTCCATAACAAACAATCCAGTAAATCACTCACGCACTAAGCACATAGATGTTAGGCATCATTTTATTCGCGACTGTGCTGAGAAGGGTTTAATAGAAGTGGTTAGGGTAGACACCTTGGATAATCTTGCCGACCTGTTTACGAAAACATTTGATCGCGCTAGATTTGAAAATCTGGTCCGAATGATTGGCATGATCAACCCAGAATAAAATGCTTTCAAAACTCGCATAGAAACTTTATTTTATCTTTTCTGTACAGTTCTTACCGCTTTCGAAAAATTGAAAAACTCCAAAAATATTTTACTTAGTTGTAGGATAATTTTCAGAAAAATACAAAAACATTTGAAAAATTTAAAATGAAATCGTGTTGAGATATAAGGGAAATGATAGTACATCGGTTAGTCGTATCTGGTGCAGGTCTATGGTTATATGCATAAAATTAACCGTTAACTGTGACAGCTTCATTATACGTTGCTTCGGTAGGTTTTATGCGTAAATAAGAACCTGTCTTTGGTATATAAACATAATGAACTGTGTAACTCGTGTGGCGCATCTCTCGGATATATGGTCTTGGTACCGTAATTTCGTTTGATAGATTGCCGAGGTTCTGAGATACGTGGTCTTTATGCTGTTTATCATCTGGGTATCATGGTTGTTTCTTTTACCGGAAAATAACGGGGGCGCAAGTCTAGATCTTCCATGATACCATACATACGTGTAAATATCCTTAATTCTTGATGCATTTGACCCAAATAAGTGATAAACAATCACATGTCCCACAATATTATGCGGGAGTCAAGTTCCTTCTCAATAAGTGATTCTATCACAAATGACTTGCTCCTGTGCCCTTTGCATCTGAAATCCAAATAAGTGAGTATCTCACATTAGCTTATACGTCAAAAACAGATGATAAATGGTATACTCACCAGTAAGATGATCTCTCGTGCATACCTTGATACGGGAGTATATTCTGAGGTGGGTAAACATAGTTACTATCAGCTTAATACACTTAATTCCATATCTCGAAAACAGTGTTCGAAAGCGTGCTATAACTTAAGTGGACCACAATACCGTTGAACGTCTTGAACTGTCAATATCATAATAAAAGATTAAAGCTAAATGCTATGGTTCTTGTGTCGGATACTGACAAGTAAAACCGATATGGTTCCTTTGCTCCGACTTCACAAAAAGATAAGTAGTGTAAATATGTTCTTAGGTTTAACCTATTTAATTTAGTTCAAATTGAAAAACCACAAAAAGATTTTGCTTTCTTGTTTCTATGTGCGACTTATCTTATTAAGAATACTCTAGGGTTGTGAAAATTGTTTAAATAAGTTAGTAAATGTTGGTTGTTTAATATTTCAATTGTTTATTCTGGGGTATTGGAATTTATTTTGGGATCCAGGTTTGGGCCGATGTCTCCGGGGTCAAGTTTCTTAATCCGAGGTTAAGTGTTTCAGGTCTGGATCGTTCATCTCAAGATGGTAGATTTGGAGAAGCTGTGTGCATCTGTATCGTTCATCTCAAGATGGAAGATTTGGAGAAGCTGTGTGCGTCTGGATCGTGCATCTCAAGCCTGGGGAAGCAGTGATTACTGAAAAAAAGTGACGGGGGAGATTGCTAAGATTCTGAATCCAATTTGGCTTGCAAACCTGAGGAAAGCACATCTGAAGAAGCTTCGGCGCCTGCCCCTAAAATACAATGAAGAAGATCGTGTTCTTGCGGACCAGTTCATCAAAGTGGTTCAGTTCTGTGTGAAAAACAAGGTCTGGGCAGGAAGTAGCTTCTCAAAAAGGGTTTGAAGATCTCAAGACCAATGAAGACCATGCACTGATCAAGGGGGAGTTTGTTAATGCACTTTAGGTGATAAGTGCATGTCTCCCAAGTTATAGGGTCTTTATTGTACATCTAGTGAAACTTAGTCCCATGTTTATCCTAGGGACATTTTGTCCAAGTTTTAAGGATGGAACTTTTTGTCTGAGTTTTTTGGTTAGGACTTTTGTCTGAGTTTTGTATAGGAACAAAAGTCAGAGTTTCTTTGTGTAGTTGTTTTGTCCGAGCTTTCTAGTTAGTCTTGTTGTCTGAGTTTCATCCTTGATGTCCGTGTTTTTCTTGCTTCTATTTGAGTCCGAGGTTTTAGCTATGTCTTAGTAGTCTGAGCTTTAATCTCCTTTATTAGTCCGACTTTTAGTAGGTCCGAATTTTATAGATTTCATTTAGGAGTCCAAGTTTTCTAGGTGATAGAGTAGTCCGATTTTTGACAGGTCCGAACTTTTTAAAAGAGTCCGAATTTTATCAACTGTTTAGTTTGTCCGACTTTTAGCCTAGTTAGGTAAGTGTGTCTAGTAGTCCGACTTTTTTTGTTGTTTAGTTAGAAGAGTCCGAATTTTTGTTTTAAGTTTTTAGTGTCCGAGTTTTAATTTTATTCATTAACTTAAGTTAGTCCGAGTTTAGCGCTTGCTTGTTATTGTCTAAGTTTTTAACCAAGTAGGTCCGACTTTTGACTAAAAACTCAGACACCTTATGAGTTTAAAACTCTGACCAAGTTCATGTTTGAATTTTGTCTGAGTCCGAGTGTTTGTTGTTCTGAGTTTAAAAGTCTGAGTTTAAAACTCTGACCAAGTTCATCAATATATATCCGAGTTTTTTGCTATTCCAAGTTTTACATCGTAAGTCCGAGTTTTATCGATCTGTTCTTTTATCCCGAGCTTTTACCAAACAGGTTGTTCCGAGTTTTTCTATTCGTTCCGAGTTTTGATAGGTCGAACATGTCCGAGGTTTAACTATTAACAGGTTAACACTTCAAATTAGGTCAGAGTTTTGATACAGTCTGGTAACAGTCTCCGAGTTTTAATGTTTAACGATTCCGAGTTTTCTCTCATAACATTACGTGTTCCAAGATCTCGAGTTTTATGTTTGGTCCGAGTTTTGAGGTCAAACATTGCTCCGAGCTTTTAAAGAATCTGTACTCCGAATTTTAAAACAGTTTTTGTAACAAATGTCCGAGTTTTGCAGTTCTGTATCAAATGTCCGAGTTTTGTCGTTTCTGTATCAAATGTCCGTGTTTTGTGGCAAGTCCGAGTTTTAATCATAGGAGGTCTCCGAGTTTCTATTCTTTTTGAAAAAAAGGTCAGTGACAGTGGCAGTTTTTTAAATGGGTCCGAGCTTTGTTCCGATGTTCAAGCCAGTTTATGTTTCCGAGTTTTGATTTCATATTAAGGGTCCGAGTTTTGTGCTTCAACATTAATGTCTGAGTTTACAAAGATAAAAGATCCGAGTTTCTGTCCGAGCTTTGTCTTAAAACTCAAACAGGTCCAAGTTTTACAGCAAAGTGTCTGTTCCGAGTTTCAGAAGATCTGAGTTTCATTGTGTCTGAGTTTCTCCTTAGTGGTGTTCCGAATTTTAATCAAACTTGTTGGTCCGAGCTTTAATCTCTTTTGGTCAGAGTTTTAAAGTTCTGAGTTTTTTTTTCAGAGTTTCACTATTCAGAGTTTTAAATGTCTGAGTTTAAAGTTCTGAGTTTTTTTCAGAGCAATGTCTTGGACTTTTATAAATGTCTGAGTTTAAGGTTCTGAGTTTTTTTTAAAGAAATGTCTTGGACTTTTATAAATGTCTGAGTTTAAAGTTCTGAGTTTTTTTTTTCAGAGAAATGTATTGGACTTTTATAAATGTCTGAGTTTAATGTCTGAGGTTTTTTTTTTTCGGAGCAATGTCTGAGTTTTTTTTCAGAGCAATGTCTTCTTCATCTAGTGAAATTAAACTCGGACCATCTAGTGAAACTCGCATCTTCTTCTTCGTCTAGTGTTTTAGAGCAATGGTCCGAGTTTTCACTGTGGAATTAATGTCTGAGTTTCACTATGGAATTAATGTCTGAGTTTAAAACTCGGATCTTGAAGCAGAAAGAAAAAGAATCTATACTTCATTGGAAATCCGAGTTTTGTAGCAGATCCAAACGCTAAACTCAGACTGTTCTGATTAAACCGATATTTATTTACTGTTCTGAAACTTCCGAGTTTTGAGGGAAGTAAAAGACATGTTCTGGACTAACCGTTGGATAGCTATACTTCAAGGATTGGTTTCTCAACATGTTGAGAAACCAGAACAAGTAAAAGATTTGTTTCTCAACTTTTATTCTCTTTTAAAAGTTTCTCAAAGATTGGTTTATGAGAAGGGTCAAAACATCTTCAGTTAAAACAATCTTCTCTTGAGGGGTTAAAATATCAGAACATGTCTTTGAAACTTCATTGGAAATCTGATATTTATTTCTAGAGAAGATTATTGTTTGCCTTTAACCCCTCAAAGATTTTCTTCTGCTACAAACCATGTCTTGGACTTTTGTATTGTTTACAAAGAATAGGGGGAGTAAAAAATTTTGAAATTCATGTTTTCTTTGTAAACCAAAAGCTCGTAGTGCTACATCGAAACAAGTTCATGTTCACTATCTTTGAGATTAACTTAGTGTTAATCTTACCGGTGGCGAAGTGTTTATAACATGAAGCAAGTAAGAGCTAGTGTATGATTGAGTTTTGTCAAGTTTATTCGAGGTTCAATCAAGTATTGACGTGATGAAGCAAATTGTTCGTTTGGCAACTAGTTGAAGGTCATGCCTTTATCATATGCCGGTTAGAGTAGAGAAGATTAGTTTTCTTGGTACCTGTTCCAAGTGGGTGACTGATCGGATTCTCGAAATAGGGGTTCTTACATTGAGGGGGAGATCAGAGACGAAAGTCAACGGGTAATTGGTGGAATTTGTGAAGATACGAGATTGGATCTTGAAGATTCGAGATGAAATGATTTCAGACACTCGGTTGAAGACTCTGATCAAGATGGTGGATGTACTTTTACAAAGTTCAGTTTGTTATTAACTTATCGCACTGAGCTTCATGTCTTTGTGAAGTTTGAAGTGTTCAAGGTTGGGCATTGGAAATCCAATGTTTCTTTCTGCTACCGGTTAGGTTTGAAGATTAATGTATCGAGCGATATTCCTACATGTGGTTGTAAGTCGGTTCGCGTTAACTTGATTTGGGAGTAGTTTGAGGGGGAGGATCTACAGTGTTTGATGTTGGATTCTTCGGGTTTCTAAAAGCGGCCTTAAGTGATCGTCAGCAAGTCTTTAATTAGAAGGGTTGAAGATCGCTGTGCTCTACCTAAAAGATCAAGTCTCAGCTAAAGTTGAAAGCTGACATGATATCTTCAGTTAAAGGGGAGTCTCTAAGTGCAGTAACCGGTGATTGAAGATTATCGATGCCACACAGAACTGATGCAACAGTTAAGGGGGAGACTGTAAGTGCAGTTCCTGCCGGGTAACTGTCGCTTATCAGTTCTGGTCAACCAAAGCAGAAGTCCAAGTTAAAGTCAACCATAACGAAGAATTCAAGACCACATGAAGACCATGCATTGATCAAGGGGGAGTTGTTAATGCACTTTGGGTGAAAAGTGCATGCCTTCCAATTGTTAGGGTCTTTATTGTACATGTCTTGAAAGTTAGTCCAAGGTTTATCCTTGGACAACTTGTCCAAGTTTTAGGATGGTATTTTGTCTGAGTTTTATGTTTAGGGCAAAAGTCAGAGTTTTGGTGTAGATTTGGTTAGTCCGAGGTTTAGTCCCTAGCCTATATATATGTGTGTATTGTGTAGATTAGGGCAACTCTTGTAGCTTGGTGCACCTCTCCCACTCGTTCATCCTTCTGTGTGAATTCTAGAGAGAGAGAGACTATGTGTTAGTGAGAGAAAGCTAGGGTTTAGATCTTTGTGATCTAAACCAGCTTGTAGATGATGTATACTCCTTTGGTTTGTGTAATCTGTGATGACTGATTCATAATAAAGAGTTCATCTTCTACATCTTTCTATCGTGTTCTTCATATTTTGTTCTTCATGTATTGAATCAAGTGCAATGTTTGATGTTCATCATCGATCCGGTGCTTTCACAAGGGGTAGATTTTAGGTTACCGGTGGATATGCTGATCAGTGTAAAGTAGATGTTAATGAGAGAACCTGCACAGGCAGAAAATGGCAGTTAACAGGTATGTTATGTAAACATGGTGAAGATGCCATATGGGATATGGCAAGGAATGGTATAAGTGTGGGTGTTATAGAGTCATGGGTTGATAAGGTTTACTGACTTCAAACCTTGAAAGATGTTTACATGCACACAATTGAACCTATCAGTGGGAGAGACTACTGGGCACCTTCAGAATGCCCAACAACCCTAACCCCTCCCATTCATCATACTCCAGTGGGAAAGCCCAGGAAGAAAAGAAATAAGTCAGTGGTGGAGATTTCAGAGCTTATGGTTAACAAGCAGGGAAAGATGACAAGGCAAGGAGTGCCTAAAACTTGCAAGAAGTGTGGGAATGTTGGCCATAATAAGAGGAGTTGCAAGGGTCAGGGTGCAGCTCAAGGTCAGAGGCAAAAAGAGAAAGTTGGAACAAGTGCCAATGCTAGTAGACATACCAAGGCTGGTAGAGGTGCCAAGGCTAGAACAAGTGCCAATGCTGGAAGAGGTGGGGGTGGAAGAGGTGCCAAGGGTCAATCTAGTCAAACTGCTGCACAAAGTGCTGATCTTTGAGACACTATGTTATTAGTAATATGATGTTTTTGTTATGTAGTTTGTTATGTTTGCAACTTTGGTAACTTAACTAAGGATATTGTACTTTTGGATGCTTTTGTTATGTAATCTGTTATGTTTAATGTTTAAAGCATATTGTGTAAGGTTTGCAGGTTGTTGGTTGAATTGGTACAGATTTACGTACATTTTGTACATGTTTTGGTCATGTCTATTCTAACTCAGGTTTTGTTAATGTCTTTTGGTACAGGTTTTGGTCATGTCTTTTGTTTCCAAGTTTAGGTAATGTCTTTTGTTTCCAGGTTTTTGTAATATTTGGTACAGGTTTTATAAGTGTTGAGGTAATTGATTTGTTATAGGAAACAGTCCGATAGCCAAAACGTAAGTTGTGCGATAGACAAACACAATACCAGGTCATTAGTTTGTTAAAGGCGACAATTGCCATTTTTTTCATTGTCTGATAGACAAAACGTAAGTTGTCCGATACACAAAACATAACTTGTTTTCATTGTCCAGTGCATAAACACAAGACAAAACGTAAGTTGTCCGATAGACAAAACGTAACTTGTTTTCATTAGCATCATATTTGGTACAAAAGACTTCCACTGACCATTTACAATAATTTCGACAAAAAAAAAAGGTCAACTAGATATGAAGGCTAGAACTTTCATGCCAACAACATATACATTACACAAACCCAAGAAACCCTTAACACAATCTTCAACCTTTTCACTTCGAGGTCCCTTTTCCTTGCCATTTCTTCATGACTGCTGATGGATCTTAGTAATCCAGGTATGATTTACGTTGCTCGTGCACATAGTGGGGGTTCAGCCCAGCTTACAAACCCACAGTTAGTTCCCTGCAACCCATAAAACACAACAATTAGGGTGGTTTACCTGTAGATCTTTAAATCAAATCAATTACCTCTCTTGCACAACAATGGAATCGCCTCCCTGGATTTGTTTCAGTCAACGAGGTTCGTATGATTGTTGCAGACCAACATGCGCAGACAAGTTGATTGATCATGATGAAGATTTATGGTTTTTAATTTTGTGGAAGAAGATGAAAGGGAAAGATCATGATGAAGATTTAGGGTTTTTAATTTTGTGGAAGAAGATGAAAGGGAAAGCTACAACATTTAAAGTGCAGGAATGGACGAAAATATCCCTCACGTGGATTGCACGTGGGGGGGACTTAACAGCAGATTTAACAGACATCCAAACAATGGACTCAAATGGTTAAAGAAAATGCTTATGGTGACTCATGTCGTTAAACTTTTTTGTTTTTGGACTCAACTAGTTAAAACCCATAAAACACAGAGACTCAAAAAGAATTTACTCAATACAAAATATGTTTATATATTATAATTAATAAACCATAGACTATCTACCTAACTAGAGAGGGTCATAGAGTAGTGTTGTTCCTAACTATTGTTGGCGTAACATTTCTTGCAGTACCAATTAGAACAATTATCTGATTTCCTTCCCCTGAGTCTCCACCTGCAAAGATAGCCTATCTACCTAAATAGAGAGGGTCATAGGTAGGTGTCGTCCCTTTGTATCCTCTTGCATTGCCTCCATGTAAGATTAAATACACATATTATCAATTTAATCAAACTAGGGGTATTCATTCGTTGTCGCGCGTTGTGTAACATTACAAGTTAGATTCACTTAGGTACGACTGAAAGCATTCGACATGTTAATCATAGTTTTAATTCATTACAACGTTGATTATATATGCAGCGAACAAAACTTGGGAATTCTAGGCGTACAACTTATAGTCATTAGCATACGATTCACCTTAAGTTACAAGTTTATCTACCATTGTGCTGCTTATATACTCAGGTGTACATCAGTACCATATAAAACATAATAGAACATTACATAGCAAACCATCTCAAGTGTGCGATCCTTATCAAACCATCCCTTGATCATGCATAATCCTTATCTTCCTTCCTTTTACCTGCAATACACATAAACACTTAATAGTATAAGCTAAATGAATTCAACTATCCAAGAAAAAAAGAACTGTTGAAAAATATTTATGCATAACCAAGCGGAAGTTATAGAAGTTTCTTCAAGGTGTTGTCTAACCGCTAACGCTACGAACTCGCCATCTCACTGGGGGTGTGAACATTGGCGTAGCTTTCAAGGGGCAGAGAGGGGCGCCCGACCCCCCGAACTTTTCGCTTCGTAGTATTATGTATGTACGTTTCGTGTAGAATTTTTTAGGTATATACCTTTTTCCACCCCCCGGTTTTATAAAAAAAATTCTTATATAGAATTTTTAGGTTCGGTGACTTCCGACCCCCCGGTTGAAATTTTCAAGCTTCGCCACTGGTTGTGAGTCAATAATAAATAGCTTTATCGAGAAAAATCGTAGATTTACCACAGACCAAATTACCATTGGTGTAATATGGTTTACTCTATTCCAAAATATTAAGCATGAAAATAGAAAGTCTCTCTTCTATATACCTAAATTAGAAATGTTAGTGTAGTTTTTGTGTCTGCTGCTGTGCGAAAAGATTAGATTACATTTTATGCTGATTATGTAATAGTTAGTGAAACGGTTTGTTTGACTTGATTCTGTCGATTAAAAATAATCAAGCACAATCATATTTTGATGCAACGTAAAAACGAAAGTGTTTAGACCCGTTCGTTTGAAGTGGTCAAACGAAAAGGTTTTTTTCGTTTGACTTTGTGCGTTTGCAAGTGACCGTCCACTGTAGGTTGGAATTTCCAAGTGAATGTTGTGAGCCTATATATACCTATCCTTAGGTCATTTGCAAATTCAAGGTTTTAGATTTGGGGGAGAGACCACCACTTGGTCTGTCCCGGTTTCCATGATGTATCCTCTTTCAGTATTGTTAGGATGGCTTATTATGTTTTGGGTGTTGTCCAAATCAATACAAGAAAGTTGTTTATCTATCTATAATCTTCCGTCTATGAACAAATCTCACACTAATCATTGTTTTCGATTTGAAACACAAACTTACAATTGGTATGAGTGCCATGATACCCGACTTAGTGAATCTAACTATTTGCTAAGTCACATGAGCTATTGATTAGTGATTCTTGTGGGTTTTTGTTCAAGATTTAAAAGAGGTGTGAAAAACCTAGATCTGGAAATTAAAGCTTAAAACATGGGTCTAAGATGAAATAGACCATACTCGAGGGTTAGGTTTTATGTTTCACACCAAATATATCAAGTTTTCAT
Source organism: Helianthus annuus (assembly GCF_002127325.2). Classification (NCBI taxonomy): domain Eukaryota; kingdom Viridiplantae; phylum Streptophyta; class Magnoliopsida; order Asterales; family Asteraceae; genus Helianthus; species Helianthus annuus. The sequence continues at coordinate 53,090,541 of NC_035440.2, read as the reverse complement.
CATCCATTATCACTTTTGAGGTGTTTTTGGTCAGATCTGCAGATGAACAGTTCGTCATGTTGTTGAGGAGTGTGGCGGCTGTTTAGAGAAACTAGGGTTTCTTTAGAACTTCACACCAAAGTGAAACTACACGAAACTGATTAACACAAAACATAAATTTTACACGAATGATTGGGTGACACGAAGGACGTTAATCCATAATTTGCACTACACGAATGTCTTTCGTGCTCACACAAAAGTCAACTGCTCGCACGAAGGTGGAACCTGTTGGTTACAGGCCCCAAACTCTACACACTAACAACTCTCACTATGTATATATTATGAAGGTGAACAATTGCAGTGAACAAACAAACGAAAAGGGTACTGTATTCTCTAAAAGAAAAGGGGTACAATAGAAAGCCAACTAACTCTATCCTATTTATAATAAACTAAACAAATTAAAACACATGCTAAATTATGAGAACAACCCACGTAATGTGCATGCTCCATGATTCTCCAAAATACCCGGTCAACAACTTGACTAATTCACAAACAAAACTTGCAGCAACACCTCAACAATTTACGTAACAAAATGCAAGTTGTTGACCCTTTTACCCCTGGATCAATCATGCCCTTGATCCGTTAAACCGCGACCCGATAACACACCGACCCGTGACCCGTAACATCAAGATTAACCCAACATTCACCCCCTTAATCTTGATTCGGTTCTTTCTTCTGGCTTGTCTTCAGTCTTGCTAAACTTTATTGATTCGAACCCGTTCTTGTTTGCTTGTCGAATCTTCTTGCTAACCTTCATACTTTCTGAACTTGCTCTTTCTTTCTTGCTCAATCCAAGTTCAACTTTCTTGCTATTTGAATCATTAAGATTCAATCTTTCTACTTTCTACGAGCCAATATGACTCGATTCTTGCTCTTGCTTCACGAACCACGCGGGCCCGACCTTTCTCTTTCTTACGTGAACGCTTTCGGTCTCTCGTTCACGACTCGGTCTATTGTGAACTCTTTCGGTCTTTGTTCACAATTTCGGTCTTTCTTTCTTTCTTCGCTGATTTCAATCAGCCGTTCTCCATTCTTGCTTACGGTTGTCGGCTTTCTTTCTACATCGACACCGGTTCTTTCTTTCTTGTGACGGCTCTTTCTTTCTTCTTTCTTGCACCGCCATTACTTTCTCATTCTTTCTTGCTTACTTTCTTTTTCTTTCGTTCTTGCTTTACTAGCTCTCCTTTCTTCTTTCTTATTCGACCGGTTACCTTTCTTCTTTCTCTTCCCGGCCACCTTCCTTCTTCTTTCTCTTTCTAGCAACTTCTTTCACTTTCCCTGTTGCTGCTTTCTTGCATCATATCGAGATCATACACTGCTACTGCTTCCTCTTCTCAGTTAACCTGCAACTTTCTCGTCTCTCAATTTTCCCAGCCCCGCAATTTAGAGGGCTGCTACCCCTTCTCCGAACACGCCTCTCAAAACGGCGAACACCGTTTCTCGACCCTCGCTCTGATACCAAGTGTTGGTTACAGGCCCCAAACTCTACACACTAACAACTCTCACTATGTATATATTATGAAGGTGAACAATTGCAGTGAACAAACAAACGAAAAGGGTACTGTATTCTCTAAAAGAAAAGGGGTACAATAGAAAGCCAACTAACTCTATCCTATTTATAATAAACTAAACAAATTAAAACACATGCTAAATTATGAGAACAACCCACGTAATGTGCATGCTCCATGATTCTCCAAAATACCCGGTCAACAACTTGACTAATTCACAAACAAAACTTGCAGCAACACCTCAACAATTTACGTAACAAAATGCAAGTTGTTGACCCTTTTACCCCTGGATCAATCATGCCCTTGATCCGTTAAACCGCGACCCGATAACACACCGACCCGTGACCCGTAACATCAAGATTAACCCAACAGAACCAGAGATAATCAAACGAAGCTGACCAAATATACACGAAAGTGACATGTTATGCATCAGACGAAAGTTCACAACCCACCTTCACACGAAAGTGAAAGCTTTTACGGGCTCACATTTTCAATCTATGACATCAGCAATCGTACATTGTCATCATTAATTCACACGAAAGTCACATCTTTCACTTCCAGTTCACATCTTCAAATACTGCACGAAAGTCATCATCACGAACGACGATGGAGTAAGCACGGTGGTGTTCGGTGGCTGTGAGTTATAGTGGAAGATAAGAAGATGACAGAGCATGGTGGTGTCAGCTGGCTAGAGAGGGTTGTTGTTTACTTTCTGCTGATGACGACAACGGAACTGGTGGCGGCGATTGGTGTTTCACGGTGATCTGTGGTGAGTTATGGTGTGTGATCAAAGGTGTCAGCTGGAAGGAGATGCTCGTTGTTTATTTGCTTCATGAAGATATTGCTGAAATCGTAGAGTGAGAGTTGTATGGTGATGTCGGCTGATAGCTTGTTTGAGAGAGAAAGAGATAAAAAAAAATAGCGGCGGAAGTTTGGTTGTCGGCTGGAACATTGCTTGCAGCTAGGGTTAGGGTAAAGCATGTGTGCATAGACTTTGGAAATGGCTCCACTACAATACATGATTTTGTGCAACATGCTGATTTTCTAGTGATACATATTCTCTTGGGCCATATAACTTTTATTTTGAGATCCATAAAATGCAATTTTAAGTCCAAAGATTGAACAATGTGGTCGAATAATTGTTTTGAGATTATAATAATTATTCAATGATTGTTGTTATCATGGCCTGGTGATTTTCTAGGGACCCACATATAGAAAACTCATGGAATACCATATATGTATTCTAGTGGGTACGGTGATGGACCATCCTTGTAGGATGATCCGTCACGTATGCGCCACGTCAAATTCCTCCCAAAGATGGTTCATCCTCCAAAATTAGAGGGCATGGTAGGATAGTCTTAGTCTTAGTCCTCCACCACTTTTATGTTTTTTTATTTTTTTTAATCTTCAACTTTTTTTTTAACATTTAACAAATAAAGTAACAAAATATTTTCATTAATATTAAAAAATATTACATAAACTTAAAAAAAAATTAAACTTAAAAAAAATAAATTAAAAAAAACATAAACTTAAAAAAAATAAACTTAAAAAAAATAAACTTAAAAATATCCTAATATATTAAAATAAGCTACTAGTCTTCGTCTTCCGTGTCGTGGCCGGGTTCGTTTTGAGCGTTGTTCCAAATGTACTCCACCAAGTCCGCTTGTAGGTTATGATGTGTGTACTCGTTACGTAGAGCGAACATGTTCAAATCTTGTTGTTCCCCACTAACTGGAACAGAATTTCCAGTAGACGCGTTTTCGTCGTACTCGCATATCGCTCTACCTTCGTCTTCAATGATCATGTTATGAAGGATGATACAAGCGTACATAATGTGTCGTAACCTCTTTGGTGTTTGCGAACGTGTTGGATGTTCAACGATGTGCCATTTTTTTGTAGAACACCAAAAGCCCGTTCAATATCTTTTCTCGCACCCTCTTGAAACTTCGCAAACTTTTTTCTTTTGTCGTCTGTCGGGTGCGGAATACTTTTAACGATTGTCGAGTACGTTGGGTATATCCCATCGGCTAGGTAGTAATCTCGCCTGTATTCTACCCCCGAAACCGTAAAGCTTGTGTCTGGACCTGTACCTGCCACTACATCCTCAAATATCTGTGACTGGTATATGATGTTAAGGTCATTGAGCGAACCAGGTAGACCAAAAAAAGCATGCCATATCCAGAGATCCTGTGACGCAACAGCCTCTAGAATAATAGTCGGATGTCCATGATCTCCCCTAGTATACTGACCTTGCCAGGCAACTGGGCAGTTCTGCCACGGCCAGTGCATGTAATCAATGCCCCCGAGCATTCCTGGGAAACCATGTCTCTGTTCGTGTGCTTGATATAATTTTCGAACGTCGTTTGCGTTCGGTTTCCGCAGGTATCGCTTGCTATACAATTTGACAACCCATTCGCAAAACTTGTGCAAACATCGACGCGCGGTTCTTTCAGACATCCTAATATACTCGTCTAATGCATCGGGTGCGTAACCGTACGCAAGTTGGCGAATGCCGACGTACATTTTTGTAAATTACTGAAACCCCTTTGCCCCCTAGCGTCGTTTCGCAATGTAAAAAACGGATCAGACTGGGCCATGTCGCCTGCAATACGTAAAAACAGTGGACGACTCATGCGGAACCGACGTCGAAAAATCTCGGCTGGGTACATGGGTTCGTCGGCAAAATAATCAGCTACTAGTTTATCGTGGCCGGCTATAAATTTAAAACGAAACATAAATTAAATTAATAATAAAATACATTTTCAAATCTATATAAAACATAAGGGAAAAAAGTAAAATACCTTCTTGGTCTCGGTTATATTTTGCTCATCTAGTTAGCCGTTGGGACGACCCTTCATCAGCCGCCATGAAGACCTGAGCCGCGTTCATAATCATGCTGTGCATAATAGCACCCTCTTCCGAAGATTATGAATACCACGCAGACGAAGACAATGAAGATATAGAAGAAATTGAAGAAATGGAAGAAATGGGTGAAGCCATGATAATATTTTAGCGAGAGATGGGGTGGTAGCGGGTAAAAAATGGTACAAAATATGATGAGTTTTTATAAAAAGGGAAGAGTGTTAATAAAATGTGAGAGAGAATGGGTTGGTAGAGGGTGAAAAGTTATGAAAAATGGTTAAAGAGGTGAGTATTTATAAAAATAGAAATGAATTGGCGTGTTTTTTGAATTATGACCGTTTTTTAATTAATATTAATTCTGAAATTAATTTTTTTTTTCAAACGGTCAATTGAAGAAATGGTCCCCACTTTTTATTGTCTTTTGTGCGCGTCTTGAACGTCGGTTTATGGCCGTTGAGGACGGGACGTGGGGAGGGGGGGGGGCACGGTGTTCCCTCTGGCGCCGATGCAGGACGGTGTGGGGACGACCTCATACCGAGTAGCCTAAAAATGTTTGGCGTTAGAACATTTTTTTGTTGGGCCACATGAATTAAAACGCTTGGAAGTTTGGGCCACACATGAAGTTTCAATTATTTTATTAACCCATCATAGTTCTCTTTCACATATGGTTTGAAGAAAGTTCAACGGTTATGATATTTGAGTTGATATTTTATGGTTACGCAATCTTAGCCTGTGACTTTATATGGATTTTGGGATTGGATTTTTATTTTGGTTTGGGCCAAGTGAATCGCAAGTTGAGAAGTAATCAATCTAGGGCCGAAAGTACAAGATTATTACATGGACCAATAATTTAAAGTGATTTACAAAGTGGGGACGGGTTCGCAAAGCTTATTTGAACCGGGAGTGGTGTCACGGCCCCCGACCCGGTTTGACCCGTTTCAGGAGCCGCGGGACAGGAATCCCGTGATATTTAATTTAGGCGACAGCGGAAGTCTTTTTTTTTTTTTTTTAAACAGGATCTTTTAATAATTCAAACTGCCCGTTGTATAGCTGAGGGATAAATCACATAATTTACAATAATGTGATTTCTCCGGGAAATCTTTTATTTTCAAAACATGCTTCTTTTATTTATTTACACTGAGCCACTTTTCTAAGCTGGGAGTGCTTCACGGCACTTCTCTTTCTTTGCTCACAACATATCACCTGAAACATATTTGAAAAAGGTTTTGTCAGCGGGGAAATACTGAGTGAATCATTCATTTTACTGAAACGACACATTTGTTATAAATTACAGTATCAAGAGCGATTACAATGTTTCTGATATCAAACCAACTACCCACGGTACTTTATCACTCGAACATCCATCGGTAGCCTCTTTGCCCGATGGTGTCTGTGACTATGGTCATATCACTCATTGGCTAACTCGTTGTCCAATAGTGACGGTTATCAAGTAATGTATACAAAACCCCACATACCGGCTGTAATTTGGTGATTACAAAGACTTAATCCCTGTAATTATAACTTTTGAAAATAACTTGGAGTTTTGTAAAACAGTTGATAAAAAGAGAATGACTCACATTGCAGATTTACGAGCAGAGTATAAGCTTTACTGATTAGCCTTTTAACCTAATTTAAATAACAATGCACACACAAACGGGATTAGTAACTAATTCAGCAGTTACGTCAATTCACGAGATTAAACCCTCACAACTATTATCAAGTGCGATACTTAACAATCCAATGGATTCACAACGAATGACAGAGCATAGTCCGAATTCGAACAGCACTCAAACATTCAAGTCGAAATCACAATGAATAACAAAGTATAAGCTCAATTTGAGCAGCACTCGGACAATCGTTGGATAGTTATAATCGATCGGACGTTGAATTGTAATAGCAATCGAGTTATTACCCTGATTGTGGCAGCACTTCGTGAATCGTGTGTGTGTTTATAGTATTTCGACTATATCTCAGCGGATATTTAGAATTTTAATGTCGTTTCAGTGTCAGAATTCAAGTCCCAAGGCCCTCTATTTATACCCGAAATTTGCACCTCATGCGTGTCGCGGAAGAATCCGTGGCACTTGCCGCGTATCGCCTGGGATGTCAATTTAGGGTAGGGTAGGTTAGTCACTGGTATAGGCCTGGTGAGTCGACAGTTTATGAATTCCTAATTCAGACAACGAATTTCGAAGATAATTATCATTTTAGGGTTTAACCCCCTTGAGTTTTAGGGGCCCTGATCCTGATTCTGATTATTCTGAAAATTTTAGGGTTAGTGCAGAATTACTTGGGTGTCTCAATTAGGGTTTTCTTATTGACTAATTATCGTCCTAATTATTGATTTTAGTGGCAGTTGTTACATCCTCCCCACCTTGAGAAATCTCGTCCTCGAGATTTACTGAAATAGATGAGGGTATTTTCGCTTCATTTCTGATTCCAGTTCCCAAGTGTATTTTGGTCCTCTCTTGGATTCCCATTTGACTTTTACTAGCACTAGTCGTTTGTGTTTGAGAAACTTGATCTTCCGGTCTTCTATTTGTAGGGGTTTCTCTATGAATTTCAGCTTTTCATTTACCTCTATATCTTGAAGAGGTACTACCAGGGATTCGTTTGATAGACATTTCTTGAGATTGGATACATGAAACACATCATGTACGCCAGCTAATTCTTCTGGTAGTTGTAAACGATAAGCTACTGGTCTTATTCGTTGGATCACGGGGAATGGTCCAACATATCTTGGACTCAGTTTTCCTTTCTTACCAAATCGTACTACTCCTTTCCAAGGAGATACTTTTAATAGTACCTTGTCTCCGACTTGGAATTCAAACGGCTTGCGGCGATTGTCTGCATAGCTCTTCTGACGATCTCTAGCAGTCTTCAGTCTTTCCTTGATTTGAGATATCTTGTCAGTAGTTTCTTGCACAATCTCTGGACCTGATAACTGACTTTCTCCTATCTCTGCCCAACAAACGGGAGTTCTGCACTTGCGTCCATACAGTGCTTCGAATGGAGCAGCTTTGATGCTCGAATGATAACTATTGTTATAGGAGAATTCAATTAATGGCAAATGGTTATCCCAATTACCACCAAAATCAATTACACATGCTCGGAGCATATCTTCCAAGGTTTGTATCGTCCTTTCACTTTGTCCGTCTGTTTGAGGATGATACGCAGTACTTAAATTAAGTCGAGTTCCCATTGCCTCCTGGAAACTTGTCCAGAAACGGGAAGTGAAACGACTATCTCTATTTGATACAATGGAGAGTGGGACTCCATGTAAGGATACTACTTCATCTACATACAACTTGGCTAACCTTTCCATGCTAAAGGTTTCCTTCATTGGTAGAAAATGAGCTGATTTGGTTAATCGATCCACAATTACCCAGATAGCATCATTACCTTTTCTGGTTTTGGGTAACTTAGTAACAAAGTCCATTGTTATGAGTTCCCATTTCCATACAGGCATTTCTAACTGTTGTAGTAGTCTTGAAGGTTTCTGATGTTCGGCTTTAACTTGTGAACAGGTTAAACACTTAGATACGTATTCGGCTATATCCTTTTTCATTCCTATCCACCAAAAATTATTTCTTAAATCCTGGTACATCTTATTGTTTCCTGGATGTACAGTATACCTAGACTTATGTGCTTCTTCTAGAATTTTATTTCTTAATTCTCCCTGCTTAGGTACCCAAATTCGTTTCTTGTGGAATCTCCAAATTCCATCCTTTCCTTGTTCTAGTTCCTTTAGGTAACCTTTCATTCCTTCGGCATCGTCCTTGATTGCCGTTTCCTGAATTTTATTCAATTGTTCCATTAAATCTATTTGTAGATTTAATCTAAGAGCACGGACTCGTCTTTGCTTTTCAGGATACTTACGACTTAAGGCATCTGCTACTACGTTCGCTTTCCCTTCGTGATATTGAATATCACAGTCGTAATCACTTAGGATTTCCATCCACCTTCTTTGCCTCATGTTTAACTCTTTTTGCCCAAATATATACCTTAAACTCTTATGATCCGTATAGATGGTAAACTTACTTCCATACAAATAATGTCTCCAAATTTTAAGGGCAAAAATTATGGCTCCTAATTCTAGGTCATGAGTCGTGTAATTTTCCTCGTGCTTTTTCAATTGCCTAGAGGCATACGCAATTACCTTTTTGCGTTGCATCAACACACATCCGTATCCTAATTTTGAAGCATCACAGTAGACTTCAAAGTCTTCTGTTCCTTCGGGTAAAGATAAAATTGGAGCATTTGTCAATTGGTGTTTTAGAATCTTAAAAGATTCTTCTTGTCTAGTTCCCCATTCAAACTTAACGGCTTTACAGGTCAGCTTAGTTAAAGGTACAGCTATCCTAGAGAAGTTCTTAATAAATCGTCTATAGTATCCAGCTAAGCCTAGAAAACTTCTAATTTCCATAGCTGTTTGCGGAACCTTCCAATTTGTGATTGCTTCTATTTTAGCAGGATCTACGTGAATTCCTTCGTGATTTACCATATGCCCTAAAAATTGTACTTCCTGCAGCCAGAATTCACATTTCGAGAATTTGGCATAAAGCTTTTCCTTTCTTAACAAAGTTAAGAGTGCATGCAAGTGCTCACAATGTTCTTCCTGTTAGAATAAATAAGTATATCGTCAATGAAAACGATCACAAATTTATCCAAGTATGGTTTACAGATCCTATTCATCATGTCCATAAATGTGGCTGGAGCATTTGTTAGTCCAAAGGGCATGACTGTAAACTCATAATGTCCATACCTAGTTCTGAAAGCAGTTTTAGGTATGTCCTCCTCTTGTACTTTCAACTGGTGATATCCAGATCTTAAGTCTATCTTAGAGAAATACCTAGCTCCTTGCAATTGATCAAAAAGATCATCAATCCTAGGTAGTGGGTATCGATTCTTAATTGTAGCCTTATTCAATTCCCTATAATCGATACACATTCTCATCGACCCGTCTTTCTTTTTCACAAACAACACTGGGGCACCCCAAGGGGATGAACTAGGTTGTATAAATCCTTTGCTTAGTAATTCATCTAATTGCTTTTTCAATTCTAGCATTTCGGTGGGAGCTAATCGATAAGGTGCCTTAGCTATTGGTGTAGTACCTGGAATTAGATGAATTCTAAACTCTACTTCCCTATCCGGTGGTAACCCAGGTAATTCTTCTGGAAAGACATCTGGGTATTCTGAAACTATAGGGATGTCCTGGAGTTCCTTACTTTTAGTGTTATGATTACAGAAATCATATACACCATTTCTTGTTTCCTTGAATAACTAGCCAATTTCATTACTGAAATAAATTTCAGTGGCTTTCGAGGTCTATCTCCTGTAATTAGAGTTACTTCTCCTGTGGGGGTACGGATTTCTACGGAATTCTTATCACAAAGGATTCGAGCATGGTTGGCTATTAACCAATCCATTCCTAACACCACATCGAATCCGGCTAATTTCATAGGTAATAGATTTGCAGAAAACTTATGACCTAACAATTCTATCTTTCCTTCTTGCAAAACCTTGTCTATGTTGACAGAATTTCCATCTGCCGTTTCAACAGTAAAGATCTGCCTAAGGGTAGTTAGAGGTAAGTTAAGAGCTTGGCAGAATGAAGTATTAATAAAACTTTGCTTTGCACCAGAGTCAAATAATACTTTTGCATAGACGTTATGTACTAAGAACGTACCCGCTATCACGTCTGGAATGAGTTCGGCTTCTTGAGTGGTCAGTTGGAATGCGCGAGCATTCCTCTTGGTTGTCCCTTTAGTTGGTTTGCCTTTGTTATCTGCTGGTTTAACCAATTTAGGGCAGTCGGGTTTGAAATGTCCTGCTTCTCCACAGTTATAACAGACCCTGGTCTTTCTCCTACAATCTTCCTCACGATGTCCTATCATTTTGCAAAAATTGCTGGTCACGTTGCATTTTCCAAAATGTTTCTTTCTACAATTTCTGCAGAAAGGAGGTGACGATGATTGCCCTGTTCCTCTTTTCTTAGTATTACCCATACGAAATCCTTGGGTAATCTTCTGGGCCAATTCCTTCTTTCGATCTTCTTCCCTTGTGCGTACTAGTTCATCGGTTAAGGTATTTGCTAACTCCACAACATCGTCAATAGTGTGTGGTCTTGCGGCCTTAACGATGTTACGGATTTCTCCGATTAATCCCCAAATATAACGGGAAATGAGTACCGGTTCTGGCGAAGCCAGGGAAGGTACCACTCTCGCATATTCGAAGAATGTCGAAGTATATCCTCGACAGTCTACACCTATCATACGATGGCTTAGGAACTTGTTGGCCATTTGTTCCTTTTCGTATTCGGGACAGAATTTTCTTTCTGCAAGACTCTTAAATTCTTCCCAATTCATTGCATAGGCCACCCTTCTTCCTTTTGCTTGTAGCACCGTGTTCCACCATTCTAGCGCCCCTTCTTTGAATAGATTCGAAGCATACATCACTTGATCTTCTTCAGTACATTTACTTATTGCAATTACTGCCTCGGTTTTCTCTAACCATCACAGTGTTGCAGTTGCCCCTTCATTACCTGCAAATTCTGCGGGTTTACAGGCAAGAAATTCTTTGTAAGTGCAACCAGGTGTTGCAGCTTTCATTCTTTTTGGGAGTGGGGCCTGTTGCGGATCATGATCGTCATGATTGCCGCCTCCATTTATGTTGTTACTGCCGTTATCTTCCGGAGTACGTTTACTAGGAATTAATTGTTGTGGTTTGGCAGGTTTTTGAACAGCAGCCACAATTTCCGGAATAGCATTGGCTATCCCTCGAGCAATAAAGTTCTCAATATTTTGTCTAGTTATATATTGATCTTCCTGATTTTGCTCAGACTGATTTACTTTGTTAATTGGTTCACTATTAGCGTTTTCCATCTGTTAATTAGTAGGAATTATTAGTGTCTAATCATTGATAATAAAATCACAGATAAACACATAAATCATTATAACATGCAAGCATAGCCAAAATTGTCGATGCCTCGACTTTTGTTTTGTTTTGTATATTATACCTGCTTCAGTACACACTGTTTATCTTAAATTGTTTTATTGCCCATTTTACAGAGTCAGTTTTACTATATTAGTTATAATACAAACAAACTTCTCCAAACCCCTCCTGTCTTTTGGTTCACTGGCAGTTTCAGTAACGACGCTCCCTCTCGTCGTACTTCTAGGAGATTTGTTCCCCCATTTCCCGGATCCTATTCCCGGTGCCTATCAGTTCTTCACCAAACTGACGCAGTTCAGCTAAATTTTCATAGCTCATTGGCGGATTAGGGATAGGTTCTGGATCAAATTGTGGGAGAAAACTATAGGGACTATTGACTATATTTTGGAATTGCCAGTCATTGGTCCACCATTCCTCCATTTGGCCTAACGGTCGTGTGTGGACTAGTGGATCTGGAATAGCTGGTTCTAGGTTTATTGGGAATTGGGCTGTAACGGGGTAAGAGAAGAGATTATCGTTGATAGGCTCTAGTATATCACAATTATCCAGTAGGCGGTCTGTTTCGTCCTGGAATGTGATTTCCTCAGGCTGTTTAGAGCTTTCTCCGATCTCTATTCCCTTTTTCTTTAGGTCTATCCCTATTTCTGTCCCTTCTGATTTGGAACTTTCTCCGGTTTCTATTTCCTTTCCCTTGCTCACACTTACAGGATTATCTATTTTAGGGAGTCTCCTAGGTTTCCTTCTGCGCACTTTCCTCCATCCTACATATCTTCTTCTCTTTTTAGGTTTTGCTTTTTCCAGCGGTGGAGCTTGGAATTCCAGTGGTTCCTCTATGTCAGCAATGTAACCAGTGAAGTTGTGGGAGACTTCAATTGGCACTGGATAGAGGTTGAGATTCTGAAATGCTTCCGACATCTCATTCATGCTGAGCAGCATATATGCAAAATGCACAAAATGCTAAGTTAAAACTTTGGAACAAAGTTTAACAAATAAACATTTTTATTGCACATTTAATTTGTACAATATAACAGGAAGGAGAACACACTCAGATTTATTTATTTATTTACTGGGAAGTGTTGTTACTAAACTTAGGGTTTTAAAGATTTGCATGTTCTGCTACAGTAGCTAGCATATACAGGTTTGCCCATTTTTCATCTAAATTATCTAATTCCTAGATTTCTGGATTAAACCTCACTCTCTTGGCTTGGGGTTTCTTTTTCTCTTGACCCTTTCTAAGAATTGAATTCCTTTTCTCCGGGGTAAGAGGGTTTTCATAATTTGCCTTACGGACAAAGATTTCTTCTTCTAAATTGGTGGGAGATTTGGAGGAAGAGGTTCCTGGTTCTTTAGGTGTACTATCCAATTTGTGGTAGATAGCAGAAATCTTTTGTTTACCCATACTGTAATTTTAACAATTAGTCAGTTAATGCACACATATTCACAGAATGGCAATTAGAATTTTCCTAAGTACTTAAAACAGTGAGCTTAATCAGTAAGCTTAAAACAGTGGCTCTGATACCACCTTTTACTGTCACGGCCCCCGACCCGGTTTGACCCGTTTCAGGAGCCGCGGGACAGGAATCCCGTGGTATTTAATTTAGGCGACAGCGGAAGTCTTTTTTTTTTTTTTTAAACAGGATCTTTTAATAATTCAAACTGCCTGTTTTATAGCTGAGGGATAAATCCCATAATTTACAATAATATGATTTCTCCGGGAAATCTTTTATTTTCAAAACATGCTTCTTTTATTTATTTACACTGAGCCACTTTTCTAAGCTGGGAGTGCTTCACGGCACTTCTCTTTCTTTGCTCACAACATATCACCTGAAACATGTTTGAAAAAGGTTTTGTCAGCGGGGAAATACTGAGTGAGTCATTCATTTTACTGAAACGACACATTTGTTATAAATTACAGTATCAAGAGCGATTACAATGTTTCTGATATAAAACCAACTACCCACGGTACTTTATCACTCGAACATCCATCGGTAGCCTCTTTGCCCGATGGTGTCTGTGACTATGGTCATATCACTCATTGGCTAACTCGTTGTCCAATAGTGACGGTTATCAAGTAATGTATACAAAACCCCACATACCGGCTGTGATTTGGTGATTACAAAGACTTAATCCCTGTAATTATAACTTTTGAAAATAACTTGGAGTTTTGTAAAATAGTTGATAAAAAGAGAATGACTCACATTGCAGATTTACGAGCAGAGTATAAGCTTTACTGATTAGCCTTTTAACCTAATTTAAATAACAATGCACACACAAACGGGATTAGTAACTAATTAAGCAGTTACGTCAACTCACGAGATTAAACCCTCACAACTATTATCAAGTGCGATACTTAACAATCCAGTGGATTCACAACGAATGACAGAGCATAGTCCGAATTCGAACAACACTCAAACATTCAAGTCGAAATCACAATGAATAACAAAGTATAAGCTCAATTTGAGCAGCACTCGGACAATCGTTGGATAGTTATAATCGATCGGACGTTGAATCGTAATAGCGATCGAGTTATTACCCTGTTTGTGGCAGCACTTCGTGAATCGTGTGTGTGTTTATAGTATTTCGACTATATCTCAGCGGATATTTAGAATTTTAACGTCGTTTCAGTGTCAGAATTCAAGTCCCAAGGCCCTCTATTTATACCCGAAATTTGCACCTCCCGCGTGTCGCGGAAGAATCCGTGGCACTTGCCGCGTATCGCCTGGGATGTCAATTTAGGGTAGGGTAGGTTAGTCACTGGTATAGGCCTGGTGAGTCGACAGTTTATGAATTCCTAATTCAGACAGCGAATTTCGAAGATAATTATCATTTTAGGGTTTAACCCCCTTGAGTTTTAGGGGCCTGATCCTGATTCTGATTATTCTGAAAATTGTAGGGTTAGTGCAGAATTACTTGGGTGTCTCAATTAGGGTTTTCTTATTGACTAGTTATCGTCCTAATTATTGATTTTAGTGGCAGTTGTTACAAGTGGGGATGGCTTCGCAAAGCTTATTTGAACCGGGCTTCAGTGTCAAATTTGTACAAGTTCAAATATGCCAGATCAGTTTGAGGGATGATGAAAACACCAAATTTTGAAGAATGTGGGGTAGTCACAGTTACCGGTGTAAACGTCAATTTGGTGACTTAACTATTATGGGCCAAAAACGTTATATTTATTTTCGCACGAGAAAATTTTAATTTGTTGACGGTGCTCAGAAATGTTCGAAAGTGTTTTGTTATTATCATATTCTCGCATAAAGAACCTGGAGAGCCATGTAACTCTTTGCATTTTGCACTATCCTTATTTAGAAAGTGTACTTCGTATTTCTATTTGTGAAAACTTGTAATCTTATTATATTCGTAATTCTTTTATATACTTGTAATCCGAGACTTAGATCGTAATGAAAATTCACCTTTATACTTATACTTTTTAAACTTATCTTATACGCAATCAAACTTTGGATACACGTCTGCATATAAACTGAGACTTATTACACGCTTGACTTATCACTTATATGATGCACGATACTCACACGACACTTACAAACACATTTCATGCTCAAAACAAGCCAAAACATGAACTTTCTGCATAAAATAACCTAACTACAAAGTTAAGGGGCCAAAACTGAAAAGTTTCAGAAAGTACTCCCTAGCGCCACGCGGGAGAATCCTTTGATCCTCCAGCGATGCTGCCAGCTCGTGGGTTGGTCCATTTTGGTCACCTTTTTCACCTCCAATTACCTCCTAACTCATTTAACTCTAATCCTAATCAACCTCATTATAAATAGAAGCCTCCATACCCTCCTAAACACTTTCCAAACACTTAATCACTCTCAAAACACTTCAAAATCATCCATAAATTCTGATTTTTGGGCAGAATATCTTTGGAGTTCAAAGTGAGTTCTAAATGACTTCTACTATATTCCTTGAGTTTTCTTGCTTCAAAACACTTGGATAAACATAAAGGTTTGTCACCCAATGTTCACTAAGGTGTAACAAGGTGGTACAACTCCGATTTTGGTGTCCAAAGTGGGTTTAATTTTTTGCTTTCACTAAACATTAATAGATGTTCATCTTTTAATTCATTTCTTGTAAAGAACTTGTACCCACCTTGTCCTCAATCAAATCCATGATTGTGGGGCTTGTGTGTGGTTGTTCTTCATCAAGTTTAAGGTCCAAGAACCTCTAAAATTTCTGTTTTGACAAGGTTTACACAACCTACAAGTGTTGAGACCATCCAAGTTTACCATAGTTCATATGGCAAGACTTGTGTTTGGTAAAGGTGTGAACCATGGAAGCCTCAACTTTCCAAACTTGTTCCACCATCTCGCTTGTTGCTTTATCATATTATTCCAAGTAGTTTCCTAGACCTAAAGTAACACAACCCCACCGTATCTCTAAAATTTTCCATGATGGGTATGAAACACCCGGGTTGTCCTTAGGGGCGGACCCACATGCTACGGGTCGGGGTCCATGGACCCTAATGTTTTTTAGAATGATAGTAGAACCGGTATGTTGAATTTTTTAAGGACCCCATAAAATAAATTATTTGGACCCCATTGTATTAAAAACAAAGATGGTGGGGTGGTAAATCCCTTTGTGTTCCAACAAATATATCTCAAGTTCAAGTCTTCTATCTCCTCTTTCTAGTTTATTTTTTTCATCAAATTTAAACTAGTGCTTTAAGACCACACAACCATCCATTGACCCTCTAATTTGCTTCTTTAAAATGATAAATTTAATATCTTCGAATGATTTTATTTCACATTTAATTACCAAATAAGACTTCCAACATATAGTGGTGTTCATAAAAAAGCTTAAAAAAGTTTAAAAAAAAAACATAAACAAAATTTTGAAGTTATGTGAAGTAATTGTGTTGTTTAGGTAGCTATTGGTTCCAAGTAACTTATTAATCACCACTATTTGATAACTTAATGCTTAAAAATGGTTCTTGATAATGTAGTGGTTTCATGTCTACTAAAGTCTTTTACATTATTTCCTAGCCCCGACCCGTCTACGATGACCGACCTGAAAAATTTAATGTTTGTTTGTGAAAAAATTTATACAAAAAAATGGACCCCAATGAAAAGAAATCTTCGGTCCGCTACTGGTTGTCCTTACTTGGCTACTTGATAAACTAGTTAGATACATTTTTGTTATTCATGACCAACCGGGTTTATCAAATATGTTGATAAACCTTGTGCTTTGCTGAATCTTACAATGAGGTTATCCATGCCTCCATGCTTGACTTATATGACACTACATGATACTACATGATGGACCAATAATCTATACTATATATTATATAATATAAAATATATATTAACCGAATTCTTGATGATAACCGGATTATGGTTATACGTCATGAACATTAGTTATCTTATCTTAGTTTTAAACTCCTCGGTTTTAATTCTAATGGGCAAATTAGGACCCATGAAATCACTTAAAAACTTAGTGTCAAAAACGAGTATTTAGACAAGATATACTTTCGCGTATTTATACTTTTTATACTTAAATTCCGAATCCGAACTCTCTACCAAGTCCGAATACTTACACACCTCCATTTCCCCAATGTAGGGTCACTTCGGTGTTCTCGACTCTCAACTCATCATTAACGTACACGGGATTTATACGCAAAACCGTGAGTATACTCGATCCCATTTTCTGTTTTATACACTTTGGGTGCAACATGTACACATATACAAAAATCACGAATCACGATTAAACTTGTTTACACACATGCTCTATCCGTTAATAACATGATACTTGTATTCTCCTTGTTAATCGCATGCTATGTTATACTTGTGTTCTATATGCTCATTAACTTTGCAAGCCTACCATAACAATTATAGCTCTATAGGATTAACGCACTGCCCGTATTCTTGTGGTATTGTTAAGTAAACTATTTTACAACCTTGTCGTTTCGGCGACAATGGTATGCACGATTACGGTACACTTTGGTTTGTCTTATAGTTAACACATGCTAGTATGTTAGTAACAATATATGCAATTTACCATGACAGATATGAGATAACTTTTACTGAACATTATGCTATGTATTCAAACTTATATATTTGCCAACTTTTGTTGATCTTTATTTTAATACATGTTGCAGGAACTTAGTTGATGATGAATGAAGAAATGATATGTAGGGTGGACTAGATATACACCTAGACTTTAATTAATGTATTTTACAATGTTGTTACGTTACTTGCAATATGTTGTACTTTCCGTTTCGAACAATGTAATTTCCCATTTTAGTTTCAATGAAATTTGAATTTTTAAATATTGTCACAATTAGTGTTATGAAGTCTCTTGCAATCTTACTTTCGTCTCACTCCGATGTTTCCACCATCGGTTGGGATGTGACAAGCCAAGACTGGTCCTAACGAGTTGACAAGGTCGAAGAGCACACTACCTATGATGGAAATAGTCGGATTAGGTGTGAGCAGAACTTTGGGGGGATACAAGTCGGATCCTACGGGGCCAGGGGACTTTCTTTATAAACTAGAATAAGCAAAGAAGAAAGCAGCTTCCATGATTTTTTTGAGAACCCGAGACAAAAAAAATTAAAAATTAAAAAAAAAAACCATCTGATTTGTAGAGGGAATTTGTTAAAGTTTAGAGAATACACCAAAGAAATGGGGGGATAAATTTTTTTTCATATGTTTTGTAAATGTTTTTCGGTAAATTTTTTAAACGCAATCACAGGTGGTAAAGTTTGTGATTTTCTGGTGATACCAAAGGGTCTGCGTTGAATGTTTTGCACAGACACATATTTGAGGATTTTAATTAATTCTCTAGCCAGAGTGAAGGGTTTTGTACAGAAACATACATGTATCTAAAGTCGACAGTAGTTCCAAAATGCTTTTCACTGAAGACCTGGGGAATCTTTATGAGAGCTGATAGTTCAAGGCTAGCAAGTGTGGATTCTGACTCTATCAGATGCCGGTTAGGTTAGGGGTTATTTGACTTTTGCTTTGACTTTCGGTTAAGACCATTATGGTCCAGCCATTGTTCAAATTGAACATAGCTACGTGATCATAATAAGGTAGGTGTTAATCCCTTAAAAGGGCCCCTCCTGGAAATCACGTTAAGTTGGTCAAATGACGGGTCAAAGTTATGTTTAATGAAAAGTCAAAAGGCAGTTTTTCGGAAAACTTATAAAATGAACTTATAAACGTTTTAACACATCATTTTGACACCAAATAAGTTGGTAAATAATATTAGAACATGTCTAAGCATGTTCGGCTCGTCATTTCCAGTTTGTAGCTCGGTTTGCAACCGAAAGTCAAGTAGTTTGACTTCTACTTTGACTTTCGATTCTGACCCGATTTAGCCATCTTAGCTACTGATTTGAATTTGCATTATGATCATATTTATGTGTAGGATAACCCTCTGTGGTTATACTACTTTTTCGTAACCAGTTTTGGGTTTTTACACAAGTTCATACATTATGCCTTAAATGCCGAAAATGCCCTTTTGGTACATAGAATGGTTTTAAAATGCAATGTACATATAGTTTGCATAACCTACTGACTTGGTAATATAATTAAGATGTTTTGGCATAATGAACTTGTTTATGACTCATCCGATCACCCGATACCACCTATGCGCGTACGGTTAGCTTGTGTAACTTAGTTTACGTAAGTTAACCGAATTGGGTCAAATCCTTCAAATTTCTTTTATATTCCAAAATGTAATTATGTTTACCCATATTATATAAGTCTTAGTAGTTGTGAGGGTTTAAACTACATTCTACCCAGTCACCGCTTAATCTAGCGTACCATACCGTTTTCGTTATTTATAAGTTAACCGGTCCAAATCTATGACTTGAATAGGACCCGTTAACAATCTAATTGGTTATTATACCATTTATTCCAGACTAGGGCGTCCAATAGATTGCAACCTTGCTAACTTGTTTGTTATATCGGTTGTGCTTATTATTATATCTTGGATTGTAAGATATTAAGTCAGGTAAATACTCTTAACTTATTTTCCATATACGGGCTTAGGATACGGTAAATTATTACCGTTTGGTCGAGTATGGGATCAATGTCTGATTGTGCCTAAAAATCAGCATAACCCATTTTAATCTGTTTTGCCTGATAACTTAAACATTGGGGTTAATACGACCGTGTCCTGGATATCCTCGGCTCATTTAATTGCAAATAGCAACGACTTAAGCACGGGGTGTAGGCATATACCTGATAGATGCTAATGCTATCATAAAACATTTTTCTTACCCATATTGGGGATACACTTTATGGGTTAAAGTGGTGTGTTGGTTTATCAGGTTATCGGTGTTTAGTATCAATCCCCATATGTATTGACAAGAATGTAAAACTGTATACAAGATATATTTATATTTTCTCAAGTTATTTATGAAAATATATGTATTATTGTGTACATGAAAATGATTTTGAAATATTTTCAAAATGTGTCGGTTATTTATATTTACAAGTGTAAACTAACGTATTTCAAACGACTAAGCGCAGGTTGCAAGGATACGTAAATGGGCTGGAAGTTTCCCGGTAAATACTTAGTGGAATTTGCAACACCATGCATTGAAGCCAAGTAGTCTGCTTATATAAACATTTTGTTATTTCGATCCGCCTTTGGATATTTACACACTTTCCGTCTGTATATTATTTTTGAACATTCGCACATTATAATTTGTAATAGTATTTTAATTCCCAAGACTTCCTCTGTGTTATTTGTGTATCTTGATATCAACTCGTCATGTACCTCAAGTCTGGGCCCACCGGAAAATAAAGGGTGTGACACTTCTTTTGTATTTATGTTGGTTTTTGCCGTTAATTTGTTCCTTTTGTACATTTAAGCCCTTTTAATCCTGAAAGTCAAAAGTATACAAAGAAACACACTTTTCTACAATATTAGTACTAAAAGGGTTGATTTTATACCTTATTTGATGTAATTTATATGTTGCATTTGGAGCATATCAAGGGTCATTCTTGAGTCTAGGATCATCTACTAGATGAGTATATGATCCACAAAAATTTTCATAATTTTCATAAACCTTAACTATGTTTTTGTAAATTTTTAATGATGTGGTGTCAATCTGAGTTTTCTGATTAGAAAATAGGGTCCATGACGAGAACTATAACTTGACAATTTAGGGAGTTAGGATATGAAAGTTTTTCAATATGTACTCCTAAGAGCTGATGAGACACTCCAGTTGGCCTTGCGTTAATTGGAGGAACATAGATTGTTTTGTAAATTTAATGGTAATCTGTCACCAGAAACGACGTTTTTGAACTTTTTGTGATGTAGGATTTTTCATGAATTTTCTATAAACATTCAGGCCTCAAAAAAAATGTACAAGCTCAAATAGACTATTTGGCGCATCTTATAAAAATTCATAATTCTGCATCATTTGCTATTTTAAATAAATACCCAAACTGACTCAAAAACTAAAGTTGAATTGGTATAACTGAAACATTTTGTTAACACTAGAGTTTACATCTATTTGGCTATGCAAGGTGTCTTTAGGATGTAAAAATTAAATAAATTCTATCAAACATGTTATGTGATGTGTACTACAACTTTACTTGGTTTGCGTGAATATGAATTAAAATAAGGTCACTAAATTTGTCACCAACGGGTCGTCGGGTCAACTTGTTCTAAGTTAGTCAAACATGTGACTCTTTTCTAAAACATTAAAACAACGTGGTTGTTAGGATTACTTGGGTTTTGTGAACTTACCTGAACATACACTCATAGACATTGCATGTAATAGGTTGTGGTTAGTTGGACACCTATTCCTTGTCTTTGCATTTCTCGGATTCTTTGCGAAGAATGAGTTTCACTACTACTTTTACTTATACATTTTCTGGAGAAAACACAAACACTACTAGATAATTATTTCTTTTATATCACTTGTGTACTAAACACACTCATTATCATGAAAGTCCTTACACACCAAATTATTAATATGGGATGGCGAGCTTATATTTGGTAGTACTACTTGGTTTGACAAACCCAACATTGTGTTGGCAAACATTGACCTAACTCAAGCACCACTTTGTGATAGACGTAGTGGAAGACACCAAAACACAATTTGGTTCACTTGTTTAGTAACTTATAAACAAGCTAGCTACCTATTGATATAACTAAGTTATGCATTTTCTAAAACAGTATTTGAGATTTGAAACTTGTGAACTCACCAATCTCGTATTTACACACTTCAGTATGTTCTCCCACAGGTCTCTAAGGCATGTTACTTGGATCATCGCATTGCATGCAGGTTGGGGTGTCATTTTTTTAATTAAGCTATTTTTCGTTAATATCCTGATAAACTATTTGTTTTGCTCTTTCTAGCACTTGATACTTTTTACTTCCGCTATTAAACCTAAACTTTCGTCATCTTCTTTTTAGAACAGTTAAAACACTATCACAATTCATGTTGAATGTGGTATTTTCATTTATTATGAATGGTTCAACATGAATAGTAGTTGGATCCTGGTTTGCCACATATCTTGCGGTAAAACCCCACAGGTGGAATTTGAGGGTGTAACAAGGTATCTTTTAGCAAAGGTAGCACATTAGTTTTATAGTGAACAAATTAAGAGTATCAACTTAAACATTAAACGTAAAATTTAAAGTATATTAAAAAATTTAATGACAATTTTATCGGTTTAAATGTCTGATTCAAACCCCCCACTTTTTTGACTATGCAATAGTAACCCGTCAGTAGGAACTGTTGCACAATAGAACTGGGAACTATGAGCGGGAATCACGGTTAGCGATAACCCATTAGTAAGAACTGTTATTGCACGACATCAATGGGAACCATTAGTGGTAACCCAGCAATAGCAACTTGTGACCATGAGTAGTAGCTTGCGACCATCAGTGGCAACATGCTCAACAATGACTTATTAATGATGACCGCCATCAACAACAAATTGTGACATGCATTTATTAATCAAAGTGCTTGCGAAGTGTGTTGTTTCTTGAAACTCTAATTGATGAGGGTGTTGCCAAGAAAGTCACATTAGCTTTTGGTGAATCCACAATCATCTGGGCACCCAACTCAATCGGCATTAGCATAAACAAGAATGGCAAGACCAACATGACTATGAATAGTCAACCCATTAATAATAGTACCCTTAAGGTGTTGGAAAATTTTTAAATAATATTATATTATGAGTTAATATAATGATTATTTAATAATTAAGCCAAGATGAACGAGAGATCTTGAGCATTAAGTTTGTGTGTTGGAACCATAAATATGTGGGAAATTGAGCTTGTCCCACATAGGGGGAGAGATAAATCTTTTATGGATTTATAATCAAAATTCTCTACACGAATGTATTTTTGTGTGACAAATCACACTCAGTGGTAGCCAGGAGGGTGCGAAGCACCCAACACGCGCCCAGGCACGGGACCGGGATGAAGGCGATGGACCGCAATGTGGCGCTTTGATGGCGCACTTTGCACTGCGCACGCCTGGAGCCGCCTTTAGTATTTTTTAGATGTGTCTTGGCTTGGTGTTGTCAGCTAGAGACTGTTCAAGTTCCTACATGTCAAATGATTAAGTTTCAGAATTCATTGTGCCATTGAATTCTATAATTTATTTTATTGAATTGTGCATCCAATATAGACTTATGATTTAGAATGCTAATCAGTACATATACAAATCTTTGTGCTTTGTTTTAGACACACAGAACACCGAAAATCGTATGGTTCATACAACATACACAACTTCAAACGAATTCCCTAATTTTGGATCTCTACGCACTCTTGTTTCAGGTATTTTTTCAGCTGCTAGGCTAATCCCGGTAGTACAATCTGCTCAGGCTGTTGTATCCTGGGAAATATACGGGTTCACCTGGGTGACCCGAAATCTGTTTTAAGGGAAGCGTGATCTTCACGTGCCTCAGTCACCATTGTTTTATGTTTTCCTTATCTTTCCTTTGTAGTCTGTTCTGAGTTTAGTTTGCATTTCTTGTATTGTATTTCCTTTCAGTCTGCTTCAGTTCTTCTTTATGTATTATAATCAGAATACTGATTAACAAAATTGTTATTTTATTTATTTTGTGAACGATTGTCCTATAAGCTTAAAACAGATTTTAAGACCCGTTCACTGTTTTAGTTTAATATAAAACATTTTTATAAACAGTTTCTTTTGTTTATTAGTAAACCTTTGTGGTTTGCATTGGGTTTTAGTAAACCAATTTATTTCTACAATAAACTGAGTTTCATTTCATCTTGTTTCAGAAATGGCTATTGTTTCAGCAACCACATCAACCACTGTTGGATCCACATCCACTACCATGGGACCATTGGTTGGTACCCAAGCGGCTCAAGCAGTTGCTAACTATGCTGAAAAACTAGAGAAATTTACTAGTTTGAATTTTAAGAGATGGCAACAAAAGATGTTGTTCTATCTGACCACTCTTAACCTTGTGAGGTTTTTGACAGAGTCCCCTCCTGTTCCCGCAGAATGGACATTTGTTGTCCAATCTTTGAGTGTTCTTGATACTTGGAAACATTATGAGTACCTATGCCGCACCTATGTGTTGAATGGCTTCTCAAATACCTTGTATAATGTGTATCTCAAGGTTCCAACTACCAAAGAATTATGGGAGTCATTGGAACGCAAATACAGGACTGAGGATGCGGGTACTAAAAAGTATGTTGTGGCTAGGTTTTTGGACTATAAAATGATTGATTCAAAAAATGTGATGAGTCAAGTCCAAGAACTGCAGATTATTCTTAGTGACATTCTGTCGGAAGGAATGAATTTGACTGAAACATTCCAAGTGGCAGCAATTGTTGAAAAGTTACCTCCTAGTTGGGTGGACTTCAAGAATTACCTTAAGCATAAGCGAAAGGAAATGACCATTGAAGACCTTGTAGTTCGTCTTCGTATTGAGGAGGACAACAGATTGTCACACAAAAGAAGTCAAGTTAAAGCTTCTGCAAAAGCGAACCTTGTGGAACATGGTCAATCCTCAAGGGGTTATAAGGGTAACAAAGGCCACAAGTTCAATGGCAAAGGGAAAAACAAAGGTGTTGACTTTGGGCCAAAGAAAGGTGGTGTGAAAAAGAAGGTTGGTCCTTTCAAAGGGAATTGTTTCAACTGTGGACAAACTGGTCACGTTGCTAACCAGTGCAAAGAGTCTAAATGTGACACGGCTCTTATGGTTGACGATGATGGTATGCCCTTAGTGGCCATGATTTCATACCTCGCTGCCATGATAGAAGAGGTAAATTTGGTGGCTAATGAGCCAAAAGGGTGGTGGGTTGATACTGGGGCAACCCGCCATGTGTGCCCAGACAGGACTCTCTTTAATACGTTTAAAGAGGCGGTAGGAGAAAAAAGTTGTACATGGGTAATGCTGCTATAGCTGATATCAAGGGAGAAGGTGATGTGATCTTAAAGTGGACTTCAGGGAAAGTGCTCACCTTGAAGAATGTGCTTTATGTTCCAGACCTGTGCAAGAGTCTTGTGTCGGGTTGGATGCTTAACAAGTTTGGCTGAAAGAATAATTGAACCCCTTGATCTGATTCACACTGATGTGTGTGACTTAAAATCAATTCCCACCAGAGGTGGTAATAAATATTTTATTACCTTTACCGATGACAATACAAGATATTGTTATGTATACTTACTTAAGAGTAAGGATGAAGCAGTTGCCAAGGTTATCTTGTATAAAGCTGAAATTGAGAATCAACTCAACAAGAAAATAAAACGTGTGAGAAGTGATAGAGGAGGTGAATATGTTTCACCAATTGGGTAAGTATGTGCAAAAAGTGTCATAATACATGAGTGTACCCCTCCTTATACACCCCAATCAAATGGCATCATAGAGCGAAAGAATCGTACAGTAAAAGAAATGATGAATGCCATGTTGATAAGTTTTAGGATGAGCCAGGACATGTGGAGGGAGGCCATATTGTCGGCCAATTTTTTTGTTAAATAAAATACCTTTCAAGAATAAGGTTGTAACACCTCATGAGTTGTGGTAGGGACATAAATCACCCTATAAATACTTGAAAGTGTGGGGGTGCCTGGCCAAGGTGATTGTTACACCCCCTAAGGCACTTAGAATAGGGCCAAAAACTGTTAATTGTATTTTCATTGGATATGCCGAAAACGGTAGCTCACATCGTTTTCTTGTATATGAATCCAAGAATCCTGATGTGAACAAGGACTCTATCATAGAGACAAGGCCAGGAAATGTGATTTACTTTGATGAAGAGTTTCCAATGTTACTACAAACTCATCCGAGTTCTTTAACAACCAATCATGCAAGTTCATCAACAATGGTTAATGAGATTGTTCGAGAGGAAACTCAAGAACAATCAGAGGTTGAAGAGGGTGAGCCAAGAAGAAGTAAAAGGCAAAGGACTGAGAAATCCTTTGGGCCTGACTTTCTTACATTCATGGTTGAGAGTGAGCCTTAAACCTATCGAGAAGCAGTCACCTCTTCAGATGGACCTCAATGGAAAGAAGCCATCAAGAGTGAAATTGATTCTATCGTGCAGAATCACACTTGGGAGCTAGTAGATCTTCCACCAGGGTGCAAGCCACTTGGATATCGATGGACATTCAAGAAAAAAGATGAAAGCTGATGGCTTTGTCGACAAGTATAAGGCAAGGCTTGTGATCAAAGGGTTTAGACAAAAGGAAGGTCTTGACTATTTTTTCACATACTCACCAGTGACTAGAATAACCTCTATTAGATTGGTGCTTGCAATTGCAGCTTTGAGAAACTTGGAAATAAATTAAACGGATGTAAAACTTGCATTTCTGAATGGGGAATTAGAGGAAGAGATTTACATGGAGCAACCAGAGGGTTTCTCTGCTCCTGGCCAAGAGGGCAAAGTGTGTAAACTCGTCAAGTCATTATATGGCTTGAAGCAAGCTCTAAAACAATGGCATCAAAAGTTTGACCAAGTTATGCTTAACAGTGGTTTCAAAATAAATGAATGCGACAAATGTGTCTATGTGAAAGACACTTCTAACGGTTATGTGATCTTATGCCTTTATGTCTATAATATGCTTATCATTGGGAGTGATGATAAGATGATCAGATTTACTAATGACATGTTGAAAGTGAGATTTGACATGAAAGATATGGGTCTGGCTGATGTGATTCTTGAAGTAAAGATCATTAGAACCCAAATTGGGTTGTTGCTAACTCAATCTGATTATGTGGATAAGATCCTTGAGAAGTTCAATCCTGAGGACACGAGTGTAGCCCAAACTCCAATTGATACCTCTCAACATTTGTCAAAGAATAGAGGCGAGAGTGTTGCTCAATTGGAATACTCAATGATCATTGGCAGTCTTATGTATCCCATGTCATGTACTCGACTAGACTTAGCATATGCTGCGAGTAGGCTAAGTAGATATACTAGTAATCCTAGTTCAGAGCACTGGAAGGGTATGACAAGATTATTAAGGTATTTGAGATACACAAGAAATTACAGACTGCATTATGGCCAAAATCCAGCTGTTGTGGAAGGATTCAGTGATGCCAACTCGATATCCGATATGAAAGATTCTAGATCTACAAGTGGTTATGTGTTTACCCTTGGAGGAGCAGCTATATCTTGGAAGTCGTCCAAAGAAACTCTTATAGCTAGATCCACGATGGAATCTGAGTTTATCGCATTAGATAAAGCTGGAGAAGAGGCAGAACGGTTGCGTCAATTCTTGGAATATGTTCCAAGATGGCCTAAGCCTGTGACTGCTATTTGCATACATTGTGATTGCCAATCAGCTATTGGTAGAGCTTGAAAAGCAATGTATAAGGGCAGATCAAGGCATACAAGACGTCAACATAACACGATACGATAACTACTCTCAACTGGAGTTATCATGATTGACTATGTGAGGTTAAAGGATAACATTGCAGATCCGCTTACAAAAGGCTTAAGCAGAGAGGTAGTACATAAGTCGTCGATGAGAATGGGACTAAAGCCCTTGGAGTAAGTTTGTATAGCGCAAAACCTATCCTAGAAGATTGGAGATACCATCATCTAGGTTTAATAGGACCACCTAACTGTATGAACTGAGGTCACTGTGGGGGGTACCTGAACATACAAAGGGAGTTACAACCTTGCTAGTCCATTCCCACTTAAAATCAGTAATATTAAGATAGGTTAAGCATATGGCTTTTAATGATTTGTAAATCACATATGTTAGAGAGAAGTGGGGTCGCTTCGAATGGAATTGAGGGCACAATTCCTAGAGCTCTCGCAGAACCAGGATGGTGTTCCGTGACCATAACGGACACAACTATGAGGGGTTAGCCAGACCAGGAAGAGTAATGTGTGATGTGTAATAACATCTACGTAAAAAGTGGTTGGTACAAGGACATCGCGTCTACTAACCGCTAGGAAACTAAGTATATGTAACAAAGGAGGGTTCAAAGGGAAACCTACCTATCCTGCATTACTTAATCGCTGAAATCATTTCATGACACTTGAGTGTATGGGACGATCTCTATTCATGTGAGGGATTGTTGGAAATTTTTTAAATAGTATTATATTATGAGTTAATATAATGATTATTTAATAATTAAGGCAAGATGAATGAGAGATCTTGAGCATTAAGTTTGTGTGTTGGAACAATAAATATGTGGGAAATTGAGCTTCTCCCACACAGGTGGAGAGATAAATCTTTTGGGGATTTATAAGTAGACTTCTATACAGGAATGTATTCTTGTGTAACTACTCACATCCATGGTAGCCAGAATGGTGCGAAGCACCCGACACGCGCCCGCGTCCGGGCACGGGACGAGGTCGATGGGCGCAATGTGGCACTTTGATGGCGCACTTTGCACTTCGTACGCTCGCATCGCCGCGAGCCGCTTGGAGCTGCCTTTAGTATTTTTTAGATGTGTCTTGGCTTGGTGTTGTCAGCTAGAGACTGTTCAATTCCTACCTGTCAAATGATTAAGTTTCAGAATTCATTATGCCATTGAATTCTAGAATTTATTTTATTGAATTGTGCATTCAATATAGACTTATCATTTCGAATTCTAATCAGTATATATACAAGGCTTTGTGCTTTGTTTAGACACACAGAACACTGAAAATCGTATGGTTCATACAACACATACAACTTCAAACGAATTCCCTTATTTTGAATCTCTACGGACTCTTGTTTCAGGTATTTTTTCAGGTGCTAGGCTAATCCTGGCAATACAATCTGCTCAGGCTGTTGTACCCTGGGAAACAGACGGGTTCACCTGGGTGGCCCGAATTCTGTTTTAAGGGAAGCGTGATCTTGACGTGCCTCAGTCACCGTTGTTTTATGTTTTCCTTATATTTCCTTTGTAATCTATTCTGAGTTTAGTTTACATTTCTTGTATTGTATTTCCATTTAATCTGCTTCAGTTCTTTTTTATGTATTGTAATCAGAATATCGATTAATAAAATTGTTATTTTATTTATGTTGTGAACTGTTGTCGTAAGTAAGGTGCTACAAAACACACTTGACCACAATAGAGTCACGTGCAATAGGTTTATGAAGAAACTGGAAAAAAATTAATAAGCATTCTTTGAACGAGTTAAGACGATGTACTATAATGCACCAATAGTGTTTTCGTATATTAAAGCATCATCTATAGACACTTTAGAATAACGTGAGACATGTCGTTTAGAGAGACAGGAATATACCATTATACACATAAAATGTCATTTCAAGGATGATGACACCTAACACATAAAAATATACACCATACTTGTTAACGAGGAACATAGAAGTGGTAGGTATCGAGATTCGAGCCCACAATCAGTGGCGCAGCTATGAAGGGGCCGGGGGGCGCCTGACCTGTCGAACTTTTTGCTCAGTAGTGTTATGTATGTACGTACGTTTCGTATAGAATTTTTTAGGTATATACGTTTTCGACCCCTCGGTTTCATAAAAGATAATTTTTTTAGGTATATACTTTTAGGTCCGGTGACTTCCGAACCCTCGGTGGAAATTTTCAAGATTCGCCATTGCCCACAATAAAATGAAAAGAAAAAAGATCAAAGTTAAGCTCTAAAGGTATATAATTCAACAAATTACTCACTTAACATTTATTTCATTTCCTGTGATATAAACATAACAAAACAAGTAATGTGTGTAATGTTCATAGCATATAGGGATCATAATTAACGGAGACACACTGTTAGAATAGTAGCATCTAAACAAGGAGAGCCACTCCACACATTTAAGTGTCTTTTAAGGATATCCTTGGCCGTGTCCCTTGTATAAGAATTGCCGTCATATACTTGAAGCACCGTACATAGTTTCTCAACGGTTCCAACCCTCACCATCTCTTGAAGCACCCCATCCGTCCCCGAAAATTTTGATATCAACGAAATAATCATTAACGCTCTCTCACCGGCCTTTTGAGAAACCGTCCCTATCCTCTTCGTGATCATCGCTATCCCAGCCGCGTGACCAAGAAGTTGAGCCCTCCCGTCGGCTGAAGAACACAAGTGAAACAATATTGCCATAATCACCTCGGTCAATGCCTTTTCAGGTGATCTGAGTTCGAGCTCCACGAGCTCGAACACAGCTCCTGAATCAATCATCATCGCGCAATTTCTTGGCCATGTACATGTGCTAAGCATGACATGCAAAACCTCCTTGATCATTCCATATTCAAGATTATTATTATTATTATTATTATTATTATTATTATTATTATTATTATTATTATTATTATTATTATTATTATTATTATTATTTCTTTGATGGTGAAGAATGAGTACAATTGTCTTAAAGAACTCCCGGTTCAATCTCTCAAGAACATGTGATTTGGCATGTTGCATAATATCTTTTAGTAAAACCATTGCATGGAACTTCATAGTGGTGTATATCTCATCACAAGCATCAAGATCCAAAACCCATGTTAAAGAACTTATGATCCGGTCATTTTTAGCAACAATCGAGTGTGTTTCATCTTGTGTTAATCGAACAAGATAAAGAACGTTAAGGGCTTCTTTCAAACCAACAATTATACAATTCTGATAACAAGAAACCACTATTGAAAACATGGCTCTAACAACACCAACTTCTTTCAAACAAACCCTATTGTTTTCACTCTCGGAAGCAAGACTTTCCAAACTTTTTAATGACTCAAATTTCAAATCTAACACTTTAAGGTTCTTTATAAGGTTTATGGCGATTACCTTCATTTGAAAACATGATTGTTTTGAGGGTGTAACTTGATCGGAGGCCCGCCATGATTGGATGAGACGGCGGAGATTGTGGTTGGGTGTAAAGTCGTCATCGATGGGCAGCGGTTGGTTTGTGACCGGGCATGTCTTGTTTTGGCCATGTGACTGCCACCGTTGGATGCTGTCCCGTTCGTAGGTGATGCCGGTGGCGACGGTCACCGGATCTTTCATGATTTGGAGAGAAATTGGGCAGATGAAGTGGTGTGGGATTTCTATATCATCCATTTTTTCTTGCAAATAAATATATAACAAAAAATAAAATTAAAAAAAGAGAATGATAGTTGGAGTGTTATATGGATTTGGTGATGTATATAGGGATGGTAAGCGACTTCATTATTATTGGGTTCAAAGACTTTGATTCCTAACTAGTCTAAATCTTCTCTATTAATGTTCGTGGATAGTGATAAGAAAAATCATACCATTTTATTATGATTGGAACTTTGATTATGAAAATTTTGCTTCTAGAAACTACTATTTCAAATATTAGTAATTATATCATTTTTTAAAGCAATCAAATAACTTGTATATACGTAATTTTTTTTATTTCAATTATGTCACAAAGTAAAGAATTTTACAACATATTTTATTATAATAAAAGATTTTAAAAAAGTTGATAGTAAAGTATGAGGGTTTGTGTAGTGATAAACACATGTTGCGTAGTTATATATATATATATATATATATATATATATATATAGGACAAAGATCCGTTAGGAACCACCCTTTATTGCGAGAACCGCGAGAACCAGTGTGAACACAAACAGTAATAGCTAAAAAAATCTAAAAAACACTCAAAAATTTTTTTTTTATTTTTTTACTATTTTTTATATAAAAATCGCTACTTTTAGTATCCAAAAAAAAAAAAAAAATTTTTTTAAAAAAAAAATTTTTTTTTTTTTTTTTGCTACAAAAAGTAGCGATTTGAACATAAAAAATAGTAAAAAAATAAAAAAAAAATTTTAGATTTTTTTTTGATTTTTTTAGATTTTTTAGGTTTTTTGGGGGTTTAGTTTTTAGCATTTTAGCTTGGGGGGGGGGGGTGGGGGGTGGGGGTTTAGGTTTTTGGGGGGTGGGGGAGGGGGGTTTAGGTTTTTTAGGGGGGGGGGGGTGGGGGGGGGGTTAGGTTTTTTTTAGGTTTTTTGAGGGTTTTAGTTTTTAGCATTTAGCTTGGGGGGGGGGGGGGGTTAGGTTTTTTCTTGGGGGGGGGGGGGGGTGGGGGGTTTAGGTTTTTGGGGGGTGGGGGGGTGGGGGTTAGGTTTTTTTTAGGTTTTTTGAGGGTTTTAGTTTTTAGCATTTAGCTTGGGGGGGGGGGTTAGGTTTTGGGGGGGGGGGGGTGGGGGTTTAGGTTTTTGGGGGGTGGGGGTTAGGTTTTTTTAGGGTTTTTTTTAGGTTTTTTTAGCTATTTTAGCTTGTGTTCACATTGATTCTCGCGGTTCTCGCAATAAAGGTGGTTCTCGCATGAACCTTACCATATATATATATATATATATATGTGGGTGCAAATCAGGAGATAACTATTGTTAACAAACATATTCTTATTTTTTTTATTAAAAAGTTAGTACTAAAAATGATACATAACAAAAATGTAGAATATATAGCTTATGAAGCTATATATACGTAGCTTTAACGATGCATAAATACGTAGTTCACAACCTATATATTTATATATATTTTTAATGTTCGAAAGCATTAATAGCATATTAAAAAATTAAGTAAAAATGTTTATTTGGTATTGGTTCTCTTGGTCGGTTCTCAAATAATTTTGAGGTAATTTAACCTTAACAGAACCTAGATATGTGTAGGATATATAAAAACTAAAAAAAAATCCATATTTTGTTTTTAATTCTAGTGTGAGAAACAATGAATCGTACATTTATAACCTTTTCATCTATTTTTTTAGGCTTCTAGGATTAAAAAAATGGATAATTCATTTTGTTCTGTGTGTTCTCGCAATATTTAGTGTTATACATAGAATTTTCATATATATAGGGGATGGTTCAAATGAAAACCATTTTTATTGTGAAAACTCGAAAACTAACTAAAAAAAGCCTAAAAAACACACAATTTTTTTTTTCAATTTTTTTTATAAAAATTGATGGTTTTTATATATAAAAAAATCTTTTTTTCAAAAAAAAAATTGTAGTACACATGTGTAGTATTTACACATGTGTAGTATTACACATGCGCACTACACAAATTCTTTTTTTTTTTTTTTGAAATTTTTTTATATAATAAAACCTGCGAAAATTGGTTTGCAAAAAAAAAAAAATTGGTATGTTTTTTTGGCTTTTTTAATTAGTTTTCGAGTTTTCACAATAACTAATGGTTTTTATTTGAACCTTCCCCAAATTTTTGTAAGAATAAAAATAATAAGTTTTAAACCAATAGAAATGCTCCATTTTAGTTCATTTAATATGTGTATTTAATCTTATTAATAAGGGCATATAGGTAAATTTCTAATTGTAATTAATTAGCTAATTTATTAAACTTGTAACTCACATTTTAAATATACTCTTTCAAGATAAAATAATTTAGGGTGAATGACAATTTTCGACATGTGTAGGATAAATTTTAGTATGTGAAGGATAAATTCTTAAATGTGTATGATAAATTTATATATGCGTAGGGTAAATTTCGGTAAGTGTAAGATATATGTAGGATAAATTTTGAAATGTGTAAGATAATTTTTTTTTTTGCTTTATTAATGAGAGATAACATAATTAATAGGAGGAGTTATAAACTATTTAATGTTTTACCACTATGCCCTTTCTTCTTTTTTGTTCTCACATTAAATTTCTTCTCAAATGAACCTTTCCCTACATATATATATATATAGAGAGAGAGAGAGAGAGAAAAAGAGAGAGAGAAAGCTTAACATACTTCACGGCTTATCATACTTCACGGCTTATCATACTTCACATAGGAGACAATGGTAACCGTTGGATCAGGGGTATAATCACGCATGGGACCACATAATCACGCATGGGACCACATAATCACGCATGGGATCTAAAATCACGCACGTTATTTTGGTCAAAAAAATAATTACGCATATTATATATTTCGTGAAGTGCGTTAATGTACGTTAAGGCGTGAAGTACATTATACTTTCTCTCTCTCTCTTTCTCTCTCTCTCTCTCTCTCTCTCTCTATATATATATATATATATATATATATATATATATATATATATATATATATATATATAACAACACAAGAGGATCAAGAAAAACTTGATATAAATGAAAAAAAAAATAAGGTATAGGATTTAGGATATTTGAGGGTGGGGTAGGAGGTCTAGGTTTCTAGGAGATGGTGGTGAGAGGGTGAGTTAGGTGGTTTAGGTTTTTACAAATTAATGTACATGTGTAATGTTTCTTCTTTTTATTTATTTTTTTTTTTTTTGTAAATTAAAAGTAGTGAATTATAGGAAAAAAAATGAAAAAAAAATAGTTTGTTTTTTAGGTTTTTTGGTTCTTGTTTAAAATCGTTTTCTCATGATCCATATAAGTTGTGTAATTATGGTATAAGTTGCGTAACTTCCGTAATTACATGATACTTATGAGTAATATGAACGGACAAAGTTACCTTTTGCCTAATGACACGTATCGCAAAATCTTGGCATTGTAAACTTTGTATGTCAAGAAGTGGTTTTACGATAACTCACCCTTTTCCATCTATATGTGATGTGTGTGCGTGTGTATATATATTTATTGGGTAACACTAAAAAAATGTAGAACCGAGAAACATTTTTAAAAATTCAACTTAACACGTTAAAAATCATTTTTTTTAGTTTTTTCGGTGTTTTTTTTCTTATAAATACATGTAGAAACTTTTTGAATAAAAAAATCAAAAATATAAAATATAAAAAAAGAAAAAACAGTTAAAATAAAAATATCTTATAAAATTAACTTAACATGTTAAAAATCAAAATTTTTTTAAAAAAATTCAGCACTTTTCCTTATAGAAATGAGTAGAAACTATTCCAATATAAAATCATTTTTGTAAAAAATTATATTTTAGCCTTTTTTCTAATTGTTTTTTAAATTTTTTTATATTTTTATTTTTGATTTTTTAGAAATGTTTCTATATGTATTTATAAGGAAAAACTTCAAAACAAATTAAAAAAAAAACATATCTTTTTAACATATTAAAATGATTTTTTTTGAGAATGTTTTTCGGTTTCTTATTTTTTTTTGGTGTTTCTTAGATCACCCGTAGTGGGGCATTATTTGGGCATTATTTAAAAAAAAAAAACGCGTCCCCCCCATTAAATAAGGCGTTTTTGAGCATTATTTTTGGAAAAAAAAATTGAATTGGCGTTATATAAAAAAACGCTCTATATGTCCATTGACGTCTTCTCCATTCATGTGTTTGGCCAATAAGAATATTACAACTAATATTATTTAGTTTATTATTAATTTTTTTAAATAATTGGGTAATCATTGATGGGGCATTATTGGGCATTATTCCACTACGCCTATTTGTGAAAAACGTCC
Organism: Helianthus annuus; assembly: GCF_002127325.2. Classification (NCBI taxonomy): domain Eukaryota; kingdom Viridiplantae; phylum Streptophyta; class Magnoliopsida; order Asterales; family Asteraceae; genus Helianthus; species Helianthus annuus. Next base: position 53,055,470 of record NC_035440.2, on the reverse strand, counting down.
ATAATGCCTTTTACTGACTGGGATGACACGTGATGCTTATAAATGGGGCATTATTTATGTAAACGACTACATATGGTGGTGTTATTGAACTATTTAATGTTTGTGTAAGATTATGTTTTTGTATTGCCCGTCAAACACGTGTTTGATGGTCAAAACGGTTGAAAAGTGGGGTCGTCGCCATACGGAGACTTGAAAATTGGGACGACATATTTTTCTTCTTTCCACTTTTGTCTTAGCTTCGTCCACTAACTAATACACGCATAGATTTAAGCATTATTTATTATTTGGTATTTTCTACTATATTTTAAATTTTTAACAGAATTGTACTAGTCACATTGTTCCTCACTTGTCAAAATTGAAATTGAAGTTATATATGGCTATGATTAATATCTAAATTAGGGGTGTTTGGTGTTATGTTTTCAAAATAGATTATTCGTTTTTGAAATAGATTTTGTGTTTTCAAAACTGCGTTTTGAAAAAGCATGTAGGTACATGCTTCTTCAAAACTGCGTTTTGGAGGCAGATAATGATTTTTTCATCCAAACATTTTTTTAGATTATTTATGTTTTACAAACGCAATAATCAAATAATCACTTCAAAACGTAATCCCAGACACCCTCTCAAACATGCTTTCTAAAGAAATAACTAATGTTAATATAATAATCCACTACTAATTATGTAGTCGAAAGTGAACTGTTTATCTCTCTCACCCGGCAAACATGGACGGGCGGAGTTCAAGACCAGTCACTAACGGGATCACGAAGTTTTACGTTTTAAGGCTACCAGAGAGAAGTAGTTCAAAGGACATCACGGAGGCTTTAGGCACTTACGGAAAGATAGAGGGAGTTTACATAGCTCGGAAAAGAGATAAACGTGGTTACTGTTTTGGTCAAAAATCAAGCAAGGATAATGCAACCAAATCTTCTATTGTGAGGTATGATGCTTGAATTTATGAACAATTGTATGAACAACTTGCAAATCAAATAAAGAGGTGACACAAGGATTTATACGAGGAAAAACCCTTGATTAAGAGTTGGTCTCCGGCATAAAAAACCTCGGGTGATGGAAACTACCGATCACCAACTAAGATTAAACAGAAAGATGTTACAACTCGGGATGATAACAAGCTTGTTACAAGGATCACTAGTGTGCAAAAGTGCAAAAATGTATGAAATTGCCAAGTAAACTGCCGAGAGCTGTTCGAGAGTGTGTGTTTGCTAAATTAGCCAAGTGTTCTAACTCAAGCTTGTTATCCCCTTTTTAAAATTAGAAATAACCAAAATAACTAACTATCCGCTAAATGTGCAAGCTCCCCACGATCTCCATAACGTTCACAAAGCCATGCACATGCGGAATATTAAGAGAATATTCCCCAAGAATATCGGTAAGAATTAGTCCATGCCCATACTCCTGCAAAACAAGCTCACGTATAATGAGGACCATTGTAGGATCGTGCGATTGACCCGAACGAGTCGTTCATAGAGGTTCTTATCTATTTCAGGGGCGGAAAACAAGAAATAGACTTGGATACAGCTAGCAATTCACTTTAAACACTGATTGTATTAATCTGACACTGTTTACAATCAAATCTCACACCGGCAGCACTTCGGTATAGAATTCAGCAAAAGTTACTCTGATTTCGCTCTAAACTACTATATATAGTCTCTCTGATTCCGCTCGAAATAACACGAGACCAGTTGGAGCGGAATCAGCACTTTGTGATTTCGCTTGAAACATGTAAATGCAGTTTCGAGCGGAATCATCACTTCGAGCGGAATCAGCTTCTAAACACTCTAGAACTTGATATTTTCTCGTACAACGTGCCCTGATCTATACAATCTAATCTAAGACTCGATACAAGACGAAGTCGACAGATGCATGCACTAACAGACTCCCCCTCAGATGTTGACGAGTCTTCAGTGTCGAGTCTGATAGTGTCGTGTCTTTGCAACTTCAGTCTCTTATCAGTCTTCGGGCTTTACTCTTTCTTTCTTCTCTTGCATGTTTTCAGACTCCCCCTTGCGATATGCTGGCATCCCTTAAGTTCATCAGCATCATCAGCTTCAGGATCGTTGTCTGGCTTTCTTCAATCAGAATCCTCAGGTATCGTAACCTGGCTCTCTAAAACATAAGCTTCTCAGGAACGAATAACCTGGCTCTTCAGGAGGTTGTTCCAGGATAGTAACCTAGCTCTCGTCCAGCTCAGGTATTTTCAGAATCGATTGACCTGACTCTGACTATCACCTGTACAAACTCTACCTCAAAGTAAATTTTTCATGTTTCAAATATAGAGGCATGTACTAACTCAGACTCTCCCTCAATACACATATGATGAACCACTTGTAAAATTGTAGTTTAAAACATTTTGATTTCAAACACAGACTCCCCCTCACCACATGGTCATCATGTTTAGCACTCGGAATTTTGAAAATCAGCTCTCCAACATCAGTTGTCGAAAATCTTTTTGTATATTTCAAAATTTATGCTAAAACACACTAAAATCTTTTTGGATTTTGAAATAAGAGAAATAAAATGCAGTAAAGAAATATTTACAGACAATATTTTTGTGAGTTTGTGTAAGAGGATCATATCAGTTTTTGAGACAAATCATCAACACCGTTAAGCTTCATTTCATTTTAAGTTCTAAATAATTCACCTATATTGTCAGTATATTTGTCCACTTAAATTTTCACACAAAGTTCAACTGTTTCGAGATACGATATTAATGTCTTAAACACTTGAACTTATCCGTGTGTCCCACTACTTGAATATACTTCCGTATCCAGATCTCAATATTCAGTCTTACAGGTGAGTATACCTAGATGATATCTGTAAGGGGTTAGTTGCGAAACTGTGAGAGCTCAGGTCAGAACTTCCGTTCAACAGAGAGATGACGGCTCGACTTTTGGTGTGTCCCCTTTAGAGGATCTTTTTTACAACAGCAATGACTATCAATTTTATTGTTTCATCAATTTGCTGAGGGCGGCGCTATATTTCAAGCTTTTGCAGAAAGTATTATGCGGGGACTAGGTCAGTATTTCCATACAACAGAAGTCCCAGAATAATACCCCAAATATCACTAAGCATAAAGACCTAGTATCTCAGAAAGAGGGGCCTTTCAAACAAAATTTTGGGGGTTACCCATATATCCAAGAAGTTGTTCCCCACGATATAAGCAAGTTTGAATTTTAGGTTTATATCTCGTCGCAATTTACTAAATGTATAAAAACCTACTGACACATCCACAGTGAGATTGTTTATCACATTTTATCTTTACATTTCTTTAGCATGTTGTGAGACAGTCCACTGATGTACTATCATTTCCTCTTTTATACAACAAAACTCGTTTTTGAATTTTATCATGTTTTTGTCTTTTTCAAATTTTCTAATGTTTTTGGATTTTCTAAAAATTTTCTACTTCCCCTAAAATTCAAACACATTAACGAAAAAAAATTGAAAACAGACTAAGCTCTTGACCCAATTGTAAGCACAAAATTTAAAACAAAACTATACAGAAACTTGACAACCGACATCGAATCGCATCAAATCGCCATTCACTTGGCATAAACAATCAGAACTTCCCCTTTCAACAAACCATTTTCTCATTTAGATTTCAAAATGATTTTTCCGGAAAATAAGTTTGTTTTTACCACTTGTAGGTTTACCATTAGTAGATTCGGGGATATGGTTCATCATCTTATCTTTCAAACACTTGTATATAGATTACATCAAGTTCAAATTAATGACCTTGACGAATCACTTGAATCACTTGAATCACTTGTAAGAACAAAAACAATACCAATTGTAGGAATATCACATCTACATAAACCATTTTACCAATCAAAGATGCCGATTCCTGCTTCGCACTTACCAACCTTGAAGCTCTGGCGTAGTCCTTCAACCTGTAAAATTTAAACACATTTAAAATCTTTCAAATCAATCTAATTAAAGATGAATGATGCCGATTCCTGATCCACGGTTACAAACTTGGGATCTCCGGCATAGTCTTGATGTTTCAGGGAAAGAGAATTTCCACCCAAGTCTTTTCAGACTTAAGTGTTTTCAATTCCTACTCAGTAGGGTTATAGGTTGCTTTTTTAGTTGCATAAAAATCTTTAACCCCTTTAGCTTTCCCATCAAGCATTTTCCCAAAAATTTTCTTAACATTTTCATTGAAAACTTTCTTGACATCAAACTCATTCTTCTCGGAGTAAAACTGATCCGAGATCTCAACCTTACCAACTTTCTGTTTAATTTCTTCAAATTTCAGTGATGGAAATTCATCATCATCCACTGAATCTTTTACCTCAACCTGTGGCTCTTCTGGCTTTGTGGAACCAGATTTATCGCCAACTTTCTCATCAACCTTTTTAACAACCCACATTTGATTGTTCTTTGCTTTCTTTTTATAAAGACTCTTTTTAGAACCCTCACCAACCTCATAAGTTGAATTTCGAAAATTTTGAATTTTTCGGTTGGTGGCTCAACATCAACAACTTTTTCTTTCAATTTCTCAGAAACTCCCTGTTTTGTCTTGGCATTTTTCGGACAGTTCCATGCAATGTGACCAGCTTCATTGCATTTGAAACAGGTTCGAGTTTCTTTTGGGTGAAAAACTCCAGTTCCATTCCTCTTCTTCTCAGCAAGAAACTCCTGGTTTGATTGTCTCCAGAACGGGTTCTTATGTTCTTCTTCTACTCTTCCACCTGAAACAAATTCTGTTTTTGTTTTAGAATTTTTCTCATTTTTATAATTTTCTGGTGGAATAAAACCTAAACCTTTCTTTTTGAGCTTACCGTTATGATTTGGTTTCTTTTGAAAACCAGAACCAGAACTGTAACCTTTTTCTTGTTTAGACGTTGTTGAACTCTTGAGGTGTAAGGTCTTGGTTTTCTTGTAAGATTTTCATCTTTTATTTCAGAAATATTAATTTCTGTTAATTTGAAAACCTTTTTAATCAATTCAGTTTTAACACCTCTTATTGGAAATTCTTTGTCAGAGTATAATTTGTCAGAATCATTTAAAGTGTATACAACTTCAAATGTTTCATCATCCAAATTCGATTTTGATAATAAAAATTCTTTGCTATAGGACCGTTTGACCGACGACTTTTGACTGTTGACTGATGAACTTGAACCACCAGACTCAGACTTTGACTCAGACTCCTCATCAGTATCCAACACCCGATTGACCACCTTTTTGATTAACTCAGACTCATTATCAGTGTCAGACGATGTGTAAGTAACATCAATGTTTTCTGGTAATTCATCAGTTGTGTCGGTTTTTAGCTTTATATTGACTGCTTGTTCAAGTTGCTCCTCATTTGGTTTTCTGGGAGAATACCCTTCCCAGATCGGAGGCGGACACTTGTTATAGCTAACAGTCGGTTTCTTACCAGTATCTTTCTTCTTTGGCTTGTCGTCTTGGAAAGCTTCAAAACCTGCAACAGTCGGATAAATTCAATCAATGAGATAATCAGAACTAGAATAGCTTTGCAATAAACGTCTAATTCTCTCGTTCTCAATCTTTTCTGTCTCCAACTCTTGCTTCCATTTCGCACTCTCTTCGACGTAGAAGTTGATAGGTTTCTGCTTCGACATCATCACAACATTCATCATTGTCAAAGTGTCTTCTCTCTCTGAGTTTGTCTTCTGAAGACCAGTCACTGTTCTGTCAAAACATCATAAGATTCCTTCACATAGTTGAGATTGAACAACAACTGCTCCTTCTTCTTTTCATACTCAACTAGCTTCTCATCTTTGACTGCACATTCTTTGCAAGGTTCTAAACACTTTATGCAAGGTTTAATGACTTCAACAATTTTTTCAACTTCGATCACTTTCTCAGCTTCAGTCACTTTCTTTGCTTTACACACTTGCTCAGTCTCAGTAATCTCCTCAGCAACACTTTCAGCTTTCATTTCTTGTTGTTCTTTTGCAGCTCGTTTCTCTTTTAGCTTTTCCAGGCGATCTGCAAAATAAAAATGAAAACTTTCAGGAGAGAAATGAGATTTTGCAATATTAATATGTTTCTCTTCTTCATCGTCACTACTATCATCAGTTGGTGACTGATCAAACTCGATTGATTTTTCAGAATTATTATCCGATGAACCAGAATCTGATGGTGTTTGATCAAAAACAATTTCTTTTTCTGAACTGTCATCTGAGCTTTTTGAGCTTTCATCTGTACTCTATGAGCTTTCATCAGATGAGATAGACTTTTCTTCTTCATTCTTTACAGTTTCACCAATAGATTTCATCCATTCAGTGAACATATCAGGTTCTTTCACTATCTTTGCAATGAAAGCTTTAAAATCTCCATTTTCATCCATAAACATATCCCAACTAAAGCCTCCAGGTAGCTTTTCATCATCTTGATTGACTAAACGGACTTTGCTTTCAGATGATATGTATTCGTTCCAGTTAAAATTCACCAAACACGCACTTTTTGAATCCTCAATCACTTTTCTACCATGAACTACCTGTGGTTCTTGTTATTGTTACTGACCCACTTGTTGGTATATAGCTTTCCGGTAGTAATCATCTTTTCCGAATGGATTCTGAGCTCCACTAGCTTCCCTGTTCTTGCATTCTCTCTTGAAATGACCTTTCTCCCTGCATCAAAAACAAGTAACTTTAGATTTATCAAAACCTAAATTGGAGACATGTGCATCAAGAAAATCATTTCTCCTAGTAATAAGCTTGAACTTTTCTGCTCGTCTAAGAACACTAGCTAGACACCATTTGATGTCCAGCAGTTCCATCTCTTCGGCGTCTATCTGATCGTAATCTTCCTTTGTTAGCACAGGATCCCGATCCTTCCAGCCACTAGCCCTTCATAGGATAGCAAAACAGAACCAAGTAGAGCCATGTGATCTTTTGCAACCTCTTCAGAAAAACTTTGTCCTTCTGGAAGATTCAAAGCAATGTTGCATTGTATCACATAACCATTTCCTGTCTTTGTGCTTTGAGAATGAAAACTTGTAGTTGAATCTTTCGGATTAACACTCGGGTATGAAGAGAATCCACTGCTTTTGGTTGAACTCTGATCAACTTTTTCTGTTGAATCCCCAGCACTAAACGCAGTCTGGATTTTCGGGCTTCTTTCAGCTTCAGGAACACTACCTTTGTAATACATCTTTACATCTTGTTGACCACTTGGACTGTTCATCCTCGCGATCTTTTGCTGTTCCAATCCTGACCTTCAATCTTCTCAATAAACTGAGAAATTGTTAACCCATCATATACCCCGGTGTTCTTCAAGATCATCAAATATGTACCCCATTCTTTTTGCGGCAAAGCGTCGGCTAATTTGTCTACCCACTCTTCACGATCTTTTGTAATACTTAGCATTGACATGGATCGCACTAAGTAACAGTATCGTTCAATAAGCTTCTTCGTGTCTTCTCCCAGTAAACTGCTGAACAGATTCCTTTTTGAGCAATGCCTTCTTGCTCTTAATCATGTGCTCACTTCCCTCAAACTTGATTCGAAGAGCATCCCATATTGACCTTGAAGTTTTGTCGTGCTGAAGTAATATGAAGATGTCTTCTTTAATAGCTTGTTGAAGCAAACTTATCATCATCTTTTCAGCACGATACATATCTCGTTCTTGATCACTAAACTCAGAAATTGTTTTCACAACTTGCAAATCGGTACGTGGCAAAACATATTTCTTCAGAATACACTCCTATAACCTTAGATGGTTTGCCTGAACCCAGTTTTCGAATCTGTCTTTCCTCCCGTAGTACTCTTCGATACTCATCAGTTTCGGTGGCTTTTGTAACGTTCCGGTCTCGTTTTCGAAATTCATATTCTAAGCAATGGAAGCCGGAGTAGTCGGGGATGAAGCGTATGTGTTGTAGAACTCTTTACTCATGATTACTTATCACGTTTTTCAAAACAGTTATTTTCGAGCGGAATTAACCCAGATACCGTTTCGAGCGAAATAACAAACAACACACTCTTGAGCGAAATCAGAAGTTTGTTAATCTGGAGCGAAATCACAAACTATTGTTGGAGCGGAATCTCAGAAATGATGTACTGGAGCGAAATCAACAAGTATGTTGAAGCGAAATCAGCAATTTGGCAGTCTGGAGCGGAATCAGTAAGAACTTTGGAGCGGAAACACTCAGAACCTGTACCCTGGAGCGGAATCAGTCATAAAACTCGAGCGAAATCACAGACTGTTCAGTTCGAGCGGAATCAGTTCGGGGGTCCATTTTATCCATTTTTACTGTGAATTTTAGTCTCAAACTTTCAGGGATTTGTCTATATGTCTTTTTACGCAGTCTGTGAAAAGTTGATCAGGTTTTGACCGTTAAATCTCGTTCTAATGAAGAAAGAGGGTGTAGAAGTAAGAAATCTTGATGAAAATCAGCTAATCTCTGCAGAACTCCTCCTCCTGAGCTCTGATACCAATTGTAGGATCGTGCGATTGACCCGAACGAGTCGTTTAGAGAGGTTCTGATCTATTTCAGGTGTGGAAAACAAGAAATAGACTTGGATACAGCTAGCAATTCACTTTAAACACTGATTGTATTAATCTGACACTGTTTACAATCAAATCTCACACCGGCAGCACTTCGGTATAGAATTCAGCAAAAGTTACTCTGATTTCGCTCTAAACTACTATATATAGTCTCTCTGATTCCGCTCGAAATAACACGAGACCAGTTGGAGCGGAATCAGCACTTTGTGATTTCGCTTGAAACATGTAAATGCAGTTTCGAGCGGAATCATCACTTCGAGCGGAATCAGCTTCTAAACACTCTAGAACTTGATATTTTCTCGTACAACGTGCCTGCTCTATACCATCTAATCTAAGACTCGATATAAGACGAAGTTGACAGATGCATGCTGTCACACCCCCAAAAATCCACACGCGGAGTACCACCGCTTGGAGGCGTGACATGACCAGGATCAAGCCATCAATCATATTGAACATAGCATAATATAAATAAGATAGTTCGTAAAACCCAATTCAATACAATTGATGTTCTAAACCAAACATAGTATCAATAGCGGAAGCATAATAATGAGAATCCAATGTATGTAAATAGTTCAAGTGTTATAAGTGTAACATAACATCCACGATCCAAGCTCCACAACGACCTGCTCCTCCCTGTGCAAGCTCCATATGTACCTAAGGTCCTGCAAGGCATGCAGCAGAGAGTCAACAACTAGTTGAGCGAGTTCACAGTTAATAGTTTAGTAATTGTAATAGTATAGTAGGCCTTGTGTTCGTTCATTAAGTCATGTATCGTATTAGTTCGTATCGCAGCCCTCTAGGCATGTATGCGAAGATTAGGGAAAGTTCTCAAGTATTCTAGACTAGGTATGTTTGTATCGCGGCCACCCGGCACCTGTGCGAAGTTTTAGTGTATAGTTCGCAGCCTTCCTAGGCATGTGTGCGAAGATTAGTCATATTATCGCAGCCAACACTGGCATGTGTGCGAAGATCAGTCATATTATCGCAGCCAACCCTGGCGTGTGTGCGAAGATCAGTTCTATAAGCATCACTAGTCTAGCAGTATCTTAACCAATCACCTTCCTCACCCGAGGATCATATCACTACGTTCCATTATCTAGAGAGGTACAAATAAATAAATCAATCCCGTTCCCACCCTGGGAACCCCATGCCTTGGCTGTGTGAACTCACCTTGGTTTGCTCGGTATGCTATGCTCTAGGGTTAATCAAACGTCTAAGTCCGTTACACACGACCTAGGATATGTTGCACATGATACGATGTAAGTGTTTGCATCAAATTAAGGTTTGTAAATCATTGGTAATCAATCAACTGTGTTTTGTGTGCTTATTGTGTACAGGATGATATCACATAGAATGATTCATACGTGCAAGATCATACAGTTGCATTCAGTATCACACGACTATATACACAGAATCATACATCACGTAAACAGTTAATCGTATTCATATAATTCATGCGTCACGTCTTTGCTTTCACATTTCAGTCTAACATGGAGGTTAACGTATTTGTCACTGTTAACATACTTCGTATATTCAACCGCGTTGATAACTTAACAAGTTTAACCGAGTTAGCGGCTTAAGAAAGTGACATACACATCTTATCAGATTCAATCATTATATAATACACATTCAGGGCCTCATATTAAACACACATCAAAATCAGACAGGGCCTTGCCCTTCATAAAAACTCAGACAAGTGTGGGGGGGGGGGTTTCCCCTGTTCAAAACTCGGACAGGACATGTGGGGGGGTTTAAAGGTCGGACATTGGGGGTGTGGCCAAGAAACTCGGACCCCTTATGTAGTTTAAAGGTCGGACAAGGTAGTGGGGTCACAAACTCGGACCCCTTCATGTGATAAAGGTCGGACAGAAGGTAAAACTCGGACACATGCTTGTGTTAAAGCCAAAAGTCGGACAAGAGGGTTTTGGGCCAAGAACTCGGAGTACATCACAAAACTCGGACAAGCTATGTGCTTGAAAGGTCGGACTCCATATCCTTTGTATATAATTCGGACCATCACTTAAAACTCGGACACATAAGCCTTATCATAAAACTCAGATCAACACAATCTTAAAAGGTCGGACCCTACTTGCATAGCTAAAACTCGGACGGCATGATATCTTGTCAAAAATTCGGACTAGTTTTGATATATAAAAGTCGGATAATAGAAGATAGCATAAAACTCAGACAAACAATTTCTCATACGTTCATTGAGATTATAATAGTTACGTTTTCGTATTATCATGAATAAGAAACCCTAATTACATACCTGTACAGTAGTAAACAAATCAACAGTTAATCATTCTTACATATCACGATTCTAAATTGTCAAGCAATCGATTGTACGAATAATCACATCATTATCACAATTATCCAGAATCAAATCAAAATTACAGAAGTATCATATGAGAGCTAGGGTTTTCATGAACACACAATCAAGAATTGATAATGATCAAACAATCAATTAGGTTTACAAGTATTACAATAATCGATAAACAATTACCTTGAATGATTCTAGTGAAAGATGAATCAAAAGTACGGAAATGTCTTGTGCCAATGATGATGATGGTGATGATTGCTAGGGGATTAGAGAATACAGTACTTTGGTTTTGTGAAAAGTGATTAGTGAACAAGGAATTAGGGTTAAGTATTACTAGGATTTCACTAATTGCCCTCTACATCCTCAAGTTTTATATTTTACAGTAGTACACCATCTCAAACAGTTTCACAGTTTCACCACCAAGTTTATGCATTTGACAAGTCTATCACAATTAACACATAACCATGCATAATCACACATTACACTTCATTGTATTAAAACGTTACAGTTCCATAGTCAATTATTTGTGCAAATAAACAATTAAACAATACATGATCGTGCAATAAATGCAAAATAGGAATCTTGGAAATTCGAGTTGTCACATTATCCCCAACTTGAAAGAAATTTCGTCCCGAAATTTAGCATGCGGTTACTGAGGAAGCTAGGTGAGTTGTATCATTTACTGGTTTTCCTGGGGTGTCACATCATCCCCCCGTTGATTTGGAATTTCGTCCCGAAATTCCGCAGTAGTAGCTTCAGTCTCAGTAGTGGTTGCATTGGTTCCGAATAACTGGGGGTACTTTTCTGTCATCTGGTCTTCGCGTTCCCAGGTGTACTCTGGGCCACGTTTGGAGTTCCAACGAACTCGAACAAGAGGGATTCTCTTGTTTTTGAGGACGTTAACATCCCGGTCCGTGATTTCAACTGGTTCCTCGACGAACTGCAACCGCTCATCGATAGTGAGTTATTTAAAAGGAACTATGAGGGTCTCATCTGACAGGCACTTCTTCAGATTCGACACGTGAAATACATTGTGAACTGCACCGAGTTCAGCTGGTAGGTTTAGTTTGTAGGCCACTTTGCCTATTTTCTCAATGATCTCGAACGGTCCGACATACCGCGGATTTAATTTGCCCCGTTTGCCAAAACGAACCACACCCTTCCAGGGTGAGACTTTAAGTAAAACCCGGTCCCCGACCTGAAATTCCAAAGGCTTCCTACGCTTGTCCGCGTAGGCTTTCTGACGGTCGCGTACTGCCGCCATGCGTTGTCGTATCTGTGCAATCTTTTCCGTGGCATCCACTACAATCTCTGGACCCGTGATCTGACTATCCCCCACCTCTGCCCAACAGAGAGGTGACCGGCATTTACGTCCGTACAATTCCTCGAATGGAGCGGCTTGTATGCTGGTGTGATAACTCTTATTATACGAAAACTCCACCAAAGGGAGATGCTTTTCCCAGCCGTTGCCGAAATCAATAACACATGCCCGAAGCATGTCTTCAAGAGTTTGGATCGTTCGCTCAGACTGCCCATCCGTCTGAGGATGATACGCTGTGCTCATGTCTAACCGTGAGCCGAAAGATTTGTGCATCGCTTGCCATAGCTCTGACGTAAATCGTGCATCCCGATCCGAAATGATGGAAGTGGGCACCCCGTGCCTCGAAACAACTTCTTTAAGATAAACATCTGCGAGAGTGGAGAACTTATCCGTTTCCTTAATGGCCAGGAAGTGTGCAGACTTGGTGAGTCGATCCACGATCACCCATATAGTATCATTCCCACGCTGGGATCTGGGTAGGCCTGTAACAAAATCCATGGAAATTTCTTCCCATTTCCATTGCGGTATCTTGGGCTGCTGAAGTAGGCCTGCTGGTTTCTGATACTCTGCCTTGACTCTTGCACAGGTCAGGCATTTGCCGACATAGGTAGCGATGTGGGCCTTCATGCTAGGCCACCAATACGTAGTTCTGATGTCGTGGTACATTTTATCCGACCCTGGATGTACCGAGTAGCGTGACTTGTGAGCTTCGTCCATTACCAGCTCGCGTAAACCGCCAAAAAGTGGGACCCAAATACGCCCCGTTACATAGTAGGCGCCGTCTTCCTTTTGTTCCATTCGTTGCCTTGAGCCGCGTAAGGCTTCAACTTTGATGTTTTCGGGCTTTAATGCTTCCATCTGAGCATTTCGTATCTGTGCAGGAAGACTGGACTGAATAGTGAGCTGCAAGTCTCGTACGCGTCTAGGTAGAGTGTCCTTTCGACTGAGAGCGTCAGCTACTACATTGGCTTTGCCTGGATGATACTTAATGGCGCATTCGTAATCGTTTAAAAGTTCAACCCATCTTCGCTGACGCATATTCAATTCCTTCTGCTTGAAGATATGCTCGAGACTCCTGTGATCGGTGTAAATTGTGCACTTGGTACCGTACAGGTAGTGTCGCCATATCTTAAGTGCAAAAACAACAGCTCCCAGCTCTAAATCGTGCGTCGTGTAGTTCCGTTCGTGAACCTTGAGTTGACGAGAAGCGTAAGCAATAACCTTATCCCGCTGCATCAATACACACCCAAGACCCTGTATCGACGCGTCACAATAAACCACAAAGTCGTCCGTGCCCTCTGGCAATGAGAGAATAGGTGCGCTGCAAAGCCTATCCTTTAGGTACTGAAAAGCGGTTTCCTGGGACTCTCCCCAACGGTAGGTGACACCCTTCTGTGTCAGTAGTGTAAGCGGCTGTGCGATCTTGGAGAAGTCTTTGATAAACCGTCTGTAGTAACCCGCCAAGCCCAAGAATTGGCGTATTTCCGTTGGTGTACGCGGTTCAGGCCAGTTCCTGATCGAATCTACCTTGGATGGATCGACATGGATCCCATCCCTGTTTACCACATGGCCTAAGAAGTGGACTTCACGAAGCCAGAAGTCGCACTTAGAAAACTTGGCGTACAGTTGTTCCTTTCGAAGGAGTTCCAAGATAAGTCGTAAGTGCTGCTCGTGTTCCTCCTGACTCTTGGAGTAGATCAGAATGTCGTCGATGAATACTATAACGAACTTGTCAAGATAGGGTTTTCACACCCTGTTCATAAGATCCATGAAAACTGCAGGCGCGTTCGTAAGCCCAAATGGCATGACAAGGAACTCGTAGTGACCGTAGCGAGTTCTGAATGCGGTTTTGGAGACGTCCTCATCCCGGACTCTCAGCTGATGATATCCTGACCTCAAATCTATCTTGGAGTAGTACCTCGACCCTTGCAACTGGTCGAATAAATCGGCAATACGAGGAAGAGGATAGCAGTTCTTCACTGTGACTAGTTCAGTTCACGGTAATCAATGCACATCCTGAAAGTGCCATCCTTCTCTTTCACAAATAGTACTGGAGCTCCCCAAGGTGAAGAGCTTGGACGAATGAAGCCTTTATTCAAGAGCTCTTGTAGTTGCTTTGAAAGTTCTTCCAATTCCGTTGGAGCTAAACGATACGGTGCGCGAGCTATGGGTGCTGCTCCTGGAGCTAGCTCGATCTGAGATTCAACTTGACGATGAGGCGGTAACCCGGGTAAATCTTCAGGAAACACCTGAGGAAATTCGCGTACAACTGGGATATCCTCAACTCTTTTCTCTTTCGTTGATGCATCAGTAACTAGTGCCAAAATGGCAGTGTGCCCCTTTCGTAAACATTTCTGAGCCTTCAAGAAGGAGATGATGCCAACCACAGCACCACTCTTGTCGCCTTGAACTTCGAGAGGTTCTTGACCAGAACGGAGAATACGAACAATCTTTTCTTTGCATAGGATTTCTGCTTGCTGTTGCTGCTGGAGATTCTGATTTGCAGGCCGTGGGCTCCTGAATCCTTAGCTTCATGGCCCATCTTGAGACACCTCTGGCAATGTCCCTCGTTGCACTACCCACTGTGGTGTCCGTTGCATTTGTTACACAGTGGGTGAATTCCCCGATATCCACCCTGCCCCTGACCACCAGAAGTTGGCTGACCCGGGCTCTGGTGATCACTATTCCTGTGCTGCTGCTGTGCTTGAGACTGAACGGTAGTGGAACCCTTGCTGGAATACCCATCCCACTTTCTTTTGTTGTCACTGGGAGTAGTAGGAGTAGCGGCTGATGTGGTAGCACTGATGCGTTTGGGCAACTTGTTCTGTTCCACTGCCTGATCGGTGAGTCTATGAGCAAGGCGCTAGATGTCTTGGATGTTGTCGAGATTAGCCGATGTCACATGGCTCTGAATCTCTGAGGCTAGACCCTTGAGGTACAACTCGATGCGCTTGACTGGAGGGTCTACCATGGTTGGACACAAGATAGCCAGTTCGTTCGACCGTTGCGTATAAGCTTCAATTTCTGACCCCGTCATTTTCAAATGGTAAAGCTCCACTTCCAACTTGTGGATGTCATCACGCGTGCAGTATTCCCTTTTTAATGAGTTCCTTAAAATCGTTCCAAGGGGTGGCGTTAGCAGCTGCCAGCCCTAATATCTGAACTTGCGCGTTCCACCAGGTTAGTGCGATTCCTTCCAACGTGCCAGTGGCGTACTTGACCCTGCGTGCCTCAGGGCATTCACACATCTCGAATACTGACTCGAGCTTCCCAACTCAATGGAGTAGTCCCACTGCTCCTTCTGTGCCACTGAATGTGCGTGGACGACAGTCCATGAAGTTCTTGAATGTGCAGACAGGTTGCTGTGCGTTCTGACCCGTTGCGCGAGAAAGATAGGTCAAGGTTAAGCGCGAGAGTTGGGTCACGAGAGTAGGATCTAACATCCTAAGATAGGTCTGGAATAGCAGGTTATACCTCCTGCTTGTGCGGCTGCAAACGCCACAGCAACTTGTTCGTTAATGAGAGCCGTCAACTGGGCTTGAGTCATGTTAACACGTCCAGACATGATCGAGCAGTAAAGGTAGCATAAGTATGAATGGTTCGCGAGTAGTGCGATGACAGAAGAGTGTAAGCACATAAGTGTTCTCAAGCAATAACAAATAGTGAGCAATGTAACTTAAGCATACTACGAGCAAAGTTCTATGCAATTCTAGCATGTAGGCAATAAACATAAACCTTATTACCTAGGATGTTGAGTCTTGCACGTGGAGCGAAGCGTCGTTGTGGATCGTTGAGAGCACTGTTCTGGTTATAGTCTGGTTTTAATAAAAAAAACGTTTTCCCCGTATTAAAACCAAGTTCTCTATAACCAATGGCTCTGATACCAATCTGTCACACCCCCAAAAATCCACACGCGGAGTACCACCGCTTGGAGGCGTGACATGACCAGGATCAAGCCATCAATCATATTGAACATAGCATAATATAAATAAGATAGTTCGTAAAACCCAATTCAATACAATTGATGTTCTAAACCAAACATAGTATCAATAGCGGAAGCGTAATAATGAGAATCCAATGTATGTAAATAGTTCAAGTGTTATAAGTGTAACATAACATCCACGATCCAAGCTCCACAATGACCTGCTCCTCCCTGTGCAAGCTCCATATGTACCTAAGGTCCTGCAAGGCATGCAGCAGAGAGTCAACAACTAGTTGAGCGAGTTCACAGTTAATAGTTTAGTAATTGTAATAGTATAGTAGGCCTTGTGTTCGTTCATTAAGTCATGTATCGTATTAGTTCGTATCGCAGCCCTCTAGGCATGTATGCGAAGATTAGGGAAAGTTCTCAAGTATTCTAGACTAGGTATGTTTGTATCGCGGCCACCCGGCACCTGTGCGAAGTTTTAGTGTATAGTTCGCAGCCTTCCTAGGCATGTGTGCGAAGATTAGTCATATTATCGCAGCCAACCCTGGCGTGTGTGCGAAGATCAGTTCTATAAGCATCACTAGTCTAGCAGTATCTTAACCAATCACCTTCCTCACCCGAGGATCATATCACTACGTTCCATTATCTAGAGAGGTACAAATAAATAAATCAATCCCGTTCCCACCCTGGGAACCCCATGCCTTGGCTGTGTGACCTCATCTTGGTTTGCTCGGTATGCTATGCTCTAGGGTTAATCAAACGTCTAAGTCCGTTACACACGACCTAGGATATGTTGCACATGATACTATGTAAGTGTTTGCATCAAAATAAGGTTTGTAAATCATTGGTAATCAATCAACTGTGTTTTGTGTGCTTATTGTGTACAGGATGATATCACATAGAATGATTCATACGTGCAAGATCATACAGTTGCATTCAGTATCACACGACTATATACACAGAATCATACATCACGTAAACAGTTAATCGTATTCATATAATTCATGTGTCACGTCTTTGCTTTCACATTTCTGTCTAACATGGAGGTTAACGTATTTGTCACTGTTAACATACTTCGTATATTCAACCGCGTTGATAACTTAACAAGTTTAACCGAGTTAGCGGCTTAAGAAAGTGACATACACATCTTATCAGATTCAATCATTATATAATACACATTCAGGGCCTAATATTAAACACACATCAAAATCAGACAGGGCCTTGCCCTTCATAAAAACTCAGACAAGTGTGGGGGGGGGGGGTTTCCCCTGTTCAAAACTGGGACATGACATGTGGGGGGGTTTAAAGGTCGGACCATGGGGGTGTGGCCAAGAAACTCGGACCCCTTATGTAGTCTAAAGGTCGGACAAGGTAGTGGGGTCACAAACTCGGACCCCTTCATGTGATAAAGGTCGGACAGAAGGTAAAACTCGGACACATGCTTGTGTTAAAGCCAAAAGTCGGACAAGAGGGTTTTGGGCCAAGAACTCGGAGTACATCACAAAACTCGGACAAGCTATGTGCTTGAAAGGTCGGACTCCATATCCTTTGTATATAATTCAGACCATCACTTAAAACTCGGACACATAAGCCTTATCATAAAACTCAGATCAACACAATCTTAAAAGGTCGGACCCTACTTGCATACCTAAAACTCGGACGGCATGATATCTTGTCAAAAATTCGGACTAGTTTTGATATATAAAAGTCGGATAATAGAAGATAGCATAAAACTCAGACAAACAATTTCTCATACGTTCATTGAGATTATAACAGTTACGTTTTCATATTATCAAGACTAAGAAACCCTAATTACATACCTGTACAGTAGTAAACAAATCAACAGTTAATCATTCTTACATATCACGATTCTAAATTGTCAAGCAATCGATTGTACGAATAATCACATCATTATCACAATTATCCAGAATCAAATCAAAATTACAGAAGTATCATATGAGAGCTAGGGTTTTCATGAACACACAATCAAGAATTGATAATGATCAAACAATCAATTAGGTTTACAAGTATTACAATAATCGATAAACAATTACCTTGAATGATTCTAGTGAAAGATGAATCAAAAGTGCGGAAATGTCTTGTGCCAATGATGATGATGGTGATGATTGCTAGGGGATTAGAGAATACAGTACTTTGGTTTTGTGAAAAGTGATTAGTGAACAAGGAATTAGGGTTAAGTATTACTAGGATTTCACTAATTGCCCTCTACATCCTCAAGTATTATATTTTACAGTAGTACACCATCAAAAACAGTTTCACAGTTTCACCACCAAGTTTATGCATTTGACAAGTCTATCACAATTAACACATAACCATGCATAATCACACATTACACTTCATTGTATTAAAACGTTACTGTTCCATAGTCAATTATTTGTGCAAATAAACAATTAAACAATTCGAGTTGTCACACATGCACTAACAACCATCGTTACTATAAGGATAGCAATAAGGATCCTGAATCCTGATCCTTCAACACCTACTGAGGATCCTTAATTCAAATAGAATTGAGGATCCATGATCCTGGCAGTACTTGAAGATCCGTGATCCTTAGGATTGGAAAATCCCCCTAACAATTGCCCCCAAAATATAAGGAGTAAAGTGTAAATTAGCGAGTTATATTTTCTTGATCTTATCTACAACTAACTAACGGATATATAGCCGTTACAATCTAATTAGCCGTTGCAGATTATACGTCATTGAAGCGACATCCCTGCAGAACCATCATTATATATAGGTTAGAGATAAGGACTAATGTGCATTTAAATTCGAGCAATACTCCCTTTAAATCCTCATTCGAAGATCAAGCAGGTATTTCTCTCTCCTTTCTCTCTTCACCTTCTAACTCTGTTCCTTCTTTCTTTACACCCATGGCCAAGATGGTTTTAAGATCCTCACCGGCTAAGGATCACCAAAAAGATAGCCCTCTAAAGAGCCAAGGAATTATCAAAGATTCTCCGAAGGAACGCTGCTGCTTTACTGATCCTGAGATCGACAGGATTCGTCATTGCTTTCCGGCGAACACTGTCTTTAAATCTTTCGACCCTACCGCTAAGAGCGATTTTATTTCTGAAACCCGGGTTGCTTTTTCTGCCACTCCATTCCTGATAGGATACTCCTATCCTTTCCCTGCCTTCACTGAATCCTTCTTTTCTCTCACCGGCATGTGCTATATTCAGGCCATGCCAATGATGTGGAGGGTTTTATACACCCTAGAGAGAATTATTGAGCAGGAAGGTATAGAGTTGGGGATGTCAGAATTGGCTGAATTGTATAACCTTGTGAGCCATGGTTCACACCGCTACCTGTTCAAACATAAACCCGGTGAACCTCATCCAATCCTCAAGACCACCAAAAACGATACCAATTGGAAGATGCGGTTCTTCTTTGTTAGGAGGGACTTTATCCCTGATGGGAACGATCTCCCCTTAAAGTGGACCACTCATGGTAGGATAGAGGATCCTTATAGAAGGATCATAGGATAACCCAGTTCTTGTGAAGATAATTGACCCCTTTCTTTTTTTATTATTTTGCAGCTATCTCTGTCTCTCACATCATTCCATCACCTGCAACCAAAGAGAGGATCACCGCTTTCTGGAATCTTAATCCTGAAGCAAGATCATTCCAAGCGAACACCAAGGATTCTCAAGAAGTATCCTCAGGCTCAGTTACAATGTCAAGTAAGTATCCAAGTTTGTATGTAATTAAATGTTTAAATGAAAATAAAACAAGAATACTTATCTTTTGTTTTGGATTGGTAGGTGCTGGAAAATCTTCAAGATCGGCCACTCACTTTAGTGTCAGTGATCTTGACACTATCACAGCTCGTTCTGGGAAGAAGAAAGCTACTGCTAGCCCCATCGTTCCAATGCCAAAGCATACTACCTCCAAGGGTAAGGGAGGAAAGAAAAGGAAGGCCACCGAGGCTGAGGATCTGGAAGGCTTGCCTCTCATCCACCACCAGTTTGAAGAATACTTTGCTGATGTAAGGATCACTGATTCCGCTTGATTATCCTGCCCACCTGAGGATCAAGGATCCTGTACTTTACCTTGTCTTTTTTGCAGAAATTTGGCGAGATCCAAATGCTCTTTGATGCGTACGTCGAAGAAGCCGAGCAGAAGCAATTGGACTTCCAAAAGATCTTCCTGGCCAAGTGTAACATTCCCAAAAATCTTATTTATATAATATATATATATATATATATATATATATATATATATATATATAGGGGATGGTTCAAATGAAAACCACTTTTAACGCGAAAACTCGAAAACTAACTAAAAAAAGCCTAAAAAACACACAAAAAAATTTTTTTTTTTTTTTTCAATTTTTTTAATAAAAATCGCTAGTTTTTATATATAAAAAAAAACTTTTTTTCAAAAAAAAAAAAAAAAAAAAAAATTTGTGTAGTGCACATGTGTAATAATACACATGTGTAGTACACAGACACATGTGCAGTATTACACATGTGCACTACACAAAAAATTTTTTTTTTTTTTTTTTTTTGAAAATTTTTTTTTTTAATAAAAAAACCTGCGAAAATTTGATTGAAAAAAAAAATTTTAAAAAAAAAATTTTTTTGCATGTTTTTTTGGCTTTTTTTAATTAGTTTTCGAGTTTTCGCGTTAACTAGTGGTTTTCATTTGAACCTTCCCCTATATATATATATATATATATTGTAGGATCGTTTGATGACCCGAACGAGTCGTTCAGAGGTGTTTTCGTCAAATACAGGTGCGGAAAACAAGTAAATGACGTAGGAATAGCTTGTATATCACTTTAAACTCTTTTTCTATTGATTTGACGATGAGTACAACCTGCTTTCGATCCGGCAGCACTTCGGTACGAAAATCAGGAACCGTTACAAATGAGATCGCTCCTATGGTATTTATAGAGATCTGGAACCGCTTATTGGACAGGCCCAATAAGCGGTCCATACATATGTCACATTAGCGGCCCAACCGGTTGACACAAAAGCGATCCAACCAGTTGTCACATGAGCGGCCCACATACCTAATGGACTAATAAGCGGCCCAATAACTATAAACCTATACAATCTCACTATTTCTCGTATATTGTGCCCAGATCTAACATTTAAGACTAATGACTCGATACAAGACGTAATCAGCAGATGTAGTGCACCAACAGACTCCCCCTCAGATGTTGATGGAGTCGACTATCGAGTCACACCAAGCTGTATCTTCACATCTTCAGTCTTGATCAGTCTTCGAGCTTTTCTTTCTCTATCTACAGACTCCCCCTCTCGATTTGCTGGCATTCCTTTGATCTTCAGCAATATCTTCAGGATCGTTGTCTGATCTACACAGGCCTTCGAAATCAAATAACCTGGCTCTAAAAAAACACTTTAATTCTCTTGATTAGATCTCTTGATTCCTGCACAATCTTAACCCAGAAATAAATTTCCTAGATTCATCACATATCAACAACCTGTGCATCATCTCATGACTCTCTCTCACCAATCTATGATGAACCACTTGAAGAAGGTTAGATTTATCGAAAATCAGTTAGATTTACACAAACACTCCCCCTCAAATTTTGTTCATCATGTTTAGCACACGGAATTTTGAAAATCAGTTTTCCAATATCAGTTGTCGAAAATCTTTTTGACTTTTTCAAAATTATGCTAAAACACACACAAAATCTTTTTGGATTTTTCAAGGTGAGAAAATAAAATGCAGAAATAAACTATTTACACACAATATTTTTGTGAGTTCATGCAAGAGGATCATATCAGTTTGTGAGACAAATCACCAACACCGTTAAGCTTGATTTCATTTTTAGTTTTAAACAATTTCCCTAGATTGTCAGTATGTTTGTCCTCTTAAATTCTCAACACAAATTTCAATTGATTCGAGATACGAGATTAATGTTTTAGAAACTTAAACTTAATTGTGTATCACTCCACTTGAATATACTCCTGTATCCAGATCCCAAATATTCAGTCTTACAGGTGAGTATACCACAGATGATATCTGTAAAGGGTTAGGTGCGAAACCGTGAGAGCTCAGGTCAGAACTTCCGTTCAGCAGAGAGATGACGGCTCGACTTTTGGTGGGTCCCCTTTAGAGGATCTTTTTGCATTTCAACAGCAGCGACTATCAATTTTATTGTTTCATCAGCATGCTGAGGGCGGCGCTTTTTCAAGCATTTGCAGAAAGTATTATCCGGGGACTAGGTCAGTACTTCCATACAGCAGAAGTCCCGGGATAATACCCCAGATATCACTGAGTATAAAGACCTAATATCTCAGAATACGGGACCTTTCAAACAAGATTTCGGGGGTTACCCATATATTCAAGAATAGTTACCCACGAATTAAGCAAGTTTGATTTAGGTTTATATCTCGTTTCAATTTACTAAATGTGCGAAAATCTACTGACACATCCGCAGTATGATCGTTTAACACTTTTTAACTTTACATTTCTTTAGCGTGCCGTGATAGTCCACTGATGTACTATCATTTCCTCTTTTTCGCAACAAAACTCATTTTTGAATTTTATCATGTTTTTGGCTTTTTCAAATTTTCAAATGTTTTTGGATTTTCTGAAATTTCCCCACTCCACCTAAAATGCAAACACATTTTAAAGAAAATTTGAAAACTTCTAGACTTTCGACTTACAAGAGATATAAAAAGCAAAACAAACTGTACAAAAAACTTGACAACTGACACTGAATCACATCAAATCACCATTCACTAGGCATAAACAATCTGAACTCCTCCTATCACAAACCATTTTCTCATTTAGATTTCAAAACACTTAAGTTTGTTTTAATCAAAATGATTTTTCCGGAAAATGAATTTGTGTTGATAACAACCACTTGTAGGTTTATCAATTTTAAAAACGGGGATGTGGTTCATCATCTTGTCTATATTTTGTCATGAGTAGTAAATCAAGTACAATTTAATGTCCTTGATTTACCATTTTCATCTAAGAACCTTCTGTTCCACTTGTAAATGTAAACACTTCAAAGTATACAAACGTCTCAAGACTTAACCACAAATACCACCTGTGGAGTCAAGATTACCACTTGTAGATACCCAACAACTACCACGTGTAGGAATATTACGTCTACATCACCATTATACCAATCAAAATGCCGATTCCTGCTTCGCAATTACCCACCTGGAAGCTCCGGCGTAGTCATTCAACCTGTAAACAAAAACATACAAGCATTAAACACAAACATTCAAATTTCTCTAGTACTAGAAAGATGCCGATTCATGATCCACGATATAAACTTGGGATCTCCGGCGTAGTCCTTAGACTATCATGGAAAACAAACATCCATCCAAGTCTTCTCAGACTTGATGGATTTCAACTCCTGAGCAGTCGGGTTGTATGTAGCCTTTTTTGTAGCGTAAAAATCTTTGACCCCCTTTGCTCTCCCACTCAACATTTTTCCAAATATCTTCTTAACATTCCCGTTGAATGTTTTTTCGACATCAAAATCATTCTTTTCTTTGTAGAACTGATTCGAAATTTCAGTTTTTCCCACTTTCTTCTTTACTTCCTCAAACTTCAATGATGGAAACTCCTCATCATTCACTAAGATCTTTTTCTCAACCTGTGGCTCTTCTGGCTTTGTGGAACCAGATTCATCGCCAACATTCACTTCATCCTTCTTCGCAACCCAGACCTGGTTGTCTTTTCCTTTTTTCTCATACTTGTTCTTTTGTGAACATTCACCAACCTCGAATTTTGAATTCTCAAACATTCTAAGTTTTTCAGTCGGTGGTTCAACATCAACAACTTTCTCTTTCAACTTCTGAGAAACTCCCTGTTTTGCTTTGGCATTCTGTGTACAGTTCCATGCAATGTGACCGACTTCATTGCATCTGTAACAGGTTCGAGTCTCTCTTAGATAACTAATCTCAACTCCATTCTTCTTTCTTTCATCAAGAAACTCATGGTTTGATTGTCTCCAGAACGGTTTCTTCTGTTCCTCGTCTTAGCTTCCACCTGACACAAATTCAAATTTTGTTTTAGAATTTTTCATATTTTTATCATTTTCTGGTGGAATAAAACCTAATCCTTTCTTTTTGTAGCTACGATTTTGGTTAGGTTTCTTTTGAAAACCAGAACCAGAATTGTAACCTTTTTTCTTGTTTAAACGTTGTTGAACTCTAGAAGTATATTTTTTAGGTTTTTCAAAATTGTTCAAAACTTTTAATTCAGGAATATTAACCTCTACTAGTTTAAAAATTTTGTTGATTACTTCCGTTTTGATATTCATTATCGGAAACTCTTTGTTGTAATATAATTTGTCAGAACCATTCAAAGTATAAACAACTTCGAATGTTTCATCATTCAAATCTGCCTTTGATAACAAAAATTCTTTACTATAAGACCGTTTAACCGACGAATTTTGACTGTTGACTGACAACTTTGACCCTCCAGACTCAGACTTTGACTCTGTCTCCTCATCAGTGTCCAACACCTGATCGACCACCTTTTTGATTAGAACAGACTCATGATCAGTATCGAACGAGGTAAACGTCACATCAATATTTTCCGGTAAAACGTCAGTTGTGTCGGTTTTAAGCTGTATATTGACTGCTTTTGCAAGTTGTTCCTCATTTGGTTTCCTAGGTGAATACCCATCCCAAATTGGAGGTGGACACTTGTTATAGCTAACAGTCGGTTTCTTACCACAGTCTTTCTTCTTCTTTAGCTTCTCGTCTTGAAAAGCTTCCAAACCTGCAACAGTTGGATAAACACGATCAATGAGATAATCAGAAGTAGTGTAGCTTAACAATAACCTCCTAATTCTCTCATTCTCTATCTTTTCCGTTTCCAACTCTTGTTTCCATTTCGCACTCTCTTCAATGTAGAAATTTATCGCTTTTTGCTTCGACATTAAAGTTGCATTCATCATTGTCAGCGCCTGTTCTCTTTCTGAGTTTGTTGTTTGGAGACCAGTTACTGTTTTGTTCAATATATCGTACGATTCTTTCACATAATTGAGGTTAAACAATAACTGCTCTTTCTTTTTCTCATACTCAGCTATGATGTCGTCTTTTGCTGCACACTCTTTGCAGGCTTCCAAACACTTCTCACACGGCTTGACAACTTCAACAATCTTCTCAACTTCAATGGTTTTAACAACTTCAACCACTTTTTCTACTTCAATCACCTTTTCTTCTTCTTTTACAACCTCAGTAATCTTCTCAGCAACATTCTCAACAACTTGAATATCATCTACAGATTCAGTTTGTTGTTCTTGAGCAGCTCGTTTTTTCTTCAGTTTCTCCATCCGTTCTGCAAAATATAAATGAAAACTATCAGGAGAAAGATGAGACTTAGCAACATTTATATGTTTTTCCTCATCATCACTGCTGCTGTGATCAGGTGACTGATCAAACTGAACAGATTTTTCAGAATCACCATCAGAAACACCAGAATCAGACGATGTTTTATCAAATACAACTGGTTTTTCTGAAACAATTTCATTTTGTACACTCTCATCAGAACTCAATAAACTCTCATCTAAACCGTCTGAAATTTCGCCAGATCTTTCTGAAAGTTCATCGGTACTTTCTGAATTTTCATCAGATGACACAGATTTTTCATCCTCACTTGGTACATTCACACCAATCGATTTCATCCAAGTAGCAAACAAATCTGGCTCTCGGACAATCTTGGCAATGAAAGCTTTGTATTCTCCCTTCTCATCCACAAACATATCCCAACTGAAACCTTCTGGTAGTTTCTCATCATCTTGATCGATAATGCGTTCTGCAGTGGCTTCAGATGATATGTAATCACTCCAGCTGAAATCTACAACACATGCTCTTTTGGAATCTTCAATTTTTCTTCCGTGAGCTGTCTGAGGTTCCTGGGATTGACCAACTTGCTGATAAATAGCTTTGCGGTAGTAATCATCTTTCCCGAATGGATTTTGTGCTCCGCTAGCTTCTCTTCCTTTGCACTCCCGTTTGAAATGGCCCTTCTCCCTGCATCGAAAACAAGTAACTTTAGATTTATCAAAACCTAAAGTAGAAACATGTGCATCAAGAAAGTCATTTCTCCCGGTAATGGTTTTGAATTTCTCAGCCCGACGAAGAACACTAGCAAGACACCATTTGATATCCATAAGTTCCATTTCCTCGGCATCTATTTGGTCGTAATCTTCTTTAGTGAGCATAGGATTTCCGATCCGACCAGCAACTAGACCTTCATAAGATAACAGAACTGAACCCAGAAGTGCCATGTGGTCTTTAGCAGTGTCTTCAGAGAAGCTTTGACCTTCTGGAAGGTTGAGAGCTATGTTGCACTGAATTATGTATCCATTTCCGGTTTTTGTACTCTGAGACTGAAAGCTTGTGTTAGTCTCTTTTGGATTCACACTCGGAAACGATGAAAACCCGCTGCTAATCTTGTTTGAACTCTGATCAGCTTTTTCTGATGAATCTCCAGCACTAAAGGCGGTTTGAATCTTTGGACTTCTTTCAGCTTCAGAAACTGGAACACTACCTTTATAGTACATTTTAACATCCTGTTGACCACTAGGACTGTTCATTCTAGCGATCTTTTGCTGTTCAAGATTCTGAGCCTCTAATTTTTCAATAAATTGCCCAATTGTCAGTCCATCATAAACACCTGTGTTTTTCAATATCATCAAATACGTTCCCCACTCTTTCTGAGGTAACGCATCAGCCAATTTATCCACATACTCTTCAGATTTTTTATCAACACCAATCATTGTTAATGATCTCACTAAGTGACAGTATCTCTCAATCAACTTCTTAGTATCTTCTCCTGGTAGACTGCTTAAAAGATCAAACTCTTTATTAAGCAATGCCTTTTTGCTTTTAACCATACTCGTACTTCCCTCGAATTTGGTTTTAAGAGCTTCCCATATTGACTTGGCAGTTTTATCGTGTTCCAACAGAATGAATATATCTTCTTTAATCGCTTGTTGCAATAAACTAATCATCATTTTCTCTGCTCTGTACATTGCACGTTCTTGATCTGTGAATTCAGATATCTCTTTGATAACATTCATCTCTGTTCTCGGTAACATATATTTCTTCAAGATACATTCCCATGATCTAAGATGATTTGCTTGAACCCAGTTTTCAAATCTATCCTGCCACCCGTAGTATTCTTCAATACTCATCAGTTTAGGGGGTTTCTGGGTGGTTCCCGTCTCATTTTCAAGATTCATGGCTTGAGCAATCGCGACTGGAGTGCTCGGTGTAGCAAACGCGTTGAAGAATTCAGAACTCATGTTGACTTAACACAAAATTCAATGCAGCTGACAGAAAAGCGGTCCAAAAAAATAATGTGTCACAAAGACGGTCCAAACAAAATGTCAAATACACGATCCACACTTTGTCCGAAAGAGCGATCCCTGATAATCCAAATAAGCGTTCCAAATAAAATGCTATACGAGCGGTTCAAGTGATGTTGTTCGAGCGGTTCACAAGTGTTGTTCGAGCGGTTCACAACTGATTTTGGAGCGGTTCACAAGTTACTCGACCGAATAAGCGATCCAAGATATGTTCAAACGAAAGAGCGGTCCTAAACACGTACGAATAAGCGGTTCAGGATTGGTCCAATAAGCGATCCAGAGTAATTTCCGAAGAGCGATTCAACTTCGGACGATGATTTGACCCACTAATTCTTTGAATTTCAACCCCAAACTTTCAAGGGTTTGTCTTTATACCATCGCGCACAATTTCTGAGATTTTGAGCAAGTTTTGACCGTGAAAAGTATCTGAAACTGAAAAAGAATGAGTAGAAGACAGAACTTTCGGCAATTTCCACAATTTCCAGCTAATTCCTGTAGAACTCCTCCTCCTGAAGCTCTGATACCACTTGTAGGATCGTTTGATGACCCGAACGAGTCGTTCAGAGGTGTTTTCGTCAAATACAGGTGCGGAAAACAAGTAAATGACGTAGGAATAGCTTGTATATCACTTTAAACTCTTTTTCTATTGATTTGACGATGAGTACAACCTGCTTTCGATCCGGCAGCACTTCGGTACGAAAATCAGGAACCGTTACAAATGAGATCGCTCCTATGGTATTTATAGAGATCTGGAACCGCTTATTGGACAGGCCCAATAAGCGGTCCATACATATGTCACATTAGCGGCCCAACCGGTTGACACAAAAGTGATCCAACCAGTTGTCACATGAGCGGCCCACATACCTAATGGACTAATAAGCGGCCCAATAACTATAAACCTATACAATCTCACTATTTCTCGTATATTGTGCCCAGATCTAACATTTAAGACTAATGACTCGATACAAGACGTAATCAGCAGATGTAGTGCACCAACATATATATATATATATATATATATATATATATATATATATATATATATATAACTTATGTTATTAAAAGGATATATCATGGGTAAGTTGACCAATGGAAATATGAGGTATTTTGGGCAAGCGTAGGAACCATATAATAAATTTGAACCTACTCCGTTTATACAAATATTCCCATTCTAATGACATATTTATTGTTTCATAGAACGTCATATTTTAGAAGTTATAAGCGCCAAACAAATAAAGCAGTTAAATTAATTATAATATATAATATAATAAAATAATAACTTACATATGAATTCATATGTAAAGTTAACGTATAACCTTTTGAAAAATAAAATAATATTAAATATTAAATATTTGAAATCATAATAGATGTGTACGTGGAGTGTGCCGACCAAAAACATTCAATTCAAAGTTAGTGCCTTAGTTATGAACGCAAGTATAAATAGGATCACATATGCAGTTCACAATTGCTTTTGTCCATTCTTTTCTTTATCATTCTCTATGCCTTCTCTAATTTCTATTAATATTTTATAATAATAATAAGGCCATGCTTCGTTTTAAGTATTTTAACTCTTAATCACTGATACCCTGTCCGACTGACGTAGGGCCCCATAACGTATGTCAAGGCTCTGCCTAAATTCGTTGGGGTTCTATCTCGTGACGTAGGGATAAAGTGGAATTAGGTTACTATACTTAATGTCAGTGCATTATATATTTTATTAAATAATCCATAAATTTTACCAAGATATATCAACCCTCTGAAAATATTCCCGACACCCCTAATATATTTAGAGTACCCCTATATGTCTTAAAATACACCCCGTATGCGAAAACCAAGCCCAAAATATATTAAAACGTTAAAAATTAAATAAAAACAAAACTACAGCATCGCTCGCGGGCTGCGTAGCCTTTGGCTACGTCTTATGCGGGCCGCGACAGCTATGAGATCAGGCGACTCCACAAGCCGCCACGTGTCGATGACTCAGCAACTCATTCGCCGCCCTAAAGTCCTCACGGGCCGCGTAAAACCTCACCTCGTTCTACGCGGGGCACGACAAGGTCTGATATCAGCCCTATAAATTGAGCAGTCGAACCTTCAGTCCAATTCGTTCATTTCCTTCAATTCTCTCTCAATTCTCTATAGTCTAAGTATTACCCGGGCATTATACCCCCTAAATAGAGAAGCTCTGCCTCGTTGTAAGTATCATAACCCCTGGATACGTATTAGACACTCTGCCCGATTTATCTAGGGTTCCGTAACAGCTGTCGTGGTTCTACCCGACGTAGTCGTTGGAATGCCGTCTCGGGGAGGGTATTACTAATGTTAAAATAGGTTATTATACTAACACGTGTGCATTGTTTATTTAATTAGATTATAACTAGGAAGTCACAAAGGAAAGACCCTTAATAAGCAATGTGAGTTAATCCTCTTTTTGTAAACCTATTTTGTGAACTGTTTTTACAAAACCTTTAATATCTTTCCATGCGAATAACAGTTATTGAGTATTTTTAAGAATACAATTACAGTCGGTAAATTTGGGGTTTTGTATACAAAATTTGTTACCACCTGGTAAAGGAGTAACATGACCATAAGTCGGAACGAAAGTACCGAGTGGTGGTAATTGATATAACTTGGAAACAAATGTAATTGCGGATGCGCCCTCAATACTATTCACTGTGACTTTTTATTTAAACTTGATTAAACTGGGATTCACTCACCAGTATTTCCCGCTGATAAAATGTTTAAAACACGTGGTTTAGGTAACTTAGTGTGAAGCCAATAAAAGCCAGCTAGAGAGCACTGAAGGCTTAGAAAAGTGGCAATAAAAGTTACCTAAATATAAATGAGAATTGTTTTCAATAATTGGGATCATTCCCTATAGATATATCAAAATGAAAATCGGATTTTGTCCCACTTATAAATGTATTATCAAAGAAACCTGGGTTTATCCCATTTTCTTTAATTTAAATATATTTGGTGTTTAACTCTGATAAAAATATTTTCTAACTACAGTCCTGATGAAATTTCTCCTGCCAAATTGATAAACACCGATACCACTGAAACTGGCCACGACCGCCCGCTCCCTGGGATAGGGGTCGGGGGTTGTGACAGAAGGTGCTATCAGAGCTATGCCACTGGTTTAAGCCCTTTAGGTGTTCTTCCGATACCTAAATCCTTAACCATTTGTGTTAGGAAATTAATATCTTATGTGTTATCATGTGAACATAAAAGTATTAATATGTTTATTATGATTTTTATGCCATTTAACGAATCATAAATCCCAATATGTGTTACCCATATCTGTATTTTACACTTATGCTATAGTATATATATAAATGATATATATTAATAATATCATTTTGTAATATCTGATGTATCTATTATATCCATATGTATATATGGAAACATAATGAATTTCATAGTAGTAATACAACGTTAATATTAATATTTTAATATTAGTATAAAATAAATGCAATTTAGATATGATACTTTGTAAATATCATGATATAAATATCTAGATAATATGTAATGTATCTAAATGATCCTATATCATTTAAAATCCTCAGGATATGTAATTCCTATTATATTTTACAATGTGTTAAGTTATAACAAGAAAAGTTATTCATAAAATAATATTCAATTTTTGTGATATATACCATACCAATATATTATTATGATATTGATATTAATACCCTAACCAGAAATGTAAAATAACACCTTTAGATATGATATCACTAAAATATCATAATATAAAATGTTGTTCACTGAAAGAAAGATATTTTACTTAATTTAAAGATATGTATTTAGCAAAGTTTTGACAACACATATATTTTGTTAAATATAATATTTCAGTATTATTTAAACACAATAATCTGAAATACTTTGTAAATCACTTTATAATTCTTTATCGTATTATTAAATATTAAATTTTGATAAATTACGTAATATTCAGAAATTATGTGTAAAGTCAATATTTATGATAATTAATGTATTAAAAATTTGCTCTCTAAAGAAAAATCTTTAAAGATATGCTGCTATTATCACCATTATTTATATTATTAAATTCTGTTTTGAATTAAACTAATAATAATAATAATAATAATAATAATAATAATAATAATAATAATAATAATAATAATAATAATAATATTTTTTGGAAGAATAAGATAATTGGCTCTTGAATAAAGTTATATTAGAAAGGATTTTATAAAACGTAATCCTTAAATTTAATAATGAACATAGTTCGACAATTTTAACACATATACGCATACCACCGAAAATACAAAATATTTTATAAAACAATATTTATGAAACCAGAATACATACAACTTGATACCGTGATTTTAATACATAATACCTATGTGTCAACAGCAAATAACTTAAAACTTCTTTGTAAGTCAAATGTATATATATTATGATAATACTTCATTCTGAATATTTCTTAATATATTAAGAATCGAATTTAGAAACACCAGACTTTGTATTGTCTATTTCGAATATTAAATAAATATAATAAATTAAGAATTTATATCGAATTAGAATTATGTTATAACCAAAATTGAGTCAACCCGTTAAGATTAAATTGCTCTAAAAACAATCCAGAAAATTATATCTCTATGAATTCCCTTTTTGTTCTAAAATATTATCTTCAATAAATTTGATAGAAATTATTCGGTTAATATCAAGGAATAAACAAAGTTATGAGAATAAACAGGATAGCTAATACAATTAATTATGTAACTAGATTTTTATTGGTATTATAAAGGAAATTTTAAAACTTTATATTTATACGTATATACAAGACACAATTTTCTTGATAATATATACAATATAAGAATCAAATATCCTCTGTAGAAAGGCAAGCTTTTATATAACAGAGGAAACAAACCTACATGTTTACTTGAAATCTATTTTGATAACCAGCTTTAATTCAAAGGATATCCGTATTAGCACCACCTCTTGAAAAACAATAAATGGGTCAAAAACGAAAATTCTCAGAATCTCATATAAAGCTTTTATCTTTATATACCTATCCAGCCATGAGCCCTGGAAATATAATTAAGGCAGTATAAAAGCTATTACATCAAAGGAAGAAAACATATAAGATTCCATTTTCCTTATAATTTGATAAGATATATAATAAAAGAAAATGTTAAGATATAACATATATATGTTACCTTAAATAGCATCGCATAATACTAATAGTTATGATTAGGATGATGCTAAACAAAATATGCCTGCATAATTACTTAGTTATGTGATAATCATATCTGAACATGTTTGCAATTCAGATGTCAAAGGAGATGACATGTGATCAAGAAATTCTGGCTAGTAATGAAAACTCTTTGAATAGAAATACTATAGAAAATATAATAGCTCAAGGAATATCGAATGCCATACCTTCGATTATTGAAGCTATTAAAATTTATGTGCCTATAAACGAAAATCGTACTATACACTGTAAGCATACCCATCACTTCATACCTAGCCCTAGTACCAATGGAAGTCATGATATTCGTATCAAAACTCCATCTTCCAAACGAAAGAAAACCACAACCTGTCACACCCCGACCACGTAGGACAACAAACCGTGGCGGAAACGTCGGGGAGTGTTGTAACAGAAGCTATTGTTTCGTAACCATGAATACAAAAGAGTTTCGTTTTATTGATAAAATTAAACATTAACATTGTCTTAACACATCACAAACAAATTACATATCGACTATCATTGTTTTTATGTCACTAAGGCCTCGTCCAGATCCTATGTGACGCATGCATCCTAGAAATCACATCAAGCAACAACACCTGAAACATATGCAAAAACTTAGTCAGCAAAGAAATGCTGGCGAGTACATAGGTTTTATAAGAGTATCGGAATCATGGCTCGTTTATATGTTGCAGTATTTTATTAGACTACAAGAGTTAAAATACAAACCTCGTTTTGAAAAGTGTATTGCAACATAATTAACCAACTCAAATCAATATGGTTATAGTTTATAAAATCTCATAGCCATGCTTTTTAACCCCATAAACATTTGTTTTAGACAACCAACTTGTAAAATATCTTGTAAAACTCGTTAAAAACTCGTATAGTTTATATCTCTTAGAAAAAACATCGTTGTGTGACATCGTTTCAAAATCGTTTACCCAAGTGAACTAAATAACGCCACGATATGTAATATGATGAAAACACTTATATATAGGAAGTACTAGCGGCGTATCCACCATGCTTTCATCACATTACACCCGTCCCGTTATCTAAACACTAAGCAAAAACCAATCGTTTACCCAAATCGTTTAACTCGTTAAAATCGTTTCAAAATCGATAACTCGTTTAAAATCGTTTAAATCATCCTCGTTTTAGTTTGTGAAAAACTATTTATGGTCGTCTCGCTAACAACATTCAAACCTTCGTGACTCAACCACCTCGTTTCTCGCTTCTCGAGTTAACAAACCACCAAAGGGTAAGTTAACAAACATCAGATTCAGTTGCTACCCACAACCCCCACACATAACCATGGGTGTAGTAAAGTAACGGGATTTGTCAGATCATATGGTACCATAACCTAATACTGGTCGGCTTGATCAATGCTAATGAATGCCATTTGTTATGTAACTACAACCAACAAGTTTGTTCACTTTATTGAAATCGTTATTAGTTTTGTATAAACCATCTTAATCGTTTTTGAAAAACTATCGTTTAAACCTTGAAAACATTTCGTACATATGAATCACCCCAAAACATTTAAAAACAGTAAAATAGGGGAACTATGTACTCACATGAAGTGCAAAGTATCCTCAATCAATAGAACTCAAGCAAACTCAAGTAAACCAGAGAAATCAAGTAGCACCTAGTAATCGAACCACTAGTCAAACAATAGACGCCTAAATCGGACGATCGGACAGAATGAGGTCTTGTAAACCAAATGAGTGTTGGAACACATGTGATATGGTTTAACAAAGCCTACATCCTAAATTGAAACCTAACCTAAGTGCTTTCGACCCATTGCGACCCATTAAGGTAGCTTATGCTACTTTAACGCGTCGTGCGCGCAAAGCGCGTTTGAGACGTCTAACTAGTCCTATGACAAGTATTATATGCCCATACATGTTTAATTATGTTACATAATCAGTTACGTGACAAAAGTTTAGGTTACATATGCTTAATTACCAATTATGTATGAAAAGGGTATTTTGGTAATTTACCAAAGGCATATAAACTACCTATCATGCGACTAATTAAACCTAAGTGACCATAAGGTATAACCTCGGAAGGTTATTCCCTACGCTACTATGGTTACTAAACATGTTTGGTCGGATCCTAATGATCGACCAAACGGGTCGTGTTCGAAAGTCTAAGCGGGTGTTTAGTCCGCTTGACTTACGACTCTACACAAGCACTAAACTAAAAAGTCACAAAGGAAAGACCCTTAATAAGAAATGTGAGTTAATCCTCTTTTTGTAAACCTATTTTGTGAACTGTTTTTACGAAACCTTAAATATCTTTCCATGCGAATAGCAGTTATTGAGTATTTGTAAGAATACAATTACCGTCGGTAAATTTGGGGTTTTGTTACAAAATTTGTTACCACCTGGTAAAGGAGTTACATAACCATAAGTCGGAACGACAGTACCGAGTGGTGGTAATTGATATAACTTGGAAACAAATGTAATTGCGGATGCGCCCTCAATACTGTTCACTATGACTTTTTATTTAAACTTGATTAAACTGGGATTCACTCACTAGTATTTCCTGCTGATAAAATGTTTTAAACACGTGGTTCAGGTAACTTAGTGTGAAACCAATAAAAGCCAGCTGGAGAGCACTGAAGGCTTAGAAAAGTGGCAATAAAAGTTACCTAATTAAAAATGAGAATTATTTTCAATAATTGGGATCATTCCCTATAGATGTATCAAAATGAAAATCGGATTTTGTCCCACTTATAAATGTATTATCAAAGAAACCTGGGTTTATCCCATTTGCTTTAATTTAAATATATTTGGTGTTTAACTCTGATAAAAATATTTCCTAACTACGGTCCTGATGAAATTTCCGCTGCCAAATTGATAAACACCGATACCACTGAAACTGGCCACGGCCGCCCGCTCCCTGGGATAGGGGTCGGGGGTTGTGACACCAAGGATCAAACCATCTCCTCTCTCGAGAAAGACCTCAATCTGGCGAAGAAGCAGGTGGTCATAGCCCAGATAAATGTTGATCATGAGAAGGCTGAGATAATGGAGGATGCTAAAGTCTCTGCTGCCATCACCATGTACAAGATCAAGCTGCAAATGGCCCAGGAGGCTGAGGATCCTGACTTCGACATGACCACTTGGGACCAGGATGGCTGGAAGGCGAAGCTGGCTGAGCTAGACGATGAGGAGGAGGCTACCGAGGTCTTGGCAATTGAAGCAAGTGGCAGCAGGAAGGATCAAGCTGGCGGTGATGATGCTGGTGGTGATGCAGCCAAGGTGTGAGCTGCAGAAATGGGCGATGATGGATATTTCTAGACGCGGCCGGAGCCTATTTTTTTAGTGTTTTGGTGATGTTTTGATTTCAAACAATGATGTTCTGTAATAACTAAACAATAGCTATTAGGGTTGAGGATCATGGATCCTTTGAACAATAGGTAGGATAATAGGTGGTGGAGGGATCCTCTGTTTGGGGGATGAATCACTTGTTATCCTGCCATCTTATATTTCCTGCACTTTTAAGACCTGTTAACAATGGACACCCTTTGCCAACCCAAGTGTACGGGCCACGTATTGCTGGTAGAAACTTGGGTTGGCAATTTTGACAACCTTTAAGGGTTTAACATTTTGTGAATAAATAAAACTTTAATCTTTTGGCTTATCATGTGTTGTTACATTTGTATAC
Source organism: Helianthus annuus (assembly GCF_002127325.2). Taxonomy (NCBI): domain Eukaryota; kingdom Viridiplantae; phylum Streptophyta; class Magnoliopsida; order Asterales; family Asteraceae; genus Helianthus; species Helianthus annuus. The sequence goes on along the minus strand of NC_035440.2, from coordinate 53,019,195 downwards.
ACTTTACCTTTCAGTTGCTATTATACAGTTTGTTTGAATTTATTAAGTAAAGAAGAAAAGTTTAATAGATCATATCAACAAGTTTTAGGATATGATCAAGGATCAAATATCCTATAATCGATAAATTCAAAAAAGTAGTGAAGTTCAAGGATCATGTGTTCTGTTGTCAATGGTTAAGGGCCACTTAGATAAATAAAGAATAAAATTAAAGTAATTAAGGATCATACCTGAGAATCCAAGCCGTCGCGCCCCGTGACAGACCAAGGGATCTCCGTCGCGGGACGGATTTTAGCACGAGACGGGTTTCGGTCGTGTCGGACGTTTTGTTGGTAGGTTGCGAATTCAAAAGGTCACAAAAGCCTCGAACCCTCTCGAATGGTCCAACATATCGTGGATTGGCAAAACGGGCAAGCCGAGTTGGTTGTGGCCTGAAACAAGCACCAAGGGCCTGGTACTTCTTAGTAATCGTCTGATTCTTTCGTTTTCCCAAAGATTTTTGGGTTTAGGGTCCTAAACCTTTAATTTTTACAATCAGGATAACCAAAAAACAAACCATAGTGAAAGGTTAGGATCAAGGATCCTTAGCTGTTTAACTTCAAAGACCTGAAATGAAACAGAACTTGGGACTAAGCCAATATAAGAGAAGAGTTAGCAACTGGGGACAAGCCCAACAATTCTGGGGACAAGCCCAATATACTAGGGACAAGCCCAAAAAACTGGGGACAAGCCCAAAAACTGGGGACAAGCCCAAAGGATCTTGTGTAAACTAGAGTATGGCCCTCACTGGCGACTATCCAAACTTAGTGACGTGAAAATGCCAAAACCTTAGCTAACGTGAAAATGTTAGAAACCTTAGGAACGGATGTATGGTACGTCTACCATTGTACGTAGGATCCCGGATACAGCCAGTACAATGAAATTGTCAGCCCCTAAAGCGAGTACTGGTCCCATTACCATGAACTGTACCAGGATCATCGTGCGCTACTGGCGATACTGGGGACAGGCCCAAATAACTGGGGTTAAGCCCAAATAACTGGGGTCAAGCCCAAATAACTGGGGTCAAGCCCAAATAACTAGAGACTTCAATGGATACTCAATCCTTTATTAAGGATAATGAACCTTCTGCAAAACTCAGAATCAGGTGAAAAGAGGATAAAGGATCCAGGATCCTTCTCCTTGTATATAGGATAATTAACGAAGGAAATAGTTTGAGATTAGATCATTACCAAAATGAGGATCCTCCATCCTGTAAGGATCCTTCGAGGATATCGATCATGAAAATGGTTGAGGATCCTGGATCCTTACTACAAGAAATATTTCTTCAAGTGGACAGCATTCCATGCTCTTGGTAGCAAATCACCTTCCATTGTTAGCAACCGATATGCCCCCTTTCCAGCTTCAGCTTCAATCAAATAAGGGCCTTCCCACTTTGGTGCCAATTTTCCATCAGCAGGATTGGTGGTATTCTGAAATGTTTTCCTTAACACCATATCACCAACTTGGAATTTCCTGATCTTGACATTCTTATTGTAGGTTCCAGCCATCCTTTGTTGATAACTAGCCATCCTTATCCTTGCCAAATCCCTGAGCTCTTCTATAGTATCCAAATCTTGAACCATGTTTTCAGCATTTCCTTCAGGATCACGGATGCTTGTTCTTGCAGTAGGAACCACCATTTCTGTAGGGATCACCGATTCTGCTCCAAATACCAAAGAAAACGGAGTTTAACCGGTGGCATTCTTGGGAGTTATCCTATCAGCCCATAATATATAAGGTAGTTCTTCTGCCCACTTTCCCTTCTTGGATCCATGCTTCTTCTTCAAATTGTTGATGATGATCTTATTGGATGATTCTGCCTGACCACTAGCTTGTGGGTGGATTGGTGTTGATGTTATCATCTTAATCCCCCAACTGTCACAAAAGTTAGTAGTTCTACTCCCAATAAATTGGGATCCATTATCACAAACAATTTCAGAAGGAATACCAAATCTAGTAATAATATTTCTTTTGATAAAGGATATCACTAGTTTTTCTCTGACTTGAGTAAAGGCTTCAGCCTCTATCCACTTTGAGAAGTAATCAGTCATAGCAAGCATGAACACTTTTCCACCAGGTGCCTTGGGAAGTTTACCAACTATATCCATTCCCCATCTCATAAATGGCCAAGAAGAGGATATAGGATGCAAGAGCTATGCTGGTTGGCGAAGGATGTTACTATGTCTCTGACAAGGATCACACTTTTTGGCATAATCCACAACATCCTTCTTCATAGTAGGCCAATAGTATCCTGTCCTCAGGATCCTTGAGAATAATGCCCTGCCCCCAGTGTGGTTTCCACAATCTCTTTCATGGAAATCTTTTAGGACTTCTTGGATTCCAGGATCCTCAATGCATCTTAGATATAGTCCTGCAAGAGATCGTTTATATAACATGTTATTCAATATTGTAAATTGAGATACCTTAATTTTGAAAGCCCTGGGGTTTTCTCCTGTAGGAATCTCTCCATGTTGGATATATCTCATGATTGGAAGGATCCATGATCCTGAATGAGATTGTGTATCATCACTAGGGATGATTGCAGAATCTTCTCCTATCTCCATAGCTACATAATCCTCAATAGCAGGGGTTAGGATATGGATAATAGGGATCTTGATATCCTCTGGAATCTTCAAGGATGATCCTAGATTGGCCAATGCACCAGCTTCTTCATTCTCTTCTCTGGGTACCTGTGTCAAACTAAAGGAAACAAAAGAGAGTGCCAATTCTTTGACTATCTCTAAATATTTGATTAGCTTTTCACCTTTAACAGCATAGGATCCATTAAAGTGATTAGTAATTAACAATGAATCTACATGTACCTCAAGATACCTGATCCTCATATGCTTAGCAATTTGCAAACCAGCTATCAAGGCTTCATATTCAGCCTCATTGTTAGTAGCTTGAAACTCACAAGCTATGGAGTGGGGTATTATGTCCCCCTGTGGCGATTTTAGTAGTATTCTAAGCCCAGTTCCTTTAACATTAAAAGCTCCATCAGTGAAGAGTATCCAAGGATCCTTAGTTTCCTCTAGCTGTTGGACTTCTAACTCAGCTTCCCTTTGCAAGTCACTACTGAAATCTGCCATAAAGTCAGCTAAGGCTTGGGATTTAATGGCAGTTCTAGGCTCATATCTTATATCATAAGCACTGAGCTTCACTGCCTACTTGGCCATCCTTCCTGACATTTCAGGTTTCCTGTGAACATTCTTAATTGGAAAGTTAGTCTTAACAATAATGGCATGAGTTTCAAAATAATGTCTTAACTTTGTAGATGCCATAATTAAAGAAAGAATAAGTTTCTCTAAATGTGAATACCTGGATTCAGCATCAAGCAAACTCTTACTTACATAATAAACAAGATGTTGTGTACCTTCGTGATCCTTAACAAGGACTGCACTTACTGCTTTGGAGGATACCGCCAAATATAAGGATAATATATCCCCTTTTTCTGGTTTCATCAAGGCAGGAGCTGAGGATAGGTAATCCTTAAGAGCTTTGAGAGCATTTTCATGCTTTTCAGTCCAGTCAAATTTCTTGTTTTTTCTCAAAATGTCATAGAATTCCTTGTCATTTTTCTGATGACTTGGATATGAACCTGTTCAAGGCTGCGATCCTGCCTGTCAATCTGTGCACATCCTTGGCATTGCAGGAGATTTAATATTCACAATAGCCTTAATTTGCTCTGGACTTGCTTCAATGCCTCTTTTTGTCACCATGTAGCCTAGGAATTTACCTGCTTTAACACTAAAGTGACACTTGGAAGGATTTAGTTTTATATTAAATTTATCAAGGATATTGAATGCTTCCTCCAAGTCTCCAAGGTGATCCTCAGCTTTCTTAGACTTCACCACCATGTCATCTATATAGACTTCCATAGTGTATCCAATTTGTTCCTTGAACATCATATTGACTAGCCTTTGATAAGTAGTGTTAGGGGAGGATTTTCCAATCCTAAGGATCACGGATCCTCAAATGCTGTCAGGATCGTGGATCCCCAATTCTGTTTGAATTAAGGATCCTCAATAGGCGTTGCAGGATCAGGATTTAGGATCCTTATTGTTATCCTTATGCTAACGATCGTCTTTATTATACGTGAGCTTGTTTTGCAGGAGTGTGGGCATGGACTAACTCTTACCGATATTCTTGGGGAATATGCTCTCAATATTTCGCACGTGTATGGCTTGGTGAACGTTATGGAGATCGTGGGGAGCTTGCACAATTAGCGGATAGTTAGTTATGTTGGTTATTTCTAATTTTAAAAATGGGATAACAAGCTTGAGTTAGAACACTTGGCTAATTTTAGCAAACACACACTCTCGAACAGCTCTCGGCAGTTTGCTTAGCGATTTCATACACTTTTACACTTTTGCACACTAGTGATCCTTGTAACAAGCTTGTTATCATCCCGAGTTGTAACATCTTTCTGTTTAATCTTAGTTGGTGATCGGTAGTTTCCATCACCCGAGGTTTTTTATACCGGAGATCATCTCTTGATCAAGGGCTTTTTCCTCGTATAAATCCTTGTGTCACCTCTTTATTTGTTTGCAAGTTGCTCATACGATTGTTCATAGATTCAAGCATCATACCTCACAACAAAAGATTTGGGTACATTATCCTTGCTTGATTTTTTACCAAAACAGTTTGGCGCCCACCGTGGGGCAATTGGTGCTTCATTCCTGTTTTGGTCAAAAATCACACAAAGATAATGCAACCAAATCTGATTTTGTGAGGTATGATGCTTGGTTAATTGTATGAACAACAAGTATATGAAATCAACGATGAACACCAAGATTTATACGAGGAAAAAGCCCTTGATCTTTAGAAGATCTCCAGCATAAAAAACCTCGGGTGATGGAAACTACCGATCACCAAATGTATTGCAAAAACAATAGTGATCCTTGTACAACTTCGGAAGAAAACAAGCTCGATACAATGAATTGCTAGTGAAAGTGTGTGTTTTTGCTAAGTGTTTGCAGAGAATTCGAGTGTTGTGTGTTGTTTGTGTGGTGTGGTGTGTACGACTTATACCTTCATTGAGCTCGTTTTCCCCTTAAAATGATAAGAAAAATCAACTAACTAACTTCCCGAAAAAGGTGGAAGTCACCCATGACTACCACTAACGGTTATGTCTTCAATATGCACGTGCCTAAAAGCATATTCCACGAGATTCTAGCAAACAAGTAGTCCACTACATCCATCATCTGCATTAAAACATTAAAAACGTGACAATTGTTAGAAAACATAAGTTCTGTTAAGGATCCTTCGACTCGTGATCCTCAGACTCGTGATCCTCAGACTCTGGATCCTCAGACTCTCTGCATCATCCATTAAGGATCCGTGATCCATGCCCAGTCTCAGGATAGATGATCCTTAGCATAAAATTCATGCCCTAACAATTTCCCCCAATATGGCAGTTGTGATAAGGATTCACAGCTGTCATATTTCCTTTAGAAGCGGATTAGCCTTTGCTGCTGGTAACTAGTCGTTACACTGCCTGTCATCACTGATAAGACCTGCTATAATCATCATTGCAAAATATAGAGTTAGAGATAACTCCTCAAGTGCCTTTACAGACAAGAAGATCCTTCTGTTTGTGGATAATGAATCCTTCTACACCGTTAGCTATTAACCTTCCTGCACTTTAATTTCTGCATAGACACATTAACTGTTAGATAGCTTTATCCGGCCTGGGTGGATGGTCCACGGTTTTGCTGGTGAAATCCAGGCCAGATGATTTGATACATAATGAATGGGTAATAACATTAAACATTTTTATCTACAACTGTTGTTGTTTCTTTCCTCTTTATTTTTCATGTATGCTTTCTGTTTTGGTCAAAAATCACACAAGGATAATGTAACCAAACTTTATGTAAACGGGGTATGATGCTTGGTTAATTATGAAAGTAAAGGATCACTTCTGTGATAAAAGATGCAAAGACACAATGATTTATACGAGGAAAAAGCCCTTGATCAATGAATGATCTCCGGCATAAAAAACCTCGGGTGATGGCAACTACCGATCACCAACTTCAATATAATAAAAATGTAGTTACAACTCCGGATAGTAATGAGCTGAGTACAAGGATCACTGAGTGTCTAAGTGTTTGAGAGTTGTGTCGTATGTCGTGTGTGTTCTTCCGAATGAGGAAGAGTGGTCTTTATACTAGTGTAGGTGACCTATTTAAGGTAGGTAAACTATTAATCAGCTCATTACCCCTTTAGAAATAAAGATAATCTAGCCTAAATTGTTGCCCTTAGATCAAGCCAAGTTTCCATATCCTGTGCAACGTCTATCTCTGATTTAGCTCTTGCCATATTTGTGAAGACGCGTCCCTGGATCATGGTCTTTAGAGCATATCCTGCTAGATGTTCCTGCAAAACAATATTGTATTTAAGCGGAAGTGGCCGTTAGTATGAGGATCACCATAATGTCCCATGATCCTGATCCTGAAGTTCTGCTGAGGATCACTGTCTGCCAAAGAAACAAGGATCACTGGTTAGGATCATGTGTAAGGATCACCTAAAAAAATCCAGCCCTAACAATTGCCCCCAAAATATAAGGAGTTAATTGTAAATAGACGAGTTATATTTTGTTTCGATCTTATCTCTAACGGGCGACTCCAAGAAACTAGCCGTTATGCTCGGACTAGCCGTTGTGATCATTACGTCAGAGATGTGACAATCCTGCAGATCATGATTATAAATAGGAGATAGGGTGAGGATCAGTTTGTATTTAAATTCGAGATACACTCCCCTTATATTCTGCACCGAAGGTTGTTCAGGTATCCTCTTCTTCTCTCTTTCCCTTCTTCCTTTTCTTTACTCTGTTTTTTCTACTCCGTCTCTGTTTCTATTCCGTCACAAAACATGTTGCTCCGGAATTCTCCACACAAGGATTCCAAGAAGGATAGTCCCTTAAAAAGCCAGGGGATTATCAAGGATTCTCCTACGGAGAGGTGTTGCTTTAGTGATGCTCACGTAGACAAGATTCGCCATTGCTTTCCGGCGAATGTTGTTTTTAAATCCTTTGATCCTACTGCTTTGAGCGACTTTGTCTCAGATGTCTGGGTGGCTTTTCCTGCTACTCCGTTTGCTATAGGTTACTCATATCCTTTTCCAGACTTTACCCAGTCTTTCTTTTCCTTAACCGGCATCTCTTACATCCAAGCTATGCCGATGATCTGGAGGGTTCTTTATACCTTCGAGAGGATCATTGAGCAGGAAGGAATTGACCTGGGGATGGCGGAGCTAGCTGAGCTCTATGATCTTACTACGTTTGGATCACATCGGTATCTGCTGAAACGGAAAGCTGGGGAGGATCACCCTATCTTCAAAGTTACCAAGAATGATACAAACTGGAAACGTCGGTTTTTCTTTGTTAAGAGGGATTCCATCCCGGATGGGAAGGATCTGCCCAAGGAATGGGCCACTCATGGTAGGGTAGAGGATCCTTGAAGGATCACTGTCAGTCCTGTCTCATATGATGAGGATCACTAATGTCTTTTTTCCTTTGTCTTTTATGCAGCTATTTCCGTTGCTCACCTAAAATTGACCCCTGCTGCAAGAGAAAGAGTGTTAGCTTTTAAAAAACTTGATCCTGAAGTTAGAAGCTTCCAAATCACTATCCAAGATTCTCAAGAGATATCCTCTGCATCTGCCACAATGTCAAGTGAGTATCCTCATAAAAAGTAAGTTTTATGTAAAAGTATTTAATTTAATAAGGGAACTTATCTTGTTTTTGAATTGTGTAGGTGCTGGAAAATCTGCCAGGTCTGTTAAATCTGCCTCCATATTTGGGATAAGTGATCTTGCCAATGTCACATCTTCAAAGAAGAAGAAGGCTCCTGCTGCTAGTCCTTCAGCATCAGCTCCCAAAGCATCTATCCGGGGCAAGGGAAAAAAGAGGAAAACCTCTGAAGATCTCCAAGGATTTCCCCTCCTCCGTCAGCAATTCCTCGACTACATGAATGAGGTAAGGATCACTGCCCCTGTTGGTTATCCATCTCACATATCCTGTTTGTATATTCTGCTTTTCTTGAGGATCATCTGATCCTAAGCTTATCTTTTTTCTCCTGTTGCAGAAACTTGCCGAGATTGAAACCTATCTTGGCCATGTTGAGGACCAGGAGAGCCAAATTGCCGATCTCCAACAAATGGGTGTGTTAAAGGATCTCAAGATAGGAGATCTTGAGAAGGAACTCCGGGTCATGAAGGCTGAGGCTGCTCAGAGGTTGATCGATATGGATAACGAGAAGCAGGAGATCACCCAAGATGCTAAGGTGTCCGCGGCAATTGCTATGTATAAGATACAACTTCAGATGGCCGAGGAGGCTCAGGATCCTACCTTTGACAAAAGCTCGTGGGATGTTGAAGGTTGGAAGGCAAGGCTGGCAGACCTGGAGGACGAGGATGAGGCTGAGGAGATCCCCATGCTGGAAGGTGGTGATGCTGAGAAGGATCAAGGCGGAGATGCTGGTGGTGATGAAGCAGCGAAGGTGTAGGCTGCATGATTGGGCGATGATGGATATTTCGAGACTAGGCCGGAGCCCAATTTTTTAGGATTGGTAGTGGTTTTTTGTGATAGTGGTGTTTGTGAACAATTATGGTTTGTAATTTTCGAACAATAGTTTTAGGGTTAAGGATCCAAGATCCTTTGAACAATAGGTAGGATTACAAAAGGTGGAGGGATCCTCTGTTTGGGGGATGAAGCCTTTGTGATCCTGCCGCTTTAATTTTCCTGCATAATGCTAAGACCGCATAGACAATGGACACCCTTTGCCAACCCATGTGGACGGGCCACGTTTTGCTGGTAGAAACGTGGGTTGGCAATTTTGACAACTTTCTTGAAAGGGTTAATGATCCTTTTGTTTAATAATATAACTTTAACTTTTGTGGCTTATCTCGTGTTGTTATCCTTATCTTATTGTTTCTTAGTTGTCTTTGTAATGTAATTGCAAGAGTTGAAAATATATTTAATAAATTTAGGATATGATCCTAGATCAAATATCCTGATATTTGAAATTATTCAAAGTATTTTAGTTCAAGGATCATAGGTCTGGTTGTCAAAGTATAAGGGTTGGTTAGGATAATGAATAATGAAATTAAAAATAGTTAAGGATCATACCTGAGGATCCAAGTTAGGATCCTAACCTTTAATCGGAACAACCATAGGTAAAACTTTAATGGATAATAAGGATTAAGGATCCTTAATTGTTTAACTTCGAAAACCTGAGAAAATGGAACATAACTTGGGACTAAGCCAATATAAAAGATAAGTTAGTAACTGGGGACAAGCCCAAAGGATAACTGAGAATGATCCCAGAGGATCACTGGGGACAAGCCCAAAGGATAACTGGGGATGATCCCAGAGGATCACTGGGGACAAGCCCATAGGATAACTGGGGACAAGCCCAAAGGATCGTATGTAAACTGGAGTATGGCCCTTTCTGGCAACTATCCAAACTTAGTGACATGAAAATGTCAAAACCTTAGCTAACGTGAAAACGTTAGAAACCTTAGGAACGGATGTATGGTGCGTCCACCATTATACGTAGGATCCTAAATATAGCCAGTACAATGAGGTTGTCAGCCCCGAAAGTGGGTACTGGTCCCAAAGACGTGAACTATACCAGGATCATCGTGCGCTGCTGGCGGAAACTGGGGATAATCCCAAGGATAACTGGGGTTGGACCCAAGGATCTGTGGTGCTCTTGGAGATCTTTGACGATTTGCTGAAGATACCTGAACTATCATAACTCAAATGGTTGGTGAGTAGAGGATGAAGGATACATGATCCTTATCCTTAGGCAACAAGTAAGAAAATGCAATAGTTTTAGGATAAGCATATTACCAGAGTAAGGATCACTGATATCTCCGGGATCCTTCAAGGATACTTCAATGTAAGGATCACATGCATGAAGGATCATGTTCACATGAAATACTTCTTTAAGTGAACAGCATTCCAGGCTCTTGGTAACAAGTTTCCTTCCATGGTTAGCAACCTATATGCCCCCTTTCCTGCTTCAGCTTCAATCAAGTAGGGACCTTCCCATTTTGGTGCTAGTTTCCCGTCAGCAGGATTGATAGTATTTTGAAATGCTTTTCTCAACACCATATCTCCGACTTGGAACTTCCTTATCCTGACATTCTTGTTGTAGGCACCAGCCATCCTTTGTTGGTAGCTTGCCATCCTTATCCTAGCTAGATCCCTGTTTTCCTCAATAGTATCCAAATCCTGAGCTAGGATTGTAGCATTTTCTTCAGGATCACGAACACTTGTTCTAGCAGTTGGGATCACCATCTCTGTTGGGATCACTGCTTCTGCCCCAAATACTAAAGAGAAGGGTGTTTGACCGGTGGCATTCTTGGGAGTTGTCCTATCAGCCCATAGCACATAAGGTAACTCTTCTGCCCATTTCCCTTTCTTGGATCCTAGCTTCTTCTTCAGATTGTTGATGATGATCTTGTTGGATGATTCTGCTTGACCATTGGCTTGTGGGTGAACTGGTGTTGATGTGATCATCTTGATTCCCCAACTGTCACAAAAGTTAGTGGTTCTACTTCCAATGAATTGGGAGCCATTATCACATACAATTTCAGAGGGAATGCCAAATCTAGTTATAATGTTTCTTTTAATGAAGGATATGACTTCCTTTTCTCTGACTTGAGCGAAGGCTTCAGCTTCTATCCACTTGGAAAAATAGTCAGTCATGGCAAGCATAAATACTTTTCCACCAGGTGCTTTAGGGAGCTTGCCAACTATATCCATTCCCCATCTCATGAATGGCCAAGAGGATGGTATGGGGTGTAGTAATTCAGCTGGTTGGTGAAGGATATTGCTATGCCTTTGGCAAGGATCACATTTCTTAGCATACTCTGTAGCATCCCTTTTCATGGTTGGCCAGTAGTATCCTGTTCTAAGGATCCTTGAGAATAATGCCCTGCCCCTAGTGTGGTTTCCACAATCTCCTTCGTGGAAGTCTCTCAACACTTCTTCAATTTCAGGATCTTCAATACATCTTAAATATGGTCCTGCAAGGGATCGTTTATATAGCACATTATTTAAGATTGCAAATTGAGATACCTTAATCCTGAAAGCTCTAGGATTTTCTCCCGTTGGAATCTCCCCATGTTGCAAGTATCTCATGATTGGTGAGATCCATGATCCTGAATAAGATTGGGTTTCTTCACTAGGGATCATTGCAGTATCCTCTTCTATTTCCATGGCCACCTGATTTTCAATAGCAGGAGCCAGGATATGGATGATAGGGATACTTATATCTTCTGGAATCTTCAAGGATGATCCTAGGTTGGCCAATGCATCAGCTTCCGTGTTATCCTCCCTTGGTACCTGTGTTAAGCTAAAAGAAACAAAAGAGAGTGCCAATTCTTTGACTATCTCTAAATATTTTGTTAGTTTTTCACCTTTAACAGCATAGGATCTGTTAAAGTGATTAGTGATCAATAATGAATCTACATATACTTTGAGATACTTTACCCCCATATCCTTAGCAATTTGTAAGCCAGCAATTAAGGCTTCATACTCAGCCTCATTGTTAGTTGCTTGGAACTCACAGGCTATGGAGTGGGGTATTATGTCCCCCTGTGGTGATTTTAGTAGGATCCCTAGCCCTGTGCCTTTGATATTTGAGGATCCGTCAGTGTGTAGTATCCAAGGATCCTTGGTCTCATCCAACTGCTGAACCTCCAATTCTGCTTCTTTTTGTAGATCACTACTGAAATCAGCCACAAAGTCAGCTAGTGCCTGAGATTTAATAGCTGTTCTTGGTTCGTATCTTATATCATGGGCACTAAGCTTTACTGCCCACTTAGCCATTCTCCCTGACATATCTGGTTTCCTGAGGACATTCTTAATTGGAAAATTAGTTTTAACAACAATAGTATGGGTTTCAAAATAATGTCTTAACTTAGTCGATGCCATGATTAATGCAAGGATAAGTTTTTCGAGGTGTGAGTACCTGGATTCGGCATCAAGTAGACTTTTACTTACATAGTAGATAGGATATTGTGTACCTTCGTGATCCTTAACAAGGACAGCACTTACAGCGGTTGAGGATACCGCCAGATATAAGGATAACACATCTCCTTTTTCCGGTTTTGCTAATGCTGGTGCTGAGGACATATACTCTTTTAGGGCTTGTAAAGCATTCTCATGCTTCTCAGTCCATTCGAACTTCTTATTCTTCCTTAGGATATCGTAGAATTCTCTGCATTTCTCTGAGGATTTTGATATGAACCTGTTCAAAGCTGCTATCCTGCCTGTCAGTCTTTGAACATCCTTGGCATTGGCAGGAGATTTGATATTTATTAATGCTTTGATTTGTTCCGGGCTTGCTTCAATGCCCCTCTGGGTTACCATGTATCCTAAGAACTTTCCTGCCTTAACACCAAAATGGCATTTTGAAGGATTAAGTTTCATGTTGTAATGATCAAGGATATCGAATGCTTCTTCTAAGTCCCTTAGGTGATCCTCAGCTTTCTTTGACTTGACCACCATATCATCTATGTACACCTCCATAGTTTTTCCAATTTGATCTTTGAACATCATATTTACCAGCCTTTGATATGTTGCACCTGCATTTCTTAGTCCAAAAGGCATGGCGATATAACAATATAAACCGGTTGGGGTCATAAAGGCTGTATCCTCTTGGTCAGATGGTTCCATCTGGATTTGTTGGAACCCAGATGATGCATCCATAAAGGTTAACAGTTCATGCCCCGCTGTTGCATCCACCATGGAGTCAATGTGGGGTAATGGGAAAGGATCCTTGGGACATGCCTTATTCAAATCAGTGAAATCGACACATACCCTCCACTTTCCGTTTTTCTTTTGGACGACAACCACATTGGCTAACCATTTTGGATACTTTACCTCTCTGATCATACCTGCTCGAAGTAGTCTCTCTACTTCTTCTTGGATAATGGCATTCCTTTCTGGTGCAAACTTCCTCCTTTTTTGATGGATTGGCTTGATAGACCTGTCAATGCCAAGTTTGTGAGTAATAATATCCTTAGATATACCTGTCATATCTTCATGTTTCCAAGCAAAGGTAGATTTTCTTCTTTTGAGGAAGGATATCATGTCTTCTTTCATCTTGCCAAGGATCCCTAATCCGATATAGATTTTTGATTCAGGATCACTAGGATCCAAGAGGATTTCGTCCACATCTTGTTCTCTTGCCTCCAAGACATTCCTCGGAGGATACTGTAATTGCTATTGCTCCCTTGGCTTCGAGGTTGGCTTCATGGATGAGGTATAGCAATCCTTAGCCTCTTGCTGGTCACTGTCGATCTTGATTATCCCCCATGGGCTAGGGAGCTTCACACATTGATGGTAGGTAGATGGAACTGCTTTCATGTCATGTATCCAAGGCCTGCCAAGGATAACGTTGCAACAAGATAAACAGTCAATAACACAGAATTTTTGGTAATTATGTAATCCTTCCACGTAGATTGGGAGTTTGATGTCCCCCAGAGTTTTCTTCGTTTCTCCACTGAATCCTACAAGCACGGAGGATCTTGGTGTGATGTCTGATTCTGGGATTCCCATCTTCTTCAGGACATCAAGCTGGATAATGTTCACTGAGCTCCCTCCGTCAATAAGGATCCTGCGGACAAAATGATTAGAGATAAAGAGAGTGATCACTAAACTATCATGGTGAGGATCCCGAATATTAATGCGATCATTCTCATCAAATGTTATCATCTTCCCTTCTGAGACACTTGAGGTTCTAATAGGCCTTTCTCCATTATCCATTTTTGATTCTTTTGCATGTCTTTTGGCCGCTGAAAAGGATGTACCAGAAATGTCCGATCCTCTGGATATAAAGTTAATCACTTGTGCGTCTGCCGGAGGTGCTGGAGCCTTTTCAGGGATCCTTTCAGGATCCTGGGTCCTTTGCTTTTTTCTCCCCAATAATTCTTTTAGATGCCCCTTGCTTAGCAGGTATCCAATTTCTTTTCTTAAGGCTATGCAATCTTCAGTTAGATGCCCGAAATCCTCATGGTATGCACACCATTTGGACTTATCTTTAGTCCCGGATGGTTTATCATTCTTCCTGGGCCATCTAGCTTTTTCACCTAGATTCTGCATTGCAAGGATCAGTTCATGATTATCGACGGAAAAACAATATTCTGAGATTGGAGGATATTCTTCATCATCCTCTTCTTGGTCAACAGCATGCACATTCTTGTTCTCGTTTCTATGGTAGGATTTGAACTTGTTGCTTTTGAAGGAGGATCCTTGCTTATCTTGTTTTGAGGATCCTACTTGTCTTTCCTGGATCCTCTTGTCATCCTCTAGCCGGATAAACCTGAGTGCTCGAGTTCTTACTTCATCTAAATTCCTGCATGGTGTCATAACAAGATCATCATAGAATAATGAATCCTTAAGCAGTCCCATTTTGAAGGCTTCAACAGCCGTAGCCATATCCAAGTTGGGAATGTCCAAGGATTCTTTACTAAATTTAGTTATATAATCCCTTAATGATTCATTATGATTTTGAGTTATCCTGTATAAATCGCTAGTTAATTTTTCAAATTTTCTACTACAAGAGAATTGGTTATTGAATAAATTAACTAAATTAGCAAATGAAGTAATAGAGTAGGGGGGAAGACTTAGCAGCCACTTAAGAGCTGATCCAGTTAGAGTGGATCCAAATCCTTTACATAGGCATGCTTCCTTCAATTTTTCTGGGATAGGATTGATCTCCATCCTCTCCCTGTATTGTGCTATATGCTCCTCTGGATCCGTTGTGCCATCATACAACTTCATAGTAGGGATATGGAACCTTTTGGGTACCTCTGCATCACAAATTGGTGGTGCAAAACGGGATACCTTGTGGCTTCCATCCGCAATCTCTGGGATAGGCTTGACTACCCCTGGAACACTTGAGATCATGTCCTTTAGTTTCTGTAATTCCCTGGCCATAGCATGATTGGTACCTGTATCCTGCATGAATCCAAGGTTAGTAGTAGGATAATTATTTAAAGTGTTACCTCCCATTGGGTTCAAGTTAGGGAATCCGTATTGCTGGGATTCTGGAACAACGGAGGGACCAGTGGAAGCAATGGTCTGCATTGGAATAAAGTCCCCTTGATGGACATCAAGACTTCCTGTTTGCAAACTTTTTAGGGATCCTGGCATCTGTAAGGATCCTGGTATCTGGGATGATCCTGGAATGAAGGAGGATCCTTGAACCTGGGATGATCCTGGAACAAAAGAGGATCCTTGGCCCTGGGATGATCCTGGAATAAAGGAGGATCCTTGAAACTGCTGTGCCCCCGGATAGGCTCCCGGATTCATGAAGGATCCCATGTATTGAGGATAGGATCCTATTGGCTGAAAATGTGAATCTGATGTCTGAGTCATTGCTGCCGAGTTGAGACGTGATCCTCTTGACTCCCCTATGATTTGCACGTCGGGGATCCCTGATGGCTGGGAAGTGATCATTGGAGTATCGAAGCTCAAGGATTTGGGCATCAGTGGAGAATGATCCTCTGCCGCTTTCTTTTGTCTTTTGAGATCTCCAATTTCCCTGAGGATCCTTTCGTTGGTTTCATCTTGCCGCTGCATACGATCCTTCATCTGCAAAATTAAAGCAAATACATCACTAGTACTGGGAATAGAAGAATTCATAGCAGAAGAAGATAGAGGTTTAGAGGAAGTGGGAGTTGATCTCTTCTCAGTATTTTTCTGAGATCCTGCCGGTGGAGGAGGCAAGGTGATCTGTGACGAGGTGACTGCAGACATCGCCGTGGACGTGTTCTTCAATGATGAAGCCATGTAACTCTTTGAAATAATTTCGGACAAAAGATTTTCTTATGAATGAAGCACCAATTGCCCCACGGTGGGCGCCAAACTGTTTTGGTCAAAAATCACACAAGGATAATGTAACCAAACTTTATGTAAACGGGGTATGATGCTTGGTTAATTATGAAAGTAAAGGATCACTTCTATGATAAAAGATGCAAAGACACAATGATTTATACGAGGAAAAAGCCCTTGATCAATGAATGATCTCCGGCATAAAAAACCTCGGGTGATGGCAACTACCGATCACCAACTTCAATATAATAAAAATGTAGTTACAACTCCGGATAGTAATGAGCTGAGTACAAGGATCACTGAGTGTCTAAGTGTTTGAGAGTTGTGTCGTATGTCGTGTGTGTTCTTCCGAATGAGGAAGAGTGGTCTTTATACTAGTGTAGGTGACCTATTTAAGGTAGGTAAACTATTAATCAGCTCATTACCCCTTTAGAAATAAAGATAATCTAGCCTAAATTGCTGCCCTTAGATCAAGCCAAGTTTCCATATCCTGTGCAACGTCTATCTCTGATTTAGCTCTTGCCATATTTGTGAAGACGCGTCCCTGGATCATGGTCTTTAGAGCATATCCTGCTAGATGTTCCTGCAAAACAATATTGTATTTAAGCGGAAGTGGCCGTTAGTATGAGGATCACCATAATGTCCCATGATCCTGATCCTGAAGTTCTGCTGAGGATCACTGTCTGCCAAAGAAACAAGGATCACTGGTTAGGATCATGTGTAAGGATCACCTAAAAAAATCCAGCCCTAACACTTTCTATTTTCAAAGATATCATCGCCAAACAACTGGAAAGTTATTAGAAATCTGATGATAATGTTAAACTTTTAACAAAAAACTTGAAGTGTTCATATAAATGTGGATCAATGATCCTTAACCAAAAAGGATAAGAGATAACTTTCAGCTTAGGAAAAGTTAGAATATAACATACCAGAGAATCCAAGTTAGGATTCTAAATCCTTGTAAATTAATACTGAATAGATAAACTGTGAAAAGTAAAGTTTCAAGGATCCAGGATCCTTATTGTCAGAACTTATATAGCTTTAAAGCTCCAAGATCCTGCAAGAAAAACAAACTTGGGACCAAGTCAAATAATTGGGAATGAACCCATAATAACTGGGGACAAGCCCAAATAAACTTGGGACAAGCCCAACAAACTGGGGACAAGCCCAAATAAACTGGGGACAAGCCCAACAAACTGGGGACAAGCCTAAATAAACTGGGGACAAGCCCAACAAACTGGGGACAAGCCCAAATAAACAAGGGACAAGCCCAAATAAACGGATGTAAACTGAGGTCAAGCCCATATAACTTGTGTAAACTGGAGTATGGCCCTCACTGGCGACTATCCAAATTTGAGCGACATGAAAATGCCGAAACCTTAGCTAACGTGAAAACGTTAGAAACCTTAGGAACGGATGTATGGTACGTCTACCATTATACGTAGGATCCTGAATACAGCCAGTACAATGAAATTGTCAGCCCCTAAAGCGGGTACTAGTCTCATTGCCTTGAACTGCACCAGGATCATCGTGCGCTATTGGCGAAACTGGGGACAGGCCCAAACTGGGGACAAGCCCAAAACTGGGGACAAGCCCAAATAACTGGGGACAAGCCCAAAACTGGGGACAAACCCAAATAAACTTTGGAGAGTTGGCCAACCACTTTGATCTTCTGTAAAATGACAACAACTCTGCAAAAGCTTAAACTTTGTGAAAATAGATGTTAACTGATTAACACCTTTGACTTATGATAAGTAATAAGAATAAAATGAATAAAAATGAAAGTAATGTGTTACCAAATGTAGAATCATATATCCATTGAGGATCCCGGATCCTTAATCAGAATACTGGTATGGCTGAGGATCCCTAATCCTTCTTACTTAAAGTATTTTTTGAGATGAACAACATTCCAAGCTCTTGGTAGGAGATCACCATCCATTGTTAACAAATGATATGCCCCCTTTCCTGATTCAGCTTCAATTAAGTAGGGACCTTCCATTCTGGTGCTAGCTTACCATCAGCAGTATTTGTGGTATTTTGGAATGCTTTCCTTAGCACAACATCACCAACTTGATGTAGGATATTACTGCATGTTTGACAAGCATCACATTTCTTTGTGTATTCCACAATATACTTCTTCGTGGTAGGCCAATAGTATCCTGTTCTAAGGATCGTTGAGAATAGTGCCCTGCCCCCAGTGTGGTTTCCACAGTCTCTTTCATGAAAATCCTTTAGAACTTCTTGAATTTCTGGATCCTCAATGCACCGCAACTAGGGACCTGCAAGAGATATCTTGTATAACATGTCATTTAGTATGGTAAATCGAGATACCTTGACTTTGAAAGCTCTAGGATTTCCTCCTGTAGGAATCTCTCCATGTTGTATATATCTCAGGATCGGAAGGATCCAAGATCCTGAACTTGATTGTGCACCATCGTTGGGTATAATTGCAGAATCTTCCACTATCTTCATGGCTACGTGATCCTCAATTGCAGGAGTTAAAACATGGATGATGAGTATTTTCACATCCTCTGGAATCTTCAGTGATGATCCAAGATTAGCTAGAGCATTAGCTTCTGCATTTTCTTCCATGGGTACCTGTGATAGACTGAAAAAAGCAAAAGAATCTGCCAGTTTCCTGACTATTTCTAAGTACTTGATTAGCTTTTCGCCTTTGACAGTGCAAGAACCGTTATAATGATTAGTAATTAATAGAGAATCTACATATACTTGAAGATTCCTGATCCTCATATTGTTAGCTAATTGCAAACCTGCTATCAAGGCCTCATACTCTACCTCATGATTAGTGGTTTGGAATTCACATGCAGTGGATTGGGGTATAATGTCCCCCTGTGGCGATTTTAGTAGTGTGTAGTCTAGTTCCTTTAACATCTGAAGCTCCATCCGTGAAGAGTGTCTAAGGATCCTTGGTCTTCTTAAGTTGTTGAACTTCTAATTCAGCTTCCCTTTGTAGATCACTACTGAAATCAGCCACAAAGTCAGCTAAAACTTAGGACTTGATGGTAGTCCTGGGTTCATACTTAATGTCATATGCAATAAGCTTGATTGCCCACTTTGCCA
The DNA here is from genome assembly GCF_002127325.2 of Helianthus annuus. Taxonomy (NCBI): domain Eukaryota; kingdom Viridiplantae; phylum Streptophyta; class Magnoliopsida; order Asterales; family Asteraceae; genus Helianthus; species Helianthus annuus. The sequence continues at coordinate 53,000,228 of NC_035440.2, read as the reverse complement.
TTCTACTTGACATTTGAAGTTTCCTGAGAACATTCTTGATAGGAGGGTTAGTTTTCACAATAACAGTGTGAGTTTCAAAACAATGTCTATGTTTAGCGGAAGCCATAATTAAATCAAGAATTAATTTCTCTAAATGAGAATACCTGGCCTTAGCATATGGTAGAATTTTACTTACATAGTATACCGGATGTTGAGAGCCTTCATGATCCTTAACGAGGATCACACTTACTGCTTTAGCTGAAATAGCTAAGTATAAGGATAACGATTCTCCATTTTCTGGTTTCATCAGGGCTGGTGCTAAGGATAGATAATCCTCAAGAACCTTGAGTGCAGCTTCATGCTTATCAGTCCACTCAAACTTGCCTTGAGCAATTTGTCTACCTCTTCTTGGATAATGACATTCCTTCCAAGTGCAAACTTTCTCCTTTTTTGGTGTATTGGCTTGAAAGACCTGTCAATACCAAGCTTGTGAGTAATAACATTCTTAGATATACCTGTCATATCTTCATGTTTCCAGGCAAAGGTAGTTTTTCTCCTCTTGAGGAAGGATACCAAATCCTGTTCAATATTGCTAAGGATCCCTGATCCTATGAAGACTTTAGATTCAGGATCATGAGGATCCATAAGGATGTCTTTCACATCCTGTTCTCTTGCCTCATGCTGATCACATCCCATTGAGGGGGTCTGCCTTCATATCGTGTATCCATGGCCTACCAAAGATAACATTACAGCAAGATAAGCAATCAATAACATAAAATTCTTGAATGGAATTAACTCCCTCTATATAAATAGGAAGTTTAATGTCCCCCAATGTAATCATTGTCTCTACAGTGAATCCCATAAGGATAGATGATCTTGGGACAATATCAGATATAAGGATGTTCATTATTTTGAGAACATCCAACTTGATTATGTTCACTGAGCTTCTCCCATCAATGAGAATCCTGCGGACAAAATGGTTAGACATAAATAATGTAATAACTACACCGTCGTGATGAGGGTCCTGAATGTCCGCACAGTTATCCTCATCATATGATATCACTTTCTGCTGGGTAAGGATGGAGGTCCGAACAGGTCTGCCCCCATTCTCCATCTTTGTTTCCTTTGCACGTCTCTTAGCTGCTGAGAACCTCCGGAGATGAAATGGATGATTTGAGCATCGGCTGGTGGAGGAGGAGCTTTTCAGGAACTTTCTCAGGATACTTGATCCTTGACTTTTTCCTTCCGAGCAATTCCTGTTTTGGTCAAAAATCAAGCTAAGACAATGTAACCAAACTTTCTGTAGTGAGGTATGATGCTTGAATTGAAGAATAACAATAAGGATCACTCAGAAATGAAATGCACAAGTGACACAAAGATTTATACGAGGAAAAAGCCCTTGATCAATGAATGATCTCCGGCATAAAAAACCTCGGGTGATGGAAACTACCGATCACCAACTCAAATTAAACAATGAATGTGTTACAACTTTGGATGATAGCGAGCTAAGTACAAGGATCACTATAGTGTATTGTGTAAAAACGTGTGAAATTGCTAAGTAAATTGCCGAGAGCTGGTGAGAGCAGTTGCACGAGTGTGTGTGTAGCCAAAAATAGCCAAGTGTTTTCTAATTAGCTCGCTACCCCTTTAAAAATAGAAAATACCTACACTAACTAACATTCCGCAAATCATGCAAGTCTTCCACGACTCCATAACGTCCACTTCTAGCCAAGCACGTGTGGAATAAACATGGAATATTCTCCAGGAACATCGCCAAGACCAAGTCCAAGCTGGTACTCCTGCAAAATAATACCATATTCAAAGTAGACAATCATTAGTATAAGGATCCTTAGGATGATCCATGATTCTGATCCTGAATCACTTCTGAGGATCATTAGTTGACACAGAAGTAAGGATCACCAAACCCAACAATAATTAAGGATCACAGGTAATTTAGAAATCCTCCCCTAACAATTGCCCCCAAAATATAAGGAGTAATTATGTAAATAAACGAGTTGTATTTTGTTCTCATCCGCAACGAACTAACGGATATATAGCCGTTGTAATCGGACTAGCCGTTACCATTCTGACATCACTGAAGTGACTAGCCTGCAAGATCATGATTATAAATAAGAGTTAGAGATAGGGATCGATTCCCATTTAAATTCAAGAGAAACTCCCTTTATATTCGTATCCAAAGATTAATCAGGTACTCCTTTCTCCTTAACGTTTTCTTTCTCTGCTCCCTCTTTCTTCATCTCCTTCATAACCAAGATGATGTTAAGATCCTCTCCTGCTAAGGATCACAAGAAGGATAGTCCTCTCAAGAGCCAGGGGATCATCAAAGATTTTGTCACAACCCCCGATCCTAATTCCCGGGAACGGGCGGCCGCGAGCCAGTGTCGGTGGTATCCGTATGTTTAATTATTTTGGCAGCGGAAATTTCATCAGGACCGTAGTTAGGAAATATTTTATCAGAGTAAAACCACCATATTTTATTTTTATAATCACATGGGTAAAACCCAAGATTCTTACTACAATATGTTTATAGGGATAACCCTTATTTTATTGAATTTAAAACATCGTCTTTTAGGTAACTTTTATAGCCACATTTTTCCAAGCCATCAGTGCTCTCGAGCTGGCTTTATTCTAATTGGCTTTCACATTGTATTACCTGAAACGCGTTTTAAAAACATTTTATCAGCAAGAAATACTGGTCAGTGAATCCCAGTTTAATCAAGAAATATTAATTTACTTTAAACAGTATTGAGGGCGATTACAATGTTTATATCTACCCAATTACTCATTCAGTAGTGTCAAGTCTGACTGAGGGTCATATTACCCATTGGCTAACTCTTCGTCCAATGGTAACGTTACTCACATTTTGTATACAAAACCCCAACATACCGGCAGTAATTGTAGAATTACAAAGACTCAATCACTGCTAAATTGCATTATAAAAAGGTTAAGGTTTTGTAAAAACTGTTAACAAAAAGGAGATTACTCACAAAAAGGTTTACATAAAAAGAGGATTACTCACATTGCTATTTTAGGTATTTCCTTTGTGGCTTCCTGGTTATAATCTAGTTGAATAAACAATGCACACGCGTTAGTATAATAACCCATTTTAACATTAGTAATACCCTTCCCGAGACGGCATTCCAACGACTACGTCGGGCAGAACCACGACAGCCGTTACGGAACCCTAGATTAATCGGGCAGAGTATCTAATACGTATCCAGGGGTTATGATACTTGTAACGAGGCAGAGCTTCGCGAATTAGGGGATATAATACCTGAGTATAATAAGCCTACTACAGAAATTGTGATTTGAGAATTGAGAAATGAACGAACTGAATTGAAATCCGATGCGTTCCTTATATAGTTGCTGAAACTGGTTCCCACGCAGCCCGCGTAAAGAATGGACAGGGATTATGCGGCCCGCGTCAATCCCGGTCAACGGACTAGCTTGTCCGGCTCACCCCCTAGACCCGCCACGATGATGACACATGTCATCATCGGGCTGCGCCACAACTTCGATCTCTCGCGGCCCGCGTTAACTTAACGATATCTTACGCGGCCCGCATGAACTAAAGATTCCAGCAGAGTCCGGTTACACCTTAATGCGGCCCGCGTTAAAGGTTAGGGTGGGTCTATGCGGCCCGCCTTAACTTAATATTTATTGTTTTTCATTATTTTCAATGTTATATTTTGGGTATCACTTCTGGGTTATTTAATAAAATATATAGTGTACCCACATCAAGTATAGTAACCCAATTTCACTTTATCCCTACGTCACGAGACAGAATCCCAACGAATTTAGGCAGAGCCTTGACATACGTTACGGGGCCCTACGTCAGTCGGACAGGGTATCGGTGATCAAGGGTTAAAACACTTAAAATGGGACAGGACCTTATTATTATTATGGGTGAAGAATATATTTTTAGAGTGAGAGAGGTGATAGCAGGAAAGAAGGTTGGGACAATTGAAATGGCTAATGGTGTATTCTATTTATACCAAATTTGTTAACTTTGAGTCCAAGCAAAGCCATGTACACAAAATTTGTTATATACACGTAGACATGTATTATAAATGCATGGATGAATTTTTATTTTGCATGTAGGACACGTCTATTACATGAATGTGAATTTTTTTTGATTTATTATATATATATATATATATATATATATATATATATATATTATAATTAATTTAAATGCTTTACTTATTTGGCGCTTATAACTTCTAAAACATGACGTTTTATAAAATAATGAGTATGCCATTAGAACGAGAATAATTTTATCTACATTTTGAACCAAGTTTCACTAAAAACAGAGTAGGTTCAAATATAATGTATTTTTATAATTTAATTATTAAATGGTTCCTACGCTTGCCCAAAACACCTCATATTTTCATTGGTCAACTTACCCATGATGCATCCTTTTAATAACATAAGTTTTTATATATTTTAAATAAAAATTTTGGGAATGTTACATCCTCCCCACCTTGTTTTAAATCTCGTCCTCGAGATTCCCTGAAATATAGAAAAATACTTTTAGTTTGTTATGATCCTAGTTTATTCTGGTCTTTGCTTTAAACTTTGACTAGAACTATTTTCTATGAGATTCTTATTCTTGACTGAAATATGTTTTGTATTTTAACATAGCTTTTAGTTACAGGTTTCCTAATGCGTTAATAATTGCAAAGGAACTTCTTATATTTTCGATGGCGTTCCAACTTAAAGAGTTCATGTCGTTCATCTTGTCGCACGAATTACGAAACGGATAATCAAACGAAAGAGTGTTTGATATCAGAATTAGAGACGTATACGAGAGATTCCTAATAAATAAGTCTATCACTAACACACTTGTTCGTGATTTATTCCTAATTGTCAATCAATATAGTCTTTGGATTTCCTCATAGACATACATGTCTATATACTATTTCATATACTCTAGTATGCACACTATCCATAATGTCAATGTATTTAACATATTCACAAATTAGACATCAGGTCATGGTACTATTTAGGGAATTCCATTATTATCACACATACCCCATCTTACCCGGTCTTGCCGGAGAGGTAACCCCATCTCACCCGGTCTCGCCGGAGAGGTAACCCTATCTCACCCGGACAAGCTGGAGAGTCTACCGCACCATGCCCAGTTTTACCGGAGAGGTAATTATCATGATAATTCTCATAAATAGACTTTTCTCAATTCAGAATTTTGAAAGTACCTCGTTTATTATGGTTTGCATCAAGAAACAAGGAAATTAGTATTCTCATGATAGATCATATTCTAGAACCGAGTAGTATCAATAAACAAGAAATAACAGTGGCCAGTTGTTATCGCTTATTTATCATACTTGAACTGTTCTAGTCATTATCCTCACGGGATACCAATAACCATCACACTTTATCTATGCAAGTAATTGGCTTATCTCAAAACTTTTATACTAAGGCATTCTTCTTAGGTTCAAGTCTAAATACTATACTGGTTGTTACCAGTGAGTATCAATATCCCAACTTTTCATTTACGCATAGATATTATTATGGTTATGGTTTTCTTTTGGTTGGAGAATGGAGTTTCAATATATCATTGTTTCCATTGACACTATAGCTAATTTCGATGTAATGAGTATGCTTACAGCTAACTTTATTTATGCTTATATATTGTTAGATTCCATCACAAAGAATATTTTATTGAAGGACAAATGGCATTTTTACAACATAGTAATTTCATGGTTTATTCTTATAATAACTTCATATTTTCATGTGAATTACCAATGACTTTTTCTCTTATGTTTATCTTACAGAAGATATTATATTGGGTATACCACTAAGAAATTCTATCAAGTATATGCATGTATGTGTATAGAATTTTCAAATCTTTAGTTAATATTAAACTTACGGAATATATACACATATATAAAATAATAACTATACATCCGATGGTACCAATCATCCAGCTTATTTCCATGACTTTATTTTATCCTTTTATAAAAGTAGTATATTGAAATAAATTTCTGTCAAATAAAAAGTTTAGGGAAATAAATTACTCAAAATATGAACTTTCTGGACTTATGGGAATAAATTTATTTTTAACTAGTGGGTTGAACCATAAAGTATCAAAACTTAACTATCAATTTATTGTATATTATATTATTTATTCAAAACAGTACTTATGGTAAGTAATACAGAGTTTGACGTTTCTAAAATTGATTCTAACTATATTTGAGTAATATACATGTATTGAAATATGCATGTATATCCCATACAATAATAATTTATTTAAAGATATTACAATATAAAAATTGTAATCTGATTTTTAATAAACTTTTATAAAGAACAAACGTACTAAACACACATTTGAGTTAACTATTCTTATGTGGGGCATCCATTTTTAATTCTAGTGTGAGAAAAATGAATGTTTAGGAACATTTTAACGTGCCAGGTAAAATAAATAAATAGCTACTACATTATTGATTTAAGTAGGATAAGAAAAGATGTTTTCACTGTTGCAATATCCTTACTTCTAAAAATTTAATTATCTGATCTTTTACCATAAGTAAATGTGCAAGGATCAAAATATACAGTATATTATTTTCGTATAGTATAATATACTTATACTTATGAGAAAATAGGATTTGTATACATATTCTAGTAAAAAGATCTAATAGCCTTGTTACATTTTAATAAACTTGCGACTGACTTATAACATAAGTGCATATGCTATTCTATATACTATATTATACTTATTAAAATTTATTACACCATGATATTTTATTAAAATTTTAGATATAAAATATATCTTTTACTTACTGTACGATCTTGTAGTAAAATATACTATTCATATATCATTGTAAAATGTTTTATCATTATACTAATAATATAAAAGGTACGGATGAACTTAAATATTATGAGTTATAAGATTATAAGTGTAATATATAAGTCAAAAAATGTATTTGACTTACTGTGCGAGTCGAATATTTGAAAATTTAGATATCATATTATTTTCCAACCGAAAACCGTGTAGGATAGATATTCATATGTACTAGTGGATTTCTATATATATATATATATATATATATATATATATATATATATTTTCAAACTTTAACACCTGTTTGAAAAATGCATATTTCCCTCAAGTATTTCGTTAAAGATACTCCAAAGATCTACTACAATATAAATTTAAGTTTAAACTAATAAATTATTTTGAGAAAGAATATCCTAATAAAAATAATTAATCTATGGTTTTAGGCAAACCAACAAACCATGTGCTAATATAAAAATCAAAATAAAAAATTTCGCAATTACTTAGGGTAAGTTTAACATCCAATTTATCAATTCCACTCATTTACTGGTATTGTATTATAGTGTATATATATACATTTCAAATGTAATAGTATTTTATTATTTAACTATTATATATTAACCAGCTGACTTAAATATTTTTCTTTATAACTTAGGATACAAAATCCTATAACAAATATGGCTAGTAAATCTTATAATTAATCATTTTCGAGCATAAGACCTATCTTGGACATACCTTAAAGATTTGTAGAAATGTTTTCAACATTTAGTTAGTCCATAGTCCAACCAACCCAAATTTCTAAATTTTTAAATGATTTTATTGAATCATGAATACCCATCATATTCTTTTAATCATTTATTTTATTACTAAGTATAGAAATCTTTAAGTGATCCCAACATAAATTTTTTTTTCCTTTCGGGTCAAATCACTGTTGATCATTCTCTCAACTAGTAATTGTGGTCATATCACTGTTGATCATTCTCTCAACTAGTGACTCTGAACTTAGTTGTGTCCCGTGACATTACTTTGTCAAATATATTTTCTATGGCACAAAACCAATTAGCCCATAATATATCATTTTCTGTAAATTTAATAGCTATAACTTTATCACATATAATATATTAATTAACTAATTATACTACACAATCTAAGTAATCTTCAAATTTATTTAATATTTTTAATAATTTTAGCTTTTAACTATTAATTACTACAAATTTAACACACTACAAAATACACTTTATAGCATGTCCTTATTAACTATTTATACTGAAAAGCGTTAAATAATATATTTGTAGCAACTTATATTATACCATTAATCGCAATTTTATAACACTTATAGTTTTCACAAATTATTGATGTGAATTAATTAGTCTAGCTTCCATATGGTATCACGGTCCATACAATTGCAATTTGCAAAGGTGGTACCTGTTGGTTGGAACTTAGAGATCCACTACGCAATATCATTAATTTGTTTTAGTTCATATTTATTTAATTAATAAATCACAATATAATTGACATTTCACTAAAGTAGGAAGTTGGATTAAAGAGTGCTCGGTTATTAAGCATGCGATTAGCTAGTTATAATGTACTATATTAAATATTAACTATAATATTTGGAACCATAATATTTAAACCATAATTAAACATTTAATATAATACTATTTTAAATAACAAGGCCATATATAAAGGTTTAGATATATTATTACTAATATATAGCATTGAATGTTCATGCCTCCACTAAATCATATTTGTGCCACTATTGACTAACTCTTTGGCCAATAGTAGCGGGTATCAAGTAATGTATAAAATCCCCATACCGGTAGCTATTGCAGAATACCAAAAATTTAATCACTGTAGACTAACAAACAGTCAAATAATATAAAACACATAATCACATAAGTTATTTCCTAACACAGAATTAAAATTTAAGTGTCAGCAGAACACTTCTTTGGCTTGAACCAGTGGCTAGGCTCTGATACCACCTTCTGTCACAACCCCCGATCCTAATTCCCGGGAACGGGCGGCCGCGAGCCAGTGTCGGTGGTATCCGTATGTTTAATTATTTTGGCAGCGGAAATTTCATCAGGACCATAGTTAGGAAATATTTTATCAGAGTAAAACCACCATATTTTATTTTTATAATCACATGGGTAAAACCCAAGATTCTTATTACAACATGTTTATAGGGATAACCCTTATTTTATTGAATTTAAAACATCGTCTTTTAGGTAACTTTTATAGCCACATTTTTCCAAGCCGTAAGTGCTCTCGAGCTGGCTTTATTCTAATTGGCTTTCACATTGTATTACCTGAAACGCGTTTTAAAAACATTTTATCAGCAAGAAATACTGGTGAGTGAATCCCAGTTTAATCAACAAATATTAATTTACTTTAAACAGTATTGAGGGCGATTACAATGTTTATATCTACCCAATTACTCATTCAGTAGTGTCAAGTCTGACTGAGGGTCATATTACCCATTGGCTAACTCTTCGTCCAATGGTAACGTTACTCACATTTTGTATACAAAACCCCAACATACCGGCAGTAATTGTAGAATTACAAAGACTCAATCACTGCTAAATTGCATTATCAAAAGGTTAAGGTTTTGTAAAAACTGTTAACAAAAAGGAGATTACTCACAAAAAGGTTTACATAAAAAGAGGATTACTCACATTGCTATTTTAGGTATTTCCTTTGTGGCTTCCTGGTTATAATCTAGTTGAATAAACAATGCACACGCGTTAGTATAATAACCCATTTTAACATTAGTAATACCCTTCCCGAGACGGCATTCCAACGACTACGTCGGGCAGAACCACGACAGCCGTTACGAAACCCTAGATCAATCGGGCAGAGTATCTAATACGTATTCAGGGGTTATGATACTTACAACGAGGCAGAGCTTCGCTAATTAGGGGGTATAATACCCGAGTATAATAAGCCTACTACAGAAATTGTCATTTGAGAATTGAGAAATGAACGAACTGAATTGAAATCCGCTGCGTTCCTTATATAGTTGCTGAAACTGGTTCCCACGCGGCCCGCGTAAAGAATGGACAGGGATTATGCGGCCCGCGTCAATCCCGGTCAACGGACTAGCTTGTCCGGCTCACCCCCTAGACCCGCCACGATGATGACACGTGTCATCACCGGGCTGCGCCACAACTTCGATCTCTCGCGGCCCGCGTTAACTTAACGATATCTTACGCGGCCCGCATGAACTAAAGATTCCAGCGGAGTCCGGTTACACCTTATTGCGGCCCGCGTTAAAGGTTAGGGTGGGTCTATGCGGCCCGCCTTAACTTAATATTTATTGTTTTTCATTATTTTCAATGTTATATTTTGGGTATCACTTCTGGGTTATTTAATAAAATATGTAGTGTACCCACATCAAGTATAGTAACCCAATTTCACTTTATCCCTACGTCACGAGACAGAACTCCAACGAATTTAGGCAGAGCCTTGACATACGTTACGGGGCCCTACGTCAGTCGGACAGGGTATCGGTGATCAAGGGTTAAAACACTTAAAATGGGACAGGACCTTATTATTATTATGGGTGAAGAATATATTTTTAGAGTGAGAGAGGCGATAGCAGGAAAGAAGGTTGGGACAATTGAAATGGCTAATGGTGTATTCTATTTATACCAAATTTGTTAACTTTGAGTCCAAGCAAAGCCACGTACACAAAATTTGTTATATACACGTAGACATGTATTATAAATGCATGGATGAATTTTTATTTTGCATGTAGGACACGTCTATTACATGAATGTGATTTTTTTTTGATTTATTTTATTATATATATATATATATATATATATATATTATAATTAATTTAAATGCTTTACTTATTTGGCGCTTATAACTTCTAAAACATGACGTTTTATAAAATAATGAGTATGCCATTAGAACGAGAATAATTTTATCTACATTTTGAACCAAGTTTCACTAAAAACAGAGTAGGTTCAAATATAATGTATTTTTATAATTTAATTATTAAATGGTTCCTACGCTTGCCCAAAACACCTCATATTTTCATTGGTCAACTTACCCATGATGCATCCTTTTAATAACATAAGTTTTTATATATTTTAAATAAAATTTTTGGGAATGTTACAGATTTGGCGAACGAGAGGTGCTGTTTTACTGATCCACAAGTTGACAGAATCTGGCACTGCTTTTCGGCGAACACCTATTTCAAACCGTTCGATCCCACTGTTCTGAGCGATTACATTTCTGAGACTTGGGTAGCTTTCCCGATCACTCCTTTCACAATAGGGTACTCGTATCCTTTCCCTGAATTCACCCAGTCTTTCTTCTCCCTCACCAGCATCTCCTACATTCAAGCTATGCCAATGATCTGGAGGGTCTTATATACCCTTGAAAGGATCATTGAGCAAGAAGGGATTGATTTAGGAATGTCGGAATTGGCAGAGATGTATGACCTCATGACATTTGGGTCCCACCGATATCTGTTTAAGCGAAAACCCAGTGAAGAACATCCCATCTTTAAAGCCACCAAGAATGATACAAACTGGAAACGGCATTTTTTCTTTGTCAGAAGGGATTCTATCCCAAATGGAAAGGATCTACCAAGGAAGTGGTCCACCCATGGTAGGATAGAGGATCCTGAGAAGGATCACCAGATAATTTTGTTTTTGTATGGGGATCACTAACACCCTTTTGTTTTTTGTTGTACAGCTGTCTCTGTTTAGCACCTCATACCATCACCTGACACCCAGGAAAGGCTTGCTGCTTTCAGAAGGCTTGATCCTGCAACAAGGTCATTCAAGACAAGCACCCAAGACTCACAAGAAGTATCCTCAGGTTCTGTCACGATGTCAAGTAAGTATCCTGTTTTTTGTATAGTTAAAATTTAAGTAAACAGTTAAATAGAAATAGGACAAGGATACTTATCTGTTTTGAATGTGCAGGTGCTGGTAAATCCTCAAAGTCTGCCTCCAAGTTCATTGTCACTGATCTTGACAATGTCAGGTCCTCCAAGAAAAAGTCTGCTGCTAGCCCCTCCGTCGTAATCACCAAGGCTACTACTTCAAAGGGAAGAGGTGGCAAGAAAAGAAAGAGCTCTGAAGCTGACGACCTTCAAGGCCTACCTCTGATCCGTCATCAATTCCTCGAGTACTTTAACGATGTAAGGATCACTGACTTAGTTTAGTTATCCTATCCACTTGAGGATCACCAGACTCTAATCTTTGCATTTTCTTCTTTGTAGAAATTTGCTGAGATTGAGGACTACGTGGGGAACGTTGAAGAGCTGGATAAAAAGTATGCAGACCTTCAACAAGTTGCGATGCTCAAGGATCTCAAAATTGCTGACCTCCAAAAAGACCTCCAAAATGCCAAAACTGAGACGGCCAAGGTTCTGATCAATGCTGATTGCGAGAAGCACGAGATCACACAGGATGCTAAAGTCTCCGCCGCCATTGCCATGTACAAGACCAAGATACAGATGGCTCAAGAAGCTCAGGATCCTGCCTTTGATAGGAGCAGCTGGGACATGGAAGGCTGGAAGGCTAGGCTGGCTGAGTTGGAGGATGATGAGGAGGAGGCTGAAGAGGTTCTGGCAATTGAAGCTGGTGGCAGTGGCAAGGATCAGGCGAAGGATACTGGAGCTGGAGGGGATGATGAGGCAGCGAAGGTGTAGGCTGCATGATTGGGCGATGATGGACACTTCTAGACATAGCCGGAGCCCAATTTTTTAAATTTGGTAGTGGTTTTTTATGGTTGTGATGTTTTAAACAATGATGGTCTGTAATAACTTTAGACAATAGCTATTACGGTTGAGGATCAAGGATCCTTTGGACAATAGGTAGGATTACAAATGGTGGAGGGATCCTCTGTTTGGGGGATGAAGCCATTGTGATCCTGCCGGCTTTTATTTCCTGCACTTGCTATAACCGCATGAACAATGGACACCCTTTGCCAACCCATGTGGACGGACAATGTTTTGCTGGTAGAAACGTGGGTTGGCAATTTTGACAACCTTAAAAGGGGTTAAATCTTTTGTTAATAAATAAAACTTTAACTTTTGACTTATCCTGTGATGTTATCCTTGTTATTATTTTACTTTTCAACTGTTGTAATGTTCATTTTGTTCAAACTTATCAAGCCTTGAAAAAATTTAAAAATATCCAAAAAGTTTAAGATATGATCAAGGATCACATATCCCATAATCGATAAGTTCTGAAAAATAATATAGTTTAAGAATCACAAGTTCAGTTGTCAAAGTATAAGGGTTATTCAAATAAATAATGAATAAAATCAAAATAGTTAAGGATCATACCTGAGAATCCAAGTTAGGATCCTATCCTTCAACACTTATAATCAAGATAACCCAAAATACAAACCTTAAGAGAAGGTAAGGATCAAGGACCCTTGAACGTTTGGCTTCAAAAACCTGAAATAGGATACAACTTGGGACTAAGCCAATATAAGATAAAAGTTAGCAACTGGGGACAAGCCCAAAGATAACTGGGGACAAGCCCAAGGATAACTGGGGACAAGCCCAAGGATAACTGGGGACAAGCCCAAGGATCGTATGTAAACTGGAGTATGGCCCTTACTGGCGACTATCCAAACTTAGTGACATGAAAATGCCAAAATCTTAGCTAACGTGAAAACGTTAGAAACCTTAGGAACGGATGTATGGTACGTCTACCATTATACGTAGGATCCTAGGTATAGCCAGTACAATGGAATTGTCAGCCCCTAAAGCGAGTACTGGTCCCATTGCCATGAACTATACCAGGATCATCGTGCGCTACTGGTGAAACTGGGGTCAAGCCCAAATAACTAGGGTCAAGCTCAAATAACTGGATGCTTCTGTGGATAATCAACCCTTTGCTAAGGACACCTGAACCTTCAAAACTCAGAATCAAGTGAATGGTGGATAGAGGATGCAGGATCCTTATCCTTATATGAGAAAATACGAGAATGAAATAGTTTGAGATTAGGATGTTACCACAATAAGGATCATCTGTGCTGTAGGGATCCTTTAAGGATAGTTATCATGTGAGGATCATGGATCCTTATCACATAAAGTACTTCTTCAAATGGACAGCGTTCCAGGCTCTAGGTAGCAAATCACCTTCCATTGTTAGCAATCGATATGCCCCCTTTCCTGCCTCAGCTTCAATCAAATAAGGACCTTCCCACTTTGGTGCCAGCTTTCCATCAGCAGGATTGGTGGTATTCTGAAATGCTTTCCTTAGTACCATATCACCAACTTGGAACTTCCTGATCCTGACATTTTTGTTGTAGGCTCTAGCCATCCTCTGCTGATAACTGGCCATCCTTATCCTTGCTAAATCCCTGATTTCTTCTATGGTGTCTAGGTCTTGAACCAAGTTCTTATCATTTTCTTCAGGATCACGAATACTTGTCCTTGCAGTTGGAACCACCATTTCTGTAGGGATTACTGATTCTGCCCCAAATACCAAGGAGAATGGAGTTTGGCCTGTAGCATTCTTAGGAGTTGTCCTATCAGCCCAAAGCACATAAGGTAGCTCTTCTGCCCATTTTCCTTTCTTGGATCCAAGCTTCTTCTTCAAGTTGTTGATGATGATCTTATTGGATGATTCTGCCTGACCATTAGCTTGTGGGTGGACTGGTGTTGATGTTATCATCTTAATCCCCCAACTGTCACAAAAGTTAGTAGTTCTGCCCCCAATAAATTGGGAACCATTATCACATATGATTTCAGAAGGAATACCAAATCTAGTTATAATGTTTCATTTAATGAAGGATATAACTTCCTTTTCTCTGACTTGGGCAAAAGCTTCAGCCTCTATCCACTTGGAGAAGTAATCAGTCATTGCGAGCATGAACACTTTTCCACCAGGTGCCTTAGGAAGCTTACCAACTATATCCATACCCCATCTCATAAATGGCCAAGAGGAGGGTATGGGATGCAAGAATTCAGCCGGTTGATGAGGGATATTACTGTGTCTCTGACAAGGATCACATTTCTTAGCATACTCCACAGCATCTCTCTTCATAGTTGGCCAATAGTATCCTGTCCTCAGGATCCTTGAGAATAATGCCCTGCCCCCAGTGTGGTTTCCACAATCTCCTTCATGGAAATCCTTTAGGACTTCTTGGATTTCAGGATCCTCAATGCATCTTAAATATGGTCCTGCAAGAGATCGTTTATACAACATATTATTTAATATTATGATTTGAGATACCTTGATTTTGAAAGCCCTAGGGTTTTCTCCTGTAGGAATCTCTCCATGTTGTAAGTATCTCATGATTGGGAGAATCCATGATCCTGAATGAGATTGAGTATTATCACTGGGGATGATTGCAGAATCTTCTCCTATCTCCATAGCCACATGATCCTCGATGGCAGGGGTCAGGATATGGATAATGGGGATACTTATGTCCTCCGGAATCTTCAAAGATGATCCTAGATTAGCCAATGCATCAGCTTCTGTATTTTCCTCCCTTGGTACCTGTGTCAAACTAAAGGAAACAAAAGAGAGTGCCAATTCTTTGACTATCTCCAAATATTTGGTTAGCTTTTCACCTTTAACAGCATAGGATCCATTAAAGTGATTAGTGATTAATAATGAATCTACATGTACCTCAAGATACCTGATCCTCATATGCTTAGCGATTTGCAAACCAGCTATCAAGGCTTCATATTCAGCCTCATTGTTAGTAGTTTGGAACTCACAAGCTATAGAGTGGGGTATTATGCCCCCCATGTGGCGACTTTAGTAGTATTCCGAGCCCTGTTCCTTTGACATTAGAGGATCCATCTGTATAGAGTATCCAATGATCCTTAGTTTCCTCTAGCTGTTGGACTTCTAATTCGGCTTCCTTTTGCAAGTCACTACTGAAATCTGCCACAAAGTCAGCTAAGGCTTGGGATTTAATGGCTGTCCTAGGCTCATATCTTATATCATAAGCACTAAGCTTTACTGCCCACTTAGCCATCCTTCCTGACATTTCAGGTTTCCTGAGAACATTCTTAATTGGAAAATTAGTTTTAACAATAATGGCATGAGTTTCAAAATAATGTCTTATTTAGTAGATGCCATAATTAATGCAAGGATAAGTTTTTCCAAATGAGAATACCTTGACTCGGCATCAAGCAAACTCTTACTTACATAGTAAACAGGATGTTGTGTACCTTGGTGATCCTTGACAAGGACCGCACTTACTGCTTTTGAGGATACCACTAGATATAAGGATAATACATCTCCTTTTTTTGGTTTCATCAAGGCAGGAGCCGAGGATAGGTAATCCTTAAGAGCGTTGAGGGCATTTTCATGCTTCTCAGTCCAATCAAACTTTTTGTTCTTTCTCAAGATATCATAGAACTCTTTACATTTCTCTGAGGATTTGGATATGAATCTGTTTAAAGCTGCAATCCTGCCTGTTAGCCTCTGAACATCCTTAGCGTTGGCAGGGGATTTGATGTTTATTATAGCTTTGATTTGCTCTGGACTGGCTTCAATGCCCCTCTTTGTCACCATATACCCTAAGAATTTACCTGCTTTAACACCAAAGTGACACTTTGAAGGATTAAGTTTCATATTATATTTGTCAAGGATATTGAATGCTTCCTCCAAGTCTCTCAGGCGATCCTCAGCCTTTTTGGATTTTACCACCATGTCGTCTATATAAACTTCCATACTGTGTCCAATCTGATCCTTGAACATCATATTCACTAGCCTTTGATAAATTGCACCTGTATTTCTTTGTCCAAACGGCATAGCAATATAACAGTATAAACCAGTTGGAGTCATAAAGGCTGTATCCTCTTGATCAGATGGTTCCATCTGAATTTGTTGAAATCTAGATGAAGCATCCATAAAAGTTAACAGTTCATGACCCGCGGTTGCATCCACCATGGAGTCAATGTGGGGTAATGGGAAAGGATCCTTGGGACATGCCTTATTTAAATTAGTGAAATCGACACATACCCTCCACTTTCCGTTTTTCTTTTGAACAACAACCACATTGGCCAACCATCTTGGATACTTAACCTCTCTAATCATACCTGCTCGGAGTAATTTTTCTACCTCCTCCTAGATAATGGCATTTCTCTCTGGTGCAAACTTCCTCCTCTTTTGATGGATTGGTTTGAACGACCTGTCAATGCCAAGTTTGTGAGTGATTATATCTTTAGATATACCTGTCAGGTCTTCGTGTTTCCATGCAAAGGTAGTTTTTCTCCTTTTGAGGAAGGATACTAGGTCTTCTTTCATTTCGCCAAGGATCCCTGATCCTATGTAAACTTTAGATTCAGGATCATCAGGATCCATAAGGATTTCTACTACATCCTGCTCTCTTGTCTCCAAGACATCTCTCGGAGGTTGCTTTGATTGCTATTGCTCCCTTGACTTTGAGGCTGGTTTCATTGATGAAGTGTAGCAGTTCTTAGCCTCCTGCTGATCACTATCAATTTTCACTATCCTCCATGGGCTAGGAAGCTTCACACATTGATGATAAGTGGATGGGACTGCCTTCATGTCATGTATCCAAGGCCTGCCAAGGATAACATTACAACAAGATAAACAATCAATAACACAAAATTTTTGGTAAGTATGTAGCCCTTCAACGTAGATTGGGAGTTTAATGTCCCCCAGAGTATTCTTAGTCTCGCCACTGAATCACACGAGCACATAGGATCTTGGTATGATATCGGATTCGGGAATATTCATCTTCTTAAGAACATCAAGCTGGATGATATTCACAGAGCTTCCTCCGTCTATAAGGATCCTGGGAACAAAATGGTTAGAAATAAAAAGAGTAATAACCAAACCATCGTGATGAGGATCCTGAATGTCAACACGATCATCCTCATCAAAAGTTATGATTTTTCCTTCAGAGACACTGGATGTTCGAATGGGTCTATCCCCATTATCCATCTTGGTTTCCTTTGCATGTCTTTTGGCTGATGAAAAGGATGTTCCACAAATGTCTGATCCTCCAGATATGAAGTTTATAACTTGTGCATCTGCTGGAGGGGCTGGAGCTTTCTCTGGGATCCTTTCAGGATCCTGAGTTCTTGATTTCTTTCTCCCCAATAATTCTTTCAAGTGCCCCTTGCTCAACAAGTATCCAATTTCTTTTCTCAATGCGATGCATTCTTCTGTGAGATGCCCAAAATCCTCGTGGTATGCACACCACTTTGACTTATCTTTAGTTGCAGCTGGTTTGTAATTTTTTCTTGGCCACCTAGCTTTGTCACCTAGATTCTGCATCGCAAGGATTAGTTCATTGTTATCAACAGAAAAACAGTATTCAGAAATTGGAGGATAATCCTCATCATCCTCTTCCTGTTCTACAGCATGCACATTCTGGTTATCAGACTTGTTATAGGATCTGAACTTGTTGTTCTTGAATGAGGATCCTTGCTTTTCTTGCTTTGAGGATCCTGCCAACCTCTCCTGGATCCTCTTATCATCCTCTAGCCGGATGAACCTAAGTGCCCGGGTTCTTACCTCATCTAGGTTCCTGCAAGGTGTTATAACAAGATCATCATAGAATAATGAATCCCTAAGCAATCCCATTTTAAAGGCTTCAACAGCCGTTGTTATATCTAGGTTAGGGATATCTAAGGATTCTTTACTAAAATTAGTGATATAATCGATTAATGATTCATTATGACCTTGGGTTATCCTATATAAATCACTAGTTAAATGCTCAAATTTTCTACTACAAGAAAAGTGATTATTAAACAGGTTAACTAGATTAGCAAATGAGGTAATAGAGTATGGGGGAAGACTTAGCAGCCATTTAAGAGCCGATCCAGTAAGGGTGGATCCAAATCCCTTGCACAGACATGCTTCCTTTAACCTTTCTGGGATGGGATTGATCTCCATCCTTTCCCTGTATTGTGCTATGTGTTCTTCAGGATCCGTCGAGCCATCATATAACTTCATGATTGGCACGTGGAACCTCTTGGGTATCTCAGCATCACAGATGGGTGGTGCAAAACGAGATATCTTTTGGCTGCCATCTGCAATCTCCGGAATAGGCTTGACCACTCTTGGAACACTTGATATCATATCCTTCAACTTTTGCAATTCTCTAGCCATGGCATGATTGATACCTGTATCCTGCATAAGGCCATGGTTAGTGGTATAAGAATTATTGAAAGTGTTACCTCCCATTGGGTTCAAATTAGGAACACCGAATGTGAATCCATATTGTTGAGACTCTGGAATGACTGAAGGACCAGTAGAAGCAATGGTCTGCATTGGAATGAAATCTCCTTGATGGATATCTGAATTCCCAGATTGCAAACTCCTTAAGGATCCATGAAACTGGAAGGATCCATGAAACTGAGAGGATCCTTGAACATGAGAGGATCCTTGGACCTGAGAGGATCCTTGAACCTGCGAAGATCCTTGAATCTGAGAGGATCCTTGAACCTGAGAGGATCCTTGAACCTGCGAGGATCCTTGAACCTGCGAGGATCCTTGAATCTGAAAGGATCCTTGAACCTGAGAGGATCCTTGAACCTAGGAGGATCCTTGAAACGGCCAGAATCCTTGTATCTGCTGCGCTCCCAAGTATCCTCCTGAGCTAGCGAAGGATCCTACATGCTGAGGGAGGGATCCTGCTGGTTGGAAGTATGATCCCGATGCCTGAGTCATTGCTGATGATCCGTAGTGCACTCCTTTTGGTCCTCCCACATATTGAACATCTGGAACCACTGAAGGCTGAGAAGTCATGACCGGAGTATCGAAATTCAAAGATCTGGGCATCAATGGGGAATGATCCTCTGCTGATCTCTTCTGTTTCTTGATATCTCCAATTTCTCTAAGGATCCTTTCATTGGTCTTATCCTGCTACTGTATATGCTCCTTCATCTGCAAAATTAAACTAAACAAGTCACTAGTAGTAGGAGTATACGAAGCAGAAGAAGTTGGAGGTTTTGAGAAAATGAGAGTTGGTTTCTTCTCAGCATTTTTCTGAGATCCAGAAGGTGGTGGAGGCAAAGGTGGAATGCCCTGGGGTGAATTGGCTGCAGACATCGCACTGGAAGTGTTCTTTGATGATGAAGCCATCTGCTTGGATGCAATGAACCAAAATGATCACAAAGAGAAGAACTTCTTAGGAATGAAGCACCAATTGCCCCACGGTGGGCGCCAAACTGTTTTGGTCAAAAATCAAGCTAAGACAATGTAACCAAACTTTCTGTAGTGAGGTATGATGCTTGAATTGAAGAATAACATTAAGGATCACTCTGAAATGAAATGCACAAGTGACACAAAGATTTATACGAGGAAAAAGCCCTTGATCAATGAATGATCTCCGGCATAAAAAACCTCGGGTGATGGAAACTACCGATCACCAACTCAAATTAAACAATGAATGTGTTACAACTTTGGATGATAGCGAGCTAAGTACAAGGATCACTATAGTGTATTGTGTAAAAATGTGTGAAATTGCTAAGTAAATTGCCGAGAGCTGGTGAGAGCAGTTGCACGAGTGTGTGTGTAGCCAAAAATAACCAAGTGTTTTCTAATTAGCTCGCTACCCCTTTAAAAATAGAAAATATCTAAACTAACTAACATTCCGCAAATCATGCAAGTCTTCCACGACTCCATAACGTCCACTTCTAGCCAAGCACGTGCGGAATAAACATGGAATATTCTCTTGGAACGTCGCCAAGACCAAGTCCAAGCTGGTACTCCTGCAAAATAATACCATATTCAAAGTAGACAATCATTAGTATAAGGATCCTTAGGATGATCCATGATTCTGATCCTGAATCACTGCTGAGGATCATTAGTTAACACAGAAGTAAGGATCACCAAACCCAACAATAATTAAGGATCACAGGTCACTTAGAAATCCTCCCCTAACAATTCCTTCAAGTATCCTGTTTTGGTCAAAAATCACACAAGGATAATGCAACCAAACTCTTTGTAAACGGGGAATGATGCTTGGTATGATGAACAAAGTAAAGGATCACTTAAATGAAAATTGCACAAGTGACACAAGGATTTATACGAGGAAAAAGCCCTTGATCAATGAATGATCTCCGGCATCAAAAACCTCGGGTGATGGAAACTACCGATCACCAAACTTCAATATAACAAACAATGTTTACAACTTTGGATGGTAACGAGCTAGGTACAAGGATCACTATAGTATCGTATGCTAGAGCGTGTGAGAAATGTGTTGTGTCCTCCAAATGCTGAAGAGTGCCCTTTATATAAGTGTGTGTGGTCGTATTTTAGGCAAGTCACCTAACTACTAGCTCGTTACCCCTTTAGAAATAGAAGTAAATTTAGCCTAACTAAATGCCCGTAATTTGTTCTAAGTTTCCATATTCTCCATAACGTCTATTTTTGGTTATGCATGTGCGAAATTAGCGTGACAGATTCCTTGATAACGTTGCTAAGACCAGGTCCAACTCGTAATTCCTGCAAAACAACATTAAATTCAAAGAGAACAATCGTTAGTATGAGGATCCTTAGGATGATCCATGATCCTGATCCTGATCCTGAAGCTCTTCTGAGGATCACTATCTGCCAAAGAAACAAGGATCACTTGTTAGGATATCATGTAAGGATCATAGGTCATTAAAATCCTGCCCTAACAATTGCCCCCAAAATATAAGGAGTAATTATGTGATATTAACGAGTTATATTTTGCCGGATCTTATCTATTGTTTTGGTCAAAAATCACACAAGGATAATGTAACCAAACTTTATGAAAACGGGGTATGATGCTTGGTTAATTATGAAAGTAAAGGATCACTTCTGTGATAAAGATGCTAAGACACAATGATTTATGCGAGGAAAAAGCCCTTGATCAATGAATGATCTCCGGCATAAAAAACCTCGGGTGATGGCAACTACCGATCACCAACTTCAATATAACAAAAATATGATTACAACTTTGGATGATAATGAGCTGAGTACAAGGATCACTATTGCTTTTGGTGTCTAAGTGTGTGAGAGTTGCGTTGTATGTCGTGTGTGTCCTTCCGAATGAGGAAGAGTGGTATTTATACATGTGTAGGTGACCTATTTTAGGTAGCTAAACTAATATTCAGCTCATTACCCCTTTAGAAAGGAGATACAATCTAGCCTAAATAGCCGCCCATAAATCAAGCCTAGTTTCCGTATCCTGTGCAACATCTATCTTCAATTAAGCTCTTGCCATAATTGTGAAGACGCGTCCCTGGATCATGATGCCTAGAGCGTATCCTGCTAAATGTTCCTGCAAAACAATACTGTATTAAGCGAAGATGATCGTTAGTATGAGGATCCTATAATGTCCCATGATCCTGATCCTGAAGTCCGGCTGAGGATCACTGTCTGCCAAGGAAACAAGGATCACTGGTTAGGATCACGTGTAAGGATCACCTATAATAAAAATCCAGCCCTAACAATTGCCCCCAAAATATAAGGAGTTAATTGTAAATAGACGAGTTATATTTTGTTTCGATCTTATCTCCAACGGGCGACTCCGAATAACTAGCCGTTACACATGGACTAGCCGTTGTGATCATTACGTCATAGATGTGACAATCCCTACAAATCATGATTATAAATAGGAGATAGGGTTAGGATCATTTTGCATTTAAATTCGAGATACACTCCCTTTATATTCTGCACCGAAGATTGATCAGGTATTCTTCTCTTTCTCTCTTTCTTATCTCTTTGCTCTGTTTTCTGCTCCTACTCTGTTTCCATCCCGTTACAAATATGTTGCTCCGGAATTCTCCACACAAGGATCCCAAGAAGGATAGTCCCTTAAAAAGCCAAGGGATTATCAAGGATTCTCCTACGGAGAGGTGTTGCTTTACTGATGTTCACATAGACAGAATTCGTCATTGCTTTCCGGCGAATGCTGTTTTCAAGTCCTTCACACCTACTGCCTTGAGTGATTTTATTTCAGACACCTGGGTGATCTTTCCTGCAACTCCATTTATCATAGGATATTCGTATCCTTTTCCGGCCTTCACCCAATCTTTCTTTTCTCTGACCGGCATATCTTATATCCAAGCTATGCCGATGATTTGGAGGGTCTTGTATACCTTCGAGAGGATCATCGAGCAGGAGGGGATTGATTTAGGGATGGCAGAGCTGGCCGCACTTTATGATCTTACCACGTTTGGTTCTCATCGATATTTGTTGAAACGGAAGGCCGGGGAGGATCACCCTGTTTTGAAAGTTACCAAAAATGACACAAATTGGAAGCGTCGTTTTTTCTTCGTGAGAAGGGATTCCCTCCCTAATGGGAATGATCTGCCCAAGGAGTGGGCCACTCATGGTAGGGTAGAGGATCCTCGAAGGATCACTATCAGTCCTGTCTCATTTGATGAAGATCACTAATGTCTTTTTTCCTTTGCAGCTATTTCCATCGCTCATCTCAAGTTAACCCCTGCTGCAAGAGAAAGAGTTTTAGCTTTTAAAAGGCTTAATCCTGAGGTCAGAAGTTTTCAAGTCACCATCTGAGATTCACAAGAAGTATCCTCCGCATCTGCCACAATGTCAAGTAAGTATCCTTACCAAAAAGTAAGTTCTAGGCAAAAAATATTAAATTAGTTAGGAGACTTATCTTGTTTTGATTGTGTAGGTGCTGGGAAATCCGCTAAGTCTGCCAAATCTGCCTCCTTGTTTGGGATTGATGATCTTGCCAAGGTCACGTCTTCGAAGAAGAAGACTCTGTTGCTAGTCCTTCTGCTTCAGCCCCTAAATTACCCATTAGGGGTAAGGGAAAGAAGAGGAAAGTTTCTGAGGATCTTCAAGGATTTCCCCTGATTCGCCAGCAGTTTCTTGATTCTGTCAACGAGGTTAGGATCACTGCCCCTGTTGGTTATCTTGATGGTTTTTGAGGATCACCCGTGTCTGACGTTATATCCTGTTGTTTTTGCAGAAACTTACTGAAATAGAATCTTATGTTAGCCACGTTGAAGATCAGGATCGCCAGATTGCCGACCTTCATGAAAGGGGTGTGCTGAAGGATCTCAAGATCACTGATCTTGAGAAGGAGATCCGGGCTGTTAAGGATGAGGCTGTCAAAGCATTGATCAAGTTCGATTATGAGAAGCATGACATTACTCAGGACGCTAAAGTCTCTGCCGCGATAGCTATGTACAAGATACAACTGCAGATGGCCACGGAGGCTCAGGATCCTTCCTTTGATAAGAGCACATGGGATATTGAAGGCTGGAAGGCAAGGCTAGCAGAGTTGGAGGATGACGATGATGTTGAGGATATCCCTATGCTTGAAGGTGGAGATGCCGGCAAGGATCAGGGTGGAGCAGCCGGTGGTGATGGAGCAGCAAAGGAGTAGGCTGCATGATTGGGCGATGATGGATATTGTTGACTAGGCCGGAGCCCAATTTTTTAGGATTGGTAGTGGTTTTTTGTGGTTGTTGATGGTTTGAAACAATTATGGTTTGTAATCTTCGAACAATAGTTTTTAGGGTTAAGGATCCTGGATCCTTTGAACAATGGGTAGGATTGCAAAAGGTGGAGGGATCCTCTGTTTGGGGGATGAAACCTTTGTGATCCTGCCGCTTTTTAATTTCCTGCATAATGCTAAGACCGCATAGACAATGGACACCCTTTGCCAACCCATGTGGACGGGCCACGTTTTGCTGGTAGAAATGTGGGTTGGCAATTTTGACAACTTTTTGAAAGGGTTAATGATCCTTTTATTTAATAATATAACTTAACTTTTCTGGCTTATCTCGTGTTGTTATCCTTATCTTCTTGTTTCTCAGTTGTTTTTGTAGTGTATTTGTTAAAGTGGCAAGAGTTGAAAATATATTTAATAAATTTAGGATATGATCCTAGATCAAATATCCTGATATTGAAAATATTCAAAGTATTTTAGTTCAAGGATCATAGATTTGGTTGTCAAAGTATAAGGGTCGGTTAGGATAATGAATATAATTAAAATAGCCAAGGATCATACCTGAGGATCCAAGTCAGGATCCTAACCTTCAACCGAGACAATCGTGGATAAGATTTTGATGGATAATAAGGATTAAGGATCCTTATGTGTTTTACCTTTGACAAACCTGAAAAACGAAGCACAACTTGGGACTAAGCCAATGTAAGAAGTAAATTAGTAACTGGGGTTATGCCCAAAGGATAATTGAGAATGATCCCAGAGGATCACTGGGGACAAGCCCATAGGATAACTGGGGACAAGCCCAAAGGATAACTGGGGACAAGCCCAAAGGATCGTATGTAAACTGGAGTATGGCCCTTTCTGGCGACTATCCAAACTTAGTGACATGAAAATGTCAAAACCTTAGCTAACGTGAAAACGTTAGAAACCTTAGGAACGGATGTATGGTACGTCTACCATTATACGTAGGATCCTAAATATAGCCAGTACGATGAGGTTGTCAGCCCCGAAAGTGGGTACTGGTCCCAAAGACGTGAACTATACCAGGATCATCGTGCGCTGCTGGCGGAAACTGGGGATAATCCCAAGGATAACTGGGGTTGGACCCAAGGATCTGTGGTGCTTTTGGAGATCTTTGACGATTTGCTGAAGATACCTGAACTATCATAACTCAAATGGTTTGTGAGTAGAGGATGAAGGATACATGATCCTTATCCTTAGGTAAAAAGTAAGAAAATGCAATAGTTTTAGGATAAGCATATTACCAGAGTAAGGATCACTGATATCTCCGGGATCCTTCAAGGATACTTCAATGTAAGGATCACATGCATGAAGGATCATGTTCACATGAAATATTTCTTTAAGTGAACAGCATTCCAGGCTCTTGGTAACAAGTTTCCTTCCATGGTTAGCAACCTGTATGCCCCCTTTGCTGCTTCAGCTTCAATCAAGTAGGGACCTTCCCATTTTGGTGCTAGCTTCCCGTCAGCAGGATTGATAGTATTTTGAAATGCTTTTCTCAACACCATATCTCCGACTTGGAACTTCCTTATCCTGACCTTTTTGTTGTAGGTACCAGCCATTCTTTGTTGGTAGCTTGCCATCCTTATTCTAGCTAGATCCCTGATTTCCTCAATAGTATCCAAATCCTGAGCTAGGATTGCAGCATTTTCTTCAGGATCACGAGCAATTGTTCTAGCAGTTGGGATCACCATCTCTGTTGGGATCACTGCTTCTGCCCCAAATACTAAAGAGAAAGGTGTTTGACCAGTGGCATTCTTGGGAGTTGTCCTATCAGCCCATAGCACATAAGGTAACTCCTCTGCCCATTTTCCTTTCTTGGATCCTAGCTTCTTCTTCAGATTGTTGATGATGATCTTGTTGGATGATTCTGCTTGACCATTGGCTTGTGGATGAACTGGTGTTGATGTTATCATCTTGATTCCCCAACTGTCACAAAAGTTAGTGGTTCTGCTTCCAATGAATTGGGAGCCATTATCACATACAATTTCAGAGGGAATGCCAAATCTAGTTATAATGTTTCTTTTAATGAAGGATATGACTTCCTTTTCTCTGACTTGAGCGAAGGCTTCAGCTTCTATCCACTTGGAAAAATAGTCAGTCATGGCAAGCATAAATACTTTTCCACCAGGTGCTTTAGGGAGCTTGCCAACTATATCCATACCCCATCTCATGAATGGCCAAGAGGATGGTATTGGGTGTAAAAATTCAGCTGGCTGATGGAGGATATTGCTATGCCTTTGGCAAGGATCACATTTCTTAGCATACTCTACAGCATCCCTTTTCATGGTTGGCCAGTAGTATCCTGTTCTAAGGATCCTTGAGAATAATGCCCTGCCCCCAGTGTGGTTTCCACAATCTCCTTCATGGAAGTCTCTCAACACTTCTTCAATTTCAGGATCCTCAATACATCTTAAATATGGTCCTGCAAGGGATCGTTTATATAGCACATTATTTAAGATTGTAAATTGAGATACCTTGATCCTGAAAGCTCTAGGATTTTCTCCCATTGGAATCTCTCCGTTTTGCAAGTATTTCATGATTGGTGGGATCCATGATCCTGAATAAGATTGAGCTTCTTCACTAGGGATTACTGCAGTATCCTCTTCTATTTCCATGGCCACTTGATTTTTGATAGCAGGAGCCAGGATATGGATGATAGGGATACTTATGTCTTCTGGGATTTTTAAGGATGATCCTAAGTTGGCCAATGCATCAGCTTCCGTGTTATCCTCCCTTGGTACCTGTGTTAAGCTAAAAGAAACAAAAGAGAGTGCCAATTCTTTGACTATCTCTAAATATTTGATTAGTTTTTCACCTTTAACAGCATAGGATCCATTAAAGTGATTGGTGATTAATAATGAGTCTACATATACTTTAAGATATTTTACCCCCATATCCTTAGCAATTTGCAAGCCAGCAATCAAGGCTTCATACTCAGCCTCATTGTTAGTTGCTTGGAACTCACAGGCTATGGAGTGGGGTATTATGTCCCCCTGTGGCGATTTTAGTAGGATCCCAAGCCCTGTGCCCTTGACATTTGAGGATCCGTCAGTGTGTAGTATCCAAGGATCCTTGGTTTCATCCAGCTGCTGGACCTCCAATTCTGCTTCTTTTTGTAGATCACTACTGAAATCAGCCACAAAGTCGGCTAAGGCTTGTGATTTAATGGCTGTTCTTGGTTCGTATCTTATATCATGGGCACTAAGCTTCACTGCCCACTTAGCCATTCTCCCTGACATCTCCGGTTTCCTGAGGACATTCTTAATTGGAAAATTAGTTTTAACAACAATAGTATGGGTTTCAAAATAATGCCTTAACTTAGTGGATGCCATGATTAATGCAAGAATAAGTTTTTCGAGGTGTGAGTACCTGGATTCGGCATCAAGTAGACTTTTACTTACATAGTAGATAGGATATTGTGTACCTTCGTGATCCTTGACAAGGACAGCACTTACAGCGGTTGAGGATACCGCCAGGTATAAGGATAACACATCTCCTTTTTCCGGTTTTGCTAATGCTGGTGCTGAGGACATATATTCTTTAAGGGCTTGTAAAGCGTTCTCATGTTTCTCAGTCCATTCAAACTTCTTATTCTTCCTTAGGATATCGTAGAATTCTTTGCATTTTTCTGAGGATTTCGATATGAACCTGTTCAAAGCTGCTATCCTGCCTGTTAGTCTTTGAACATCCTTGGCATTGGCAGGAGATTTGATATTTATTAATGCTTTGATTTGTTCCGGGCTTGCTTCAATGCCCCTCTGGGTTACCATGTATCCTAATAACTTTCCTGCCTTAACACCAAAATGGCATTTTGAAGGATTAAGTTTCATGTTGTAATTATCAAGGATATCGAATGCTTCTTCCAAGTCCCTTAGGTGATCCTCAGCTTTCTTTGACTTGACCACCATATCATCTATGTACACCTCCATAGTTTTTCCGATTTGATCTTTGAACATCATATTTACCAGCCTTTGATATGTTGCACCTGCATTTCTTAGTCCAAAAGGCATGGCAATATAACAATATAAACCGGTTGGGGTCATAAAGGCTGTATCCTCTTGGTCAGATGGTTCCATCTGAATTTGTTGGAATCCAGATGATGCATCCATAAAGGTTAACAGTTCATGCCCCGCTGTTGCATCCACCATGGAGTCAATGTGGGGTAATGGGAAAGGATCCTTGGGACATGCCTTATTCAAATCAGTGAAATCGACACATACCCTCCACTTTCCGTTTTTCTTTTGGACAACAACCACATTGGCTAACCATTTTGGATACTTTACCTCTCTGATCATACCTGCTCGAAGTAGTCTCTCTACTTCTTCTTGGATAATGGCATTCCTTTCTGGTGCAAACTTCCTCCTTTTTTGATGGATTGGTTTGATAGACCTGTCAATGCCAAGTTTGTGAGTAATAATATCCTTAGATATACCTGTCATATCTTCATGTTTCCAAGCAAAGGTAGATTTTCTTCTTTTGAGGAAGGATATCATGTCTTCTTTCATCTTGCCAAGGATCCCTGATCCAATATAGATTTTTGATTCAGGATCACTAGGATCCAAGAGGATTTCGTCCACATCTTGTTCCCTTGCCTCCAAGACATTCCTCGGAGGATACTGTAATTGCTATTGCTCCCTTGGCTTCGAGGTTGGCTTCATGGATGAGGTATAACAATCCTTAGCCTCCTGCTGATCACTGTCGATCTTGATTATCCCCCATGGGCTAGGGAGCTTCACACATTGATGGTAGGTAGATGGAACTGCTTTCATGTCATGTATCCAAGGCCTGCCAAGGATAACGTTGCAACAAGACAAACAGTCAATAACACAAAATTTTTGGTAATTATGTAATCCTTCCACGTAGATTGGGAGTTTGATGTCCCCCAGAGTTTTCTTCGTTTCCCCACTGAATCCTACAAGCACGGAGGATCTCGGTGTGATGTCTGATTCTGGGATTCCCATCTTCTTCAGGACATCAAGCTGCATAATGTTCACTGAGCTCCCTCCATCAATAAGGATCCTGCGGACAAAATTGTTAGAGATAAAGAGAGTGATAACTAAACTATCATGGTGAGGATCCTGAATGTTAACGCGATCATCCTCATCAAATGTTATCATCTTCCCTTCTGAGACACTTGAGGTTCTAATAGGCCTTTCTCCATTATCCATTTTTGATTCTTTTGCATGTCTTTTGGCCGCTGAAAAGGATGTACCACAGATGTCTGATCCTCCGGATATAAAGTTGATCACTTGTGCGTTTGCCGGAGGTGCTGGAGCCTTTTCAGGGATCCTTTCAGGATCCTGGGTCCTTTGCTTTTTTCTCCCTAACAATTCTTTTAGATGCCCCTTGCTTAGCAGGTATCCAATTTCTTTTCTTAAGGCTATGCAATCTTCAGTTAGATGCCCGAAATCCTCATGGTATGCACACCATTTGGACTTGTCTTTAGTCCCGGATGGTTTATCATTCTTCCTGGGCCACCTAGCTTTTTCACCTAGATTCTGCATTGCAAGGATTAGTTCATGATTATCAACGGAAAAACAATATTCTGAGATTGGAGGATATTCTTCATCATCCTCTTCTTGGTCAACAGCATGCACATTCTTGTTCTCATTTCTATGGTAGGATTTGAACTTGTTGCTCTTGAAGGAGGATCCTTGCTTATCTTGTTTTGAGGATCCTACTTGTCTCTCCTGGATCCTCTTGTCATCCTCTAGCCGGATGAACCTGAGTGCTCGAGTTCTTACTTCATCTAGATTCCTGCACGGTGTCATAACAAGATCATCATAGAATAATGAATCCTTAAGCAGTCCCATTTTGAAGGCTTCAACAGCCGTAGCCATATCCAAGTTGGGAATGTCCAAGGATTCTTTACTAAATTTAGTTATATAATCCCTTAATGATTCATTATGATTTTGAGTTATCCTGTACAAATCACTAGTTAATTTTTCAAATTTTCTGCTACAAGAGAATTGGTTATTGAATAAATTAACTAAATTAGCAAATGAAGTAATAGAGTAGGGGGGAAGACTTAGCAGCCATTTAAGAGCTGATCCTGTAAGAGTGGATCCAAATCCTTTACATAGGCATGCTTCCTTCAATTTTTCTGGGATAGGATTGATCTCCATCCTCTCCCTGTATTGTGCTATATGCTCCTCTGGATCCGTTGTACCATCATACAGCTTCATGGTAGGGATATGGAACCTTTTGGGTACCTCTGCATCACAAATTGGTGGTGCAAAGCGAGATACCTTGTGGCTTCCATCTGCAATCTCTGGGATAGGCTTGACTACCCCTGGAACGCTTGAGATCATGTCCTTTAGTTTCTGTAATTCCCTGGCCATAGCATGATTGGTACCTGTATCCTGCATGAATCCATGGTTAGTGGTAGGATAATTATTTAAAGTGTTACCTCCCATTGGGTTCAAGTTAGGGAATCTATATTGCTGGGATTCCGGAACAACGGAGGGACCAGTGGAAGCAATGGTCTGCATTGGAATGAAGTCCCCTTGATGGACATCTAGACTTCCTGTTTGCAAACTTTTTAGGGATCCTGGCATCTGTAAGGATCCTGGTATCTGGGATGATCCTGGAACGAAGGAAGATCCTTGAACCTGGGATGATCCTGGAACAAAGGAAGATCCTTGAACCTGGGATGATCCTAGAACAAAGGAGGGTCCTTGAACCTGGGATGATCCTGGAACAAAGGAGGGTCCTTGAACCTGGGATGATCCTGGAACAAAGGAGGATCCTTGGCCCTGAAATGATCCTGGAACAAAGTAGGATCCTTGAAGCTGCTGTGCCCCCGGATAGGCTCCCGGATTCATGAAGGATCCCATGTATTGAGGATAGGATCCTATTGGCTGAAAATGTGAATCTGATGTCTGAGTCATTGCTGCCGAGTTGAGACGTGATCCTCTTGACTCCCCTATGATTTGCACGTCGGGGATCCCTGATGGCTGGGAAGTGATCATTGGAGTATCGAAGCTCAAGGATTTGGGCATCAGTGGGGAATGATCCTCTGCCGCTTTCTTTTGTCTTTTGAGGTCTCCAATTTCCCTGAGGATCCTGTCATTAGTCTCATCCTGTCGCTGCATACGATCCTTCATCTGCAAAATTAAAGCAAATACATCACTAGTACTGGGAATAGAAGAATTCATAGCAGAAGAAGATAAAGGTTTAGAGAAAGTGGGAGTTGATCTTTTCTCAGTATTTTTCTGAGATCCTGCAGGTGGAGGAGGCAAAGTGATCTGTGATGAGGTGACTGCAGACATCGCCGTGGACGTGTTCTTCAATGATGAAGCCATGTAACTCTTTGAAATGATTTCGAACAAAAAGATTTTCTTATGAATGAAGCACCAATTGCCCCACGGTGGGCGCCAAACTGTTTTGGTCAAAAATCACACAAGGATAATGTAACCAAACTTTATGAAAACGGGGTATGATGCTTGGTTAATTATGAAAGTAAAGGATCACTTCTGTGATAAAGATGCTAAGACACAATGATTTATGCGAGGAAAAAGCCCTTGATCAATGAATGATCTCCGGCATAAAAAACCTCGGGTGATGGCAACTACCGATCACCAACTTCAATATAACAAAAATATGATTACAACTTTGGATGATAATGAGCTGAGTACAAGGATCACTATTGCTTTTGGTGTCTAAGTGTGTGAGAGTTGCGTTGTATGTCGTGTGTGTCCTTCCGAATGAGGAAGAGTGGTATTTATACATGTGTAGGTGACCTATTTTAGGTAGCTAAACTAATATTCAGCTCATTACCCCTTTAGAAAGGAGATACAATCTAGCCTAAATAGCCGCCCATAAATCAAGCCTAGTTTCCGTATCCTGTGCAACGTCTATCTTCAATTAAGCTCTTGCCATAATTGTGAAGACGCGTCCCTGGATCATGATGCCTAGAGCGTATCCTGCTAAATGTTCCTGCAAAACAATACTGTATTAAGCGAAGATGATCGTTAGTATGAGGATCCTATAATGTCCCATGATCCTGATCCTGAAGTCCGGCTGAGGATCACTGTCTGCCAAGGAAACAAGGATCACTGGTTAGGATCACGTGTAAGGATCACCCATAATAAAAATCCAGCCCTAACATCTATGACTAACTCAACGGATATATAGACGTTAAGAATGAACTATCCGTTGCGATCTGACGTCATGGAGATGACAGCCCTGCACAAATCATCATTATAAATAGAAATAGGGATAGGATCATTTGCATTTAAATTCAAGAACTCTTCCCTTTATAACCACGACCAGAAGATTGAACAGGTATTCCCCTTTATCTTCTCTCTTGGTTGCTCTGTTTTTCTTTCTCTTTCCATCGTTCTGTCAAAAAATGCTGCTCCGAACTCTCCCAGCAAGGATCCTAAGAATAACAGCCCCTTGAAGGGTCAAGGGATCATCAAGGATTCCCCTACCGAGAGGTGTTGTTTTACTGATTCTCAAATTGACAAAATCCGTCATTGCTTTCCGGCGAACACCCTTTTTAAGCCTTTTAGCCCCACCGCTTTGAGTGATTACATCTCTGAGACTTGGGTAGCTTTCCCGGTCACTCCTTTCATGATAGGATACTCGTATCCTTTCCCTCAGTTCACCGAATCCCTTTTCTCCCTTACCGGCATCTGCTATATCCAGGCTATGCCGATGATCTGGAGGGTGTTATACACCCTTGAAAGGATCATCGAACAAGAAGGGATTGACCTCGGCATGGCGGAGTTAGCTGAGATGTATGATCTCACAACTTTTGGATCCCACCGATACTTGTTCAAACGAAAAGCTGGAGAAGAGCACCCTGTTCTCAAAGTTACCAAAAATGACATGAACTGGAAGCGGCGGTTCTTTTTTGTAAGGAGAGATACCATCGCTGATGGGAAGGATTTGCCCAAGAAATGGGTTACCCATGGTAGGATAGAGGATCCTGGAAGGATCGCCGTAGAACTTATCCTTTAGCATAAGGATCACTGACATTCTTTTGTTTCCTTATTGTGCAGCTATATCCGTTTCTCATCTTAAGTTGACTCCTGCTGCAAAAGAGAGACTCTTGGCCTTTAGGAAGCTTGATCCTGAAATAAGAACTTTCCAGGTCATCACCCAGGATTCTCAGGAAGTATCCTCTGCTTCTGTCACAATGTCAAGTAAGTATCCTTTTTTAAGGAGTATTTATATAATGAGAGTCAAATAAAATTAAGATACTTATCTTGTTTTGGTTGTGCAGGCGCTGGAAAATCCTCTAAGTCTGCTTCGAAGTTCGGCATCGATGATCTTACTAATGTCAAATCCTCAAGGAAGAAGACTCCTGCTGCTAGCCCAACTGCTTCAGCCCCTAAAGCACCTATCAGGGGAAAAGGAAGCAAGAAGAGGAAGGCCTCTGAGGATTTGCAAGGTCTGCCCCTGCTCCGCCAACAGTGTCTGGATTACATCAACGAGGTAAGGATCACTTGATTTCTGAGGTCATTCCTTGTCTTCCTTGCAGAAATTTGCTGAGGTAGAGACATATGTTGGCCATGTTGAGGATCAGGATCGCCAGATTGCTGACCTTCAACAGGTTGGGGTGTTGAAGGATCTCAAGATAGCCGATCTTCAGAAGGAGCTCCAGGCCACCAAGGGGGAAGCCGCCAAGATGCTGATCAACTTCGACTATGAGAGGCACGAGATCACCCAGGATGCCAAGGTCTCTGCTGCAATAGCTATGTACAAGATCCAGCTGCAAATGGCTGCGGAGGCTCAGGATCCTTCTTTTGACAAGAGCACCTAGGATGTCGAAGGCTGGAAAGCTAGGCTGGCTGAACTGGAGGATGATGAGGAGGCTGAGGAGATCCCGATGCTTGAAGGTGGAGACACTGGCAAGAATCAGGGTGGAGAGGCAAGTGGAGCCGGTGGTGATGGTGCAGCGAAGGATTGAGCTGCAGGATTGGGCAATGATGGAAATTTCGAGACTTAGCCGGAGCCCAATTTTTTTGTTTGGTGGTTGTTTTTTTGTGGTTGTGATGTTTTTAAACAATTATGGTCTGTATTTGAACAATAGGTTTAGGGTTGAGGATCTAGGATCCCGTGAACAATAGGTAGGATTACAAATGGTGGAGGGATCCTCTGTTTGGGGGATGAAGCCATTGTGATCCTGCCGCCTTTAATTTCCTGCACTTGCTATAACCGCATAAACAATGGACACCCTTTGCCAACCCATGTGGACGGGCCACGTTTTGCTGGTAGAAATGTGGGTTGGCAATTTTGACAACTTAAAAAGGGGTTAAATATTTAATGAATAAAACTTTTAACTTTTGACTTATCCTGTGATGTTATCCTTGTATATCTTTTGAACTTTCAATTGTTTTGATTTATACTTGTCTAAGTAAGAAAGGTTAAGCAAATTATGTTTAAGAAATTTAGGATATGATCCAGGATCAAATATCCTATAGTCGAAAACTTCCAAAAAGTTGTTAATTTTAAGGATCATAGGTTCAGTTGTCAAAGTGTAAGGGTTATTCAAAATAATGAATGTAATCAAAACAGTTAAGGATCATACCTGAGAATCCAAGTTAGGATCCTTACCTTTAATCAGGATAACAATAGGAAAAATGGATAATAAGGATTGAGGATCCTTAATTGTTTATCTTCTAAAACCTGAAAATAGAATATAACTTGGGACTAAGCCAATATCAGAGATAAGTTAGTAACTGGGGATATGCCCAAAGGATAACTGGGGACAAGCCCAAAGGATCGTATGTAAACTGGAGTATGGCCCTTACTGGCGACTATCCAAACTTAGTGACATGAAAATGGCAAAACCTTAGCTAACGTCAAAACGTTAGAAACCTTAGGAACGGATGTATGGTACGTCTACCATTATACGTAGGATCCTAGGTATAGCCAGTACGATGGAATTATCAGCCCCTAAAGCGAGTACTGGTCCCAAAGACGTGAACTATACTAGGATCATCGTGCGCTACAGGCGAAAACTGGGGGCAAGCCCAAGGATAACTGGGGACAAGCCCAAACAACCGGGGTTGAACCCAAGGATCTGAGTTGCTTCTGAAGATTGTCGACAATATGCTAAGGATACCTGGACTATCAGAACTCAAAATCTTGTGAGAGAAGGATGAAGGATACGTGATCCTTATCCTTAAATAAGAAAATATGTAAATAAGAGTTCGAGCTTAGGACATTACCAGATTAAGGATCATCGATACTTCAGGGATCCTTGAAGGATACTTCTAATGTAAGGATCATATGTGCCAGAAGGATCCTGCTCACATGAAATATTTCTTCAAGTGGACAGCATTCCAGGCTCTTGGTAACAAATTACCCTCCATAGTTAGCAGTCTATATGCCCCCTTTCCTGCTTCGGCTTCGATCAAATAAGGGCCTTCCCATTTTGGTGCCAATTTCCCATCAGCAGGATTGGTGGTATTCTGGAATGCTTTTCTCAAGACCATATCCCCAACTTGGAATTTCCTTATCCTGACATTTTTGTTGAAAGCACCGGCCATTCTTTGTTGATAGCTAGCCATCCTTATCCTAGCCAGATCCCTGATTTCCTCAATAGTATCTGTTTTGGTCAAAAATCACACAAGGATAATGTAACCAAACTTTATGTAAACGGGGTATGATGCTTGGTTAGCTATGAAAGTAAAGGATCACTTCTGTGATAAAGATACAAAGACACAGTGATTTATACGAGGAAAAAGCCCTTGATCAATGTATGATCTCCGGCATAAAAAACCTCGGGTGATGGCAACTACCGATCACCAACTTCAATATAATAAAAATGTAGTTACAACTTCGGATGATAATGAGCTGAGTACAAGGATCACTGAGTGTCTAAGTGTTGAGAGTTGTGTCGTATGTTGTGTGTGTTCTTCCGAATGAGGAAGATGGGTATTTATACATGTGTGGGTAACTTATTTTAGGTAGATAGACCACTAATCAGCTCATTACCCCTTTAGAAATAAAGATAATCTAGCCTAAATTGCTGCCCATTAATCAAGCTAAGTTTCCATATCCGGTACAACGTCTATCTCCAATTTAGCTCTTGCCATATTTGTGAAAACGCGTCCCTGGATCATGATGTGTAGGGCATATCCTGCTAGGTGTTCCTGCAAAACAATTTTGTAACAAGTGGAAGTGACCGTTAGTGTAAGGATCACCATATCGTCCCATGATCCTGATCCTGAAGTCTGGCTGAGGATCACTATCTGCCAAAGAAACAAGGATCACTGGTCAGGATCACGTATAAGGATCATTTATAGTAAAATCCAGCCCCAACAATTGCCCCCAAAATATAAGGAGTTAAATGTAAATAGATGAGTTATATTTTGTTTTGAGCTTATCTCTAACGGACGATTCCGATTTACTAGCCGTTGCACATGGACTAGCCGTTATGATATTTACGTCACTGATGTGACAATCCCTGCGAATCATCATTATAAATAGGAGATAGGGTTAGGATCATTTTGTATTTAAATTCGAAGTATCTCCCTTTATAATCGTCACCGAAGGCTTGATCAGGTATCATCTTCTTCTTTCTCTTCTTTGCTCTGTTCTTTCTTACTTTTACCCTGTTTTCGTCTCGAACATGCTTCTTCGGAATTCACCGCACAAAGGCTCTAAGAAGGATAGTCCCTTGAAAAGCCAGGGGATTATCAAGGATTCTCCTATGGAGAGGTGCTGTTTTACCGATATCCAGATAGACAAGATTCGCCATTGCTTCCCGGCGAATGTTGTTTTTAAGTCTTTTGATCCTACTGCTTTGAGTGATTTTGTTTCGGACATTTGGGTGGCCTTTCCTGCTACTCCTTTCCTCATCGGGTATTCATATCCTTTTCCGACATTTACCCAATCCTTCTTTTCTCTTACCGGCATCTCATATATCCAAGCTATGCCGATGATCTGGAGGGTTCTATATACCTTTGAGAGGATCATCGAGCAAGAAGGGATTGATTTGGGGATGTCAGAGTTAGCTGAGCTCTATGATCTCACCACCTTTGGTTCTCACCGGTACTTGTTGAAACGGAAAGCTGGGGAGGATCATCCAATCTTCAAGGTTACCAAGAATGATACCAACTGGAAACGTCGATTTTTCTTTGTTAAGAGGGATTCCATCCCGGATGGGAAGGATCTGCCCAAGGAATGGGCCACTCATGGTAGGGTAGAGGATCCTTGAAGGATCACTATCAGTCCTGTCTCTTATGATGAGGATCACTGATGTCTTTTCTTTTTTGCAGCTATCTCTGTTGCTCACTTAAAGTTGACCCCTGCTGCCAAAGAAAGAGTGTTAGCCTTCAAGAAGCTTAATCCTGAAGTCAGAAGCTTCCAAATCATTATCCAAGATTCTCAAGAGATATCCTCTGCATCTGCCACAATGTCAAGTAAGTATCCTCATAGAAAATAAGTTTTATGTGAAAGTATTTAATTTAACAAGGGAACTTATCTTGTTTTTGAATTGTGTAGGTGCCGGAAAGTCTGCCAGGTCCGTTAAGTCTGCCTCCAAGTTTGGGATCAGTGACCTTGCCAACGTCACTTCCTCAAAGAAGAAAGCTCCCGCTGCCAGCCCTTCAGTCTCAGCTCCTAAAGCGTCCATTCGGGGCAAGGGAAAAAAGAGGAAAGCTTCTGATGAACTCCAAGGATTCCCTCTCCTTCGTCAGCAATTTCTTGATTATGTGAACAAGGTGAGGATCACTGCCCCTGTTGGTTATCTGTCTCTAGTATCCTTCTTGAGGATCACCTGATTCTGAGCTTGTCTTTTTTTTTGTTGCAGAAACTTGCTGAGATTGAAACTTATCTTGGCCACGTTGAAAATCAGGAGAGCCAGATTGCCGACCTTCAGCAAATGGGTGTATTAAAGGATCTTACGATAGCGGATCTTGAGAAGGAACTCCAAGCTACCAAAGATGAAGCTGCTCAAAGGCTGATTGACATGGATAATGAGAAGCAGGAGATCACCCAAGATGCCAAGGTCTCAGCGGCGATTGCTATGTACAAGATCCAACTTCAAATGGCTGAGGAGGCTCAGGATCCCACCTTTGACAAAAGCTCATGGGACGTTGAAGGTTGGAAGGCAAGGCTGGCGGACTTGGATGATGAGGAAGATGCTGAGGATGTCCCAAGGCTGGAGGGAGGTGACGCTGGCAAGGATCAAGGTGAAGATGCTGGTGGAGATGGAGCAGCGGAGAAGTAAGCTGCATGATTGGGCGATGATGGATATTGTTGACTAGGCCGGAGCCCAATTTTTTAGGTTTTTTGGTAGTGGTTTGTGGTTGATGGTTTGTGAACAATTATGGTCTGTAACGTTAAACAATAGTTTCTTAGGGTTAAGGATCCTGGATCCTTTTAGACAATAGGTAGGATTACAAAAGGTGGAGGGATCCTCTGTTTGGGGGATGAAGCCTTTGTGATCCTGCCGCTTTTATTTTCCTGCAAAGATGCTAAGACCGCATAGACGATGGACACCCTTTGCCAACCCATGTGGACGGGCCACGTTTTGCTGGTAGAAATGTGGGTTGGCAATTTTGACAATCTTTTGAAAGGGTTAATGATCCTTTTGTTTAATAATATAACTTAACTTTTCTGGCTTATCTTGTGTTGTTATCCTTCAATAATCCTCTTATTTCTCAATTGCTATATTTGTTAAAATAACGAGAGTTGAAAAGGTGTTTAATAAACTTAGGATATGATCCTAGATCAAATATCCTCATATTGAAATTATTCAAAGTATTTTAGTTCAAGGATCATAGGTTCAGTTGTCAAGGTCTAAAGGTTATTCAAATGAATAATGAAATTAAAAGTAGTTAAGGATCATACCTGAAGATCCAAGTTAGGATCCTAACCTTTAATCAGGATAACCATAAGTAAAAATCTTAATGAACAATAAGGATTAAGGATCCTTAATTGTTTAACTTCGAAAACCTGAAAAATGGAGTATAACTTGGGACTAAGCCAATATAAAAGATAAGTTAGTAACTAGGGACAAGCCCAAAGGATAACTGGGGACAAGCCCAAAGGGTAACTGGGGACAATCCCAAAGGATCACTGGGGACAAGCCCATAGGATAACTGAGAATGATCCCGGAGGATCACTGGGGACAAGCCCATAGGATAACTGAGAATGATCCCGGAGGATCACTGGGGACAAGCCCATAGGATAACTGAGAATGATCCCGGAGGATCACTGGGGGCAAGCCCATAGGATAACTGGGGACAAGCCCAAAGGATCGTATGTAAACTGGAGTATGGCCCTTTCTGGCAACTATCCAGACTTAGTGACATGAAAATGTCAAAACCTTAGCTAACGTGAAAACGTTAGAAACCTTAGGAACGGATGTATGGTGCGTCCACCATTATACGTAGGATCCCAAGTATAGCCAGTACGATGAGGTCGCCAGCCCCGAAAATGGGTACTGATCCCAAAGACATGAACTATATCAGGATCATCGTGCGCTGCTGGCGGAAACTGGGGATAGTCCCAAGGATAACTGGGGACAAGCCCAAAGGATCTGAGTTGCTTTTGAAGATCTTTAACGATGTGCTGAAGATACCTGAACTATCATAACTCAAATGGTTCGTGAGTAGAGGATGAAGGATACATGATCCTTATCCTTAGGTAAAAAGTAAGAAAATGCAATAGTTTTAGGATAAGCATATTACCAGAGTAAGGATCACCGATATCTCCAGGATCCTTCGAGGATACTTCAGTGTGAGGATCACATGCTTGAAGGATCATGTTCACATAAAGTATCTCTTTAAGTGAACAGCATTCCAGGCTCTTGGTAGCAAGTTTCCTTCCATAGTTAGCAATCTGTATGCCCCCTTTCCTGCTTCAGCTTCAATCAAGTAGGGACCTTCCCATTTTGGTGCTAACTTCCCATCAGCAGGATTGATAGTGTTTTGAAACGCTTTTCTCAACACCATATCTCCGACTTGGAACTTCCTTATCCTAACATTTTTGTTGTAAGCACCAGCCATTCTTTGTTGGTAGCTTGCCATTCTTATCCTAGCTAGATCCCTGATTTCCTCAATAGTATCCAAATCCTGAGCTAGGATTGCAGCATTTTCTTCAGGATCACAAGCAATTGTTCTAGCAGTTGGGATCACCATCTCTGTTGGGATCACGGCTTCTGCCCCAAATACTAAAGAGAAAGGTGTTTGGCCAGTGGCATTCTTGGGAGTTGCCCTATCGGCCCATAGCACATAAGGTAACTCCTCTGCCCATTTTCCTTTCTTGGATCCTAGCTTCTTCTTCAGATTGTTGATGATGATCTTGTTGGATGATTCTGCTTGACCATTGGCTTGTGGATGAACTGGTGTTGATGTTATCATCTTGATTCCCCAACTGTTACAAAAGTTAGTGGTTCTGCTTCCAATGAATTGGGAACCATTATCACATACAATTTCAGAAGGAATGCCAAATCTAGTTATAATATTTCTTTTGATAAAGGATATAACTTCTTTTTCTCTGACTTGAGCAAAGGCTTCGGCTTCTATCCATTTAGAGAAGTAGTCAGTCATGGCAAGCATAAATACTTTTCCACCAGGTGCTTTAGGGAGCTTGCCAACTATATCCATTCCCCATCTCATGAATGGCCAAGAGGATGGTATGGGGTGTAGTAATTCAGCTGGTTGGTGAAGGATATTGCTATGTCTTTGGCAAGGATCACATCTCTTAGCATACTCTACAGCATCCCTTTTCATGGTTGGCCAGTAGTATCCTGTTCTAAGGATCCTTGAGAATAATGCCCTGCCCCCAGTGTGGTTTCCACAGTCTCCTTCATGGAAATCCTTAATCCTGAAAGCTCTAGGATTTTCTCCCATCGGGATCTCCCCATGTTGCAAGTATCCCATGATCGGTGAGATCCATGATCCTGAATGAGATTGGGCTTCTTCACTAGGGATCATTGCAGTATCCTCTTCTATTTCCATGGCCACCTGTTTTTCAATGGCAGGAGCCAGGATATGGATGATAGGGATACTTATATCTTCTGGAATCTTCAAGGATGATCCTAGGTTGGCCAATGCATCAGCTTCTGTGTTCTCCTCCCTTGGTACCTGTGTCAAGCTGAAAGAGACAAAAGAGAGTGCCAATTCTTTGACTATCTCTAAATATTTGGTTAGCTTCTCACCTTTAATAGCGTAGGATCCATTAAAGTGATTAGTGATCAATAATGAATCTACATATACTTTAAGATACTTTACCCCCATATCCTTAGCAATTTGTAAGCCAGCAATTAAGGCTTCATACTCAGCCTTATTGTTAGTTGCCTGGAACTCACAAGCTATGGAGTGGGGTATTATGTCCCCCTGTGGCGATTTTAGTAGGATCCCTAGCCCTGTGCCTTTGATATTTGAGGATCCGTCAGTGTGCAGGATCCAAGGATCCTTGGTCTCATCCAGCTGCTGGACCTCCAATTCTGCTTCCTTTTGTAGATCACTACTGAAATCAGCCACAAAATCTGCTAGTGCTTGAGATTTAATGGCTGTTCTCGGTTCGTATCTTATATCATGGGCACTAAGCTTCACTGCCCACTTAGCCATTCTCCCTGACATATCTGGTTTCCTGAGGACATTCTTAATTGGAAAATTAGTTTTAACAATAATAGTATGGGTTTCAAAATAATGTCTTAATTAGTGGATGCCATGATTAATGCAAGGATAAGTTTTTCGAGGTGTGAGTACCTGGATTCGGCATCAAGTAGACTTTTACTTACATAGTAGATATTGTGTACCTTCGTGATCCTTAACAAGGACAGCACTTACAGCGGTTGAGGATACCGCTAGATATAAGGATAACACATCTCCTTTTTCCGGTTTTGCTAATGCTGGTGCTGAGGACATATACTCTTTTAGGGCTTGTAAAGCATTCTCATGCTTCTCAGTCCATTCGAACTTCCTATTCTTCCTTAAGATATCGTAAAATTCTCTGCATTTTTCTGAGGATTTCGATATGAATCTGTTCAAAGCTGCTATCCTGCCTGTCAGTCTTTGAACATCCTTGGCATTGGCAGGAGATTTGATATTTATTAATGCTTTGATTTGTTCTGGGCTTGCTTCAATGCCCCTCTGGGTTACCATGTACCCTAAGAACTTTCCTGCCTTAACACCGAAATGACATTTTGAAGGATTAAGTTTCATGTTGTACTGATCAAGGATATCGAATGCTTCTTCTAAGTCCTTTAGGTGATCCTCAGCTTTTTTTGATTTGACCACCATATCATCTATGTACACCTCCATAGTTTTTCCAATTTGATCCTTGAACATCATATTTACCAGTCTTTGATATGTTGCACCTGCATTTCTTAGTCCAAAAGGCATGGCAATATAACAATATAAACCGGTTGGGGTCATAAAGGCTGTATCCTCTTGGTCAGATGGTTCCATCTGGATTTGTTGGAACCCAGATGATGCATCCATAAAGGTCAACAGTTCATGCCCCGCTGTTGCATCCACCATGGAGTCAATGTGGGGTAATGGGAAAGGATCCTTGGGACATGCCTTATTCAAATCAGTGAAATCGACACATACCCTCCACTTTCCGTTTTTCTTTTGGACAACAACCACATTGGCTAACCATTTTGGATACTTTACCTCTCTGATCATACCTGCTCGAAGTAGCCTCTCTACTTCTTCTTGGATAATGGCATTCCTTTCTGGTGCAAACTTCCTCCTTTTTTGATGGACTGGTTTGATAGACCTGTCAATGCCAAGTTTGTGAGTAATAATATCCTTAGATATACCTGTCATATCTTCATGTTTCCAAGCAAAGGTAGATTTTCTTCTTTTGAGGAAGGATATCATGTCTTCTTTCATCTTGCCAAGGATCCCTGATCCGATATAGATCTTTGACTCAGGATCACTAGGATCCAGAAGGATTTCGTCCACATCCTGCTCCCTTGCCTCCAAGACGTTCCTTGGAGGATACTGTAATTGCTATTGCTCCCTTGGTTTCGATGTTGGCTTCATGGATGATGTATAACAATCTTTAGCTTCTTGCTGATCACTTTCGATCTTGATTATCCCCCATGGGCTAGGGAGCTTCACACATTGATGGTAGGTGGATGGGACTGCTTTCATATCATGTATCCAAGGCCTGCCAAGGATAACATTGCAGCAAGATAAACAGTCAATAACACAAAATTTCTGATAATTATGTAATCCTTCCACATAGATTGGGAGTTTGATGTCCCCCAGAGTTTTCTTCGTTTCTCCACTAAATCCTACAAGCACGGAGGATCTTGGTGTGATGTCTGATTCTGGGATACCCATTTTCTTCAGTACATCAAGCTGGATAATGTTCACTGAGCTTCCTCCATCGATAAGGATCCTGCGGACAAAATGGTTAGAAATAAAGAGAGTAATAAC
Organism: Helianthus annuus; assembly: GCF_002127325.2. Taxonomy (NCBI): domain Eukaryota; kingdom Viridiplantae; phylum Streptophyta; class Magnoliopsida; order Asterales; family Asteraceae; genus Helianthus; species Helianthus annuus. The sequence goes on along the minus strand of NC_035440.2, from coordinate 52,956,674 downwards.
TAAACTATCATGATGAGGATCCTGGATGTTAATGCGGTCATCCTCATCAAAGGTTATTGTTTTCCCTTCTGAAACACTTGATGTTCTAACAGGCCTTTCTCCATTGTCCATTTTTGATTCTTTTGCATATCTTTTGGCCGCTGAGAAGGATGTACCACAGATGTCTGATCCTCCGGATATAAAGTTGATCACTTGTGCATTTGCCGGAGGTGCTGGGGCTTTTTCGAGGATCCTTTCAGGATCCTGGGTCCTTTGCTTTTTTCTCCCCAGCAATTCTTTTAGATGCCCCTTGCTTAGCAGGTATCCAATTTCCTTTCTTAAGGCTATGCAATCTTCAGTCAGATGGCCGAAATCCTCATGGTATGCACCCCATTTGGACTTGTCTTTAGTCCCGGATGGTTTATCATTCTTCCTGGGCCACCTAGCCTTTTCACCTAGATTCTGCATTGCAAGGATTAGTTCATGATTATCAACGGAAAAACAATATTCTGAGATTGGAGGATATTCTTCATCATCCTCTTCTTGGTCGACAGCATGCACATTCTTGTTCTCGTTTCTATGGTAGGATTTGAACTTGTTGTTTTTGAAGGAGGATCCTTGCTTATCTTGTTTTGAGGATCCTACTTGTCTCTCCTGGATCCTTTTGTCATCCTCTAGCCGGATAAACCTGAGTGCTCGAGTTCTTACTTCATCTAAATTCCTGCAAGGTGTCATAACAAGATCATCATAGAATAATGAATCCTTAAGAAGTCCCATTTTGAAGGCTTCAACAGCCGTAGCCATATCCAAGTTGGGAATATCCAAGGATTCTTTACTAAATTTAGTTATATAATCCCTTAATGATTCATTATTATTTTGAGTTATCCTGTACAAATCACTAGTTAATTTTTCAAATTTTCTACTACAAGAGAATTGGTTATTGAATAAATTAACTAAATTAGCAAATGAAGTAATAGAGTAAGGGGGAAGACTTAGCAGCCACTTAAGAGCTGATCCAGTTAGAGTGGATCCAAATCCTTTACATAGGCATGCTTCCTTCAACTTTTCTGGGATAGGGTTGATTTCCATCCTTTCCCTGTATTGTGCTATATGCTCCTCTGGATCCGTTGTGCCATCATACAGCTTCATGGTAGGGATATGGAACCTTTTAGGCACCTCTGCATCACAAATTGGTGGTGCATAGCGTGATACCTTGTGGCTTCCATCTGCAATCTCTGGGATAGGCTTGACTACCCCTGGAACACTTGAGATCATGTCCTTTAGTTTCTGTAATTCCCTGGCCATAGCGTGATTGGTACCTGTATCCTGCATGAATCCATGGTTAGTGGTAGGATAATTATTTAAAGTGTTACCTCCCATTGGGTTCAAGTTAGGGAATCCATATTGCTGGGATTCTGGAACAACGGAGGGACCAGTGGAAGCAATGGTCTGCATTGGAATGAAGTCCCCTTGATGGACATCTAGACTCCCTGTTTGCAAACTTTTTAGGGATCCTGGCATCTGGGATGATCCTGGAACGAAGGAGGATCCTTGAACCTGGGATGATCCTGGAACAATGGAGGATCCTTGGCCCTGGAATGATCCTGGAATAAAGTAGGATCCTTGAAACTGCTGTGCCCCCGGATAGGCTCCCGGATTCATGAAGGATCCCATGTACTGAGGATAGGATCCTATTGGCTGAAAATGTGAATTTGATGTCTGAGTCATTGCTGCCGAGTTGAGACGTGATCCTCTTGACTCCCCTGTGATCTGTACGTCTGGGATCCCTGATGGCTTAGAGGTGACCATTGGAGTCTCAAAACTCAAGGATTTTGGCATCAGTGGGGAATGATCCTCTGCCGCTTTCTTTTGTCTTTTGAGATCTCCAATCTCCCTGAGGATCCTGTCATTAGTTTCATCCTGCCGCTGCATACGATCCTTCATCTGCAAAATTAAAGCAAACACATCACTAGTACTGGGAATAGAAGAATTCATAGCAGAAGAAGATGGAGGTTTAGAGAAGGAAGGGGTTGGTCTCTTCTCAGCATTTCTCTGGGATCCTGCCGGTGGAGGAGGTAGAGTGGTTTGTGCTGAGGTGACTGCAGACATCGCCGTGGAGGTGTTCTTCAATGATGAAGCCATGTAGTTCTTTGAAAATATTTCGAACAAAAGAATTTCTTATGAATGAAGCACCAATTGCCCCACGGTGGGCGCCAAACTGTTTTGGTCAAAAATCACACAAGGATAATGTAACCAAACTTTATGTAAACGGGGTATGATGCTTGGTTAGCTATGAAAGTAAAGGATCACTTCTGTGATAAAGATACAAAGACACAGTGATTTATACGAGGAAAAAGCCCTTGATCAATGTATGATCTCCGGCATAAAAAACCTCGGGTGATGGCAACTACCGATCACCAACTTCAATATAATAAAAATGTAGTTACAACTTCGGATGATAATGAGCTGAGTACAAGGATCACTGAGTGTCTAAGTGTTGAGAGTTGTGTCGTATGTTGTGTGTGTTCTTCCGAATGAGGAAGATGGGTATTTATACATGTGTGGGTAACTTATTTTAGGTAGATAGACCACTAATCAGCTCATTACCCCTTTAGAAATAAAGATAATCTAGCCTAAATTGCTGCCCATTAATCAAGCTAAGTTTCCATATCCGGTACAACGTCTATCTCCAATTTAGCTCTTGCCATATTTGTGAAAACGCGTCCCTGGATCATGATGTGTAGGGCATATCCTGCTAGGTGTTCCTGCAAAACAATTTTGTAACAAGTGGAAGTGACCGTTAGTGTAAGGATCACCATATCGTCCCATGATCCTGATCCTGAAGTCTGGCTGAGGATCACTATCTGCCAAAGAAACAAGGATCACTGGTCAGGATCACGTATAAGGATCATTTATAGTAAAATCCAGCCCCAACAGTATCCAAGTCTTGAGCCAGGTTTGCATCATTCTCCTCAGGATCACGGGTACTTGTTCTAGCAGTTGGAACCACCATTTCTGTTGGGATCACTGATTCTGCCCCAAACACCAAAGAGAAGGGTGTTTGACCAGTAGCATTCTTGGGAGTTGTCCTGTCAGCCCAAAGCACATAAGGCAATTCCTCTGCCCATTTCCCCTTCTTGGATCCAAGTTTCTTCTTCAGATTGTTGATGATGATCTTGTTGGATGATTCTGCTTGACCATTAGCTTGTGGGTGGACTGGTGTTGATGTTATCATCTTAATCCCCCAGCTGTCACAAAAGTTAGTAGTCCTACTCCCAATAAATTGGGAACCATTATCACATACGATTTCGGAAGGAATGCCAAATCTAGTTATAATATTTTCTTAATAAAGGATATAACTTCCTTCTCTCTGACTTGGGCAAAAGCTTCAGCCTCTATCCACTTGGAGAAGTAGTCAGTCATAGCAAGCATGAACACTTTTCCACCAGGTGCTTTAGGGAGCTTGCCAACTATATCCATCCCCCATCTCATGAATGGCCAAGAGGATGGTATAGGATGTAGAAATTCAGCCGGCTGATGAAGGATATTGCTGTGTCTTTGACAAGGATCACACTTCTTAGCATACTCCACAGCATCCCTTTTCATAGTTGGCCAGTAGTATCCTGTCCTTAAGATCCTTGAGAACAATGCCCTGCCCCCAGTATGGTTTCCACAATCTCCTTCATGGAAATCTTTTAACACTTCTTGAACTTCAGGATCCTCGATACATCTTAAATATGGTCCTGCAAGAGATCGCTTATACAGCATATTATTTAAGATTGTGAATTGAGATACCTTAATTCTGAGAGCCCTTGGGTTTTCTCCCATAGGAATCTCTCCGTGTTGTAAGTATCTCATGATTGGTGAGATCCATGATCCTGAACAATATTGAGTATCCTCACTAGGGATCATTGCAGAATCCTCTTCTATTTCCATGGCCACCTGATTTCAATAGCAGGAGCCAGGATATGGATGATGGGGATACTTATATCCTCTGGGATCTTCAAAGATGATCCTAGATTGGCCAATGCATCAGCTTCTGTATTTTCTTCCCTTGGTACATGTGTTAAACTAAAGAAAACAAAGGAGAGTGCCAATTCTTTGACTATCTCTAAATATTTGGTTAGTTTTTCACCTTTAACAGCATAGGATCCATTAAAGTGATTAGTGATTAACAATGAATCCACGTATACCTCAAGATACCTGATCCCCATATGCTTAGCAATTTGCAAACCAGCGATTAAGGCTTCATATTCAGCCTCATTATTAGTGGCTTGGAACTCACAAGCTATGGAGTGGGGTATTATGTCCCCCTGTGGCGATTTTAGTAGTATACCAAGCCCCGTGCCTTTAACATTTGAGGATCCATCAGTATGCAGTATCCAAGGATCCTTGGTCTCATCCAGCTGCTGGACTTCCAATTCGGCTTCCTTTTGTAAATCATTACTGAAATCAGCCACAAAGTCTGCTAATGCTTGAGATTTGATGGCTGTTCTAGGCTCATATCTTATATCATGGGCACTAAGCTTTACTGCCCACTTAGCCATTCTTCCGGACATCTCTGGTTTCCTGAGGACATTCTTAATTGGAAAATTAGTTCTAACAACAATAACATGGGTTTCAAAATAATGTCTTAATTTAGTAGATGCCATAATTAATGCAAGAATAAGTTTTTCAAGGTGTGAATACCTGGATTCAGCATCAAGTAAACTCTTACTTACATAATAGACAGGATATTGTGTACCTTCATGATCCTTAACAAGGACTGCACTTACTGCTTTTGAGGATACCGCAAGATATAAGGATAACACTTCTCCTTTTCTGGTTTCATCAATGCTGGAGCTGAGGACATGTATTCTTTGAGGGCTTGTAAAGCATTCTCATGCTTTTCAGTCCATTCGAATTTGTTGTTCTTTCTTAGGATATCATAGAATTCTTTACACTTTTCTGAGGATTTGGATATAAATCTGTTTAGAGCTGCTATCCTGCCTGTTAGCCTTTGCACATCCTTAGCGTTGGCAGGGGATTTGATATTCACCAATGCTTTGATTTGTTCTGGGCTTGCTTCAATGCCCCTCTGGGTTACCATATATCCTAAGAATTTACCTGATTTAACACCAAAGTGACATTTTGAAGGATTAAGCTTCATGTTATAATTATCAAGGATATCAAATGCTTCCTCCAAGTCCCTTAGGTGATCCTCAGCTTTTTTGGATTTCACCACCATATCGTCTATGTACACTTCCATAGTTTGTCCAATTTGATCCTTGAACATCATATTCACCAGCCTTTGATATGTTGCACCTGCATTCCTTAATCCAAACGACATAGCAATATAACAATATAAACCGGTTGGGGTCATAAAAGCCGTATCCTCTTGGTCAGATGGTTCCATCTGAATTTGTTGGAATCCAGATGATGCATCCGTAAAGGTTAACAATTCATGACCCGCCGTTGCATCCACCATGGAGTCAATGTGGGGTAATGGGAAAGGATCCTTGGGACATGCCTTATTCAAATCAGTGAAATCGACACATACCCTCCACTTTCCATTTTTCTTTTGAACAACAACAACATTGGCCAGCCATTTTGGATACTTCACTTCTCTAATCATACCTGCTCGTAGTAATCTTTCCACCTCTTCCTGGATAATGGCATTTCTTTCTGGTGCAAACTTCCTCCTTTTTTGATGGATTAGTTTAACTGACCTGTCAATGCCAAGTTTATGAGTGATAATATCTTTAGATATACCTGTCATATCCTCATGTTTCCATGCAAAGGTAGATTTTCTTCTTTTGAGGAAGGATACGATGTCTTCTTTCACTTGTCCAAGGATCCCTGATCCGATATAGATTTTGGATTCTGGATCATCAGGATCCAGGAGGATTTCGTCCACATCCTGCTCTCTTGCCTCCAAGACATCCCTTGGAGGATACTTTAATTGCTATTGCTCCCTTGATTTCGAGGCTGGTTTCATTGATGAGGTGTAACAATCCTTAGCCTCCTGCTGATCACTATCGATCTTGATTATTCCCCAAGGGCTAGGGAGCTTCACACATTGATGGTAGGTGGATGGGACTGCCTTCATATCGTGTATCCAGGGCCTGCCAAGGATAACATTACAACAAGACAAACAGTCAATAACACAAAATTTCTGATAATTATGTAATCCTTCCACGTAAATTGGGAGTTTGATGTCCCCCAGGGTTTTCTTAGTTTCGCCACTAAATCCCACGAGCACGGAGGATCTTGGTGTGATGTCTGATTCAGGAATACCCATTTTCTTCAGAACATCAAGCTGGATAATGTTTACCGAACTTCCTCCGTCAATAAGGATCATGCGGACAAAATGGTTAGAAATAAAAAGAGTAATAACTAGACTATCATGATGAGGATCCTGGATGTTAATTCTATCATCCTCATCAAAGGTTATGATTTTTCCTTCCGAGACACTTGATGTTCGAATAGGCCTTTCTCCATTATCCATTTTAGCTTCCTTTGCATGCCTTTTAGCTGCTGAAAAGGATGTACCACAGATGTCTGATCCTCCAGAAATAAAGTTTATCACTTGTGCATCTGTCGGAGGGGCTGGAGCTTTTTCAGGGATCCTTTCACGATCCTGAGTCCTTTGCTTTTTTCTTCCCAACAATTCTTTCAAATGCCCCTTGCTCAGCAGATATCCAATTTCCTTTCTTAATGCGATGCATTCTTCTATTAAATGCCCAAAATCTTTGTGGTATGCACACCACTTTGATTTGTCTTTAGCTGCGGCTGGTTTGTCATTCTTTCTGGGCCATCTGGCTTTTTCTCCTAGATTCTGCATTGCAAGGATTAGTTCATGGTTATCAACGGAAAAACAATATTCAGAAATCGGAGGATAATCCTCATCATCCTCTTCTTGGTCAACAGCATGCACGTTCTGGTTGTCAGTTCTATTGTAGGATTTGAATTTGTTGCTTTTGAAAGAGGATCCTTGCTTTTCTTGTTTTGAGGATCCTACTTGTCTCTCCTGGATCCTCTTGTCATCCTCTAGCCGGATGAACCTGAGGGCCCGAGTCCTTACCTCGTCTAGGTTCCTGCATGGTGTCATAACAAGATCATCATAGAACAATGAATCCCTAAGCAATCCCATTTTGAAAGCCTCAACAGCTGTGGCCATATCCAAGTTGGGAATGTCCAAGGATTCTTTACTAAATTTGGTTATATAATCCCTTAATGATTCATTATGACCCTAAGTTATCCTATATAAATCACTAGTCAATCGTTCAAATTTTCTGCTACAAGAAAATTGATTATTGAATAAGTTAACTAAATTAGCAAACGAAGTAATAGAGTAAGGGGGAAGACTTAGCAGCCATTTAAGAGCTGATCCAGTAAGAGTGGATCCAAATCCCTTGCATAGGCATGCTTCCTTTAACCTTTCTGGAATTGGATTGATCTCCATCCTCTCCCTGTATTGTGCTATGTGTTCCTCAGGATCCGTTGTACCATCATACAACTTCATAGTTGGAATATGGAATCTTTTGGGTATCTCAGCATCACAAATTGGTGGTGCAAAACGAGATACCTTATGGCTTCCATCTGCAATCTCCGGGATAGGTTTGACTACCCCTGGAACACTTGAAATCATATCCTTCAGTTTCTGCAGTTCTCTGGCCATAGCATGGTTGATACCGGTATCCTGCATGAATCCATGGTTAGTGGTAAGAGAATTATTAAAAGTGTTACCTCCCATCGGGTTCAAGTTAGGAACACTGGATGTGAATCCATATTGCTGGGATTCCGGGATAATTGAGGGACCAGTGGAAGCAATGGTCTGCATTGGAATAAAATCTCCTTGATGAACATCTGAACTTCCTATCTGCAAACTTTTCGAGGATCCTGGCATCTGGAGGGATCCTTGAAACTGGGATGATCCTGGAACGAGAGAGGATCCTTGACCCTGGGATAATCCTGGAACAAAGGAGGATCCTTGAACCTGGGATGATCCTGGAATAAAGGAGGATCCTTGAACCTGGGATGACCCTGGAATAAAGGAGGATCCTTGAAATTGTTGCGCTCCTGAGTAGGCTCCTGAATTCATGAAGGATCCCATATGCTGAGTATAGGATCCTGCCGGCTGGAAATATGATCCTGATGCCTGAGTCACTGTTGATGAGCCGAAATGTACTCCTCTTGATCCACCCACATGTTGAATGTCTGGGATCTCTGATGGCTGAGAAGTAATTATCGGAGTATCAAAATTCAAAGATTTGGGCATCAGTGGGGAATGATCCTCTGCCGTTTTCTTTTGTCTTTTGAGATCTCCGATTTCCTTGAGGATCCTGTCATTAGTTTCATCCTGCTGCTGCATACGATCCCTCATCTGCAAAATCAAAGTAAATATATCACTAGTACTGGGAGCAGAAGAAGTTAGAGCAGAAGAAGATGAAGGTTTAGAGAAAATAGGAGTTGGTCTCTTCTCAGCATTTTTCTGAGATCCAGCTGGTGGTGGCGGCAAAAGTGGAGTGCCCTGAGATGAGTTGACTGCAGACATCGCTGTGGAGGTATTCTTCAACGATGAAGCCATGCAACGCTCCGGAATGATTACTAACAGAAAAACTTTCTTATGAATGAAGCACCAATTGCCCCACGGTGGGCGCCAAACTGTTTTGGTCAAAAATCACACAAGGATAATGCAACCAAACTCTTTGTAAACGGGGAATGATGCTTGGTATGATGAACAAAGTAAAGGATCACTTAAATGAAAATTGCACAAGTGACACAAGGATTTATACGAGGAAAAAGCCCTTGATCAATGAATGATCTCCGGCATAAAAAACCTCGGGTGATGGAAACTACCGATCACCAAACTTCAATATAACAAACAATTTTTACAACTTTGGATGGTAACGAGCTAGGTACAAGGATCACTATAGTATCGTATGCTAGAGCGTGTGAGAAATGTGTGGCGTCCTCCAAATGCTGAAGAGTGCCCTTTATATAAGTGTGTGTGGTCGTATTTTAGGCAAGTCACCTAACTACTAGCTCGTTACCCCTTTAGAAATAGAAGTAAATTTAGCCTAACTAAATGCCCGTAATTTGTGCTAAGTTTCCATATTCTCCATAACGTCTATTTTTGGTTATGCATGTGCGAAATTAGCGTGACAGATTCCTTGATAACGTTGCTAAGACCAGGTCCAACTCGTAATTCCTGCAAAACAACATTAAATTCAAAGAGAACAATCGTTAGTATGAGGATCCTTAGGATGATCCATGATCCTGATCCTGAAGCTCTTCTGAGGATCACTATCTGCCAAAGAAACAAGGATCACTTGTTAGGATATCATGTAAGGATCATAGGTCATTAAAATCCTGCCCTAACATATCCTTTGCTCAAAAGATAGCCTATCTCCTTCCTTAATGCTATGCACTCATCTGTGAGATGACCAGAATCCCCATGGTAAGCACACCATTTCGATTCGTCTTTGGTGGCAGGCGGTTTGTCATTCTTCCTTGGCCACCTAACCTTGTCACCTAAACTCTGCATAGAAAGGATTAGTTCATTATTATCAGCAGAAAAACAATATTCAGAAATAGGAGGATAATCCTCATCATCTTCCTCTTGTTCTATAGCATGCACATTCTGGTTGTCATGCTTGGAGTATTGCTTGGATCAGTTATTCTTGAAATAGGATCCTTGTTTGTCTTGCTTTGAGGATCCTGACAATCTCTCCTGGATCCTTTTGTCATCCTCTAAACAGATGAACCTAAGGGACATGTTCCTTACTTCATCTAGGTTCCTGCAAGGTGTCATAACAAGATCGTCATAGAACTGAGAATCCTTAAGTAAACCCATTTTAAAAGCCTTTACAGTTGTAGCAATATCTAAGTTAGGGATTTCTAAGGATTCTCCACTAAATTTAGTTATATAATCCCTTAATGATTCATTATGACCTTGGGTGATCCTATATAAGTCACTAGTTAACCTTTCAAAAGTTCTACTACAGGAAAATTGACTATTGAACAAGTTAACTAAATGAGAAAATGAATTTATAGAATAAGGAGGAAGACTTAGCAGCCATTTTAAGGCTGATCCAGCAAGTGTGGATCCAAAGCCCTTGCATAAGCAGGCTTCCTTAAAGCTTTCAGGAATGGGGTTGATTTCCATTCTTCCCCTTCTGTAGGATTCAGGTTAATACATGTATCCTGCATAAAGCCAGGGTTAGTAGTATGAGAATTATTCAAAGTGTTACCTTCTAGAGGATTCAGGTTTGTAATTCCAGATGTGAATCCATATTGATGGGATTCTGGTATGACTGAGGGACCAGAAGAAGCAATAGTCTGCATGGGAATAAAGTCTCCCACATGAATTTCTGAGCTTCTGGTTTGTTGACTCCTTAAGGATCCTTGATCCTGGAAGATGTTGGATCCTTGATGTGCTGTGAATGAAGGTCTTGGAGGATAATCCATGGATCCGAAAACCTGAGATGAGGATCCTTAAACCTGAAAGGAGGATCCTTGAACCTGTGAGGAGGATCCTTGAACCTGAGAGGATCCTTGAACCTGTGAGGAGGATCCTTGAACCTGTGAGGAAGATCCTTGAACCTGAGAGGATCCTTGAATCAGCTACGTCCCCATGCATCCTCCTAAACTGGTGAGGAATCCCTGATGCTGAAATGAGGATCCTAAAGGCTGGAAAGAGGATCCTTGAGCCTGCGACATTGCCGATGATCCATAACGCATTCCTGTTGATCCACCCTGGTATTGGACATCTGGAGTTGCAAAGTGCTGGGAAGTTATGAGCGGAGTGTCGAAATTTAGCGACCTCGGCATCAAATGGGAGTGATCCTCTGCTGATTTTATCAATTTCGCGAAGGATCCTGCCATTAGTTTGGTCCTATTGTTGCATGTATCCTCTCATCTGCAAAATCAAAGCATAAAGATCACTGTTAGTAAGTGTAGAGGAAGAAATAACAGTTGGTTTTATGAAAACGGGGGTTGTCTTTTTCGGAGAATTCTCAGCATTCTTCTTGAATGCATGGGGAAGATGATGCAACGGTGGAATGCCCTGTGATGAGATAACCGCCGACATGGAACTTGAAGAAGTTTTTCCTTGAGAAGCCATGTGGTTGAAGGTAATGAACCGAAATGAATGAAATGAACAAAATTTCTCAGAATTGAAGCACCAATTGCCCCACGGTGGGCGCCAAACTGTTTTGGTCAAAAATCACACAAGGATAATGCAACCAAATCTGACTTTGTGAGGTATGATGCTTGGTTAATTGTATGAACAACAAGTATATGAAATCAACGATGAACACCGAGATTTATACGAGGAAAAAGCCCTTGATCTTTAGAAGATCTCCAGCATCAAAAACCTCGGGTGATGGAAACTATCGATCACCAAATGTATTGCAAAAACAATATTGATCCTTGTACAACTTCGAAAGAAAACAAGCTCGATACAATGAATTGCTAGTGAAAGTGTGTGTTTTTGCTAAGTGTTTGCAGAGAATTCGAGTGTTGTGTGTTGTTTGTGTGGTGTGTACGACTTATGCCTTCATTGAGCTCGTTTTCCCCTTAAAATGATAAGAAAAATCAACTAACTAACTTCCCGAAAAAGGTGGAAGTCACCCATGACCACCACTAACGGTTATTTCTTCAATATGCACGTGCCTAAAAGCATATTCCATGAGATTCCAGCAAAGAAGTAGTCCACTACGTCCATCATCTGCATTAAAACATTAAAAACGTGACAATTGTTAGAAAACATAAGTTCTGTTAAGGATCCTCGGACTCGTGATCCTCAGACTCGTGATCCTCAGACTCTGGATCCTCAGACTCTCTGCATCATCCATTAAGGATCCATGAACCATGCCCAGTCTCAGGATAGATGATCCTTAGCATAAAATACATGCCCTAACAATTCCTAAGAAGTTTTTGTTTTGTGATCATTTCGGTTCATTATCTCTAAGAAGATGGCTTCTTCAGCAAAGAGCACTTCAAGTTCAATGCCGGCAATCTGTTCTTCACAGGGCGTCCCACCTTTGCCTCCACCAACTTCTGGATCTCAGAAGAATGCTGAAAATGCTGCAAAGAGACCAAGCCCTATTTTTTCAAAACCACCAACTTCTTCTGTTTCTTCTAATCCTACTACTAGTGATCTTTTTACTTTGATTTTGCAGATGAAGGACCACATACAACAGCAGGATAAGACCAATGAAAGGATCCTCAAGGAGATTGGTGATATCAAGAAACAGAAGAGATCAGTGGAGGATCATTCCCCATTGATGCCTAGATCGCTGAATTTTGACACTCCAGTCATCACCTCCCAGCATTCTGCAGCTCCGGATGTCCAATGCCTCGGTGGATTAACAGGGATGTGTTATGGATCATCGGCAATGACTCAGGCTCTAGGATCCTACTTTCAACCATCGGGATCCTCTGTTCAGCATCAGGGATCCTTCTTCCAGCATCAAGGATCCTTCACCAGCTCAAGAGGATACATGGGGACACAGCCAGTTCAAGGATCCTCTCAGGTTCAAGGATCCTCCTTTCAGCCTCAAGGATCCTCTCAGGTTTTCGGATCCATGGATTATCCTCCAGGACCCCCATTTACAACACATCAAGGATCCAACCTTTTTTAGGATCATGGATCCTTAAGAAGTATGCAGCCTGGAGGTTCAGATGTTCATCAAGGAGACTTCATTCCGATAAAGACCATTGCTTCCTCTGGCCCATCAATCATACCAGAATCCCGTCAATATGGATTCACATCTGCGATTCCAAACTTGGATCCCCCGGGAGGTAACACTTTTAATAATTCTTATAACTCTAACCATGGCTCTATGCAGGATACAAGTATCAATCAAGCTATGGCTAGGGAGTTACAGAAGCTGAAGGATATGATATCCAGCGTTCCAGGGGTGGTTAAGCCCATTCCTGAAATTGCAGATGGGAGCCACAGGATATCTCATTTTGCACCACCTATTTGTGATGCTGAGATACCCAAAAGGTTCCAAATACCAACTATGAAGATGTATGATGGTTCAACGGATCCAGAAGAACATGTAGCTCAATATAGAGAAAGGATGGAGATCAACCCCATCCCGGAGAGGTTAAAAGAAGCATGTCTGTGCGAGGGTTTCAGATCCACACTCACAGGATCTGCCCTTAAATGGCTGCTAAGTCTTCCCCCTTACTCTATTACTTCATTTGCTAATCTAGTTAACCTGTTTAATAATCAATTCTCGTGTAGTAGAAAGTTTGAACGATTAACTTGTGATCTTTATGGATGCTTCGTCTGGATTTCAACAGATTCAGATGGAACCATCCGATCAAGAGGATACAGCTTTTATGACCCCAACTGGTATATACTGTTATATTGCTATGCCATTTGGACTAAGAAATGCAGGTGCTACTTATCAAAGGCTAGTCAATATGATGTTCAAGGAACAAATTGGACACACTATGGCAGTCTATATAGATGACATGGTGGTTAAGTCTAAGAAAGCTGAGGATCACCTTAGAGACTTGGAGGAAGCATTCAATATCCTTGATAAATTTAATATGAAACTAAATCCTTCCAAGTGTCACTTTGGTGTTAAAGCAGGTAAATTCCTAGGCTACATGATGACAAAAAGAGGCATTGAAGCAAGTCCAGAGCAAATTAAGGCTATTGTGAATATCAAATCTCCTGCCAATGGCAAGGATGTGCAAAGATTGACAGGCAGGATTGCAGCTTTGAACAGGTTCATATCCAAGTCATCAGAAAAATGCAAGGAATTCTATGACATTTTGAGAAAGAACAAGAGATTTGATTGGACTGAAAAGCATGAAAATGCTCTCAAAGCTCTAAAGGATTACCTATCCTCAGATCCTGCCTTGATGAAACCAGAAAAAGGGGATATATTATTCTTATATTTGGCGGTATCCTCCAAAGCAGTAAGTGCAGTCCTTGTTAAGGATCACGAAGGTACACAACATCATGTTTATTATGTAAGTAAGAGTTTGCTTGATGCTGAATCCAGGTATTCACATTTAGAGAAACTTATTCTTGCTTTAATTATGGCATCTACTAAATTAAGACATTATTTTGAAACTCATGCCATTATTGTTAAGACTAATTTTCCAATTAAGAATGTCCTCAGGAAACCTGAAATGTCAGGAATGATGGCTAAATGGGCAGTGAAGCTTAGTGCTTACGATATAAGATATGAACCAAGGACTGCCATCAAATCCCAAGCATTAGCTGACTTTGTGGCAGATTTTAGTAGTGACTTGCAAAGAGAAACTGAGTTAGAAGTCCAACAGCTAGAGGAAACTAAGGATCCTTGGATACTCTTCACTGATGGAGCTTCTAATGTCAAAGGAACTGGGCTTGGAATACTACTAAAATCGCCACAGTGGGACATAATACCCCACTCCATAGCTTGTGAGTTCCAAACTACTAACAATGAGGCTGAATATGAAGCCTTGATAGCTGGTTTGCAAATTGCCAAGCATATGAGGATCAGGTATCTTGAGGTACATGTAGATTCATTGTTAATTACTAATCACTTTAATGGATCCTATGCTGTTAAAGGTGAAAAGCTAATCAAATATTTAGAGATAGTCAAAGAATTGGCACTCTCTTTTGTTTCCTTTAGTTTGACACAGGTACCCAGAGAAGAGAATGCAGAAGATGATGCATTGGCCAATCTAGGATCATCCTTGAAGATTCCAGAGGATATCAAGATCCCTATTATCCATATCCTAACCCCTGCAATTGAGGATCATGTAGCTATGGAGATAGGAGAGGATTCTGCAATTATTCCTAGTGATGATACACAATCTCATTCAGGATCATGGATCCTTCCAATCATGAGATATATCCAACATGGAGAGATTCATACAGGAGAAAACCCCAGGGCTTTCAAAATTAAGGTATCTCAATTTACAATATGGAATAACATGTTATATAAACGATCTCTTGCAGGACCATATCTAAGATGCATTGAGGATCCTGAAATCCAAGAAGTCCTAAAGGATTTTCATGAAGGAGATTGTGGAAACCACACTGGGGGCATGGCATTATTCTCAAGGATCCTGAGGACAGGATACTATTAGCCTACTATGAAGAAGGATGATGTGGATTATGCCAGGAAGTGTGATCCTTGTCAGAGACATTGTAACATCCTTCACCAACCAGCAGAGCTTTTGCATCCTATATCCTCTTCTTGGCCATTTATGAGATGGGGAATGGACATAGTTGGTAAACTTCCCAAGGCACCTGGTGGAAAAGTGTTCATGCTTGCTATGACTGATTACTTCTCTAAGTAGATAGAGGCTGAAGCCTTTGCTCAAGTCAGAGAAAAAGAAGTGATATCCTTTATCAAAAGAAATATTATTACTAGATTTGGTATTCCTTCTGAAATTGTTTGTGATAATGGATCCCAATTTATTGGGAGTGGAACTACTAACTTTTGTGACAGCTGGGGGATTAAGATGATAACATCAATACCAGTCCACCCACAAGCTAATGGTCAGGCAGAATCATCCGATAAGATCATCATCAACAATTTGAAGAAGAAGCTTGGATCCAAGAAAGGAAAATGGGTAGAAGAACTACCTTATGTATTATGGGCTGATAGGACAACTCCCAAGAATGCTACTGGTCAAACTCCATTTTCTTTGGTATTTGGAGCAGAATCAGTGATCCCTACAAAAATGGTGGTTCCTACTGCAAGAACAAGCATCTGTGATCCTGAAGGAAATGCTGAAAACTTGGTTCAAGACTTGGATACTATAGAAGAACTCAGGGATTTGGCAAGGATAAGGATGGCTAGTTATCAACAAAGGATGGATGGAACCTACAATAAGAATGTCAGGATCAGGAAATTCCAAGTTGGTGATATGGTGTTAAGGAAAGCATTTCAGAATACCACCAATCCTGCTGATGGAAAATTGGCACCAAAGTGGGAAGGCCCTTATTTGATTGAAGCTGAAGCATGAAAAGGGGCATATCGATTTTTAACAATGGAAGGTGATTTGCTACCAAGAGGATGGAATGCTGTCCATTTGAAGAAATATTTCATGTAGTAAGGATCCAGAATCCTCAACCATTTTCATGATCGATATCCTTGAAGGATCCTTAGAAGATAGATGATCCTCATTCTGTTAATGATCTAATCTCAACTATTTCATTCTTTAATTATCCTGTATGTAAGGAGAAGGATCCTGGATCCTTTATCCTCCTTTCACTTGATTCTGAGTTTTGCAGAAGGTTCATATATCCTTAACTAAGGATCGAGTATCCACAGAAGTCTCCAGTCTTTTGGGCTTGTCCCCAGTTCTTTGGGCTTGACCCCAGTTATTTGGGCTTGTCCCCAGTCTTTTGGGCCTGTCCCTAGTATCGCCAGTAGCGCACGATGATCTTGGTATAGTTCATGGCAATGGGACCAGTACTCGCTTTAGGGGCTGACAATTTCATTGTACTGGCTGTATCCGGGATCCTACGTATAATGGTAGACGTACCATACATCTGTTCCTAAGGTTTCTAACGTTTTCACGTTAGTTAAGGTTTTGGCATTTTCATGTCACTAAGTTTGAATAGTTGCCAGTGAGGGCCATACTCTAGTTCACACAAGATCCTTTGGGCTTGACCCCAGTTTTTTGGGCTTGTCCCCAGTTTTTGGGCTTGTCCCCAGTTTTTAGGCTTGTCCCCAGTAAATTAGACTTGTCCCCAGAATTGTTGGTCTTGTCCCCAGTTGCTAACTTTTCTCTTATGTTGGCTTAGTCCCAAGTTCTATTTCATTTCAGGTTTCTGAAGTTAAACAACTAAGGATCCTTGATCTTTACTTTCTACTAAGGTTTGTCTTTTGGTTATCTTGATTGTAAATATTAAAGGTTTAGGATCCTAACTTGGATTCTCAGGTATGATCCTTAATCATTTTGATTCTATTCATTATTTATATAAGCGACCCTTATCCTTTGACAACAGGATTTATGATCCTTAAACTATACTACTTTTAAGAATTTGTCGACTATACGATATTTGATCCTTGATCATATCCTAAACTTTTTGAAGATTTATTAAACTTTTCTTCTTTACTTAATAAATTCAAACAAAGTATATAACAATAGTTGAAAAATGAAGAAATCATAACAATAACAACAAATGATAAGCCAAAAGATTAGAGTTTTATTTATTCACAAAATGTTAAACCCTTAAAGGTTGTCAAAATTACCAACCCAAGTTTCTACCTGCAATACGTGGCCCGTCCACTTGGGTTGGCAAAGGGTGTCCATTGTTAACAGGTCTTGACAGTGCATGAAATAAAAGATGGCAGGATAACAAGTGGTTTCATCCCCCAAACAGAGGATCCCTCCACCACCTATTATCCTACCTATTGTCTAAGGATCCATGATCCTCAACCCTAATAGCTATTGTTTAGTTATTACAGACCGACATTGTTTAAGACATCATAACCAAAAAACTTTCAAATCCTAAAAAAAATGGGCTCCGGCCACGTCTAGAAATATCCATCATCGCCCATTTCTGCAGCTCACACCTTGGCTGCATCACCACCAGCATCAGCACCTCCAGCTTGATCCTCCTCATCATCCAGCTCAGCCAAGACCTCCGTAGCCTCCTCCTCATCATCCAGCTCAGCCAGCTTCGCCTTCCAGCCCTCCTGGTCCCAAGTGGTCCTGTCAAAGTCAGGATCCTCAGCTTCCTTAGCCATTTGCAGCTTGATCTTGTACATGGTGATGGCGGCAGCGATTTTAGCATCCTCCAGCAGCTCATGCTTCTCATGATCAGCATCAATCTGGGCCATGACCACCTACTTCTTTGCCAGATTGAGGTCTTTCTCGAGGGAGGAGATGGTTTTATCCTTGGCCATGAAGATCTTTTGAAACTCCAGATGCTTCTACTTAGCCTCTTCAACGTATGCATCAAAGAGCATCTGGATCTCGGTGAATTTCTGCAAAAAAGACATGGTAAAGTTCAGGATTCATGATCCTCAAGTGGGAAGGATAGTCAATCAGGGTCAGTGATCCTTACATCGGGGAAATACTCCTCAAACTGATGGCGGATTAGAGGCAAGCCTTCTAGATTGTCAACTTCGGTGACCTTCCTCTTCTTTCCCCCCTTGGAGGTGATATGTTTGGGGATTATAGCGCTGGGGCTAGCAGCAGTTTTCTTCTTTGCAGACCGAGGACCCACATTGCTGAGATCACTGACACTGAAGCGGGAGGCTGACTTTGAGGATTTTCCAGCGCCTACCAATCCAAAACAACAGATAAGTATTCTTGTTTTATTTTCATTTAAACATTTAATTATATACAAACATGGATACTTACTTGACATTGTGAGTGAGCCTCAGGATAATTTTTGAGAATCCTTGGTGTTTGCTTGGAATGATCTTGCTGCAGGATCAAGGTTCCAGAAAGCAGTGATCCTCTCTTCTGTTGCAGGCGATGGAATGATATGAGAAACAGAGATAGCCGCAAGATGTAAAAAAGAAAAAAGTCAGTTATTGTTGGTACATCTAGTGTCCGTTAACTTCGTCTTAATCGAGTCTTAGGTCTAGATAGGATAGATTAGGTTTTGGAAAACAAGAAAGTGGTTATTTGATGTAATTCCGCTTGAAATGACAACATGTCATTTCAAGCGAAATCAAAAGTCTTGTAATTCCGCTCGAAAGCAACATAGGGGTTCCACTTGATCGGTTTGGAGCGGAATCAGGATCCGCTTCAAACTGTTTGAAGCGGAATCAGAGAGTCTATATATAGGAGTGGTTATGTCATTTGGAGCGGAATCTGACCAATTGTTCTGAGTCGAGGTGCTGCCGGATTTTTGTCAGAAATCATTGTAAAGCTCAGAAATTGTTAATAGAAAAGATTTGAAAAGGAAACAAGCTGTTTGACATTGTTTGCATTGATTCTGCCTTTGTAAATGATGATGAACTACTCAACTTGACTGTTTAGGGTCACCGAATCGATCCAACAAGTGGTATCAGAGCTCAGGACGAGGAGTTCATACCAATTCAGCTTGATTTTACCAGATTCTCACACTTCTACACCTTCTTTTCTGATTTAAACGATATTTTACGGTTAAAATGGCCTGATTTTGACATATATCAAGCGAAACATAGTGTTAACTAATCCCTGAGAGTTTTGGATCTTAATTCGAACAAATTCAGACAAATCAAACTAATTCCGCTTGAAATTCCTTCGAATTTGCTGATGTCATCATCTTATTCCGCTTGAACTAAGTGTGTAATTTCAAGCGAAATAAGCTAAAAATCATATTCCGCTTGAAACTTAGGTCTGATTTCGCTTGAAAATTTGTGCCTTATTCCGCTTGAATTGCTATTCCGCTTGAAAGCTCAAGCGAAATAAGTGATTTCGCTTGAAAGGCTGATCCCACTTGGAAAATTCTTGCTGATTTTGCTTGAAGCTGATTCCGCTTCAAAGTGATTCCGCTTGGATTTGCTGTTTTTCAAAAATTAAAAAATTTTTAAGTGTTTGTTGATTTTTTAGGTACGTGAAAGATGGACGAATTCATGAATCCTTTCAGTGATATGTATGCCTTTGCTGGAAACTCTGGAGATGATACTTCTAGCAACACCAATGAGAACACGCCAAATGCGAAGAAAACTTTGTCGGATACTTTAGGTGTGGAAAGTGCATACGGAACATACAATAAACCCCCGAAGTTGATGGCAATCGAAGAGTACAGTTGGTGGGCCAAGAAATTTAAAGAATGGTTAAAAGCATTTGCTTATCCGAGCTGGAAAAGTTTAAAGAACGGATATATTGGAGAACAATGTGGTGAACTTCTGACACAAGCTGAAGATATAGAGAATTTTGTCGCGGAGCAAAAGTGCATCGCGTTGTTATTTCAGTCTGTCCGAGAAGATATAATATCTTTGATCGAGTACAACAATGCTAAAGATCTTTGGAAAAAGTTAGAAGTGAAATGTTTGGGTAGAGCAGAAATAGTGAAAAACAAAAAGAAACTGCTAAGAAAAGAGTTTGATTTATTTGGTTGTTTAAGAAATGAATCAGTTTGTAAGATGATTGAGAGGTTTGGGCACCTGAAGTTGGAGCTGGCAAGACATGGAATCATCTATTCTCGAGATGAATTAGTTGACAAATTGTTTGATTCATTGCCAGATGAGATGGATTGGCAATACTATGCCTTGATGTTGAAGAATACGATCAAGTCTGAGGATCTTACAGTTGATTTGTTGATTGAAAGACTAGAAAGTCACGAGCTGGAGATAAAGAAAACACACAAAGTCAATCACTCGTCATATCAACAGAACCTGGAGTTGTATTATCCAAAAAGCATGATTCCAAAGAATACGTCTCCCAAGACAGCTTTTTCTGCTGAAAATTCCAACACATCAAGCAAAGAAAGTACGAGCAGTGGATTTCCCAGTGGTTCTTCATCAACTTCTAGCCAATCAGCTGCAAAGAACCTATTTCAATGCAACATCCCTGTAGACTTAAAGAACGCTCAAAACTTCAGCGAGGAATCTGCAAAGCAGCAGATGGTATTCTTAGCTTCTGTGCTAGAGTCGTATGAAAGCCTTGTAGCAGGCAAGATAGGCAACACCAACCTGACAAAGGAAGACTACGATCAGATAGATCCTGAGGAGATGGAATTGATCGACATAAGGTGGTGTATGGTCAGTGCAGTTCGACGGGCACAACGTTACATGGAGATTACATGAAGGAAGTCTATTGGTGGACCTTCTACCAAGTTAGGCTTTGACAAGTCTAAAGTTACATGCTTCAAGTGTAAACAAAAAGGTCACTTTAAGCATGAATGCCGAAATGCTTATGCTGATGATTCTGAAAATCTGTTCAGAGAAGACTACTACAAAAGAGCGATTTATCATCAGAATAAATCAGAACCGCCCAGGATGAAGCAGCTTGAGGATAATTCTAAAGAGAAATCCAGAGATCTTGCTGTGATTCATGACGATGAAGGTTTTGACTGGAGCGAGTTGTTACCAGAGGAGGATGCGGTTGGATATGGGTTCATGGCAAAATCTGTTGAACCTGTTCCTTTTAAAGATAACAGAAATGAAGAAGAGAAGTATATCGGCAGGAGAATGAAAGCTCAAACCAGGTTGATCAAAATATCTGAGGAATTCACTGAAGCAAAAAGAGCAAAGAGATGGGATCCAGACAGAGAATGTTATCTTGACCCCCATGGGAAATATTGCTATTGATTCAAGAACCCTCGATTTTGATGCCATGATTCAACAAGTTGCTGAAGAGGAAGAGTATTGGCAAAGAAAATGGTGGGGAGGTGGAGAAGAGAAAGAAAAAGAAGAAAAGTCAAAGAAGATTGATGATGGGATCATTGGCACATCACAAGAGTTGAATGCTGAAAACTTGGGAAAGATGGCTGACAAGGTGCTGGCTGCTAAGGAACTTGAGGTCGACTCTAAGTCTGAATCTGAGTCTAAAAGCCAGGTTAGTTCAAATACGTCAATGAGTGATTCAGGTAAGAAAGTAAAAGGTAACAGTGCCTGCAAAAATTGCATGAAAGAGTGCAAAGTTTGTAGTACAATCACTTACCTCAGTGGTAAGAAAGTTGATGATTTGACTACTAGAGTTCGAAGTGTTGAGCTTCAGATCCTTGACCGTGATAAATGGTTGAAAGCTTTGAATGACAGATTAAAAGAATTAACTGACAAAATTGAAAACGATAAAATTGACAAAGAAAAAGTTAGGAAAGAAAATGAGCAGTTAATTCTTGAAAATCGTCAGATTTCTGAAAAATTTGAGAAGCTAAAACGAACGGTTAAAGATGCTGATGAAAGAAATAGTAAGATAACAAAAGAAAATAATCATCTGTCAGGAGTTCTTCGGGTAAAAGAAGAGTTAATCAACCAGCAACTGGATGAAATTGCAAAGTTGAAGATTAAATTTCAAGAAGCTGAAATTCAAAATGAACGCATCCAGTTGAAACTAAAAAGTTACAACTCCGCAAGCTTTGTTTTGCAACACATTGTTCCTAAACCCATCGGAAAAAACAAAGCTGGCGAAGATGTCTTTTCGGATGGAACTGGGGTGGGTTATCATCAAGTTCCACCACCACTTTTAAACAATTATTCGAAAAAGCAATCAGGGTTGGCTAATCTTGAAGATGATAATGAAGTGAAACTTACGGACATGATTGATGTTACATTCACTTCATCTTCCAATGATGATAGTGTCCAAACTGAAGTGGTAAAAAGTGTGGTTGAAAATGTTCTAAAATCTGAAAATGACACTACTGAGGAAGATGAATGTTTCTTGGACAAATACATTCCGAAACAAAAGTCCAAAAACAACTTAAATGAAGAACCTAATCTTGTCATGTACAAGATGTCGGGATCAGATAAGTTGTATTCGGATTCTGAGTTTCCACTGGAGAATGTAAATGTTGCCAAATTGACAAATGTGTTCAAATTGATTGAAATCGTTCTGTCTGAAGTGAAAAGTTTAAACCAAACAAAAAGGCAAATGAATTTTGAAAAAGATAAAGCTTACTACAACAAACCTGTTGTTCCACCACGTTTTTATAACAACAATCGAAACAGATGGTCGGGTGGTTATCAGGATGGTAAGAATTTTCAAAAGAAAAATGTTCAAAACAAGAAGTTTGTTGAGAAGAAAGTGTTTGTGAACAGTTCAAGTTCACTTTCTGATGAAGAATCAAAGATTTTTTCGAAATCAAACAAACAGTTCTTTGAGAAGAAGGCTTCACAGCCTCAGTCTGAAGGAACAAGTCAGGTAGCTGACATTCGAACATGCTTTAAATGCAATCAAGTTGGACATATCGCACGAAAGTGTACCAACTTGAAGCCTAAGACTGAAGTTGTGACGAATTCAAGAAAGAAAGATGATACTAAGAGAAAAGCTCCATTGATTGTTGAGAAAAAGGTTTTGAAAAATGAAAACATTAAAGTCAAAACTGAACCCGTAAAGAATGTGGTAACTAAAAATGATAAGTTTTACAAACGGGTTGCGTCGTTTCAACAAATTTGGAAGCCTAAAACAGAGAAAAAAACTTCAACTCCACAAGTGAAAAAAATGGTGAATTCAGTTCCAATTGTGGATGATGCAAACTTTCCACCACTTCAGGCTATAAATTTTAAGAAACAAAATGGGAAAGTTGAAGATAACACGGTATCACCCAAGGCTGGTCAGGCTTGGGTGGATATTTTCTTCATTTGAAAAACCTGACTTGCCAGAGCTTCCTTGTTGGTTATTGCGAAGCATGAATCGGCATCTTTATTGAAATATGTTTTTAAATCAATTTGTGATATGTGCAGGAACTTCCGAGATCCGTTTCACGATGGATTATGGATAGTGGAGCTTCTCGACACATGACAGGGAAGACTGCATTGCTGTATGATGTTAGAAATTTCAATGGAGGATATGTAGGATTCGCAGGTAATCAAGGTGGTAGAATTGTTGGTGAAGGAACGTTATCCAATGGGATTGTTACGTTTGAAAGAGTTAACTACATTGCTGAGCTGGAGAATAATCTGCTGAGTATCTCGCAGATCTGTGACAGGATGTATACCACTCACTTCACAGACAAAGAATGTTTGATCTTGAAACCAGGATGTGTTATCCCTGAAGAATGGATTATCATGAGGGCACCAAGATTCAATGATCTGTACGTGTTGGATATGAGCGTAGCTACTACTACCACGGGTCAGACTCATTGTTTTGTGTCTAGAGCAACAGAGAAAGAATCACAATTGTGGCATCGAAAGATGGGCTACATTCACCTACGAAAAATGAATCACCTGGTGCATAATGATTTAGTTACTGGTGTTCATGTGAAAGGATTTCATCTGGAAGGGGAATGCATTAGCTGTGTAAAATGCAAGCAGAAGAAAAAGTCACACCCTAAAAAGCAAGTCAATTCAGTTTCAAGACCTCTTGAGAGACTTCACATGGATTTGTTTAGTCCGGTGAATGTTAAAAGTATTACAGGAGATCGTTACTATCTTGTGGTTACTGACGATTATTCCAGATTTTCATGGGTATCATTCTTGAAGTCGAAAGATGAAACGTTTGAAAGTTTGATGGCGTTTTTCAGAAAAATTGAAAATCTGTACCAAAGGCATATCAGAAGAATTAGAAGTGATAATGGTACTGAATTCAAACTGTCGGACGGTGTTTGATTGTGACATGGTCATTCGTGTGTCATGTGTTTATGCTAACTATATTCCAAGCAGTTGTTCTCATTACGCGTTTAGATTTCTTGCATGTGCAGATTCTAAAGGCTAGGAGAACATGGTCGATGACAAAGCTTCGGAATGAAGACACGACGTGAAGGCACTCAAAGGATGAAGATGATCGAGTTGCCGCTGACCATCATCAACACCACAAGGATCTCACTTCATAAAGATCAAGTATTTCACGAGCATAACTCAAGGGGGAGCTTATGTTAAGGGGGAGTTTGTCAACTCACTTCCTACATGATACGGGAAGTTTGTTGATACACTCTCTGCTTTCAAGACGTGAAGACTTTGAAGAACCTCCGACATTGAAGACTTGAAAGGACATCAGAGTCTTGAAGACATGAAGATCAATGATGATCAAGACCGAGACAAATCTGCAACCATCGAAGATTGAGACAAAGCTACAGCCAAGGGGGAGTTTGTTGGTGCACTTGTGTCTGTACTTTGTCTGTATTTGGTCACGATGTAAACGATGTCCTTGTCAGTCCTGTAAGTTGACCAAGTCAACCGTCCTCCTGGTTTGACTTGGCCAACAATTAGTAAACTGGTTGTATTGTCTGTGTCGAAGGATAGCTCATCGAAGGATAATGTTGATCCTTCGATGTGCTCGAAAGATGAACCTTCGATGGATGATCGATAGATCATCCTTCGAGGTAGATTCTGATCCTTCGAAAGCCTAGACATCGATAGATGATCCTTCGACCATCTATCGAATCCTTCGGACAGACAACCAATGCTGGGTATATATATACCCATGCAGTGTGTGTTCAAAGTAAGACTTGAAAGACTTGGAAGACAGATACACATACACTCACTTAAGAGCATTCTGTCCAGGGAACACACACACACTAGAGGGTTTGCAAAACTGATTTGTAAACATTGTGCTTGTAACCGAAACCTTTCATTCGCATTAATACAAGTGGTGTTAATCGGTGAATCTTTGTGTGTTTGTGTTTGTGCTTGTCTCATCCCGGTTTGCTCACTAGCTTGGATTCCGCACTCGCTAGTGGGTTAGTATAACAAGGTTTAGGTTCGTCATCCTCCGAGAGGGACCTACAGAGGTATATTGCATGAGTTTAGTGCTCCGTACACTCCGCAGCAGAATGGAGTTACAGAACGTAAAAACAGGACACTAATCGAGACGACTAGAACAATGCTTGCTGATTCAAAGCTACCGATAAATTTTTGGGCAGAAGCAGTTGCAGCCGCATGCTATACGCTCAACAGAGTTCTCACCGTCTAGAAATTCAACAAAACGTGCTTTGAGTTGATCAATAACCGCAAACCAAATCTGAAGTATCTTGAACCGTTCGGGTCTCCCTGTACAGTTCTAGAGCCTTTTGGAAAGTTCGGTGCGAAAAGTATTGATGGAATATTCATCGGTTATGCAAGTCCATTACGTCGAGTTTTCGTTCCAAGTCTGAAGCGGATTATTGAATCTAACAATGTTGAATGTCAAGGTAATACAATGCCGCCACAGAATCCTGGAGATTCATGGCGTTATCATTACGATACTTTGTGGGATTCGTTTGACATGATGGAAGAACTAGAAGAAGAAGAAGATTTCTTTGATGAGTTGGATATTTTGCGAGAGTATGAGTCATCGCAGGAAAGGTTCCCAGCTGAGTATTCAAGGAGACCACGATAAACTTCAAATGACAATGAAGTAGGTCCAAGCAATGCTGGTGAACATGATGATCTCCAACAAAATGAAGTTGCTCAAGATAATCAGACAGCACAAAATGATAATCAAGAATCTGAGAACATGCTAGTATTCGATCATGGTGATTCAGATTCTGAGGGGGAGCAAATTCAGATTTCAAGTCAAACAGATCCTGTCAGTGAACATGGTGCAAATCAGAATGTTACTAATCTGGAAGACGATGTAGATGTTCCAGGCGAAGTATTGCCACGAACTCTCTCATACCATCCAGAGGAGCTGATCATTGGAGAACTGCAATCAGGCGTTCGCACTAGACGTCAAATTGACCAAGGGCTTACTTGTTTTTATTCTACAGTAGCACCTTTACAAACTGAATTTTCATTAAGTTGTTTTATTTCGCAGATCGAACCGCGAACATATAAAGAGGCGCTAACTGAAGATTCTTGGGTCAATGCTATGCAAGAAGAGTTGAGTCAATTCGAGAAGTTGGGAGTGTGGAAGTTAGTAGACTTGCCTGATGGTCACAGGAAGATCAACACCAAATGGGTGTTTAAGTGTAAGAGAGATGATCGAGGAGTTGTTGTGCGAAATAAAGCTCGACTCGTAGTCCAGGGCTTTAGTCAACAGGAGGGTATAGATTTTACTGAAGTGTATGCTCCTGTGGCTCGATTAGAAGAACCAGAATCTTCCTAGCATTTGCATTGTGGAAAAACTTCAAAGTATATCAGCTAGATGTAAAATCGGTGTTTCTTTATGGGAAGGTTAAAGAGGAGGTATATGTCGGACAGCCACCGGGCTTCACTGATCCAATCCACAAAAACAAGGTTTATTTGCTGGACAAAGCGCTGTATGGTTTACACCAGGCCTCGAGAGCTTGGTACAAGACTTTTTCTCAACACCTACTAGCCAACAGCTTCATTCGTGGAAAAGTGGATGCCACTCTCTTCACCAAAGAGGTCGACGGACATCTTCTGATCGTTCAGATATACGTGGACGACATAATATTTGGGTCAACAAATGAGAATTTGTGCAAAGATTTTGAACAAGTGATGAAGCAGAAATTTGAAATGTCATCAATGGGGGAGATGAAATTCTTTTTGGGTCTGCAAGTTGATCAACTACTTGAGGGAATTTTCATACATCAGACGAAGTATGTTCATGATATTCTAGAGAAATTTGGGATGTCAGGTTCTACTCCAGCGTCAACCTCGTTAGCAACAAATCATGGGATACACCCAGATCTCGCCGGAGACAGGGTAGATGAGACACTTTATCGTTCCATGATCGGTTCATTGATGTACTTAACTGCTTCAAGACCTGATATCATGTACCCAACGTGCCTCGCAGCAAGATTTCAATCTAACCTAAGAGCTTCGCATATGGTGATTGTGAAAAGGATATTATGCTACCTGAAAGGAACTCCATCATTGGGGTTGTGGTATCCAAGAAAAGGCGATTTCACGCTCGAAGGGTATTCCGATTCAGATTTCGGATGCTGCGAAGTCAATGCAAAATCAACAACAGCGGGTTGTCAGTTCTTTGGACCACGTTTGGTCACCTGGCAATGTAAGAAGCAGACCTCTGTCGCTTTATCCACATGTGAAGTAGAGTATGTATCTGCTAGCAATTGCTGCTCTCAGATCTTGTGGATCCAGCAACAGATGCGCGACTACGGTTTGCAACTTCTTAACACCCCTACCTTTGTTGATAATGAGGCCGCTATTAATATAACGAAAAATCCAGTACATCACGCTAAAACCAAACACATAGAAATTCATCATCACTTCATCCGAGATTGCTTCGAGAAGAAGTTGATACGAATTGAGAAAATCCACACTGACAATCGAAAAGCTGATTTACATACCAAAGCTTTTGATAAAACACGTTTTAAATATCTTTTAAAACTAAATGGTATAATGCTTTTCTCGGTGTCGGATGGAATTATTGGCGTTGATGAAGGTACTGTTGTAGATGAAGATGAGAAACAATCTGCAATGGTTTATCGATTTTTTACTTGTTTTGGTATTTAGGGGGAGTAAATATTTTTTAGAAAATAAGAAAATAGTAAAAAAATTCAAAAATACAAAAACATGAGAAAATTTCAAAATCCAAAAACAATAGAAAACTTAAAAAAGAGCTTGTGTAAAAAGGGAAAATGATAGTACATTGGCTTGACAGTTACGGTACGCTAAAGATTTGTAAAGATTAAATGTTTTAGACAGTTTTGCTGATGATGTGCAGATAGGTTTTTACACATTTAGTAGGTTTGTTTGGGATATAAACATAAAAATTCAATCTTGCTTATTTCATGGGAAACACTACTTAGATATATAGGTAACCCCTGAAATCTCGTTTGAAAGGTCCCTCTTTCTGAAATACTAGGTCTTTATAATCAGTGATATCTGGGGTATTATTCCGGGACTTCTGCTAAATGGAAGTTCTGACCTAGTCCCCGAATAATACTTTCTGCATTGCTTGAAACATAGCACCGCCCTCAGCATAAAAAAATGATGAAATATTGAAAAATGTTAATCATGTGCTGTTGTAAAAAAAGATCCTCTAAAGGGGACACACTTTAAGTCGAACTGTCATCTCTCTGCTGAACGGAAGTTCTGACCTGAGCTCTCACGGTTTGGCATCTAACCCTTTACAGATATCATTTTTGGTATACTCACCTGTAAGACTGAATATTGGGATCTGGATACGGGAGTAAATTCAAGAGGTGGGACACATGAATGAGTTTAAGTTCTTATTTCACCTAAATTGTATCCTGAATAGATTGAAAATTGTGTGAGAATTTAAAGTGGATCAGCATATCGACAATCTAAGTGAATTGTTTAATTCTGAGTATGAAATTAAAGCTTAACGGTACTTGTAACTTGTCTGATAGCTGATATGGTTCTCTAACACGCTCACCAAAAATATGTTTGTAAATAGTTTACTTTCATTACATTCTGCATTTAAGTTTCTGTATTTCATTTCTAGTTTAGAAACTTTATTGAAAATCCAAAAAGATTTTATTTCTGCTTTATTTTCCGACAAACCAGAGTAGAAAGTTGATCGTTAGATTCTCAAAGTTGAAGCAGATGAAGGAAGTTTCTGGACTGGAGGATGAGGAGAGCTTATTTTGATAAAATCTGATTGATGAAAAGTCAAAAACAAGTTCACTAATTTGAAACTTGTTATTTTCTGAAAATGTTTGAAAAATTGTTGCACTAAATCAGTTGATTTTGTCTGAAATCAACCAAGGTTATTAAGTTGGACTTGGTAGATTAATTGAGTAATCAGGGTCATTAACTTAGACCTGAATACTTAAGTGGATTTCTAAACTGATAAATAATGAGTTTTATTGTTGATAGTCAATAGATTGTAATGTTATATGTTTGAGAAACAGGTTATGGATATCAAACGGCATCAAAATATCAAAGTTTGAACCAGAATTCAAATTCCAGCTTATTGAGAGGGGGAGACTGCGAAAGGGGGAGTCAGAATTCTCGATCAACAGTCAAAGGGGAGATTGAAGATTAGAGGTTGAAGAAAGCTTTTACAAAGTCAAGACAATTTGGAAAGAGACAAAGACTGAAGACTCGACGCCGAAGACTTCGTTAACATTCAAGGGGGAGTCTGTTGGTGCATCTAGTGTCTGTTAACTTCATCTTAATCGGGTCTTAGGTCTAGATAGGATAGATTAGGTTTTGGAAAACAAGAAAGTGGTTATTTGATGTAATTCCGCTTGAAATGACAACATGTCATTTCAAGCGAAATCAAAAGTCTTGTAATTCCGCTCGAAAGCAACATAGGGGTTCCACTTGTTCGGTTTGGAACGGAATCAGGATCCGCTTCAAACTATTTCAAGAGGAATCAGAGAGTCTATATATAGAAGTGGTTATGTCATTTGGAGCGGAATCTGACCAATTGTTCTGAGTCGAGGTGCTGCCAGATTTTTGTCAGAAATCATTGTAAAGCTCAGAAATTGTTAATAGAAAAGATTTGAAAAGGAAACAAGCTGTTTGACATTGTGTGCATTGATTCCGCCTTTGTAAATGATGATGAACTACTCAAGTTGACTATTTAGGGTAACCGAATAGATCTAACAGTTATCTTCACAAGAAAAGGGTTATCCTATGATCCTTCTATAAGGATCTTCTATCCTACCATGAGTGACCCATTTTCTGGGGAGATCCTTCCCATCAGGGATGGAATCCCTCCTAACGAAGAAGAATCGCATCTTCCAGTTGGTGTTATTTTTGGTGGTCTTGAGGATTGGATGAGGTTCACTGGGTTTGTGTTTGAAAAGAAAGCGGTGTGAACCATGGCTCACAAGGTTATACAGTTCAGCCAATTCTGACATCCCCAATTCTATGTCTTCCTCATCAATAATAAGGGTATATAAAACCCTCCACATCATTGGCATGGCTTGAATGTAGCACATGCCAGTAAGAGAAAAGAAGGATTCGGTGAAAGCAGGGAAATGATAGAAGTATCCTATCAGAAATGGAGTGGCCAGAAAAGCAACCCAGGTTTCAGAGATGAAATCGCTCTTGGCAGTAGGATCGAAAGGTTTAAAGACAGTGTTCGCCGGAAAGCAATGACGAATCCTGTCGATCTCAGGATCAGAAAAGCAGCAACGTTCCTTCGGAAAATCTTTGATGATTCCTTGGCTCTTTAGGGGGCTATCTTTTTTATGATCCTTAGCCGATGAGGATCTTAAAGTCATCTTGGCCATGGATGATGGTAAAGAAAGAAGGAACAGAGTAAGAAGGTGAAGAGAGAAAGGAGAGAGAAGTACCTGCTTGATCTTCGAATGAGGATTTAAAGGGAGTATTACTCGAATTTAAATGCACATTAATCCTTATCTCTAACCTATATATAATGATGATTCTGCAGGAATGCCCCATCAATGACGTATGATTTGCAATGGCTAGTTAGATTGTAACGGCTATATATCCGTTAGTTTGTTGCAGATAAGATCAAGAAAATATAACTCGCTAATTTACACTTTACTCCTTATATTTTGGGGGCAATTGTTAGGGGAGGATTTTCCAATCCTAAGGATCACGGATCCTCAAATGCTGTCAGGATCGTGGATCCCCAATTCTGTTTGAATAAAGGATCCTCAGTAGGCGTTGCAGGATCAGGATTTAGGATCCTTATTGTTATCCTTTTGCTAACGATTGTCTTCATTATACGTGAGCTTGTTTTGCAGGAGTGTGGGCATGGACTAACTCTTACCGATATTCTTGGGGAATATGCTCTTAATATTCCGCACATGTATGGCTTGGTGAACGTTATGGAGATCGTGGGGAGCTTGCATAATTAGTGGATAGTTAGTTATGTTGGTTATTTCTAATTTTAAAAAGGGGATAACAAGCTTTAGTTAGAACACTTGGCTAATTTTAGCAAACACGCACTCTCGAATAGCTCTCGGCAGTTTGCTTAGCAATTTCATACACTTTTGCACACTAGTGATCCTTGTAACAAGCTTGTTATCATCCCGAGTTGTAACATCTTTCTGTTTAATCTTAGTTGGTGATCGGTAGTTTCCATCACCCGAGGTTTTTTATGCCGGAGATCATCTCTTGATCAAGGGCTTTTTCCTCGTATAAATCCTTGTGTCACCTCTTTATTTGATTTGCAAGTTGCTCATACGATTGTTCATAGATTCAAGCATCATACCTCACAACAAAAGATTTGGTTACATTATCCTTGCTTGATTTTTGACCAAAACAAGTAGCACTGCATTTCTTAGTCCAAATGGCATAGCAATATAATAATATATACCAGTTGGGGTCATAAAAGTTGTATCCTCTTGATCAGATGGTTCCATCTGAATTTATTGAAATCCAGATGAAGCATCCATAAAATTCAACAATTCATGACCCGTGGTAGCATCCACCATGGAGTCAATGTGTGGTAATGGGCAAGGATCCTTGGGACATGCCTTGTTTAAATCAGTGAAATCGACACATACCCTCCACTTTCCATTTTTCTTTTGAACAACAACCACATTGGCTAACCATCTTGGATACTTAACCTCTCTAATCATACCTGCTCGAAGTAATTTGTCTACCTCTTCCTGGATAATAGCATTCCTTTCAGGGGCAAGCTTCCTCCTCTTTTGGTGGATTGGCTTGAATGACCTGTCAATGCCAAGTTTATGAGTAATTATATCTTTAGATATACCTGTCATGTCTTCATGCTTCCAGGCAAAGGTAGTTTTTCTCCTCTTGAGGAAGGATACCAAATCCTTTTCAATATTACCAAGGATCCCTGATCCTATGTAGATCTTTGATTCAGGATCATGTGGATCCATAAGGATTTCTTTCACATCCTGCTCTCTTGCCTCCAAGACATCTCTTGAAGGATACTTTAATTGCTATTGCTCCTTTGGTCTTGAGGCTGGTTTCATTGATGATGTGTAGCAATTCTTAGCTTCTTGTTGATCACTATCAATCTTCACCACTCCCCATGGACTAGGAAGCTTCACGCATTGATGATAGGTAGATGGGACTGCCTTCATGTCATGTATCCATGGCCTGCCAAGGATAACATTACAACAGGATAAGCAATCTATAACACAGAATTTTTGATAAGAATGAAGTCCTAAAATACAGATGGGGAGTTTGATGTCCCCCAACGTGTTCTTGGTTTCTCCACTGAATCCCACAAGAACTGAGGATCTTGGTACAATATCCAATTCAGGGATGTTCATCTTTTTGAGGACATCAAGCTGAATGATGTTTACTGAGCTTCCTCCATCCTTCAGGATCCTACGAACAAACAAAGTAATAACAAGACCATCATGATGAGGATCCTAGATATCAACACGGTCATCCTCATCAAAAGTTATGATTTTATCCTTGGTAACAGTGGAGGTTCGAATGGGTCTATCCCCATTATCCATTTTGGTTTCCTTAGCATGTCTCTTGGCTGCTGAAAAGGAAGTACCACAAATGTCTGATCCACCCGATATGAAGTTTATAACTTGTGCATCTGCCGGAGGGGCAGGAGCCCTTTCTGGAACCTTTTCAGGATCCTGGATCCTTGACTTTTTCCACCCCAAAAGCTCCTTCAAATGCCCCTTGCTTAATAAGTAACCAATTTTCTTTTCTAAGTGCAATACACTCTTCAGTTAGATGCCCGAAATCCTCATGATATGCACACCATTTGGACTTGTCTTTTGTTGCGGCTGATTTGTCACTCTTCCTTGGCCATCTTGCTTTCTCACCTAGATTCTGCATTGCAAGAATTAGTTCATTGTTATCAACATAAAAACAGTACTCAGAAATTGGAGGATAATCCTCATCAACCTCTTCTTGTTCTACTGGATGCACATTCTGGTTATCAAACTTGTTGTAGGACTTGAACTTATTGTTCTTGAAATAGGATCCTTGCTTTTCCTATTTTGAGGATCCTGCCAATCTTTCCTGGATCCTTTTATCATCCTCTAATCGGATGAATCTAAGGGACCTGGTTCTCACTTCATCATGATTCCTACAAGGGGTCATGACAAGATCATCATAGAATAATGAATCCCTAAGTAAACCCATTTTAAAGGCTTCTACAGTCGTAGCAATATCCAAGTTGGTAATGTCCAAGGATTCTTTACTAAACTTAGTGATATAATATCTAAGTGATTCATTTTGACCTTGTGTTACCCTATATAGATCACTAGTTAATCGTTCAAACTTTTTACTACATGAGAATTGACTATTAAACAGGTTAACTAGATTAGCAAATGAAGTAATAAAGTAAGGAGGAAGACTTAGCAACCATTTAAGAGCAGATCTTGTGAGTGTGGATCCGAAACCCTTGCATAGACATGCTTCTTTTAACCTCTCCGGGATGGGGTTGATCTCCATCCTTTCTCTATATTGAGCTACATGTTCTTCTGGATCCGTTGAACCATCATACAGCTTCATAGTTGGTATTTGGAACCTTTTGGGTATCTCAGCATCACAAATAGGTGGTGCAAAACGAGATATCCTGTGACTCCCATCTGCAATTTCAGGGATGGGCTTAACCACCCCTGGAACGCTGGATATCATATCCTTCAGCTTCTATAATTCCCTAGCCATAGCTTGATTGATACTTGTATCCTGCATAGAGCCATGGTTAGTGTTATAAGAATTATTAAAAGTGTTACCTCCCATAGGATTCAAGTTTGGGATTGCAGATGTGAATCCATATTAACGGGATTCTGGTATAACTGATGGACCAGAGGAAGCAATGGTCTGCATTGGTATGAAGTCTCCTTGATGAACATCTGAACTTCCAGGTTGCATACTTCTTAAGGATCCTTGATCCTGAGAGATGTTGGATCCTTGATGTGCTGGAAATGGGGGTCTTGGAGGATAATCCACGGATCCGAAAACCTGCGATGAGGATCCTTGAGGCTGAAAGGAGGATCCTTGAGCTGGCTGTGTCCCCATGTACCCTCCTGAACTGGTGAAGGATCCCTGATGCTGGAAGAAGGATCCCTGATGCTGAGCAAAGGATCCTGAAGGTTGAAAGTAGGATCCTAGAGCCTGAGTCATTGCCGACGATCCATAACGCATTCCTGTTAATCCACCCAGGTATTGGACATCCGGAGCTGCAAAATGCTGGGAGGTTATGACCGGAGTGTCGAAATTCAGAGACCTAGGCATCAATCGAGATTGATCCTCCACTGATCTCTTCTGCTTCCTGATATCACCAATCTCCTTGAGGATCCTTTCGTTGGTCTTACCCTGCTGTTGTATGTGGTCCTTCATCTGCAAAATCGAAGTAAAAAGGTTACTAGTAGTAGGATTAGAAGAAACAGAAGAAGTTGGTGGTTTTGAAAAAATAGGGCTTGGTCTCTTTGCAGCATTCTCAGCATTCTTCTGGGATCCAAAAGGTGGTGGAGGTAGAGGTGGAACGCCCTGTGAAGAACTGATTGCCGGCATTAAACTTGAAGTGCTCTTTGCTGAAGAAGCCATCTGCTTGGAGATAATGAACCGAAATGTTCACAAAAACAAAAACTTCTTAGGAATGAAGCACCAATTGCCCCACGGTGGCGCCAAACTATTTTGGTCTAAAATCAAGCAAGGATAATGCAACCAAATCTTTTGTTGTGAGGTATGATGCTTGAATCTATGAACAACTTGCAAATCAATTAAGAGGTGACACAAGGATTTATACGAGGAAAAAGCCCTTGATCAAGTGTTGATCTCTGGCATAAAAAACCTAGGGTGATGGAAACTACCGATCACCAACTAAGATTAAACAGAAAGATGTTACAACTCAGGATGATAACAAGCTTGTTACAAGGATAACTAGTGTGCAAAAGTGCAAAAATGTATGAAATCGCCAAGTAAACTGTCGAGAGCTGTTCGAGAGCGTGTGTTTGCTAAATTAGCCAAGTGTTCTAACTCAAGCTTGTTATCCCCTTTTTAAAATTAGAAATAACCAAAATAACTAACTATCCGCTAAATGTGCAAGCTCCCCACGATCTCCATAACGTTCACAAAGCCATGCACATGCGGAATATTAAAAGTATATTCCCCAAGAATATCGGTAAGAATTAGTCTATGCCCATACTCCTGCAAAACAAGCTCACGTATAATGAAGACCATCGTTAGTATAAGGATAACAATAAGGATCCTGAATCATGATCCTGCAACACCTACTGAGGATCCTTAATTCAAATAGAATTGAGGATCCATGATCCTGGTAGTACTTGAAGATCCGTGATCCTTAGGATTGAAAAATCCTCCCCTACCAGTTACCGTTTCGGATTCGCAAGCTTCAAAGGAGTGAAAGACGCAGCGGAATTAGAGAAGCAGATGAGGAACATTTGGTTAGGAAGTTATAGGCTGATAATCAACGTTGCCAGGTTCGCCATAGAGAATGATTCAGGGAAAGATATCAGGGTTAATATGTGGAACAATTCGGGACAGAGATTCAAAGAGAAGGACGAAAGACATGACGCATTCAAGGAACAGGAGAATACTAATGGCAGCGGTTATGTCAACAATGGGAAGTCTTACGCCGACACCGTGATAGGTAGTTTTCGAAGTTCGGTTAAAGTGAAGGAAGTAGTGGTGTCCGGGTACGCTAAGGCGTACATGGATCTTTATGGTAAAGCGATTATAGGCAAGGTAAAGGATCTTTGGACCATGCGGAAGCTAAACTTTTTGTTACAGGAAGCGAATTTTGGGGATGCGATGATAAAGTATTTAGGCGGGTTGAGTATAATGTTGATTTTTCAGTCAAATTTCAAGGCAGATATTTTCAGATCCGACTCACTAGGTTTCGGGTGGTTCGAGAAGGTGGAGATTTGGAAGGGACAGTCAATTGCTTTCGAAAGGTTGGCGTGGCTGAACAAACACGAGGTACCTCTACATCTGTCTGAAAATGAAACATTCGATTAGGTGGGGAGAATGTTCGAAAAAGTCATACATGCTTCACAAAAGCAAACAGAGGACAACATCTTGACTACGGATTGCATGTGTGTCATGACGGATTCGGTAAAAACGAACCTTTTCAAATCACTCTCGCGAGATTTCCTTTTTTAACCAATTTAGCAACTGTATCTTTTAGTTTCCCTATAACGTTTCAGCACTTGCGTGTCTTTCTCAGAGATTTGATTTGTTGCAGGTACTACAGGGAATATAACGTCGGGTTCCCTGAACATCGATAATTTAAAACATCAACTTAGGCCCGCTGTAGATCAAACATTGTGAAACTACACACTTACAAGCATCCTAGAGACACAACTCCATTGCATCTCAAAATCCCACCATCCATTGAAACTGCACCAACCATCTTTTATGCAGGAAATTTGTAGGATCGTTTGTTGACCCGAACGAGTCGTTCAGAGGTTAACTCTTGCAATTCAGATGCGGAATAATAAGAATAGCAAGTAGATATAGCTTGTTCTTCCTTCTAACTATCTTTTGTATTGATTAGAAATAATTTACAGCTCAAACGTCACACCGGCAGAACTTCGGCGTGGAAAAACAAGATTCTACCTAAAGAGGATCACTCAAGACCTATATATAGGGTTCTGGGGCCGCTCATGTGGTCAAATGACACATGAGCGATCCAGGCATGTCACAAAAGCGACTCACAAAGTGTCGTATGAGCGATCCAAGACACATGTGACCCTAAAAGCGACCCACACTCCTAAAACCTATACAAACTCCTGTTTTCACGTATTCTGAGCCCTATGCTATACAATTCGATATAAGATCTGATCCTAGACACCTAGACGGAATCAACAGATGTAGTGCACCAACAGACTCCCCCTCAGATGTTGATGGAGTCGTCAACACACTCTGACTTTAATGCTGTATCTTCACATCGTCAAGCTAGATCAGTCTCTGGGCTTCCTCTTCTTTCAATCTTCAGACTCCCCCTCTCGATTTACTAGCATTCTTTTGTTCTTCAGTAATATCTTCAGGATCTTTGTCTGGCATTCAAACACTCTAATTCTCTTGATCAGATCTCTTGATTCCTTAAGTTCATCAGCATCATCAGTTTGACATGATCTTTAGAATCAGAATCTGATCTTCATAGACTTTTAGAATCGAATATCCTGGCTCTATCAAAAATCTTTAGCATTAATTTCTGAGATCGAAACCTGGCTACCTGCACAATCTTAACCCAGAAATAAATTTTTATCACATATCAGATACCTCTGCACCAATATATGACTCCCCTCAAAACAATCTATGATGAACCACTTGAAGAAGGTTAGATTTATCGAAAACAATTTGATTTTCACAAACACTCCCCCTCAAATTTTGCTCATCATGTTTAGCACTCGGAATTTTGAAAATCAGTTTTTCAACGTCAGTTTGTCGAAAATCTTTTTGGTTTATAAAAAAAATTATGCTAAAACACCCAAAAATCTTTTTGGATTTTCTGAGAGACATTATCTGACACCACTAGAAAATAAAAAACATAAAGAAATAAACTATTTACAGACAATATTTTTGTGAGTTCGTGCAAGAGGATCATATCAGTTTATGAGACAAATCAACAACACCGTTAAGCTTGGTTTCATTTTAAGCTTTAAACAATTTACCTAGATTGTCAGTATGTTAGTCCTCTTAAATTCTCAACACAAATTTCAATCGATTCGAGATACGATTATAATGTTTTAGAGACTTAAACTTAATTGTGTATCACTCCACTTGAATATACTCCCGTATCCAGATCCCAAATATTCAGTCTTACAGGTGAGTATACCACAGATGATATCTGTAAAGGGGTTAAATGCGAAACCGTGAGAGCTCAGGTCAGAACTTCCGTTCAGCAGAGAGATGACGGCTCGACTTTTGGTGGGTCCCCTTTAGAGGATCTTTTTGCATTTCAACAGTAGCGACTATCAATTTTATTGTTTCATCGGCATGCTGAGGGCGAAGCTTATGTTTCAAAGCTTTAGCAGAAAGTATTATCCGGGGACTAGGTCAGAACTTCCATTCAGCAGAAGTCCCGGGATAATACCCTAGATATCACTGAGTATAAAGACCTAGTATCTCAGAATACGGGACCTTTCAAACAAGATTTCGGGGGTTACCCATATATTCAAGAATAGTTACCCACGAATTAAGCAAGTTTGAATTTAGGTTTATATCTCGTTTCAATCTACTAAATGTGCGAAAATCTACTGACACATCCGCAGTAAGATTGTTTAACTCTTTTTAACTTTACATTTCGTTAGCGTGTCGTGATAATCCACTGATGTACTATCATTTCCTCTTTTTTGCAACAAACTCATTTTAAATTTTATCATGTTTTTGGCTTTTTCAAATTTTCAAATGTTTTTGGATTTTCTGAAATTTCCCTACTCCCCCTAAAATGCAAACACATTTTAAAGAAAATTTGAAAACTTCTAGATATTTGACCTACTAGAGATATAAAAAGCAACAACAAACTGTACAGAAACTTGACAACTGACACTGAAACACATCTAATCGCCATCCACTAGGCATAAACAATCTGAACTCCCCTTATCACAAATCATTTTCTCATTTAGATTTCAAAACACTTAAGTTTGTTTTAATCAAAATGATTTTTCCGGAAAATGAATTTGTGTTGATAACAACCACTTGTAGGTTTATCATTTTTAAGTACGGGGATGTGGTTCATCATCTTGTCTATCTTTTGTTATGAATAATAAATCAAGTACAAATTAATGTCCCTGATTTACCATTTGCATCTAAGAACCTTCTGTATCACTTGTAAATGTAATTAACTCAACGTATCCAAGCATCTCAAAAATTTAACCACAATTACCACTTGTGGGATCAAGATTACCACTTGTAGATACTCAAAAACTACCAATTGTAGGAATATTACGTCTACATCACCATTATATCAATCAGAATGCCGATTCCTGCTTCGCACTTACCAACCTGGAAGCTCCGGCATAGTCCTTTCACCTGCAAAACATCCAAACATGAATCACAATCATTCAAACAAACATATCATAAACTAGAATGATGCCGATTCCTGATCCACGATATAAACTTGGGATCTCCGGCATAGTCCTTTGACTATTCTGGGAAACAAACTTCCCTCCAAGTCTTCTCAGACTTGAGGACTTTCAACTCTTCAGCTGTAGGGTTGTATGTCTCCTTTTTAGTTGCGTAAAAGTCTTTTACCCCTTTAGCTTTTCCACTCAACATTTTCCCAAATATCTTCTTAACATTCCCGTTGAATGTTTTCTCGACATCAAATTCTTTTTCATCATCATAAAATTGATTTGAAATTTCAATTTTTCCAATTTTCTTTTTAACCTCCTCAAACTTCAATGATGGAAGAACATCATCATATTCTGAAATTTTCTCCATAACTTGTGGCTCTTCTGGCTTTGTGGAACCAGATTGATCACCTACTTTTTCTTCTACCTTTTTAGCAACCCACACTTGGTTGTCATTTCCTTGTCTTTTGTAAAATTTTGTCTTTTTCTTTGAACATTCTCCAACTTCATTTTTCGAATTTTTTAAAATTTTGGATTTCTCAAATTTTTCTACAACTTTGTCTTTCATCTTTTGAGAAGCTCCCTGTTTTGCTTTGATATCTTTCGAACAATCCGATGCAATATGACCAGCTTCATTGCATTTCAAACAGGTTTGAGTATTTCTTGGATGAAATACTCCAGTTCCATTCTTTCTCTTCTCAGCAAGAAACTCTTTGTTAGTTTGTTTCCAAAATGGTTTCTGCTGTTCATCTTCCGAGCTTCCACCTGTCACAAATTCAGTGTTTGAGTTAGAATTTTTCTCATTTTTATGATTTTCTTGTGGAACAAAACCTAAACCTTTCTTTTTGTAGCTACGATTTTGGTTAGGTTTCTTTTGAAAACCAGGACCAGAATTGTAACCTTTTTTCTTGTTTAGACGTTGTTGAACTCTGGAAGTATATTTTTTAGGTTTATCAAAATTTTTCAAAATTTTTAATTCAGGAATATTAACCTCTATTAGTTTAAAAGTTTTGTTGATTAATTCTGTTTTGATACTCATTATCGGAAACTCTTTGTTGTAATATAATTTGTCAGAACCATTCAAAGTATAAACAACTTCGAATGTTTCATCATCCAAATCTGCCTTTGATAACAAAAATTCTTTACTATAAGACCGTTTAATCGACGAATTTTGACTTTTGACAGACGAATTTGGCTTTTCAGACTCCGATTTTGACTCTGTCTCCTCATCAGTATCCAACACTTGATCGACCACCTTTTTGATTATTTCAGACTCATGATCAGTATCGGATGAGGTAAACGTAACATCAATGTTTTCTGGTAAGACGTCAGTTGTATCGGTTTTAAGCTGTATATTGACTGCTTTTGCAAGTTGTTCCTCATTTGGTTTTCTAGGTGAATACCCATCCCAAATTGGAGGCGGACACTTGTTATAGCTAACGGTTGGTTTCTTACCACAATCTTTCTTTTCTTTCGGCTTCTCAGCTTGAAAAGCTTCCATACCTACAACAGTTGGGTAAACACGATCAATAACATAATCAGAGGTAGAATAGCTCAACAATAACCTCCTAATCCTCTCATATCTTTTCAGTTTCCAACTCTTGCTTCCATTTTGCACTTTCTTCAATGTAGAAATTTATAGCTTTTTGCTTCGACATTAAAGTTGCATTCATCATCGTTAGCGCCTGTTCTCTTTCTGTGTTTGTCTTTTGGAGACCAGTTACTTTTTTGTTCAACACGTCATACGATTCTTTCACATAATTAAGATTGAACAATAACTGCTCTTTCTTTTTCTCATACTCAGCTATGATGTCGTCTTTTGCTGCACACTCTTTGCAGGCTTCCAAACATTTCTCACATGGCTTGACGACTTCAATAATCTTCTCAACTTCGATTGTTTTAATAACTTCAACCATTTTTTCTACTTCAATCACCTTTTCTACTTCTTTCACAAACTCACCAATTTTCTCAGCAACATTTTCAGCATTCTTAACATCACCTTCAGATTCAGATTGTTGTTCTTTAGCAGCTTGTTTCTCTTTCAGTTTCTCCATTCTTTCTGCAAAATAAAAATGAAAACTTTCAGGAGACATATGATATTTTGCAATATTTATATGTTTCTCTTCCTCATCATCACTGCTACTATGATCTGGTGATTGATCAAAATGTACAGATTTTTCAGAATCATCATCAGATACACTAGAATCAGATGGTGTATTGTCAAATACAACATCCTGTTCTTGAACAGTTTCATCTGAATTGTCTGAAACATCCCCAGAGTGTTCTGAGAGTCTATCAGTACTATCTGAACTTTCATCAGATGACACAGATTTTTCATCTCCACTTCTCACATTCTCTCCAATTGATCTCATCCAAGTAGCAAATAAATTTGGCTCTCGGACGATCTTTGCAATGAAAGCTTTAAAACCTCCCTTTTCATCTACGAACATATCCCAACTGAAACCATCTGGTAATTTCTCATCATCTTGATCGATAACTCGTTCTGCTGTAGCTTCAGATGGTATGTAATCACTCCAGCTGAAATCTACCAAACATGCTCTCTTGGGATCTTCAATCTTTCTTCCATGAGCTGTCTGAGGTTCCTGGGATTGACCAACTTGTTGATAGATAGCTTTGCGGTAGTAATCATCTTTCCCGAATGGATTCTGTGCTCCGCTAGCTTCTCTTCCTTTGCACTCTCGCTTGAAATGGCCCTTCTCCCTGCATCGAAAACAAGTAACTTTAGATTTATCAAAACCTAAAGTAGAAACATGTGCATCAAGAAAGTCATTTCTCCCGGTAATGGTTTTGAATTTCTCAGCCCGACGAAGAACACTAGCAAGACACCATTTGATATCCATAAGTTCCATTTCCTCAGCGTCTATTTGATCGTAATCCTCTTTGGTGAGCATAGGATTTCCGATCCGACCAGCAACAAGACCTTCATAAGATAACAGAACTGAACCCAGAAGTGCCATGTGGTCTTTAGCAGTGTCTTCAGAGAAGCTTTGACCTTCTGGAAGGTTGAGAGCTATGTTGCACTGAATCACATATCCGT
Source organism: Helianthus annuus (assembly GCF_002127325.2). Lineage (NCBI taxonomy): Eukaryota > Viridiplantae > Streptophyta > Magnoliopsida > Asterales > Asteraceae > Helianthus > Helianthus annuus. The sequence continues at coordinate 52,914,291 of NC_035440.2, read as the reverse complement.
TTCCAGTTTTTGTACTTTGAGACTGAAAACTTGTGTTAGTCTCTTTCGGATTCACACTCGGAAACAATGAAAACCCGCTGCTACTCTTGTTCGAACCCTGATCAGCTTTCTCAGATGAATCACCAACACTGAAAGCGGTTTGAATTTTCGGACTTCTTTCAGCTTCAGAAACTGGAATACTACCTTTATAGTACATTTTAACATCTTGTTGACCACTAGGATTATTCATCCTCGCGATCTTTTGTTGTTCAAGATCCTGACTCTCAATTTTCTCAATAAACTGACCAATTGTCAGTTTGTCATAAACACCCGTGTTTTTTAGTATCATCAAATACGTTCCCCACTCTTTCTGAGGTAACGCATCAGCCAATTTATCAACCCATTCCTCACGACCTTTTTCAACTCCCAACATTGATAATGAACGCACTAAGTGGCAGTATCTCACAATCAGCTTTTTAGTATCCTCTCCCGGCAAACTGCTAAACAAATCAAATTCCTTTTGAAGCAATGCCTTCTTGCTTTTGATCATACTTTCACTACCCTCGAATTTTACTTTAAGAGCATCCCAAATTGACTTCGCAATTTTGTCGTGTTGTAGCAGAATGAATATATCTTCTTTAATCGCCTGCTGTAACAAACTGATCATCATTTTCTCTGCTCTGTACATTGCACGTTCTTGTTCTGAGAATTCAGATATCTGTTTAATGACTTGCAATTCTGTTCGAGGCAATGTGTACTTTTCCAATATACATTCCCATGATCTGAGATGATTTGCCTGAACCCAGTTTTCAAAACGATCCTTCCACCCGTAGTATTCTTCAATACTCATAAGTTTTGGGGGTTTCTGGGTGGTTCCAGTCTCATTTTCCAGGTTCATAGCTTGAGCAATCGCGGCTGGAGTAGTCGATGTAGCAAAGGCGTTGTAAAACTCAGAATTCATGATGACTTAACACGTTTTTCAAGGCAACTGACAGAAAAGCGGTCCAAAGAAATCCTTAAATGTGATCCAGACAATGTATTTGGAGCGATCCAAAACTCTTCACTCGAGCGGTCCAAGAATGGTTCTAAGAGCGGTTCTAAATTGTTTGTTCGAGCGGTTCAGCAATTAACCAAATGAGCGATTCACTCAACGTTCTTTGGAGCGGTCCAACAAATTAACACTTCGAGCGGTTCAGAAATCAATTTCGAGCGGTTCAGACATAAACATGAACGAATGAGCGGTCCAAAGTGTGGTCTATGAGCGATTCACAATGATGTCATCTCGAGCGGTCCACATTTCGAACCTGTTTTGAACTGTTTTTAAGCTGATTTTCGACCTGAAACTTCCAAGGGTTTATTTCGGTATGATAATAAACAATCTGTGAGCTTTTGAACGAAATTCAACCGTGAAATCTCCTGGAAATAAGAAAAGAAGGTGTAGAAGTGAGAAGAAACACTGAAATTCGGCTATAATCTGCAGAAAACCTCCTCCCAAGCTCTGATACCACTTGTAGGATCGTTTGTTGACCCGAACGAGTCGTTCAGAGGTTAACTCTTGCAATTCAGATGCGGAATAATAAGAATAGCAAGTAGATATAGCTTGTTCTTCCTTCTAACTATCTTTTGTATTGATTAGAAACGATTTACAGCTCAAACGTCACACCGGCAGAACTTCGACGTGGAAAAACAAGATTCTACCTAAAGAGGATCGCTCAAGACCTATATATAGGGTTCTGGGGCCGCTCATGTGGTCAAATGACACATGAGCGATCCAGGCATGTCACAAAAGCGACCCACAAAGTGTCGTATGAGCGATCCAAGACACATGTGACCCTAAAAGCGACCCACACTCCTAAAACCTATACAAACTCATGTTTTCACGTATTCTGAGCCCTATGCTATACAATTCGATATAAGATCTGATCCTAGACACCTAGACGGAATCAACAGATGTAGTGCACCAACAAAATTGCACGTTTCATGTCATCTCTAGTTACATAAACTTGTGTGTCACCAAAAAGACGATAAAATAAAGTCTCTCGAAGGCCACAACCAGAGTCTGTTTCGGTGTCTGAGTGATCAACCTCTATATTTACCGCATAGCCCAAAAAGCCTGCTGGTTTGGATCCGTAGGATCAGGAAACAAAAGCTTTCCTTCAACATCTTTATCCACTTCACATGCGCTGTCAAAGTAGAACTATGAAATACAGATATAACATTATTTCTTTTAAAAAAGGATTTTTGTTAAATAGGAACCTGATGTCTTCCCCGATGCATAGAACATCTATCGACTGTCCAAGTTCTCTTGCAAACATGTGAAGTGCAAAATCTGGATTCAACTTCCCGTTCTTCTAATAGCTCTCAAGTAAGCGTACGTCCGCGTAATGTTTGCATACCACTGCAAGCATTTGATCTCCACGATACTCAGTAAATAGCCTGAGAGAGGACATGTGTAAGACCCTTACTATTATTTAACGGTTTTCGTATAGATTACTGAAATAAACATGTAATTAAGATTACATATACATTGAAAAATACGGGATAATTAAAAACTTTTACAATTTTCAAGTATACCACATAATGTGACTAAATTCGTTGTTTAAAAAAAATAACGATTAACAATGTGCGGAAGCTTGAGTCTTGATCATGTTCGGTTCTCCATTGAGCTTGGTCGTCATCCGGCATTCCAAGATATACCTACATTTCATAAACCATGAAATGATTCAGTCATACTTAGTTAACGGCCTTAAACAAATTCTACGCATCAAATCATCAAAAAAAAAAATTTCCAACTTTAATGCCTCTCGCGCCACCCGAGTGGCTCGGTTAAACTTGTCGTGTGCCACGACCTGCGTCGCGTGGCACGCCTGAATTACCTTACTCCCTCGCGCGGCGCGAGGGAGGCCCTTTTCCAGCCGGTACAGAGTTGGAACTTGCATTTCAGCCCAGCTTTGTAGTTTGACCATTTTTAACGTAAACGCGCATAACTTTTGATCTACATGTCTGATTTTCGTGATTCTTTTTCCTAAGCGACCAAAATTAAATTACGAATCCATTTATCTTCTTTGTTCGCATCGAAATTCATTTTATAAACTAACAGTCTATAAATCCTTTTTATGATTAATTGACCCGTTTATGTTAAAATCACAAACTTGTTTCTAGTTAATCATAAACCATACACTAAAGTATTTAACTCAAAATCTTTTCTTCGGAATCATAACTTTTGTGAATTACGCGGGCTATACCCATGATGTGTGTAGTGCCTGATAGGTTTTTAGTTATATTTTAAGCCCTTTTTAACGCTTTAGTCAAGTTTTAAATTTATAAAACACGATATTTTAACACTAAACACACATATGCGCAAGTGCACCCATCGTGAGCGTAGTATAGCGTTGGTACGATACCGAGGTCATCCAAGGACACAAGAGCTTTTAGTACCGGTTTATCCTCAACGTCTAATCAAATCAAAATTTTAGAAAAAGGTTTTAAACATGAAAAATAAAAACTAAAAATGCTAAAAAATAAAATAAAATAAAAAACAGATAGATAAGATGAATCACTTGAATCCGACTCGCCTTTAGTGTAACCTTTGATGATTTCCGCACTTTTGCACTTTTTAAGAGATTATCTTAGTGATAGTAGTAAGCCCCTTTTCTGAAGGTGACGTCACCCTCAACACAGTAGTTTGAGTCAGCAAGGATACAATCCTAAAGGGTTGGAATATTGAAAGATAATTAATTAAGTTATTAATGCGTAATGTGGTAGGCCCCTCTTTTGAAGGTGACGTTACCCTCGGCTAAGTGGTTTGAGTCAGCAGGGATACAATCCCAAGTAGCCGGTTTAACTTATTAATAGTAGTTTACATATGAGGGGATCAAGCCATTCGCACCCCCGCCATCCAATACCAGTGGGTATTGAAGGAGGTCCTAGTAAGCTTGACCCAGGTCCTTGCAGGATCTATACACTGAAAAAGGCTAGAACCTTACCAAACCATTCCCTTAACCCCCGACCAGGTAGCCAACATATCTCTATATAGACCGTAGAGATATGAATGGTGAAAATATTTTATTTTATATAGACAGTAAAATAATGCCAAGACACCACGGATAAATGATAAGGAAGTTTCACCTTCAACATAAGAAACTAGTTATTAAAGTCATTAATACAAAACCAAATAAAAAGTGTGAAAAGATTCAAAATCAAAAGTATTACACTAAATGCTTGTCTTCACCAAGTGATGTAAGAAACGTAGGCAAACATGGCCTTTGATTGTCAAGAACTCTTACTATCAATCTTGGATCCCGAGACTACTACACACACTCTAAGATGGATGATGGATGATGGTGGTGGATGTGGGTTGTAGTGGTGGTGGAGTCTGGGTGAAGTGGGAGAGAGGTGGTTTGCCAAGAGATGCCTTTAAAGTGAACCAAGCACCTCTATTTATAGCCTACACAGAAGCCCGGACACGACCCCGTGTCCATTGGGCACGGCCCCGTGTCCATCCACTTTCTCTTTCTTCATTAATTGCAATTTGTCTGCATTAGCTCCACATGCCCCCGTGTCCGCTGGGCACGGACCCGTGTGTAGAAGCGTATCTGTACTATCAAGATTTGCTTGGATTCTGCGAATCTTAGTGTTGACCACAGCCCGTGTTGATCTGGGCACGCCCCCGTGTCGGGAATAGAAGCTTCTATAGCTTTGTCCTTTCTGCAAACAACTGGCCACGCCCCCGTGTCCGCTGGACACGGGGCCGTGGTCAGCCTTATGTTCTCTTGTTTTTGCTTGGGAAGATGTTGTCGAGGGGTCGGGCATGCCACGTTTATTCCTTTTCTTGTAATTATGTTAGATTTTGCTGCATATTTGCTCTTTTTGTTCATTTACGCTCATTTGGTCCCGAAAATACAAAAGGAAGACAAAAGCACACTTTTTCTAACATTAGTACTAAAAAAGGGTTAGTTTTATGCCTCAATTGATGTAATTTATATGTTGCATTTTACACACATCAACCCAAGTCATGCGCGTCTTTCGTTTTGACCCATTTAGAGGATTTAAACTTTTAACTTTAAATTTCGCTAGTTCTCTTCACCCATCATTTTCCCATATTTGAATTATCTACTTACATTCCACCAAAACCATTCTCGTGGTGGATTTAGTATATTTGACCAATTTTCCGAATTCTACACTTCGATTTGTCGTTTTACGGAAAAGACCCATTTATAGGCATTTGACCAAAAATGCTTATGTCTAAAACCTTAATACTTATCAAAAGCTTACATAATCATAATACATGTTCCTAAACCACCCATATGGGTCATTTGCCCGGTTTACCCATCAAGGGCTTTTTGGTCAATTTTAGTCCCTCATTTTACGACGAATGACTTTCACTAGTAATTGAACAAAATATCACTTTTAACTAAAAATCTAATTATGTATACCTGGCTCGGGTCATAGCATTGACCCGTTTACATACCTTTTGCTTAAAATTTTTCTAGTTAAAGTAACGCAAACATATGTTATTTCCTGCATTCACAAAACTCAACAAGCAGTCATCAATTATTACTACCAAGTGGTATTAATACACCATTTGACCCGTTTACTCGAACTGACCATTTATCTACATATGATGGCATTTTAATACCATCTCGCCCCTTAAACCTATTCCGGTTAACACCATAATTTCTTATTACTTAAAGGACATTTCTTGAATTATCTGACTCGTTAAGATTTACACTAAAAGGTTGCCTTTTTAAATCTTTTAGCTATCCGTCAAATCATATACGGATTATTAATTAGCCACTATTACCCATCACGGTTCACCCCTTAACGCGATGTTTCAAATTCCTTATTAGTTAGTCTTCACTCGACTAGTCTACCATTTTTACCCTCTTTACCATAGTTTATGGTTTCTTACCATTTTTCTTTATTCCAACTTACATTGTATTGTGCCGGAACATAGGATCTCAATTACTTAACATAATTCAAAATCAATACATCATATCATAAGTAAGTGTATTGTAAATAAAAGGGGTGTAAGTTTAACTTACCTCGCATCCAAATTGCGTTTTTCTTTTCCTTCTTGATTCGTTTGACCCGCTTTCTCTCCAACCTTCCACCTAGCTTGCTAAGCACCAAACTATTATTCGACGTTCACAAGGTGGTTAGATTAATCATAATTAAATACGATTATTCCACCTTACACATTTTATATCAAATTATCATTCATAATAAGTTTGACTTTTTAAAAGTCAAACGCCCATTGGTATACAAAATTCATAATCAAATCCATCAACTAGTTTAAGCATTTCTTAATTATTCGGTAGACGCTATCTCTTGGCCACCGTTTTAACCAAATTTATTATACTTCCAACTCCTTAACTAGTTCAAGCGATTATCATGACTAGTTTCTTCATTCATTTTCGCAAGAACTAAGGGTTTCTCATATACGAGTGAAACCCGTTTCATGATATCTCTAGCATTTGTCCGAACACCTAATATAATCAAGTTCTACCTATCAATTAGTAGATAATATGATTGCATACACCTAGTTACATGAACATATTTACCAAATTTCATCATAACATTCAAAAACCATTTCAAGTCATGTATGGGCATTCACTCAAACATATAAATTGTTCAAGTTTCTAGCTTCAACTATCAATTATGATGATTCTAAGCACAAACATATCATCATCTTTACTATTTAATCAAAACCCACTTCCTAGTTTACTTGTTAATCACTTACAAGTAACATTACATCAAATTCTTCATAATTTCATCATAACTAACGAAATTAAACATACAATAGTATTCAATTTCAACTTTAGATCATACTCCAACAACCTAATTGCAATTAACATACTTGTCTCACATTTCAACTTCAACAAATCTAGGTTTTATGACATACCTTATGATCCCTTTGACTAGGTGATCATTTATACACGTTCATGCATCGATTTGGGTCTTGATTTGAGCTTCAATTTGATCTTTTAGTGTGAATTAGGGTTTGCTCCATGGGAGCCCTTCTCCTGGTCGTTTACACGCACACACACTTAGTGTGTGTGTAGTGTTTCTTTTCTTTTTTTTTTACAAATAACATGTTTCCAATCTTTCCCGTTTGGCCCCTTAACTTTAACTTTTGTTTAAAACCCCCTTATAACACATACTAGAAATCAACAAATTTTCATAACTAGGTTTAGATGTTCCTAGTTAACTTAATGGATTCGAGTAGATTATAACCCATTTTATTTTAAGTCCCGTCAACTCGGGCTTCCTATAAACTTTATTTTCTCAAAATGATTATTCTCCTTTAAATAAATACTAGGTTTAATTATTAAATTCCTAATATTTACCGGGTTAATTTTCACTACTAAAGGTATTTAACCGTCATTAATATTAACGTGTGGTTTGATTACCAAACCCGGTTTTTGGGGTGTTACAACAGGATCATAAATGATGATTATATAAATTTCAGTAAGCATCGAGCCCGGGGTCTCATTGGAAGCAGCCTCTCTATTCCAACGGGGTAGAGGTAAGGTTGTCTACATCTTACCCTTCAGAGACCCTACTGTAGGTTTTCTATTGGTGGGATTTACTAAGTATGATGATGATGATGATGATGATGATGATGATGATGATGATGATGATGATGATGATGATGATGATGATGATGATGATGATGATAATGATGATGATGATGATGATGATGATGATGAAGATGATGATGATGATAAATTTCAATAATCAGAAGTATTACATAAATAGATACAACCCAACCTGCTAAGCTCAAAAGTGGGAGCTGTTCCTAAAAGGTGCAACAATGCCAATGATGTATCCCATCAAAACACACAGATCTTGGTCTCGCGTCGCTTTCAAGTGTTTCATCACTAGGGAAGCAGCACAATTAGCCTTATATTCAACCCGTGCTATTTTCCCCAGTGAACCATATGTATCAATACTAAGAATTTGATTCCTGATACCTGGATAATAATAATAATAGCATTACTAGATCTCACTTAAATAATTTCATATTTTAACCCCTAATAACATAAGTTACCTCCAAGTTCTGACAAGTTGACCTCAATTTGTCTTTGCTCATCTTCGTGCCATTTAATTTCTGCTTCAACTTTCCCAATCCTTGAACCGATTGCAATAATGTTGTCCTCAAGGTCCTAAAAATGAAAGGATAAATGGTGTCGGTAAATATTGTTCAACAATGGTTTACTAACGCAGACACCTTAATAGAATATGACACTGTACCTTTCAAAATTCCAGACAAGATTCCATGTCCATTTCTTGTACCCTAGCCGTACTAGCATGACATATGTTCAGAGGCTCCATCTCCAAAGGAAGTTTAATGAGGACCTAAAAGAATCGTTGATTCAGGTTTTAAAACACTTAAATAATTACGTATGTGATGCACACACGCATTGTAAAACACTTTTAAGGTTTTATAACACAAAACAAGAAAAAATCATATCCATAGAGTAAAATGCCAAAATCACCCCTGAGTTTGAACACTATTGTCACTTTAGACAGAAAAGTTTTTTTTTATCACTGAGGCCCCTGAAAGGTTTAAAATTGCCGTAGCCTCAGGGGAAAAATTGTCATTTCTCACCTCAGGGGCCATTTTGGCAATTTAAAAAAAAACTTAGTTGACCATTCGGTTTTGCTTCGCGAGGTCCATCGCCATTGCCCCTCCATATTCCCGTGGGTTTAATTTCTGTATGCCCAGCCTGCTAGGCTATACGTGGGAAATGACCGCTTTGGGGCATTTACGGGGATTCAGCAAGGGGATCCTTTGGGGCCTTCGCTTTTTGCCCTAGCCTTACACCCCTTAGTACTTCAGGTGCAGGAAAACTACAAACTTCCCTTCCATGCTTGGTACTTGGATGATGGTACGGTTATCAGGGACGCTGTTCAGGTTGCTAAAGCTCTTGACATAATCGGCTCGGAGGGTCCAGCCTTGGGGCTACGGCTTAATGTTAGAAAAACTGAGGTATTTTGGCCGACATGCAACGGGGTGAGGGTTCGGCCAGGGCTTTTCCCCAGTGAGATTGGGAGGCCGGAGAAAGGTGTCAAATTGCTAGGAGGGGCAGTTAGCCGTGATGCTAATTTTATAAGTGATCTAGCTGCTAAGAGGGCAACGCGAGTTGTTGACATTATGAGACACCTTCCCTTGTTGCGGGATCCTCAAAGAGAACTCCTCTTGCTTGGATCTTGTATGGGGGTTGCAAAGTTGCTATTTGGTTTGTGAACTTGCCAGCCCCCCTTTGTGGATGATGCTGTTTCATGTTTTGATAAAGATCTTCGAGAAGCAATAGAAGATATTGTCGTGTGTGGGAGGGCTTTTTTGGTGAACTTCAGTGGCGGTTCGCGACCTTGCCGATGCGGCTTGGTGGGTTAGGCCTTCTTTCGGCCCGGGATTTGGCTGCCTATGCCTTTGTGGCTTCCAGGTCTCAATCTTGGGAGTTGCAACACCACATCTTACGTAACAGTGGGGTTGCTAACACTGACTCGGATTATGCTAGCGCCTTGGAACGCTTGCACAAATCTCTCCCCGACTTTGATCTCGGCGGTTTCTCTAACAAAGACACCGCCCCCATACAGCTACAGAAAACTTTGGCGAATGCCCTTTGTTGTCGAATCGCACAAAGTTTGGGAGAAGATTTCCATTTGTCCCCCCGCCAGAAAGCCGTCATTGAATGCCTACAGAGACCTCACGCTCAGGATTTCTTAACTATTATTCCTATTGAAGGTCTGGGTCAACGTATGTCGGTGGTGGAGTACTGGTCAATACTTAAGTACCGTCTGATGATCCCCTTGTTCCCGTATGATGAAACTTGCCCAGTCTGCTGTAAAGCATGTCTGGATAAATACGGGGAGCATGCGTTACACTGCACAGAGTTGCCAGGGTTTAAGTATCGCCATGACTTTGTTCGAGACGTATTAATGGATATTCTCAGACCAGCAGGGATCTCGGCAAAGAAAGAGGCACCGGTTAATTTTCTTACAGACCCGGCGGAAGGGAGGTCCACCCTACACCCGGCTGACATGCTAGTTTTTGGTTGGGAGGGCGGGAAACATGCTTGTGCCGATCTCACAGGTGTATCCCCCCTAGCCGGGTTCCGGGAAAATGGGTTTGTAGCGGGGCAAGCGGTTCTGAAAGCAGAGTCAAAGAAGATGGAAAAGCACGCGAAAGCTTGTGAGGATAATCAACATGTCTTTGTCCCCCTGGCGTTTGACATGTTCGGCTCCTTGGCGACGGAGGCGGTTCGGTTCTTGGCTAGAGTTCAGCGTGTGGTCCACAGCAACTTTTCGACCCCTCAGGGGCGAGGCTTTGTTTTTAGTAGATTAGGGTTTTCTATTTAGAAGGGGATGGCGGCGCAGTTTGTTGCCCGTCTACCTGATATCCTTATGTAATTTGTCGTATTTGTAACACCCCGAAAACGGGTTTGGTAATCAAACCCCGTTAATACTAAAAGATGGGTAAAATACCGTTAGTAGTGAAAGTAACCCGGTAATATTAGGATTTAAATAAATAATCCTAATATTAAATAAAAACGAATAAGAGATTCCACGAAAATTGAAAGGATAAAAAGGCCCGAGTTCACGGGACCTAAAATATAACGAGTCATAATTTCCCCGAACCCACTAAGATAACTAGGAATACCAAACTTAGTTAATAAGTGGGAATATTGTTAAAAATAATTAGGTTGTGACCTAATTAATAACTAACCAAACATGAGGGACCAAAATTGGGTAACTTGAAAATGGTTTTATAAACAAAATAAAAAAAATAATACAACACACAATTAAGTGTGTGCGTGCGTGAGATGGCCAGGAGAAGCTCCATGTGAGCTCAAACCCTAAATTCAACAAGATGATCAAATTGAAGGCCAAAACTAGCTCAAATCAATGCATGAACGCGTATAAACGATCACCAAGTCAAGAGGATCGAAAGGTATGTCAAATTTTGTAATTTGGTGATACTTTGAGATTATGATGAACAATCATAATCGAAATTCTGGAATGAATGTTGATGTATACAAGTGTTATTATGATGAAATCTTCGTTTAGAAACAAACCCTAGTTGAAAACTTGATGAATTAAGGCCAAAACTAGGGATTTGACAATTACCCTATCATGTGTTAAATGGGTTTTGTAGAAATATGATGAACACTTGAATTAAGGTGTTAAATGGATGAACATTGATGTTGTGATGCTAGTTCTAGGTGTAGTTCATGTGCACTAGACATAGAGGCATGATTTTGATACTAAAACTTGGTTAAAATGATGACCATAATTAGAGAAAATATGTGTACAAAATCTCGCCTACAAGATGTTTGTTAAAATGCCTGAATGAATATTAAAAAGAAGATTTTATGAGAGAAATGCATAATTGGCTAGGTTGACTAATTACGTGAAATATAGGTTAAAACGGATTCTAATCATAACGATGATTTAACTTAATTATGCCTGCGGTATGATTAAAGGTAGTTGACTTCTAAAAGTCAAACTAACCAATGATGAAGTCGAATACTAGTTTCGACATAAAACCCGTAAGATGGAATAGTCGTAAATGATTATGACTAATCTAACCATCTCGTGAATTATAATGATAGTTTGACGTTTGACGAGCTAGGTGAAAGCTTGGGAAGAAAACGGGTCAAACGAATCAAGAATGAAGAAAAAGCATGATCCGGGTGCAAGGTAAGTATATCTTACACTACTCTTGAATTATAGAATATTCTCTCATCGCCTTAACTACGAATAAGATAAGTTAACAATCATGAGATAATGTTCCGACTTGCAAACCTTCACAACTCTTCTTCTGGAGATTTTTGGAGCTCAAGCACCCTTCCTAGTGATCATTAGTCGTGCATAGGACCTTGGTAAGTGTCATTAACCTTCCTTAATTCAGTTTTGCTTATTTAATTAGCTTAAAGTCAAACCGCCGTAATTAAGATTTGACTTCGTCATTAATCTTAATTTGTCCAGTCAAATTCCAAATTGAAAATACCTATGAGCGGGTAATTATGTGGGCAATAAACCCTTAAAAGGGCACCCTCTGATTCCCATTCTAACTAGGTCAATTGTCTAGTCAAAGTTAATCTCAAAAAGTCAACAGAAGGTTTATTTTCAAATAAATGCATAATTAACAATGTAGAAGCTATGCAACATGTTTTGTCATTAATATAACTTGGTAATTAATGTAAGAACATGTCTAAACATGTTCAACTCAACAATTTTCAGTTTAAGCTCAGTTTGGAACCGAAAGTCGCAAAAGTAGACTTTTGCTTTGACTTTCAGTTCTGACCCATTAGAGCATAGTTTAGAAATGTCTTAGAGCTTTATTAGGACCAGGTTTCATATAAGTATAACCCTCTGTGATTATACAACTTGGTTCGCTAGTTATCCGGTTCATATGCATGTTTCCGTTAAATGCTTAAATGTTGACTATTATGCCCATATGACCTTAAAACATGAATTTTGAAAATGTAAAAGAGTAGAAACCTTAGTTACTGATTTATAAACTTGTACCAAAAAATTTGACATCAGTTTGAGGTCTAGATTAAGAGTTATGCTCATTAGCGTAATTAGAAAGCTTTTTAGTAATTAAACGGTGTAATTAGCGTATAGCCTATCTAAACCCTATTTTTTATACCGAATTTCTTACCCACTGATATAAAATAATATTTTGGGATTTTTGGAGATTTTATTTATTTTTAGGCTAAGCATAACATAGAGTTCTAAGCTTGATCCGGTAATTGTCGGTTTTGCCCTTTTAAGCCATAAAATGAGTTTTACCAATTCTTTTGATACCAAACCTTTTTGTACTGATCCAATATGATAAATAGAATATTTTAAGCCTTCTGAAATAATAAAAATATCATCTTTTCTTATAAAACCTGAAAATCGCTTAAAATCGCCTTTTTACGCGTTTTAAGCGCATAGTATGTATTAAAACCATTTTAGATATATAATGCTTGATACCTGCTGATGTTTTAAGTAAATTTTTATACTTTAGCAGTAAGCAAAAGTTTTAAACTTAGATTTCCAAATTTTACCTTTAAACCTTAGGTGAAATTGCCAAAATGCCCTTTCGGTGCATAGTATGGTTAGAAATGATAAATTTCACATATAGGTTATACCTTACTGATATAACTTAGTAAATTAAATATTTTTACTGAATACATCAGACCCGAAACTCAGAATTATATTTAAACTCTTTTATAACCTTTTAAATGACCAAAATGCCCTTGCGGGGCATAATTTGAGTTTAAATCCGTTTTGCGCATAATAGAAGATATCTTACTGATGTCACAACATATTTAAGGCATATTAACTTAGGAAACTTGTAAATGACTCATTTGGTTACCCGTTACGCACTTTTCGCGTTCGGATCGGCTTATGTAACTAGTTTGCATATATTTGCCGAAACGGGTCAAACCATATCGTTTTTGTCTCAAAATCCAGAATGAGTTTAAGTTACCCATATTAAACAAGCATACAAGCTTGTCGGGTCAAAACCACATTCTAAACCGGTCTTCGCTTTATCATGCGTTTGAACCGTGTCTTCCTTTTTAAAACAAACCGGTCTAAGTCTAGGCTTAATTAAAGACCCGTTAGGATTCTAATAGGTTATTAAAAACCTTCATTCCAGATTAGGAGCCCAGTAAAAGATACGTGCATTTGTTGTATTTGATTTATACTTTGCTCAGGTAAATGCTCTTAACTTATTTTCCCTATACGGGCTTGGGATACGGTATTATAATAATACCGCTTGGTCGGGTATGTAGTCATTTAAATCGGATTGTGATTAATGTATTTACATAACTCGTTTTATTCTGTATTATTTGGTGTATGGCCTTTGGGAGTTAAATGACCATGTCCAAGATATCCTTGGCATCATTCAAAGAAATGGCCACGACCTAAGCACGGGGTGTAGGCGTACACCTGACAGTTGCATTATGTAAAAACTGGTAATCCACTTAAAGGAATCAACCTTGTGGGCATTATACTTGTGGCATGTCAGTTAATCTTGTCTGGCCCTACAAACCGGCCCTGACAGACGACAAATAAGTAAAACTGTATACAAGATTATTTTTAACTAATTGTCCCAAGTTATAAAAGATATTTTTGCCTAAGTGCATTCAAATTAATTTTTAAACTCTTTTTAAAATGAGTCAGTTAAGTTGTATTTACCATTGTAAACTGACGTATTTTCCAAAAAGGCTAAGTGCAGGTACTATACGTAATAGGCTGGCTACTCCAGGCATCAATAATCAAGTCTCGCAAGCTCTAGATGTTAAAGTCTGTTGAACAATTTCCTTTTTTCTTTCGATCCGCCTGTGGATCATTTTTAACTATCTTGTGATACTTAATATTACAATCTATTTGGTTGAAATGAATCTATCTTTTGCTTCCACTGTGCATTAAATTTTTTGTTGTTTGACTATGATGATATCAACTACGTCACAATACTCCCCACTGGGCCCACCGGTAATATGTGGAAATATCGGGGTGTGATAGGTTGGTATCAGAGCCAACACTGAGTGAATTAAACACTAGCCTTTTGTGTTTAATCTCAGTTACACGATTGAACATTCCTCGATTCTTGAGTCTAGACAAAGAACATAGGACTAATCCTAATTCGTTTATTTTGTCCTTTAATTGTTTCCTTTGTTATTTTTCTATTTAGCCCCTGCATGGGCAAGACATTTCAGTTAGAAGTCCCATTTAGGGCAACCATGTACTTGTTTAAATTTTAATGGAACAGTTAGATTTAAAATATCATTCCTTTTATAAGATCTACCATTATAATAAAAAGGCAAAATCTAAAAAGTACAAGACCTAGCTCGTGTGTCATCTTAAGACAGGGCCAAGATGGTAGTTCCTCAATTAGATTCAGATCCCTGTTAACATCTCAATTTAGGATTGTTCTGCGTTAAATATTAAAAAGAATCTTAAAGGAAAAGCCTAGTCTATATGTCGTTGCAGACATGGCCAAGATGGTAAAACCTATTCAAAAGATTCCAATCCTTGTTAACATCTGAAGACATGTTAACATTAGTGGCAAAAATGTGATTCGATAAAATCGCATAAGTCATTCTTAAGTTGGATTACTTCAATTTTCCTTATTAAAATAATCATCCCTTTATAGATGAAGTGCCTACTGGCTATAATTAACGTCCTTTGAGACTAAAGACAGAGGTAGTCTACAACTCCCTGTCAATAAAAGGTAATGAACTTTGATTCAAACCTTAATGCCTCGATTCCATAATATCTGGGCTTATAAATTAAACTTGTCTACATGACTAGGCCTTTTTGTGCTATTGTTAACTTATAATTTAGGATTTATAATAGAGATCCTAAACAATTAAATATTTAGCAAATTAACTAAAATGGCTATTAAAAACCATGGTTAATAAATCGTCAAGAACGATAAAACTGTATAAGCTTCTGTATAAACCTTGTCATTATTTTGATTTTATGTAGCAATTAAAGCTACATGGCTAGGTCAGAAGAAGTAAACAGTCATCCCCTGGAAAACCACGATGATGATAGGATTGATATAACCAGAGGAGAGCTCCGTACACTGATTGATACAGCTGTATCTAAAGCTGTAGATAAGCAATTCAGGGAGTTTAGTGGGACGCATAGTAGGACCTCTTCAGTACCCCACTCTAAATCTGTCCTTAAAACTCATTCAGAAGCTCACAGCAAGCCACCCTCTAAGAAAGATGAACCTAAGAAAGAGGATGTTCAACATTCCTCAAACCAACACAGTGTTCCGTCCAAGAGGATAGTGTTCGATGATGAACCGCGTACCAAGTCTTGTACCTATAAGTACTTTGTTTCCTGCAAACCCCGGGATTTCACTGGGGAGAAAGGGGCAACTGATTGTATGACCTGGTTAGATGAGATGGACACAGTAGTTGACATCAGCGGTTGTGCTGAAAGGGATATAGTGAAGTATGTATCCCAATCATTCAAGGGAGAGGCATTAGCATGGTGAAAGTCTCTCATTCAAGCTACAGGAAAGATCCTACTATACAATCTGACGTGGGATCAGTTTGTTGCTCTCATTAAAGAAAATTATTGCCCGCAGCATGAGGTTGAAAGGATTGAGTCAGATTTCTTATCATTGGTGATGAAGAATTTAGATTGTCAAGCTTACCTCACCAGTTTCAATACCATGTCTAGACTGGTTCCGTATCTGGTAACCCCGGAACCCAAAAGGATTGCTCGCTTCATTGGGGGTTTAGCCCCAGAGATAAAAGCCAGTGTTAAGGCATCTAGACCTGCTACCTTTAGGTCAGCAGCTGATCTATCTCTGTCTCTTTCTTTAGATGCGGTCAAGCTAAGATCGCTCAAGAACTCTGAAGAGGGTAAGAGGAAGCGTGAGGATGATACCTCACGAAGATCTGAGAAGAAGCACAAAGGTAATACGGACCACAAGAAAGAGTCTGGGTCCAACAAAGGTAATCAGCGAACAGAGGATAAGCCAAAGTGCACGACTTGCCAAAAACGCCACTTTGGAAAATGCAGGCTTGAGACCAAGTCTCAGTCAGGATCACCTGCATGTGGATTATGCAAGTCTAAAGAGCACAAAACGGTAGACTACAAGAAGATTAAGGATGCTACGTGCTACAACTGCAATGAGAAAGGGCACATTAAGACCAACTGCCCTAAATACGCTAAAAAGCCTGAGGAAGCCAAGAAGACCAATGCAAGGGTCTTCCAGATGGATGCAAAGGAAGCTGTTCAGGACGATAATGTGATCACAGGTACCTTCCTCATAAATGATGTTTATGCAAGGGTGTTATTTGATTCAAGAGCTGATAAGTCATTCGTAGATAATAAGTTCTGTAAGTTGCTGAATTTACCCGTTAAAACCTTAAGTGTGAAATATGAGGTGGAATTAGCTGATGGTACTTTAGAAACCGCCTTAACCGTGTTAGATGGATGTTTCATATCCATTAGGAACCACTCTTTTCCATTATCCCTACTTCCTTTGAAGTTAGCCAGTTTTGATATAGTTATAGGCATGGATTGGTTATCGCATAACCAAGCTCAGATTATCTGTAATAAGAAGCAAGTGGTGATCAAGACTCCGTCTGGTGAGCCACTTACCATTCAGGGAGATACCCAGTATGGACTACCTGAGCAAGTGTCTATGCTCAAGGCATCTAGGTGTCTGAAGAAGGGTTGTGTCATTTATATGGCACAGGTGACTATTGATGAGTAGAAGCCCAAGGTTGAAGATATTCTTGTCATTTCTGAATACCCTAAAGTTTTCCCTGAAGAACTACCTGGTTTACCACCAGATAGGCAAGTAGAATTCAGAATTGACATCATCCCTGGAGCAGCACCTATTGCGAGAGCACCTTATAGGTTGGCACCAACAAAGATGAAGGAATTGAGGACACGACTAAATGATTTGCTAGCCAAAGGTTTCATTAGACCTAGTTCGTCTCCTTGGGGAGCGCCAATCTTGTTTGTGAAAAAGAAGGATGGATCGATGCGTCTATGCATCGATTACCGCAAACTTAATAAGGTCACTATCAAGAATAGGTATCCTTTGCCCAGGATCGATGATCTGTTCGATCAATTGCAAGGGGCAAGCTACTTTTCTAAGATTGATTTGAGGTCGGGCTATCATCAATTGAAGGTTAAAGATGAAGATGTACACAAGACTGCATTTAGGACTCGTTATGGTCATTACGAGTTCCTAGTGATGCCTTTTGGGCTCACTAATGCCCCTGCCGCATTCATGGACCTCATGAATCATGTCTGCAAGCCCTATCTAGATAAATTCGTCATCGTCTTCATCGATGACATCCTCATTTACTCGAAGAGTCAAGCTGACCATGAGAAGCATCTCCGTTGCATTCTTAAGCTGCTTCAATAGGAAAAGCTCTATGCCAAGTTTTCGAAGTGTGAATTCTGGCTTCGGGAAGTCCAATTCCTTGGACATGTTGTTAGTGAGCATGGTATCCAAGTTGATCCTGCTAAGATAGAAGCTATCATGAATTGGCAAGAGCCAAAGACGCCTACAGAAATTCGTAGCTTCTTAGGTTTAGCAGGATATTATAGGCGATTTATAGAAAACTTCTCAAGGATTGCTGCACCCTTAACTTCGTTAACGCGTAAGAATATTAAGTTTGACTAGGGTCCTAAGCAGCAGAAATCCTTTGACATCCTTAAGCAAAAGTTGAGCAATGCACCTGTATTGTCATTGCCTGATGGAATAGAGGAATTTGTAGTATATTGTGATGCATCACACACCGGGATGGGATGTGTGCTTATGCAGAAAGGAAAGGTCATTGCCTATGCTTCACGTCAGTTAAAGGTGCACGAGAAGAATTACATCACCCATGACTTGGAGCTGGGTGCCGTTGTATTTGCACTAAAACTGTGGAGGCATTATTTGTATGGAACTAAGTGTGTGATCTATTCTGATCACAAGAGCCTTCAACATTTATTAAATCAGAAGGATTTAAACATGAGACAGCGATGTTGGATGGAAACTTTGAATGATTATGACTGTGAGATAAGATACCATCCAGGCAAGGCAAATGTAGTCGTCGATGCCTTAAGTAGGAAGGAAAGAGTGAAACCTATAAGAATCTATGCCAAGAGCATTGAGATAAAGAATAGTTTGAATGAAAGGTTGTTAGCTGCGCAGAAGGAAGCCGTATTGGAAGCTAACTATCTTGATGAAAAGCTAGGAGTAACTGAAGAACAGTTATCCTATGGCAAGGATGGAATGTCACACCCCGACCACGTGGAACATACAAAACGTGGCGGAAACGTTGGGGAGTGTTGTAACAGAATCAATTGTTTCAAATCCATGGTAAATGAAGTTTCGTTTTATTAATCAAACATGAAAGTTTACATTGCTTTAAACAAGAACCAAAGAACACATAACATAAATGAACTAGTTCTTGTCTCGTTTTAAGTCACTAAGGCACAGGTCCGCCTAAGTATGTCTTGATAAGTCCTATGCATCATCTCCTAAAAACACATGTGAAAATAGGTACGTCAGCATAAAAATGCCTGTGAGATACATTGGTTTTGTGAAAACGGAATTCATGACTTATATTTGAGAAAATGTTTAGTCATGAACCTCGTATTTTGCTTTGTCTTGTAAATCATTTGAAAAACGGTAAGATCAAATGATATGCATAAATAAGAGAACACTGTATGGTTAAACGGATAACCATGTAAAAATGAGTTTGTATAAGATAAGTCATTTGTAAAACAATGTCTCGTGAAAAGTGTGTTGTTTGTATAAAATGTCATATGTCTTAAATTGAAATGATTCAGATAACGCTACGATATGTAATACCATACAAACACTTATATATAGGAAGCACCAGCGGCGTATCCACCATGCTTGTATCATATTACACACGCCTCGTTACTTAATCACTTACTCAAACCAAACCATCAAGATGAAATGTTTAACAACGGTAGAAATGTTTATGTATAGTCAAATGTCTATTGTCAACTGTAAATCATGTCAACGGATACAACTGGTTTACACGGTTCAATGGTTACAAACGGTTCATGTAATCGAAGGGTTAAGACGGTTCACATAGTCAAATGGTTACAACGGTCCAAAATGTAGTATAATGTATTCATATGCTGGATGAGCATATGCAACAGAAATGCAATGTGAAACAATGTACTACGTATGCACACAATGGGCGTACGTAGCATGAAATGTATTGTAGAGTACAACGGTTCAAAATGTAGTATAATGTGTTCATATGCTGGATGAGCATATGCAACAGAAATGCAATGTGAAACAATGTACTACGTATGCACACAATAGGCGTACGTAGCATGAAATGTAAAGCGATGTACTAAGTACGCACACAATGGGCATACATAGCATAAACACAATGAAATCATGTACTATATATGTACTATCGAACATACCAAGTATATGATGTGAAAACAGGAAAGCATGAAAGTAACAGATAGGCACATGTGTTTCACCCCAAAACAGTTTGGAAAATAGTAAAAGAGGGGTTCAATGTACTCACCTGAGATTGCTTTGAGTTCTTGTATAATAACCAAATAATGCTAGAGATCACGGAATATCAAACGGCACCTAATAGGTAGCTATGTTAATATACCGGACCTAAAGTCGGAGGAACGGATAGTATGCGGGTTCGTAAACCAAACGAGTATGGAGACTCGTGTAATATGGTTTAACAAAGCCTACATACTAAAATGAAACTTAACCTAAGTGCTTGTGACCCATCACGACCTGTTTAGGTAGCTTATGCTACCTTACGCGTCGTTCGCGTAGAACGCGTCTGGAACGCCTAACATCGTGACCACAAGGTATAACCTCGGAAGGTTATAGCTATGGTCACCTAATGTGTTTGGTTGGATCCTAATGATCGACCAAATGGGTCGGGTTCGAAAGTATAAGCGATGGTTTAGATCGCTTACCTTACGACCCTATATACGTACTATACTAAAAGTGACGAGCTAAGCATGTTAGAACATGCTTAACTAAGTTTGAAAACAGGTTTGACATCAAAACAAACGGCTTTGATGCCCACGAGTAGTTTGGTTTCAAAATACGCAAGAATGCGCATTTTGGCCGAAACTACGACTCGTCACTGAGCCTAGATAACGTGGTGATCAGTAGGTATAGTCACTACGGACTATAACCATCGTGATCACGCTCACGTTATGAAGTTCTAATGAACTTCGCATCGACCATAAGCTGGTCAATGCAGGAAGTCAACAAAACGTCGACTTTCGGACTCGAAAAGCGAATAAAAGAACGAAAGAATACTTACGGAGGGTCCCCGAATGCTAATCTAGACCAAAATAGCTCAGGTATGAAACAATGGTTCCAACTTAGAGCCTTAAGATCAGATTGTGTGGGTTTTGAGCAAAATGGGGGGGGGTATTTATAGGAAAAGTGAAACCGTTAGGATCGTTTTATCGAATATCGTGCCACGATCTTGTGCGTACATGTGTTACATTACTAGATTCACTGAATATGGCCCTTGGCCTTTGATTGGGTGAAAAGGCAATTGGACCTTTCGCCATTTGAAGAGCCAATCAGCATTAAATGTGGGTTCTGCTGTACTGGGGACCCCTTACGGACCGTATGGGTTTTGGCTTACGGTCCGTAAGCCCCTAGTTTGGCAGATTTTCAGTTTTGGTCCCTGCAGCACCAAAACTTGGTATTTGATGCGTTTTTGGCACGTTTAAGCCCCGTTAACCTCATTTCAAAGCTCTAAAATGATGTTAAAGTATAGGGAACTTAAAATGTGCTCAAAAATATGTCGGATGTCGGTTCGTTTGGCCGTACGGTCGCGATGTTCGGTTAATTACGACGGAATGCGCATAAGCACGAAAGACGATCCAAATTGCGCGACGAATGGATTTTTCTCATGCCAAACACTAAGGCAATGCTTACATAAATTTTTGGATGTCCGGATGTATTCAGAACGTAAGTTATGTGCGAAAGTGCAAACTTGTGCACTTTTTGACACTTTTAGCCCCTGAATGATCCAAAAATTTGTTTTAGCATACCAAACCCCTCAAAGCCTATTTCTAAGCTATGTAAAGCATATTTATGGTATGTTTAACTTATGGACATGTTCCGGAATGTTCGTTACAGTTCAAATTGGCATACTTTCGCAGTTTGTCAAGTTTAGTCCCTGTAAGCGAATTAACTTGTTTTTGCCATACCGAAGCCTTCAAAACTTATTTCTAAGTTATGTAAAGGTTATTTAAGGTATGTTGAGTATATGTTGATGTTCTGGAGTATTTGTCGCATTAAACTGAGTACGTTTTCGCACTAGGTTGCGTATAATTCTCCAGAAAGCGTTGTAGAGTTTGAAATTGAACAAGAATTGATATGTGCAAAAGATACACATATTTATACAAGATCCCAAGTATGAAATACAATATTTCATCGGCTTGGTATTTGTTTGATGGTCGTGGTGACACAGGTGTCACAGTCTCCCCTACTTTAGGAAATTTCGTCCCGAAATTTATTCGTAGGAGTCTATTTGTGACTCTGCCAAATAACCATCAGCGATATGCAAGGCAATATCCTGTCATCTCCTTAACGGTCATTCTTCAGAAAGAGAAATGAAGGAAAATCAGGGATATTCATTTTCCCTTCGAGGGAAAATTTTCAGAAACGAAAAATGCACAGAATAAGTCATTTTCCTTAATGGGTATCCTTTAGAAACGAAAATGCACGGAATGAGTCATTTTCCTTAATGCGTATCCTTTAGAAATGAAAATGCACGGAATGAGTCATTTTCCATTATTTCTTTAGAAACGAAAATGAACGGAATGAGTCATTTTCCATAATTTCTTTAGAAACGAAAATGAACGGAATGAGTCATTTTCCACAATGTCTTTAGAAACGAAAATGAACGGAATGAGTCATTTTCCACAATGTCTTTAGAAACGAAAATGAACGGAATGAGTCATTTTCCACAATGTCTTTAGAAACGAAAATGAACGGAATGAGTCATTTTCCACAATGTCTTTAGAAACGAAAATGAACGGAATGAGTCATTTTCCACAATGTCTTTAGAAACGAAGATGAACGGAATGAGTCATTTTCCACAATGTCTTTAGAAACGAAAATGAACGGAATGAGTCATTTTCCACAATGTCTTTAGAAACGAAAATGAACGGAATGAGTCATTTTCCACAATGTCTTTAGAAACGAAAATGAACGGAATGAGTCATTTTCCACAATGTCTTTAGAAACGAAAATGAATGGAATGAGTCATTTTCCACAATGTCTTTAGAAACGAAAATGAACGGAATGAGTCATTTTCCACAATGTCTTTAGAAACGAAAATGAACGGAATGAGTCATTTTCCACAATGTCTTTAGAAACGAAAATGAACGGAATGAGTCATTTTCCACAATGTCTTTAGAAACGAAAATGAACGGAATGAGTCATTTTCCACAATTTCTTTAGAAACGAAAATGAACGGAATGAGTCATTTTCCACAATGTCTTTAGAAACAAAAATGAACGGAATGAGTCATTTTCCACAATTTTTTCAGAAGCAAAAAATGAATAGGGTTAACTCTAGATACACGAAAAAACTTGTTGTGGTTTCTGTGCACTAAATTCCATAATTATGTATGCATCCATAATTACGTAATCCCTTGCACAGTCCGCACAGTTTGTTTTGTAATGTTTTGGGGAAGGATATCAAACTTGTGGTGAGGGTGACTAGACTTCCATCGGTTCCTTTTAATTAGATCGACAGGGGATCTTCTTAATTAGGCCACCAAGGAGTCCTTTCAGCTATATCATCACATGATATCCCTAACCGGGTTTTTGGATCAATCTGTTTAACTAGACCACTCAAGGGGTCTAATTACGAGGTAGTACTTTATAATCCGAGGGACTTAACTATAACATAGAAGTCCATTGAGGATTTTTAAGTAATACCTTCGGGTATCCTACTATGACTCTCTTGTACAAGGATGTAGGATTCTACGAGGATTTGGATAACATAACAACACATAAGGGAACACATAAGCACAAAGTCACATAATTGTTTAGCTTGATTATAATTTGTTATTAACTTGTTATTGATTGAATACGGATATGGAAACCAATCGACGGGTCTCAAGGTTCACTGGAATCTATCTGAGAAGACAGAAAGATCTCCCAAAATTCGATTTTTGATTACAAGGAATCACCACATTCGAATGAAGGTATACAACAATTAAAGACTTACGGGAAATCCTTAGGCACCCTATTAAGGATTTATAGTGGTACTTTGGGTATTCGTCTTGTGTTGTAACCTGCGCCTTGTACTTCGTTTCCTTAGAATAAACGGGTACTTAGGAATTTTGTGGAAGACGCAAGTGATTATAGAATGGGAGAATTTCGGGGGTAGTTTGTTCTTCAAGGAATACGGTTTCTTGATTGTCGGTATTGTAAGGGATATATCGTTTATACATGCAACCACAGAAATACATTGCAATGCAAATAAAAGATTTATTTATAAACAACGATAACAACTGTTTCTTGGACTTTGGCAACAAAAGAAAATAATACATAAGACGTGATTATTTCTAAACGATGTTGTCTTCTAGTCTGTCAGGTGCTCATCACTATGCTGGATTTGCATTAGCAAGCTTTGGGCAATTTCTTTGGAAATGACCCATCTCGCCACAATTGTAGCAAGAACCTGGTGGAAAGCGAGCTTGAGCAGGATTGTTGTCAGCTTGATTGGGTGCAACTGCAGCTCGGCAAACCTTTGCTGTGTGACCTTTAAGTCCACAAATTTGGCATTCGCGGCACTTTACCCTAGCATGATGATGAAGGTTACATTTGTTGCACAAGGGTGAAGTTCCATTGTATGGCTTCCTAGCAGGGGGTTGAGCTGGTTGGTTGGGGACGGCTTCATCATTGTGAGTAACCATGTCGAAGTTCTGAGAAGCCTTTCGCTTCTTTGACTTCTTAGGGGATCCAGCCTGTTCATCCATGGTCTTTGATTCCTCGATTGGTTTCTTGTCACCCTTTCGAAAAAGTTTATGCTTTCTGATCTGCGATTCAGTCAAGGTTGCAGATAGCTCAATGGCCTGACGGAGTGTGGTAGGGTTGCTACCAGTGACAATGTCTTGTACCGAGTCAGGCAGGTCGTCGATGTACCTTTCGATAGCCTTGTCGAGTGGAGCGACCATAGACGGGCAAAGTAGACTCAACTCCTCAAACCTATCAGTATATGCCCTGTGTTCGCCACTATCTTGTTTCAAATCATCAAACTCCTTCTCCAACGCTCGTTGTTCATGACGAGGACAAAACTCTCTCATCATAAGAGCTCTCAGTTCAGCCCATGTTTGTGCTAGAGCAACATCTGCACCACGGTCTCTCATTACCCTGTTCCACCATGTAAGAGCCCTCTTCTGAAACACACTCGAAGAAAACTCGACCTTGCGATTTTCCAGACACTACACGTGGCGAAAGGTATTCTCGATGCTCTCGAACCATTAGAGAAGCCCAGTTGCTCCCTCGGAACCACTAAACTTGAGTGGTTTAGCCGAGTTAAAGTTCTTGAAATTGCATGTACCATTGTTGTTGTTGGCTTGGTTCCACTGAGCAAAGAGATTTGGGAATTGAGCAGCCATCTGCTACGTAATAATTTCTGCCAGCTCGGTAGTTGCTATCTGGTGTTCGCGTCGAGGAGGCATTCTAAAAGAGGAAAACATGAAAGGAAACAAATAAAATGGTATTGGGTAAGAATAGGATGTTACAATCACCGACCATAATCACAGTTGATGGTCATTTGTTTGAATCATGAAACAAACAAACAACACCAAGGCTGAATCAAAGCAAATAGATCCTCATAGTGTATCGCGAAGACATGCTCGCCTATAAGTGGACACTCACCCCAAGAGTTCCCAGGTAAGAGTGACTGGTCTGATTATGTGGATTTGTACGAACACTCTAACCTTAGACAGAAAACCCAGGGTACAGGCATTCACTCTTCTAGTTCGCATGTGTTCACACTATTTAGGACCCAAAACTTTGATGAGAGTTTTGAAAGTTCAAAGGGGTTCAAAACCTTATAACAAAGGGTTCAAAACCTAGTAATCAATCATCCTAGAATAGATGATTAGTTTTCAAGGCGGTTTTGAAATTTATGTTCTTGTTGTGGTCATCGCCTAAGGATAGGTGACGGTATTGTTTTATGACTAAACGCAAGTAAACTCGCGTTAGGGCCCTAGGAAGGTTATAGACTAGGTCAAAGCATTACTAATAACCTAATTCCCTATAACCATTGGCTCTGATACCATCTTTTTTGTCACACCCCGACCACGTGGAACATACAAAACGTGGCGGAAACGTCGGGGAGTGTTGTAACAGAATCAATTGTTTCAAATCCATGGTAAATGAAGTTTCGTTTTATTAATCAAACATGAAAGTTTACATTGCTTTAAACAAGAACCAAAGAACACATAACATAAATGAACTAGTTCTTATCTCGTTTTAAGTCACTAAGGCACAGGTCCGCCTAAGTATGTCTTGATAAGTCCTATGCATCATCTCCTGAAAACACATGTGAAAATAGGTACGTCAGCATAAAAATGCCTGTGAGATACATTGGTTTTGTGAAAACGGAATTCATGACTTATGTTTGAGAAAATGTTTAGTCATGAACCTCGTATTTTGCTTTGTCTTGTAAATCATTTGAAAACAGTAAGATCAAATGATATGTATAAATAAGAGAACACTGTATGGTTAAACGGATAACCATGTAAAATGAGTTTGTATAAGATAAGTCGTTTGTAAAACAATGTCTCGTGAAAAGTGTGTTGTTTGGATAAAATGTCATATGTCTTAAATTGAAATGATTCAGATAACGCTACGATATGTAATACCATACAAACACTTATATATAGGAAGCACCAGCGGCGTATCCACCATGCTTGTATCATATTACACACGCCTCGTTACTTAATCACTTACTCAAACCAAACCATCAAGATGAAATGTTTAACAACGGTAGAAATGTTTATGTATAGTCAAATGTCTATTGTCAACTGTAAATCATGTCAACGGATACAACTGGTTTACACGGTTCAATGGTTACAAACGGTTCATGTAATCGAAGGGTTAAGACGGTTCACATAGTCAAATGGTTACAACGGTCCAAAATGTAGTATAATGTGTTCATATGCTGGATGAGCATATGCAACAGAAATGCAATGTGAAACAATCTACTACGTATGCACACAATGGGCGTACGTAGCATGAAATGTATTGTAGAGTACAACGGTTCAAAATGTAGTATAATGTGTTCATATGCTGGATGAGCATATGCAACAGAAATGCAATGTGAAACAATGTACTACGTATGCACACAATAGGCGTACGTAGCATGAAATGTAAAGCGATGTACTAAGTACGCACACAATGGGCATACATAGCATAAACACAATGAAATCATGTACTATATATGTACTATCGAACATACCAAGTATATGATGTGAAAACAGGAAAGCATGAAAGTAACAGATAGGCACATGTGTTTCACCCCAAAACAGTTTGGAAAACAGTAAAAGAGGGGTTCAATGTACTCACCTGAGATTGCTTTGAGTTCTTGTATAATAACCAAATAATGCTAGAGATCACGGAATATCAAACGGCACCTAATAGGTAGCTATGTTAATATACCGGACCTAAAGTCGGAGGAACGGATAGTATGCGGGTTCGTAAACCAAACGAGTATGGAGACTCGTGTAATATGGTTTAACAAAGCCTACATACTAAAATGAAACTTAACCTAAGTGCTTGCGAGCCATCACGACCTGTTTAGGTAGCTTATGCTACCTTACGCGTCGTTCGCGTAGAACGCGTCTGGAATGCCTAACATCGTGACCACAATGTATAACCTCGGAAGGTTATTGCTATGGTCACCTAATGTGTTTGGTCGGATCCTAAAGATCGACCAAATGGGTCGGGTTCGAAAGTATAAGCGATGGTTTAGATCGCTTACCTTACGACCCTATATACGTACTATACTAAAAGTGACGAGCTAAGCATGTTAGAACATGCTTAACTAAGTTTGAAAACAGGTTTGACATCAAAACAAACGGCTTTGATGCCCACGAGTAGTTTGGTTACAAAATACGCAAGAATGCGCATTTTGGCCGAAACTACGACTTGTCACTGAGCCTAGATAACGTGGTAATCAGTAGGTATAGTCACTACGGACTATAACCATCGTGATCACGCTCACGTTATGAAGTTCTAATGAACTTCGCATCGACCATAAGCTGGTCAATGCAGGAAGTCAACAAAACGTCGACTTTCGGACTCGAAAAGCGAATAAAAGAACGAAAGAATACTTACGGAGGGTCCCCGAATGCTAATCTAGACCAAAATAGCTCAGGTATGAAACAATGGTTCCAACTTAGAGCCTTAAGATCAGATTGTGTGGGTTTTGAGCAAAATGGGGGGGGGGTATTTATAGGAAAAGTGAAACCGTTAGGATCGTTTTATCGAATATCGTGCCACGATCTTGTGCGTACATGTGTTACATTACTAGATTCACTGAATATGGCCCTTGGCCTTTGATTGGGTGAAAAGGCAATTGGACCTTTCGCCATTTGAAGAGCCAATCAGCATTAAATGTGGGTTCTGCTGTACTGGGGACCCCTTACGGACCGTATGGGTTTTGGCTTACGGTCCGTAAGCCCCTAGTTTGGCAGATTTTCAGTTTTGGTCCCTGTAGCACCAAAACTTGGTATTTGATGCGTTTTTGGCACGTTTAAGCCCCGTTAACCTCATTTCAAAGCTCTAAAATGATGTTAAAGTATAGGGAACTTAAAATGTGCTCAAAAATATGTCGGATGTCGGTTCGTTTGGTCGTACGGTCGCGATGTTCGGTTAATTACGACGGAATGCGCATAAGCACGAAAGACGATCCAAATTGCGCGACGAATGGATTTTTCTCATGCCAAACACTAAGGCAATGCTTACATAAATTTTTGGATGTCCGGATGTATTCAGAACGTAAGTTATGTGCGAAAGTGCAAACTTGTGCACTTTTTGACACTTTTAGCCCCTGAATGATCCAAAAATTTGTTTTAGCATACCAAACCCCTCAAAGCCTATTTCTAAGCTATGTAAAGCATATTTATGGTATGTTTAACTTATGGACATGTTCCGGAATGTTCGTTACAGTTCAAATTGGCATACTTTCGCAGTTTGTCAAGTTTAGTCCCTGTAAGCGAATTAACTTGTTTTTGCCATACCGAAGCCTTCAAAACTTATTTCTAAGTTATGTAAAGGTTATTTAAGGTATGTTGAGTATATGTTGATGTTCCGGAGTATTTGTCGCATTAAACTGAGTACGTTTTCGCACTAGGTTGCGTATAATTCTCCAGAAAGCGTTGTAGAGTTTGAAATTGAACAAGAATTGATATGTGCAAAAGATACACATATTTATACAAGATCCCAAGTATGAAATACAATATTTCATCGGCTTGGTATTTGTTTGATGGTCGTGGTGACACAGGTGTCACATGGAATCCTAAGGTTAAATGGACGAATATGGGTTCCAGTTTATGGAGGAATTCGGGATGTTATCCTCCAGGAAGCCCATAGTTCTAAATATTCCATTCATCCTAGAGCTGATAATATATACTAGGATCTGAAGGCAAACTATTGGTGGATAGGCTTGAAGAAGTCTATAGCTACCTATGTAGCTAAATGTTTGACGTGCGCACAAGTTAAAGCTGAGCACCAAAAGCTGTCAGGTTTGCTACAATAGCCTGAACTTCCCACCTGGAAGTGGGAAATGGTGACAATGGATTTTATCACCAAGTTGCCAAAGACCAAGAAAGGAAATGATACTATTTGGGTGATAGTAGATAGACTGACTAAGTCAGCACATTTCCTACCCATCAAGGAGACTCATAGCTCCGACATATTAGCCCAACTGTACGTAGATAAGATTGTATCCATGCATGGCATACCAGTGTCTATTATCTCGGACAGGGATACAAGATACACATCACATTTTTAGAAAAGTTTCCAACAGTCTTTGGGCACACGCTTGAATTTTAGTACGGCTAACCATCCTCAGACGGACGGACAGAGTGAGCGTACGATCCAAACTTTGCATGTGTGATTGACTTAGGTGGTAGTTGGGATAACCACCTGCCATTGATCGAGTTCTCCTATAACAATAGCTACCATACAAGCATTCAGGCTGCGCCTTTTGAGACATTATATGGTAGGAAATGCAGAACGCCTATCTGTTGGGCAGAAGTAGGAGAAGCTCAGTTATCAAGACCTGACATATTCCTTGAAACGACAGACAAGATTGTCCAAATTCGTGATCGCCTGAAAGCTGCCAGGGATAGGCAGAAAAGTTATCCAGATAAAAGGCGAAAACCTCTAAAGTTTGAGGTTGGTGATAAAGTTCTACTTAAAGTATCACACTGGAAGGGGGTGATGCGATTTGGTAAGAAAGGTAAGTTAAGCCCAAGGTATATAGGACCATTCGAGATCATCGAATGTGTAGGAACAGTGGCTTATAAGTTAAACTTACCTGAAGAGCTCAGTGGTATTCACAATGTATTCCACATCTGCAATCTGAAGAAATGTCTAGCTGATGAATCGCTAGTCATGTCACATAAGGATGTACACATAGATGAGAGCTTAAAGTTTGTTGAAAAACCTTTGTCGATCGAGGATCGATAGGTTAAGAAGCTTCGAAGGAAGCATGTGCCAATTGTAAAGGTTAAATGGGATGCCCGTAGATGTCCCGAGTACACGTGGGAGGTAGAGTCCACAATGAAAGAAAAGTACCCTGATTTGTTTCAGTAAATCTCGAGGTCGAGATTTCTTTTAAGGGGGTGAGGATGTAACACCTCGAAAATTTATGTCCAATAGTGTATCGACACGTGTCATGAGCTTTAAACGTGTAAAAGATCACTTTAGAAGGACTAAAGTTGACAAACAAGGAAAGTATGTGAATAAAAGGGTTCAAAGTGTCAACAATGGATAAATATATCTTTCAACAACCCTACACGATGTTTATACCCTTAAACGAATGAACTATGGATCATACGAATCTAATTGTGAAAGAAAGTGAGAGATTACAAACTACATGGGTTAAATGTGTCAACATGTTTAAATTATACCTCTGAGTGACCTTTTAGCAAACCCGAAGCTTTGTAACGATTAACTATACTCACTAGAATAAGTGATAAAAATTTCACAAGGATTCAATAAAGTATGAGAAAGTTATGATAATATTCGTATACGAGGAGTTAAAAGCGTCAACGTTGAAATTAAAGGCTTTTCGGGCAATCACAAAGCTAACCAAGGACTTAACAAAGTTTGGTTGTGCCTTGAGGTCCTTAGAAATTATTCTTGAAGGTTAAAAGTGCAATATGGAAGCATAAAACCTTGTTTGGAAGGACCAGGGGCTGAAATGTAATTAATCGAAACTTGTTTGGCTGGTAACTGAGGTGCTGGCGTAGCGCCACCAACAACCCCCTCTGCCGTCGCGCTACGCGACGGCCTGAACTGGACAGATTTCATGTACAGGTGCGAGTTCAGCAAGTTAAACCGACTTAGAAACCTTGTATTCGATTCTAGGGGCTTGTTTGATGGTTTTTCAAGCTTAGGGACACTTGTAAATGATCAAGGAACATCTATAGGCTATTGTGGCATGATCTTGATGAATCAAACTCACTATATAAGAATCCACTTGTTGCACCATTTGATCATTCACTTGCAAACCTTCACAACTCTTCTTCGGGAGATTTTTGGAGCTCAAGCACCCTTCCTAGTGATCATTAGTCGTGCATAGGACCTTGGTAAGTGTCATTAACCTTCCTTAATTCAGTTTTGCTTAGTTAATTAGCTTAAAGTCAAACCATCGTAGTTAACATTTGACTTCGTCATTAATCTTAATTTGTCCAGTCAAATTCCAAATTGAAAAAACCTATGAGCGGGTATGTGGGCAATAAACCATTAAAATGGCACCCTCTGATTCCCAATCTAACTAGGTCAATTGTCGGGTCAAAGTTAATCTTAAAAAGTCAACAGAAAGCTTATTTTCAAATAAATGCATAATTAACAATGTAGAAACTATGCAACCTGATTTGTTATTAATATAACTTGGTAATTAATGTAAGAACATGTCTAAACATGTTCAACTCGACAATTTTCAGTTTAAGCTCGGTTCGGAACCGAAAGTCGAAAAGTAGACTTTTGCTTTGACTTTCAGTTCTGACCCATTAGAGCATAGTTTAGAAATGTCTTAGAGCTTTATTAGGACCAGGTTTCATATAAGTATAACCCTCTGTGATTAAACAACTTGGTTCGCTAATTATCCGGTTCATATGCATGTTTCCGTTAAATGCTTAAATGTTGACTATTATGCCCATATGACCTTAAAACATGAATTTTGAAAATGTAAAAGAGTAGAAACCTTAGTTAATGATTTATAAACTTGTACCAAAAAATTTGACATCAGTTTGAGGTCTAGATTAAGCGTTATGCTCATTAGCGTAATTAGAAAGCTTTTTAGTAATTAAACGGTGTAATTAGCGTATAGCCTATCTAAACCCGATTTTTTATACCGAATTTCTTACCCACTAATATAAAATAATATTTTGGGATTTTTGGAGATTTTTTTTTATTTTTACACTAAGCATAACATAGAGTTCTAAGCTTGATCCGGTAATTATCGGTTTTGCCCTTTTAAGCCATAAAATGAGTTTTACCAATCCTTTTGATACCAAACCTTTTTCTACTGATCCAATATGATAAATAGAATATTTTAAGCCATTTGGAATAATAAAAATATCAGCTTTTCTTATAAAACCCGAAAATCGCTTAAAACCGCCTTTTTACGCGTTTTAAGCGCATAGTATGTATTAAAACCATTTTAGATATATAAGACTTGATACCTACTGATGTTTTAAGTAAATTTTCATACTTTAGCAGTAAGCAAAAGTTTTAAACTCAGATTTCCAAATTTGACCTTTAAACCTTAGGTGAAATTGCCAAAATGCCCTTTCGGTGCATAGTATGGTTAGAAATGATAAATTTCACATATAGGTTATACCCTACCGATATAACTTAGTAAATTAAATATTTTTACTGAATACATTAGACCCGAAACTCAGAATTATATTTAAACTCTTTTATAACCTTTTAAATGACCAAAATGCCCTTGTGGGGCATAATTTGAATTTAAATCCGTTTTGGGCATAATAGAAGATATCTTAGGCTACTTGGTATGGGGGACGTCCCCGGGACGTCTTGGTCCGGCGCCGAAGGGCACACCGTGCCCCCCCCCCACGTCCCGTCGCCAACGTCCGACTTCCGACGTTTAGGACGCGCACAAAATGACAAAAAAGTGTGGGGACCGATGTGCATTTGACCGTTTGAAAAAAAAATTAAATTCAGAATTTATATTATTTAAAAACAAACGGTCATAATTCAAAAAACACCCCATTTCACTTCCATTTTTATAAATACTCACCTATTTAACCCTTTTTTCATAACTTTTCACTCTCTACCAACCAATTCTCTCTCACATTTTATTACCACTCTTCCCTTCTTATAAAAACTCTTCATATTTTGTACCATTTTTTACCCGCTACCACCCCATCTCTCGCTAAAAAATTATCATGGCTTCACCCATTTCTTCCATTTCTTCAATTTCTTCTATGTCTTCATCGTCTTCGTCTGCGTGGTATTCATCATCTTCGGAAGAGGATGCAATTATGCACAACATGATTATGAACGCAGCTCAGGTGTTCATGGCGGCTGATGAAGGGTCGTCCCAACGGCTAACTAGACGAGCAAAATATAACCGAGACCAAGAAGGTATTTTACTTTTTTTTCCTTATGTTTTATATAGATTTGAAAATGTATTTTATAATTAATTTCATTTATGTTTTGTTTTAAATTTATAGCCGGCCACGATAAACTAGTAGCCGATTATTTTGCCGATGAACCCGTGT
This sequence comes from Helianthus annuus, assembly GCF_002127325.2. NCBI lineage: Eukaryota > Viridiplantae > Streptophyta > Magnoliopsida > Asterales > Asteraceae > Helianthus > Helianthus annuus. The sequence continues at coordinate 52,880,782 of NC_035440.2, read as the reverse complement.
ACCTAGCCGAGATTTTTCGACGTCGTTTCCGCATGAGTCGTCCACTGTTTTTACGTATTGCAGGCGACATGGCCCAATCTGATCCGTTTTTTACATTGCGAAATGACGCTAGGGGGCAAAGGGGTTTCAGTAATTTACAAAAATGTACGTCGGCCATTCGCCAACTTGCGTACGGTTACGCACCCGATGCATTAGACGAGTACATTAGGATGTCTGAAAGAACCGCACGTCGATGTTTGCACAAGTTTTGCCAATGGGTTGTCAAATTGTATAGCAAGCGATACCTGCGGAAACCGAACGCAAACGACGTTCAAAAATTATATCAAGCACACGAACAGAGACATGGTTTCCCAGGAATGCTCGGGAGCATTGATTGCATGCACTGGTAGTGGCAGAACTGCCCAGTTGCATGGCAAGGTCAGTATACTAGGGGAGATCAGGGACATCCGACTATCATTCTAGAGGCTGTTGCGTCACAGGATCTCCGGATATGGCATGCTTTTTTTGGTCTAACTGGTTCGCTCAATGACCTTAACATCATATACCAGTCACAGATTTTTGATGATGTAGTGGCGGGTACAGGTCCAGACACAAGCTTTACGGTTTCAGGGGTGGAGTACAGGCGAGGTTACTACCTAGCCGATGGGATTTACCCAACGTACTCAACAATCGTTAAACTATCCCGCACCCGACCGACGACAAAAGAAAAAAGTTTGCGAAGTTTCAAGAGGGGGCAAGAAAAGATATTAAACGGGCTTTTGGTGTTCTACAAAAAAATGGCACATCATTTCACATCCAGCACGTTCGCAAACACCAAGGAGGTTACGAAACATTATGTACGCTTGTATCATCCTTCATAACATGATCATTGAAGACGAAGGGAGAGCGATATGCGAGTACGACGAAAACGCGTCTACTGGAAATTCTGTTCCAGTTAGTGAGGAACAACAAGATTTGAACGCCTTCGCTCTACGTAACGAGTACACACATCACAACCTACAAGCGGACTTGGTGGAGTACATTTGGAACAACGCTCCCAACGAACCCGGCCACGACATGGAAGACGAAGACTAGTAGCTTATTTTAATATATTAGGATATTTTTAAGTTTTTTTTTAACTTTATTTTTTTAAGTTTATGTTTTTTTAATTTATTTTTTTAAGTTTATTTTTTTTAAGTTTATGTAATGTTTTTTAATATTAATGAAAATATTTTGTTACTTTATTTGTTAAATGTTAAAAAAAAGTTGAAGATTAAAAAAAAACATAAAAGTGGTGGAGGACTATGACTAGGACCATCCTCCCATGCCCTCTAGTTTTGGAGGATGATCCATTCTTGGGAGGACTATGACGTGTCGCCTACGTGGCGGATCATCCTCCAAGGATGGTCCATCACCATACATTGTAGTCTTACTGATGTCACAACATATTTAAGGCATATTAACTTAGGAAACTTGTAAATGACTCATTTGGTTACCTGTTACGCACTTTTCGTGTTCGGATCGGCTTATGTAACTAGTTTGAATATATTTGCCGAAAAGGGTCAAACCATATCGTTTTTGTCTCAAAATCAAGAATGTGTTTAAGTTACCCATATTGCAACAAGCATACAAGCTTGTCGGGTCAAAACCACATTCTAAACCGATCTTCGCTTTATCATGCGTTTGAACCGTGTCTTCCTTTTTAAAACTAACCGGTCTAAGTCTAGGCTTAATTAAAGACCCGTTAGGATTCTAATAGGTTATTAAAAACCTTTCGTTCCAGATTAAGAGCCCAGTAAAAGCTACGTGCACTTGCTGTATTTGATTTATACTTTGGTCAGGTAAATACTCTTAACTTATTTTCCCTATACGGGCTTGGGATATAGTATTATAATAATACCGCTTGGTCGGGTATGTAGTCATTTAAATCGGATTGTGATTAATGTATTTACATAACTCGTTTTATTCTGTATTATTTGGTGTATGGCCTTTGGGAGTTAAATGACCATGTCTCGGATATCCTTGGCATCATTCAAAGAAATGGCCACGGCCTAAGCACGGGGTGTAGGCATACACCTGACAGTTGCATTATGTAAAAACTGGTAATCCACTTAAAGGAATCAACCTTGTGGGCATTATACCTGTGGCGTGTCAGTTAATCTTGTCCGGCCCTACAAACCGGCCCTGACGGACGACAAATAAGTAAAACTGTATAAAAGATTATTTTTAAATAATTGTCCCAAGTTATAAAAGATATTTTTTCCTAAGTGCATTCAAATTAATTTTTAAACTCTTTTCAAAATGAGTCAGTTAAGTTGTATTTACCAGTGTAAACTGATGTATTTTCCAAAAAGGCTAAGTGCAGGTACTATACGTAATAGGCTGGCTACTCCAGGCATCAATAACCAAGTCTCGCAAGCTCTAGATGTTAAAGTCTATTGAACAACTTCCTTTTTCTTTCGATCCACCCGTGGATCATTTTCAACTATCTTGTGATACTTAATATTACAATCTATTTGGTTGAAATGAATTTATCTTTTGCTTCCGCTGTGCATTAAATTTTGTGTTGTTTGACTATGATGATATCAACTACGTCACAATACTCCCCACCGGTAATACGTGGAAATATCGGGGTGTGACAAATTTTAACTCCATGAGATGGAGAATTAAATTACGGTCACGTAGGAAAAAAGAATCGCGTAAAACGGACTTGTATAGTGAAAGTTATGCAAGTTCTAATTTAATATTTGGTGAATTTTCGTAGCTGGGCAAAGTGCAGCAACAATAAAGGAACTTGCTATCAAAAAGGGTCTAGGTGGGCCGTCTAGCCCCCCCCCCCCCCGAATCCCAAAATTGTTTAATTTTGTTTGTTTGATCCACATAACTTGTTTAAACTTGTTATTTAACTATCGAAACTAACTTTTAAGTTGATTTTGATCATAGCTGAATGTCAAGAGTGCCCGGATGAAGATCAAGCTCAATGAGGAACCGAACACGATAAAATACAAGCTTTCGCACGGCGTTTCGTCGTATCTTTTAAACGACGAATTCAATTACATTAAGTTGTATATACTTTTAAATTGAAAAAGTTTTAACTAACCTTATTTATCAAAATTACATGTTTGTTTTCGTAAACTATACGAAAACCGTAAGATAATAACAAGGGTGTTACACTATTCATTGAAATGAAACAAATTTTTACGAACAAAAAAAACAATTTTTTTTAATACTTTATATAAAACCCACTACACCCCCAACTACGGGCGGAATTTCTTGACTCGACACGTAAAAAAACAGGTTCGGAATGGGTCAAAATTGCTGCCGAGAAATAAATAGAGGTGTTACTTACATGGGGCGTGATGTGAAAGTTATAAAAGGGTCATGTATGTCATGTGTTGATCGCCTACTCTGGCCAAGTAGGTAGTGAATACATGATACCATGAACTTTTTATGATGGACACGCTTACACCCGATGTAGTAAGGACGGGGTGAGTGGGACAAATTAAAAAGTACCCAAATGAATCAGATAAGCAAAAGATTTGATCATAATGTAAATGCACAGCCGAGTGAGGGAAGCGTATTATATTAGGATAATGAGCCCGAGAGAAAGGACAAAGAAACATGTAAAATGATTAAGGCACGCATTGGGAGGGGGTGTACTTACACTCGAACCCGGAGAATGTAAACATGTAAAACGATTAAGGTATGCATTGGGAGGGGGTGTACTTACACTCGAACCCGGAGAATGCAAACATGTAAAAAGATTAAGATATGCACTGGGAGGGGGTGTACTTACACTCGAACCCGGAAAATGCAAACATGTAAAATGATGTAGACATGTATTGGGAGGGGGTGTACTTACACTCGAACCCGAAGAATATAAACATGTAGAATGATCAAGATATGCATTGGGAGGGAGTGTTCTTACACTCGAACCCGGAAAATGCGAATATGTCTCTAAACGGGTTGTTTTTGTAAAACGTCAAACTCGAGGACAAAGTCGGAATATAAAAATGAAACGAGGTCTTAATGCATACCGGGAGGGTTGCAATAATAACGACTTCGGTAAAACACCCGGTTGATGGGTAAGAATTAAACATATGCGTAGACCGAGAAACGGGAACTCGGATGGAAAGTTAAAAGACTCGGGTTTTGGGTTATAACTAAAACATGACAAGATAATGTAAATAGAAATTATGAATAAATTATGTTCAACTATTTTAAAGTTGAACGGTTCGAATATAATATCATGCCGGACGGCATGAGTAAACACAAGCGGGATAATAGTAGCGTTAAAAGCAAAAGAATAATGAGCCCGGTAATTGGACATAATCAAATACGAATGTATGTAAACTGGATAATGGTGAGCATAAGATAAACCGACGCATAAATGACATGAGAAGTCATAAAGTCGGAAAAAAAATTGTCCGAAAGAAAACAATTATAGCCATGAAACTATAAAGACCTACGGGTCATGACTAGAAAGAAATAGATTATAAGTACCTCGCCTTAAAGAGGTGAAAGTCTAATAAAATAGCCTATAAGGCAAAATGATAAAACCTACGGGTTAATTAGACAAAGTGAGGGAATAAATTGAGAATCCCCGCATAAAACAAAGACTGTAAAATAATAAATTTTGGACTGTCAAAATTTCGGTATGGATAATTGACAAAAGTTAAAGAGAAGATGGTAAACTAAAACTTTGGTTTTGGTAAGAAATAACGTTTTAACAAATATGAATTCTGATAGACGTATAAATAGTAAGCATGAAAGATATAAGTCTTGACACTGGTAGGTGCAAGAAGATATATTCGAAAAATGATATTTTTGAAAATAAAAAAAAGTTGATATAAAATTTGGCGGAACGTGACATGATCACGGTCAAGAAGTGTAATGTGAAGTAGAATCACATTAGAGCCGAGCGATGAATATTGCTAAGTTAATTAAACTGGTGGAAATAACGAGAATACGTTATCTCAAGTTGCATTATGTCGTATGAGATACGTAGATGATTAGTAACCAAAAGGATATTATCATACTTTTATGGTAATACTAACAATTGGTTAAAATATGAGCAATGCTCAATCGATTATCGAGAGCAAATGCAAGGAGTTAAACTCGATAAATTATGTAAGAAAAGGTTTCGGGGACGAAACCTCTTTAAGGGGGGGTAGACTTGTAACACCCCGAAAACGGGTTTGGTAATCAAACCCCGTTAATACTAAAAGACGGGTAAAATACCGTTAGTAGTGAAAGTAACCCGGTAAATATTAGGATTTAAATAAAGAATCCTAATATTAAATAAAAACGAATAAGAGATTCCACGAAAATAGAAGGGATAAAAAGGCCCGAGTTCGCGGGACCTAAAATATAACGAGTCATAATTTCCCCGAACCCACTAAGATAACTAGGAATACCAAACCTAGTTAATAAGTGGGAATATTGTTAAAAATAATCAGGTTGTGACCTAACTAATAACTAACCAAACATGAGGGACCAAAATTGGGTAACTTGAAAATGGTTTTATAAACAAAATAAAAAAATAACACAACACACATTTAAGTGTGTGCGTGCGTGAGATGGCTAGGAGAAGCTCCATGGGAGCTCAAACCCTAAATTCAACAAGATGATCAAATTGAAGGCCAAAACTAGCTCAAATCAATGCATGAACGCGTATAAACGATCACCAAGTCAAGAGGATCGAAAGGTTTATCAAATTTTGTAATTTGGTGATACTTTGAGATTATGATGAACAATCATAATCGAAATTCTGGAATGAATGTTGAGGTACAAGTGTTATTATGATGAAATCTTCGTTTAGAAACAAACCCTAGTTGAAAACTTGATGAATTGAGGCCAAAACTAGGGATTTGACAATTACCCTATCATGTGTTAAATGGGTTTTGTAGAAATATGATGAACACTTGAATTAAGGTGTTAAATGGATGAACATTGATGTTGTGATGCTAGTTCTAGGTGTAGTTCATGTGCACTAGACATAGAGGCATGATTTTGAAACTAAAACCTGGTTAAAATGATGACCATAATTAGAGAAAATATGTGTACAAAATCTTGCCTACAAGATGTTTGTTAAAATGCCTGAATGAATAATAAAAAGAAGATTTCATGAGAGAAATGCGTAATTGGCTAGTTTGACAAATTACGTGACATATGGGTTCAAACGGATTCTAATGATAACGATGATTTAACTTAATTATGCATGCGGTATGATTAAAGGTAGTTGACTTCTAAAAGTCAAACTAACCAATGATGAAGTCGAATAGTAGTTTTGACATAAAACCCGTAAGATGGAATAGTCGTAAATGATTATGACTAATCTAACCATCTCGTGAATTATAATGATAGTTTGACGTTTGACGAGCTAGGTGAAAGCTTGGGAAGAAAACGGGTCAAACGAATCAAGAATGAAGAAAAAGCAAGATCCGGGTGCAAGGTAAGTATATCTTACACTACTCTTGAATTATAGAATATTCTCTCATCGTATTAACTACGAATAAGATAAGTTAACAATCATGATATAATGTTCCGACGTGTAGTCGTACGGAACAAGATAACCGAAGATGATAATAAACCATGTTTAATGGTTAAAAAGGGCTAATATGGTTACTTAGTCAAGCAATGACTAATAAACATAGAATTCTTGATGGATACCTTATATGGTAAACCAAAACAAACGATATGGGTAAAACGGAAATTTTGGTCATATGTTGACCGTAACCTTTAGTTATTGAAAGACACTTATGATGTAAGCCATAATAGGCCAAAAGTGTTAAGAAATGAGTTATAAGTAAAATGACCGCATGGCGTAAACCGAAGCGAGTCATATAGACGAGAAGGTAATAAATGTCATCTCATGATTATAATCAGTCATTTAGACCAAACGGGTCAAAAAGTGAAAATATCACTCATTGACAAAATCGACTAATGGCTTGTCGAGTGGTGTGATTATAGGGATAATTATCGAGTGAATATCTACATCGCTATTACTTAGCAACTGTTGAGGCAAGGTATTTAAATGGGTCAATATAATGATCCGAGCCAGGTACGCATGATAGAATAACTCTCATTTAAATATAGGTTTTAATGAGAGTTAAACGGAGTCAAAAATAGATTTCTGATTACTTTAATAGGTAAACCAAATGTTACGGACGATGGTCATTACATTTGAAAGGCATAATGACTTTTCAAATAAAACCATAGTTAAAAAGAGGGCTTATGGGTCAACATGTTTGCAATAATCTCTCATAGTTAATGAAGGGCCAAAATGGACCAAAACGCCCTTATAAGTTAAACTGAGCAAACAACCCTTAAAGGTTGTTTGGAAACAAGTTTCATGATTAGATAAATACTTAGAATAAGTATAGAAGCTGAAAGAGGTAATATGTCAGTCAAATGACACTATTTGAGTCTTTGCCGTAAAATAATGATTCGAGAGGTAAAATTTGGTTTATATAGATCACCACATTAAACCCACCATAAATATAGTTGTGGTGGAAGATTATATGATGAGAAATGTGGTGATGGGATGCTAGAAGCAATCGAAAGTGATTTTAGGCTTTAAAGTGCTTAAATACCCTTAACGGGTCAACATAAGCACTTAAGCGTAAACGGGTTTTTATTATGTAAGAAACTCGTGATTTGAGATTAATATGATAGGAGATATTGAAGTTATGAATTTCATGAGTTTAAAGATCAAATAAACATGTTTGTGTGATAAAATCATGAACGGGTCAAAATTTAGTAAAAAGGGTCGTAAGCCGAAGACTTATAAGTCTGAAATTTTGTTAATCCGGATGTCGGATTTTACCTTCATGAGATGGAGAATTAAATTACGGTCACGTAGGAAAATGAATCACGTAAAACGGACTTGTATAGTGAAAGTTATGCAAGTTCTAAGTTAATATTTGGTGAATTTTCGTAGCTGGGCAAAGTGCAGCAGCAATAAAGGAACTTGCTGTCAAAAAGGGGCTAGGTGGGGCGTCTAGCCCCTAGGTGGGGCGTCTAGCCCCCCCTGAATCCCAAAATTATTTAATTTTGTTTGTTTGATCCACATAACTTGTTTAAACTTGTTATTTAACTATCAAAACTAACTTTTAAGTTGGTTTTGATCATAGGTGAATGTCAAGAGTGCCTGGATGAAGATCAAGCTCGATGAGGAACCGAACACGATAAAATACAAGCTTCCGCACGGCGTTTCGTCGTATCTTTTAAACGACGAATTCAATTACATTAAGTTGTATATACTCTTAAATTGTAAAAGTTTTAACTAACCTTTTTATCAAAATTACATGTTTGTTTTCGTAAACTATACGAAAACCGTAAGATAATAACAAGGGTGTTACACTATTCATTGAAATGAAACAAATTTTTACGAACAAAAAACAATTTTTTTAATATTTTATATAAAACCCACTACACCCCCAACTAGGGGCGGAAATTCTTGACTCGACACGGAAAAAAAACAGGTTCGGAATGGGTCAAAATTGTTGCCGATACTAAATATAAACCATGAATCTCGGTTTCCAAATTACAGTTAAAGAGAATCATCAAATGATTTTGAAACATGTTATTTTTACAACCCTTTTTTTTGCTAATTTTCTGGTAGAAATTGTATATAACCAACGTTGGTTTTGTTACTGCATTCAAAATCTATTTGGCCTCAGTCATATAATATTAGCATCGAATTAACCACTCTTATTACCTCAGTCTTATAATATTAACACCGAATTAACTACTCTTATTGTGATTTGACTGAACCTCGGTTGCAAATTCAAACGGTCACATAAAGTGAAGACCGCAGTCAGCTGTAATCGAATTTGATTAGTGCAATTAACCTTCCTATGGCTTGTTGACTATCTTTTTGTCAAAATAATAGCCACCACCTGCCTTTCGATTTTTAATCTAATTAATCCACATCTGTTATTAAATATAAATCAATTAATCTTTTGACTAGTGGAACATTATTTGTTTTGACTTTTAGCCTGATAAGATTTACTATTTTTGGAGTATTTATTCTCTAAGCTCACAAGTATGTAACTATGATGCAGTACTTTTTTCAGTTTATATGTATTTCTTGTAGCCATAACATGTTAGCCTTTGACTTTTATGATCAACCAATGCAGTTTTATCAAGATATAACTAACATATTAAGGTATAAACATCTTCAATGTTTTGAACCTTCCTGTTGCATTGAGATATTACAAACATTGTTCCATTGTAAAGACAAATATATCGGGTCAAAATAGTTGGGTCCAAGTGTCCAACCAGGTTCACCCGCTACATTCATCTTTATTTCGGCTGGTGGTGACAACAATGGCGGCAGGGGCGGGCTAGGATTCACCCATTGAAGGTGGAGTGGGTTTTACATATATAAACAAAAACTATTCAGTTTTTTTTTTAATTTCCAAAATGGCCCCTGAGGCTAATGGCCAATGTTAAAGGGGTGTTAAAAAGTGGACTAAAATGGCAATTTTAAACCTTTTCCGGGGCCTCAGTGATAAAAAAACACACTTTTGTATCTAAAGTGGCAATAGTGCCCAAACCTCAGGGGCCATTTTGGCATTTTACTCTATTGATATATACTAAAACACCGACATATATATTCATCAACACATACATTAATAGGTAGTGCAATGGTGGTGCAAGAATAACACATTAATAATACCAAAATGTACAACAAAACTGATAATATTATGGAAGTCTACTTCTCTTTCTTATCGTTATGGAAGCATTATCGTGTATTATTCATAAGGCTTTTGATTCGAGGAAACTTAAGGGGATAAACCTTCCTAATGGGGGACCGGCGATTTCGCACCTTTTCTATGCCGATGATGCATTGATTGTGGGGGTTTGGGAGGAGGAGAACATTATAATGGTGGCTAGAATTTTGAGAGTGTTTTATGCGTGTTCGGGCCTAAAGATCAATATTCACAAATCGAATCTCTTTGGTGTAGGCGTTGAGGAGAACGACATTGGTAGCATGGCTTCGGTTGTGGGTTGTAAAAAAGGGGATATCCCCTTTAAGTACTTGGGAATACCTTTGGGTGCAAACATGAACAGAGTGAATAATTGGGAGCCGGTAGTTTCGATTTTTAAAAATCGTCTTGTTTCTTGGAAAGCTCATACTCTTTCTATTGGGGGTTGATTGGTGCTTATTAAAGCGGTCTTGGAAAGCATCCCTATTTATTATCTTTCGACTTTTAAAGCGCCGGTGAAAGTTATAAATAAATTGGAATCCATCATGAGAAATTTCTTATGGGGAGGCTCGAAGAACGTGAGGAAAATGCATTGGGTTGCGTGGGAGAAAGTCACTCGTCCAAAAAAGTTAGGAGGGCTTGGTATATGTAAATTGAACTTAATTAACGATGCCTTGCTTGCAAAGTGAATTTGGAGATTTCGGGTTGATGAGGATAGGCTTTGGAGAAAAGTCGTGGTGGCTTGTCATGGTATCTCGAGAAAGTGGTCGGCTCTTCCTTCATGTTCGGCGAATACGGGAGTTTGGAAAAATATTGTTAGAATGGAAGATAAAGTTCGATTTAAAGGTAAACGGTTCTTAGTTATATCAAAGGGGTGGTCGGGGACGGTAGTAGCATACAGTTTTGGCTAGATAACTGGTTCAGAGATTCCCATTTAATGTTCAGATGGCCTAAGTCGTTCGCGCTTGAAAAAGATAAACGATGTTTGGTAGGAAATCGTATTCTGGCAGACAGAAGAGATTTTCTCTATTTTGGGATTGGGTTAGAGTTCCGGCTTTTGCGGAGGAAATTGCCGAATTGGCTAATTGCGTTGCGGAACTTGCTGTGGTTCATAGAACTCTCGATAAGGACAGGTGGCGGTGGTCCCCTTCGGCGACGGGCCAATTCTCTACTTCATCGCTTAAAGATTTGGTGTTTGAGGACGAGATCCAGGAGTGTGTTTGCCCAGTTTAAGGGTGCAGGTGGGTTCCCTCCAAATGTAATATTTTCATCTGGAGAACGGCTCTCGATCGAATTCCAACGAAATAAGCTTTGGTAAGGAGGAACATTTCGGTAGACTCTGATGCTTGCGTTCTTTGTGGGGACGCCGTTGAATCTGTAGAGCACATTTTCACGGCGTGCATCATCGCTCATCGGGTATGGAATTGGTTCTGTGAATGGACCAAGGTGCCGCAATTTTTTTGCATTTTCCTTTAAAGATCTTCTGGTAATCCACAAAGGTGCTGTCGGAGATAAGAGGGCTAAGGAAATTGTCCGTAGGCTTGTGTTGGTAACATGTTGGTGTCTTTGGAAAGCCAGAAATTCGAAGTTATTCTCTAACGGCAAAGGTGATATTAGGGAGATATGTGGGGAAGTTAAATCTTTGGGTTTTCTATGGTTGAAAAGTAGGTCCAAATATTGTAACTTAGTTTGGAGAGATTGGTGTAGTTACCCTCTATATATGATATAATTGTTGTTTTTAGTGCGGCTCTGCGTTTTTGGTCTGGCCGGCCTTTCTAATGAAGTTTACTTTTCAAAAAAAAAAAAAAAACTTATTTTCCACTAGTTTTTCCCTTGTTTTAAATACTTTTCATGCACATTTATAATTGTTGAAAACTAAAAGACAACTGAATGTTGATTTTCATAACCAAAATACATTAAATGCTAATTCATGAATGTTGATTCTTGAAAAACCAAAAGGTTGTGTTAAATACACCCCAAAGTCAACATTTTTTTTTCTTTTTTTCCACAAGTCAACTTTTCAAGTTACTATAAAGATATATTTGTACTAAAATTCAAGTTCCCATAAACATATTTTTGTACTAAAATTGATTTAAACATACTTTTGTACACAAACATTACGTGTTACATGATTTTTTTATCAATAACATATGTTTCGAAACAAAAAGTCTTAATAGTGTTTTTTTTCTATGTTTCGTGATATAAGTAAAATTAATAATTTCATCTTTATTAAAATAAAAGACTATTTCATAAACTGTTTTGTTGTGAGAATTAAACAAATGAATTGGATGTTTATCATTGTATGAAATTCTCGTCACTTTTTTTTAACTTTATAATGAACTTTTTCACTTTCGTTTTTTGTGCTTATAATAAAGTGTCTTGATTATTTATTTATTAATATTGATATTAATACTAATAATAGTATAACAAATTTATAAAAAAGTAACAAAAGTATGAGTTTTTTCCTAAACTAGTGTTGGTGGAAAAAGTATTTACTATTTTGGTGTTCATTGATAACTATTTACTAAAATAGTGTTTTTCTTATATTATGTTTATACCTTTTATTTTCTAACCATGATATTATACTTTCTTATTGTTTTTTTTTTCTACAAACGCTCAGTTATCATTTTTAATTTATTTTGTACTACTCTTTTTATATTCAACCCAATGTAATATTTTTTATCAATCTACTCTTTATAGGCTTTCTAACATTATAAAAATTTACACAATCAAATTAGAAGCCTAGATTTTTTTTGTCAAACATTAAAACTTGACTAGCTAGTGATCTTAATATGAAATACAAATGAAAATCATATTCATGTCATTTCGTAGTCTTATTGGGCAATGACAGTTGTTTATATCTCATATGGATTATATGTGAAAGCGCATTAACTTGGTTCGATCCATAAAACATAGGTAATTAATTATGAATCTTCCTGTTCTAATCATACGTGAAATTACAAAAAGCAATTTATATTCTTTTGGTTATGATATATATGAAATCGAAATCCATATATAACTATAAAACTATGATTTTAAAATCTTTAATATCCTTTATTGTCTCATATAAATACTTCTAATATATATGGATATCATAAAAAAACAAATTTCAATACTTATAGCATGTCAGTCAACCGATTATGACTAAAAATTCTCATTTTAAAACCATGAAATCATCAAATTTATTAATGAAATAAATAAAAAAACATGTTAAATTGATTATGAATCAATGAGGTTCTGATGAATGAAACATTGAAACGTCAGAGGAGATGGTTTACCAAAAGGTCTCTCTTTTCATTATTTAAAATTAAAAAGGTTAAAATAAATAAACCAACACTAAAATGCTAAAAATCTATATAGCATGATTTATTTGAGAAGAAAAAAACATTAGAGGGTGTTTATAAAGAATTATATTATATTGAAAAACAATTATTAAATTGGTTGAATTAAAAAAGAGTATTATAAAAAGATTAAAAATGATAATGGAGTTTTAAGAAAAAAAATCAACAAAAAAGTATAATATCTTTGTTATAAAATAAAAGGTAAATACAAAAGATAAGAAAAAAAACACTATTTTAGTAAATAGTTTTTAAGAAACACCAAAATGGAAAATACTTTTTTCACTAACATTATTTTGGAAAAAAAAAACTCCAAAAGTATTATAAAATAAAATAACATAAAAAAACATAATTATTACTTTTAATTTATAATAAAATAATAGAATAAAGTAGTTAATCATTACTAAATCATTACTAAATTTGACTTTTTGGTATATTAAGGGGTTTTCTAATAGCATACCTCCTGTCTATCTGCACACTTTTTCAATTCAATACGCATCATATAGGCCTATACGATGCGTATTGAATTAAAGTAAAAAAACATGGCAGACTGACAGGTTCAGCTTATGTCTGGCGGCGGGCTTGATACGCATCGTATAGGCCTATATGATGCGTATTAGCCCACAGTTTTTTTTTTTTTGAATTTATTTTTTGTTGTGTTGTGTCGAATGCGAACCCGAGAAACGAAAGGTATTTCGAGCAGTTGTTCGATGATATGATAGATAAAGATATTGACACGATTATTTCCATTTTCAAGTATTATTAAAACCATTCAAGCCCACCAGTCTACAATGTGGTTCCCAATTTGCCGAACATAATTACAGATTGTCTAAAGAAGCGTTTTTATCATGTGTCATGTGGTAAACAAATAACAAGGGTGTATATACAGATCTCTATTCGTTCATCTTTCTAAGCTTTTACACACGAATATGTGGTTCCCAATTTGCGGAACATAATCCCAGATTGTCTAAAGAAACGCTTTTATCATGTGTCATATTAGATGTGTTATGATGAGTTTTTTCAAGTTTGCACAGTGTGAGAAAAGACCAGCACCTCTGTCAGTATTGTCCTTTAAATTTGCATAAACATATATTCGTTTCATAACCTCCTCCTATAAATCAACCACAACTCACCCGATACGTCTTCTATGATGATTCGAAAGATTCACGATAAAAGCGCTTCTTTAGACAATCTGGGATTATATGTTCCATTTTATGACACATGATACGACATGCTTACCTTAATCACATCCTCCATGGAGTCACAGATCCGACAATAGGGCCCACGGATCTTATGCCCACCCGAGACCGACCTCTGGATCACACATGATAAAAGCGCTTCTTTAGACAATCTGGGATTATGTTCCGTTTCTTCAAGATTTACGTCTGATGTCCAAGTTTGATCACATTTGACTTCATATGCGGTAGTCGAATGACTATCTTGGTTCAATAATCCGACAATAGGGCCCACGGATCTTATGCCCACCCGAGACCGACCTCTGGATCACACATGATAAAAGCGCTTCTTTAAACAATCTGGGATAATGTTCCGTTTCTTCAAGATTTACGTCTGATGTCCAAGTTTATCACATTTGACTTCATCTGCGGCAATCGAATGACTATCTTGGTTCAATAATCCGACAATAGGGCCCACGGATCTTATGCCCACCCGAGACCGACCTCTGGATCACACATGATAAAAGCGCTTCTTTAGACAATCTGGGATTATGTTCCGTTTCTTCAAGATTTACGTCTGATGTCCAAGGTTGATCACATTTGACTTCATCCGCGGCAGTCCAATGACTTTCTTAGTTCAATAATCCGACGATAGGGCCCACGGATCTTATGCCCGCCCGAGACCGACCTCTGGATCACACATGATAAAAGCGCTTCTTTAGACAATCTGGGATTATGTTCCGTTTCTTCAAGATTTACGTCTGATGTCCAAGTTTGATCATATTTGACTTCATCTGCGGCAGTCCAATGACTTTCTTGGTTCAATAATCCGTTCAATATCAGCGTTGTTTATCACCCTGTGTGAGCATTGTAAGCCCGACAAACAGTCTTGCAATTACATCTTCAATCGAGATCGCATTATTAATTATAATGAAGCAATGAAAATTGAATGTGGAAAACCGCAACCGTTTTTTACTACATGGGAAATACAAACCTAACACGAACCACAATGGACTCAGACTCATACTACCCTTGTCGTTCCGTATTTTCTCCTTTTCTAATTCTCGAAGAATCGCGTAATTACCGATATCTCATCCTTCTGTTGTTCAGTACTTCCGAGACGATTCAAGTGAGTCCTATGAAGCAAGTGTCTGTCTATTCAATTTTGAGGAATCATTGCATTACATCCCCGTTGAAAACAAATTGTGTCTGTCTAAACAAACCGAAATCCACAAATTTCCAACAATTAACAGGACATTGTTAAAAGGGAGAATCTATTGGAACACCTAATTGAGAGAAACTTCTTTGAGCTAACAGCCGATATCTCATCCTTCTGTTGTTCAGTACTTCCGAATGCGGTGTGTACGTTAAATACTGTTCACCGCTTTTTTAGTTGCTTCTCTTGTTAAGTGAGACATTTCATAGAGAACAAGTTCACAGCAAAATGAAATTTTATTGAAAACTTCTAAAAATGTTAAGTGTTTGAGGCATGCATGTTTGATTCAGGTAAGTCCTATGAAGCAAGTGTCTGTCTATTCAATTGAGAGGAAAGATGGCCGAATAAGATCTGAACCAACCGAAATCCACAAATTCCAACAAATTATGTCTAATGCAAGGATCTTCGAATCTGGTGTGTACGTTAAATACCGTTCACCGCTTTTTTAGTTGCTTCTCTTGTTAAGTTTCTGAACCAAGCGAAATCCACAAATTCCAACAGTTTCTCCGTCGCTAATTTCTCCACTCACCGAAGCTGTTATTTCTGTTGTTCAGTACTTCCGAGACGATTCAAGTGAGTCCTATGAAGCAAATGTCTGTCTATTCAATTGAGAGGAATCATTGCATTACATCCCTGTTGAAAACAAGTGGTTGTAATGATGGAACCCTTGATTTGAAAAACATTTTTGAGAAATTTATAGTTCAATACGCTTCATATAGGCCTATACGATGCGTATTAATCCATGATTTTACTGAAATACCCTTGGTTTTCTGATAAATTCAGGGGTATTTTTGAGAAAATTCAAAGTTTAATACGAATCATATAGGCCTATACGATTCGTATTAAGCTGATATATGATACAACATAGGCCTATACGATCGTATATGGCATTATTTCAAATTTAGTGTTATCGTGTTTCCCTAGGTTCGACACGTATACGTCTCGTTTTTTGCCGAACTTTCGCATATTTTGTCGTTTTATTACGTATACCTTCAACATAAGTCATTTCGGTGTCGTTCGGTTGCGTGCGAATATCGTATTCTATAATTACGTACAGTTTTGTTTGAAATCCACTTGTACTCCATAGTGCCGTATTATATGTATACGTGTGTGGAAATATCGTTAGTCGCGTACTTTGATGTATTTTTGCGTATTTTGACGTATTCTAACATATTGTTGCATATTTAATAGTATTTTTGACGTATTTGAGCGTATTCTAACGTATTTTAGCTTATTTTAACCTATTTTAGGGTATTTTTACGTATTTTAGTGTATTTTAGCGTACTTTAACGTATTGTAACGTAAGTTAGCGTATTTTAACATATTTTAGGGTATTTTAACGTATTGTAACGTAATTTAGCGTATTTTAACGTATTTTAGGGTATTTTAGCGTATTTTAACGTATTTTAGCGTATTTTAACGTATTATAACGTAATTTAGCGTATTTTAACATATTTTAGGGTATTTTAGCGTATTTTAGCGTACTTTAACGTATTGTAACGTAATTTTAGCGTATTTTAACGTATTTTAGTTGGTTTCGAATATACCCAAAGTAGTTGATCACGCTCCACAGTTGTCAAATTCGATGCGTGCATTCATATTGTTTTAGACAACAACAGATAATGAACGGATTGTTGGACTTCTTGTTCCTAATGTACGCATCAATTCATCTTTTTTACTCTTTTCAACAATCAGTACGCAACAAAGAGACCGCCTTGTTAATTTTAGAGTATTTTAGCTTATGTTAATGGATAACGCAAACAAGTTCTCCACAGTTTGTTATTCAAATCTCTATTCGGTCATCTTTCCAAACTGCAACACACGATAAGTTTAAACTTTATAGTGTGTGATTTGACCAGGAAATGATTGGAGGTGATTTATACTTTTAATAAGCTGTCACAGTTGTCAAATTCGTTGTGTGCATTCCTAGCAATATGAAACAATCAAATATTTATCTATCTATGTGTGTCACATCCATCCTGTTATAGCAAAGAATGCATACAGAAATAGTTCTAGTGGACGAAGCAAAGATACCATTCTAAACCCTAGCTGGAAACAAACCCACAAAATACGAATACTGAAAAACAAACCATTGCTTTCGTTTTATTAACTACCAAAAGAATGCATACACAAATAGTACCGGGACCACTAGAATAGACACATGTCACATAGTTTGTCATGACAAAAGATATAGATGTAGGAATATAACTAGATGTTACACATGTCAGGATCTTTATCTATCATGTCATCGACGAACTGCTCGAAATCTCTTTCGTTTCTCATATTAGGGAGAATGTTCTCGAAATTGAAGGAAAAGGAAAAATGGCTGCTGAAAAGAGTAACTAGCAGAAGACGTGTCGGGTTCTTCTGCTAGTTATTCGGAATGTTTCGAATCATCACAGAAGACGGATGCGGTTTGCGTATTCAATCTTCATTGCTTCATTAAAATTAACAACCTGATTCGGATCATCTTTAGTAGTGTTTGTTTGAGAACCTGATGATTTAAACAATGCACACTGATTCAGATCTCTATTCGGGCAAACCGCAACCGTTTTTTACTACGGAAACGGTGGCTATGCGAAATACAAACCGCAAAACGTACTGTTCTTACATCCGAGACGATTCAAGTGAGTCCTATGAAGCAAGTGTCGGTCTATTCAATTGAGAGGAAACATTGCATTACATCCCTGTTGAAAAACGTAACCGAATTTTTGAAGTACACATTCTTCATAAGACTCACTTGCACTGGCTTTGAAACCGGATGGAATCTACGAAGAAACTGTTCGATTTCACGGTGAGTGGAGAAATTAGAGACGGAGAAACTATTTGTGGATTCCGGTTGGTTCAGAAACTTAACAAGAGAAGCAACTAAAAAAGCGGTGAACGGTATTTAACGTACACATCGCATTCGAAGATCCTTTCATTAGACACAATTTGTCGGAATTTGTGGATCAACATAAATAACTGAAATAACAGCTTCGGAATCTATTAACCCACAATTGGTTGGAATTTGTAGATTGACACTTGCTTCATAGGCCCGCATACTATGGGTGAAAAATGGTAAATAATGGCCAATAAGAAACAAATCATTAGAACGATCCTTGTTTTGAGAACCCTAGACCATGGTCTCAGACTCTCTCCCCCTCCTTTTCTCTCTCTGATAACCCTAGACCCAAACCACCGCAATCCACCACGATTATGTCTCTTCTAGCCACCGGCACCGCCGCATGACCAACCTGTCGCTGCACTGTTCTCGTTGTGGTCGACGTATACCAACGGTTCTGCGAAAAAAAAAACATCATCTGTTCATCATTGTTCTTAAAGATGAAGATGAAGAAACGAGGGTTTATTCTCTTTAATGGACGAAGCAAACAGAATGCATACACAAATAGTTCTAGTGGACGAAGCAAAGAGACCTGCTTGTTAATTTTAATGAAGCAATGAAGATTGAATCTGCAAACCGCAACCTTTTTTGACTACCGAAACGGTGGCTATGCAAAATACAAACCGCAATCGTTTGTGACTATTTCAAACTTGGACATCAGACGTAAATCTTGAAGCAAATATGTGGTCCCCAATTTGCGAAACATAATCCCAGATTGTCTAGAGAAGCGCTTTTATCATGTGTCATATGGTAACAAGAGTGTGTTGTTCCAAGATCAATTCCAATTGCAATTTTTTCAACTCTCATGTTCCAAATGCAGCTGATGAAACCGGAGCTGTTATCTTGGTTGTTCAGTACTTTCGTGATAAATACAATGTTCATCTATGTTATCCTTTGCTTTCTACAATTCAAGCAGGCACGGATGCTAAACGTACTGTTATTACATCCGAGACGATTCAAGTGAGTCCAATGAAGCAAGTGTCGGTCTATTCAATTGAGAGGAATCATTGCATTACATCCCTGTTGAAAACCATAATCGATAAATTTAGGGAAAATGGGGTTGAAAGATGATAACCCAAAAGTGGAGGATCTCATTCTACAGCTTAGATAAATTCAGGGGTATTCTCAAATAATGTTTCCTAGATGTTTGAAGACCAACAAATTTCCAAAGTGCTGCTTTTTTGTTCGCGTGACGGAAAGCTACCGCGTGACAGGAAGCTACCTTGCAAAAATTAAAAAATTAAATCGACACCTTCAATACGCATCGTATAGGCCTATACGATGCGTATTACTTTTTGGTAGGGGACAATGGCAGCCTTTGGCAGACATAGAAGTTTGAACCCACCTCAATACGCATCATATAGGCCTATACGATGCGTATTAAGGGTGTCGATTTAATCCCCCAAGGTGTGCCAATAATACGCGTGTATTTATCACACCCCAAAACCAAAATACACTAAATATGATTTTTTAGAACAAAAGTACATTAATGTTATTTTTTGAGAGCTAAAATACATTTTATGTGGTTTTCAATAAGTAAGATAAATTGAGTGTTCTTAGTTATAGAAATAGAATGCAGTACCCTAGATGATATACTTTAAGGGATACTAAATGTTGTACTTATAGACTAAAAGCATACTGTAACAACTTAATCAGGTAAATAATTTTAGAGGGGAGAATTCAACCTTTAGTGTTAACTGTAGGTCGGGGTAACGAGAATGAGCAACCACAAAAGTAAACCCCCCATTCTTTGAAGGAACAGGAACTGCAGGAACTATGCAGCGGCCTTCACAAAAAACATATTTGACAGATTCACTGATATCCGTAAACTGTGATTTAATCACACAAGAGTATGTGATTATCGAATCTCCTCTTCATCATGAAAGTTTACATCCACTTCACCCTTGGAATTCACAACTTCAAACACCAGGTGTTCAAGTTGGGAACCAGCAAAACAACTTTCGGGCATCTAAAATAAAAATATAGCTGACATAAGTTTGATAAGCACACATTTCTTGTGTAGAACTATTAGGTTAGAAGATTTCATACCTCTGACAAGACCCTCAGACGCCTTTTCTCGATCTGCCACTCCTTGCTAATAGGTGTTTTCTCATTTGAACAAATAGACAGCGATACTATGTACGAAAGTTGACTTTTTTTAATGAGAACCATAGCATTCTAATCTAAAAAGAACATATAAACAGATAAGCATTTTACGTATGATACCCCGCCCGCGTCTTCCAAAGCCTTCAGTAACTCTTAACAGGCCACCGAGAGCAATGCACCCATAAGCATCTACCTTCTTACAACTGTCCAACCAACAAAATCCTTCCACACTAAACTCCACCTTTTCATTTTCTTGTACATGATTCCCGTAAGCATCAACTAACTGTAATAGGATATTCAAGATTACATCAGCTTCGGTAAATCAGTTGATGTATTTATCAAAATTTATATGTATAATATAAAACATCATAGAAATTGTATTGTGAAACAGAAATGGTGCATGTACCTCCAAATTCAAATGCTTAACTACAGTGCCTGGAATCAGTTGCTTCTCAAAGTTTTCTGGTTGCACTGTAAAATGCTGTACGGATCCAGGAAGAACTAGGGCAATAAAGCATAGAACAAAAAAAGGCTTTAACAAGTGAAGTCCCAATAGTACTAAACAGATAATCCAACAAATTTAACCTTTGATGGGGATATCTAAGTGTGAGTTGTCAGGCAGAGATAGCACCATAGTGGCATCATAACTTGGTCCAATATATACAACCCATGAAAGTCTTTTAATGATGTAGGTCCTATACGTCCAAAATAGATATTCTTCGCACTTAGCCAAATCATCCTTATCAGTGATACTCTGTAACAAAGTACGAATTACCTCTTGACGAATTTTGCATTGCTTTTCTCCAGCTAGATCGGCCCATCAAAGAAACCAACATCCTTCTAGATACAATCGGACGACATAAGGTGCAAAAAAAATAAAACAATTCACAAATGTACAAATTACTTATAATGTAGACGCTTACACAACACAAACACCGGGGCTTAGGGTTTGCCTTTGAAAAATATGGTACGTACAAAGTTTATCTGTGTTTATTATCTCAAAGAGAACATGTGTACAAATAGGAAAAAGGTTTACAAGGAAGCAACATAAACATGGAATGTCAGTACATAATTTCTATGAATATGCAACACTAAAAAAGGAGGTGATTGATGTGCACAAAATGCAACATATAAATTACATCAATTGTGGCATAAAACTAACCCTTTTTTAGTACTAATGTTGGAAAAAGTGTGCTTTTGTCTTCCTTTTGTATTTTCAGGATTAAATGATCTCAAATTAACAAAAGAAGCAAAAAGACATATAAATCTAACATAAATACAAGAAAAGGAACATATGTGGCATGCCCAACCTCCCGACAGCATCTTCCCAAGCAAAACAAAGAAGACAGAAGACTGAACACGCCCCGTGCTCAGTGAGCACGGGGCCGTGCCCAAGTGTCAGCAGAAAAGACAAAGTCATAGAAGCTTCTGTTGCCCACCACGGGGCCGTGCCCAGCGGACATGGGGGCGTGGTCAACTTCCTGCAGGAGCATTTATTGCAATTGCGAATTGCAATTAATGAAGAGAGAGACGCGGATGGACACGGGGCCGCGCCCGAGCTTCTGTTCAGCCTATAAATAGGAGTGTTTGGAGCTCTTGCAACTCATCCCTTGGCACACCACCTCTCTCACACTTCACCCACCACCCACCACCATCACAACACCATCATCCATTGTCCATCATAGATTGTGTGAGTCGTCTCGAGATCCAAGATTGATCGTAAGAGTTCTTGACAATCAAAGGCCATGTTTGCCTAAGTCTCTTACATCACTTGGTGAAGACAAGTGTTTAGTGTAATACTTTTTATTTTTAATATTTTGCACTTTTTAATTGGTTTTGTATTAATGACTTTAATTACTAGTTTCATATGTTGAAGGTGATTCTTCCTTATCGTTTGTCCGTGGTGTCTTGGCATTATTTTACTGTCTATATAAAATAAAAGATTTTCACCATTCATATATCCACGGTCTATATGGAGGTATGTTGGCTACCTGGTCGGGGGTTAAGGGAACGGTTTGGTAAGAATCTGGCCATTGTTCAGTGTATGTTGGGATTGAACCCTGCCAAAGGAACAGATAATGAAAGCCAAAACTGGATCAGAGCAGTGGATCTAGAATAAGCAGATATTTGGTTGCAAGTCTCTCCCCTTGAAAGTGGTTTCAACATCTGCTGACCTCCTATCTGCTGATCATGCAAACTGCTGACCTACAACTGCTGATCAAGTCAAAGTCTGATTGAAGAACTAAAGCTCTGCTGCTCAATCTACTACCCTTGTTCAAGCACTGCTGATCATGACAAGTACTGCTGGGTTCACAGCAGTTGAAGGATGCAACAGCAGTTTATGTTTGTTTTATATATTGAAATGTAATATCAGTAGTTAGCATAGCAGTGTTTGTATAGATCAGAGGTTAGAGTTTGTTAGGAGGTTAGATATCACTTTCATGGTGACGTCAGCTTAGATGCTCAGTGGTTTGCAAGTGCATATAAATAGAACAGTACTCTGTACTGTTCTGTTTAGCTCTTTTCACCATCTTCTTCCTGCACGAACAAACACTGAGCTCGGGCTGAGGGGAAGTTTGCGAATCATACATGCATTGTAATCAGAGTTTAAAAATAAATTTAATCATTTGATTCTGTGTTTAAAATGTATGATTGAAAGCATTTCTTGTGTTTGATTGTGAAAAGTTTGCTTCCATTTAAATTCCGCTGCACTACTCTTTCATTTGTTCATCTAAATTCAAACACAAATCACAATCAATCCAAACTCAGATCCTAACAATTGGTATCAGAGCTTGGACAGTCAAATTTGATTTAACAATCATTTTGACGTAAATAGTTCAGCTCGAAATTGTTGATACTGATAGTTTGTTCGTTGTGTTGAAAAACAGAGTAAGGTTTAATCACTGATAAAGTTGATTAATCAGTACCTGTAAAACAACCAGGATGTCGTCACAGTCTCAAGATGATAAGAATAACATTGGCTCGCTTTTTAAACATCCTATGCTTAAAAGAAATGAATACAACATCTGGGAGAGAAGGATGTGTCACATCCTTGCTCAACAGAACATTGGATGTTGGAGGTCTATTGTTTTCGGTCGTCATGTTCCTATGGTGCCAAGTGCTGAGGACACCAAAAAGTTCGTTCCAAAACCAACTGAAAATTATACTGAATCTGATTTTCAGAAGTTCGAACTGGATGCCAAAGCATTTAGCATCATAGCCTCTGCATTGCCCAATGAAATCTATGCTGGGCTGTTACATTGTAACAGTGCCAAGGAATTATGGGATGCATTGAAGGAACAATTTGGGGGGGACAGAAGAGGTTATCGAAAACAACAGGGAAATTCTGAATCAGCAGTATGAAACATTTTGTCACATCAAAGGGGAATCACTAACCCAACAATTTGAACGTTTCAGTTGTCTCATCAGTGAACTAAGGCTTGTTAAGGTTACATTTCCAAATGCAACCCAAAATAGCAGGTTCCTTAGATCACTGCCAGAAAAATGGGACACAATTGCTTTTATCACCAGAAATTCAGCTGAGTTCAAAGATCTGACCCTGACCCAACTCCATGGTAGACTCCTGACCTATAAAAGGGAGTTAAACCAGAAAAGGAAGTTGTAAGAGTCTGGTAAAGTTGCTGATGACTATTCATTTGGCAGCACAACTCTGTTTGGTCAGGAAGAATCTGGTAGCAGAAGTACGGATCAGAGTTATGATCACTTTATTGACATAACTGCTGGGGGTAATTTTAACAACTCTGATTCTCACTCTGCAAATTATGCTTTCACTGCAAATACTGAAAACCAGATGTCAGACAATTTGTGCTTTGAGCTGAATGATTTGCAACATTTTGATCCCACTGACTTAGAAGAGATGGACATCTTGCATCAATTGGCTTTGCTTAGTGTTAGAACAAACAAATTCTACAAAAGAACAGGGAGAAAATTCCCAGGACTTCATGGGAATTTAAGGGTGGGGTTGGATAAATCAAAAATCAAGTGTTTCAAGTGTAATAGGCTAGGTCATTTTGCGAGGGAATGTAGGAGTCAAACCACTGGTCCCATAATCACTCACCCTGACTCAAACCCTAGACCACAACAACAAAACACTGTGCACTATACCCAATATGCCCCTGCAGCACATGTTAACACTGCCCATTATGCTGCTACCCCTGTGCCTGTGCATTATGTTCAAACTACTATTCCACAAATTCAGTATGTTCAAGCCCCTGTTCCTCAGGCACAAGTGCAACCTGCTGCACCTCAACAAGCTGCTCCAACAGTGACACAACCAGATCAGCAAAGCTTTTTCACACAAGGCTTTGTTGATTGGAGCAGCATGCTTGATGAACTTGGTGATGAAAATTTTGCTCTCTATGCTTCTAATGATGCTTTTGATGATGAATTTTGTTTGATGGCATTAGAGTCAATACCAGAAGGGGTTGAAACTGAAGGTGAACAGCTAAGTGCTGAAACAGTGGATGAAGTTGCTGAAGCAGTGGTTACTGCAGTTGCTGGTGAACTACTGCTGGGAGAAAATTTAGAAACCCTACTTGAACCACTGTCTGACCTTTGGTCCAAAGAAGACAAAAAGGAAGAAGAAAAGAAGAAAGCTAGTGAGGAAGAAGTTAGAGCTGATGAAGAAGGTGATCATCAATGTGACTGTGCCATGATGGCTGCTGCTAAGGTATCACCTCAAGTTCTTGAAAAACTGTGTTCAGACAAATGTATTATTGCATTTGCTGACATCAAAGAGGTAAATGAAAACCTTAGGAATAAAGTCCTATCTGATGAAGTCAATTTTGAAAAGTCATTAAAAGAACTTAGAAACAAATTGACTGAAAAAGATAAAGAGATCAGCAGTTTAAAAGAAGAGCAGAGCATAACCAAAACTCAACTCCAAACTATGGTAGAAAAATACCAAGTTTGCAAAAAGGAGTTGGAGTCTACCCAGATCACCTGTGAAAGATGGGTGGAATCTTGTAAAGGGTATGAGGTTATGCTTACAAAACAGGTTGAAAGCAATGTTAAATTTGGTATTGGACATAGAAAATATGATGATCTTGAAAACACTGCTGGAAAACAAGCTGGTTCAACTGAGATAATTCCAACCAACAAAAATGGCCAAGAGGTTAAAATAACCGACAAAGTTGGTAACAAAATTACTCTGGAAAGATCTGTGGGATCCTCAAATTTTGAGGAAATTGAGAAATACCAATTTAAACCCACATGGTCTGATGAGTGTGATATCCTGGAAAATTTCAAACCAATGGATTTCACAACCACTGATGGTGTAAAAGCTCCAAAAGCAAGAATCATTCCTATCAAGATATCCCAACAGAGGTTCAAAACTCTGTTGCAAAGGAATCTGAGAAAAGGAAGAAAAGAGAAAAGATTAAAAACCTGTTTTGTGATTTCTGTGAAAAGAAGAATCATCTAACAAAAGATAGTTTTCATCTAAAAGCACATGATCTAAACAAAACAAACGTCATTGTTCCTGCTGAAAGCTGCACCATCTGTGGTAAAAATAATCACAAAACTAAGGAATGTGTGTATCTCAAAAACTTTGATGAGAAGAAGAAAGAATACACTGCAAAAACATCCTTAAGTTCATCAGCATCATCTGTTAAATTCACCAAGAAACAACCACTGTTTGTCCCTGTCCAAACTGCTGTCACAAAACAGCTGAACCAAACATCTGTTCAAAGGGATGTACAAGTGACTGATGCACCTCCAGCCAATCATTTCAGAAAAGGCAACGATAAAGCATCATACCAAAGGATTCCACACGTTTTTGAGGCTTACAAAAAGCCCTCTAAACCAAGAGCGAACAGGCATCCTTTTGGTTATCAACAGATGATGGGTCAAGACCCCCAACAGTGGTTAGAGAAAAACATTCTCAAAAATTTTCAAACCCCTGTGCTAACCACTGTCCATACATCTGCATCCATCCCAGACACTGTTGAGACCCCATCCAAAGCCCTGTTGGCTTTGGAGACCTTTATGAACTAATCCTTTTACTTCATGTGCAGGGAGCTTCTGCATGCTTAGATAGTCTTTGGTATGTACATAGTGGAGGCTCCAGGCACATGACAGGATGTAAAGCCCTTCTTCAAGATTTCAAAATTCATGGAGGGGGTGATATATCCTTTGGTAATAATAGTAAAGGAAAGGTTCTGGGGTCTGGTACAGTAAATTCTGGAAATGTAAAATTTGAAAATGTCAATCTTATTGACAATCTAAAATTCAACCTCCTGAGTGTATCTCAAATGAGTGATAAAGGGTTTGGCTCATTCTTCACAAAGGATTGTTGTAGGATTGTTGGACCAGAAATGGTTAGTAAGATTGAAGCAATAATCAAGAAAGGCACAACAAAATTTGTTGCTCAAAGAAGTGGCAATGTTTATGTTATTGACATGTCAAGAGAGTGTCCCAGAGCTGATGCCTGTCTGTTCTCAGCTGCCTCTAACAAAGAGACAGAGCTATGGCACAAAAGACTGGGACACACAAATCTCAAAACAATCAATGAAATTTCAAAAAATGGCTTAGTGAGAGGCTTACCACAAAAAATGTTTTCATGTCCTGAACACTGTGTTTCCTGTTTAAAAGGAAAACAGCATAAAAGCTCTTTTAAACCCATTAAAGAGTCCAAAACAACCCAGTGTTTGCAAATGCTACACATGGATTTGTTTGGCCCGGTGCAAGTCATGAGTCTCAAAAAGAAGAGACATTGCTTGGTTATTGTTGATGACTTCTCTAGGTTTACATGGACCTTCTTTTTACACTCAAAAGATGAGACTGCAGGCATTTTGCAAGACTTTGTGACACAGGTTGAAAAGCAATTTGACATTCCAGTAAAAGTCTTCAGGAGTGACAATGGCACAGAATTCAAAAATAAGGAGTTGGATGCCTTCTGTGTGAAGAAAGGGATTGTAAGGCGGTACAGCATCCCTAGAACACCAGAGCAAAATGGGGTTGTTGAAAGAAAGAATAGAACATTGATTGAGGCTGCCAGAACCATGCTTGCAGATTCAGGTTTGCCATTAACTTTTTGGGCAGAGGTAGTAAACACTGCTTGCTATGTCCAAAACAGAGTTTTGATCAACCCTAGGCACAAAAAGACTGCTTATGAAATTCTGTATAAAACATTAGTCTCATATTTCAAAGTTTTTGGTTGCCCATGTTTCATTCTAAACTTAAAAGATTCTATCTCAAAGTTTGCAGCCAAAATTGATATGGGATACCACCTGGGATACTCAACCACTGCTAAGGCCTACAAAGTGTTTAATACACGGACCAAAGAAGTGGAAGAGACTTTGAATGTAAAGTTCAATGAACTTTCATCAATGAAAATCCCTGCAAATCCTGCAGAATTGTTTGATCTTGAAAAATTCACCTTTGAAAATATTGCTGTCAAGACTAACAGTGCAGGTCCATCAGAAGATTCATCACCAGACTATGGATATGAGATCATCATTCCTCAAAAGTCTGCTTCAATAGGGAGAGCATCAGTTATTCAAAACAGTTGTCAAAGCTCAACCACTGCTACCTCAACAGTTGTTGACCAAAGTAGCCCTTTAACCACTGCTTCCACCTCATCAAATACTGCTGACAAAAGTCCTCAAACAGTGGATCAAAGTCAGCAGGTGTCCACACCTTTACCCCCTATGCCACCACCTTTTGAAGCCACTGCTGGGTCATCAAAGACACCAACAGTGGTTAGTGATGGAGGTTGCAAAACAAGAGCGTTAAGTGTGTTAAATTACGCATCTTATTGTGTTCTAAGCGATTACGCGTCTTGAATATGTTAACAACGTATGTTTGTGGTTTTACAGGTAAAACGCGTAATACAGCGAAGTTAGAGAGTTTAGTGATGAAACGAGACAAGCACAGATGATTATTAGAGAGATATCATGCTAAACGGGAATTGTTCGGTTCAGGAGATAACTCAAATGTGCGAAACATGTGATGAGATGAAATTCAAGGGTGATGTTTGTTATTTGCTGAAAGTTGAAATTAAGTAAACAAGAAGTCTGCATGTAAGGAACGTACATTACGATACTTATGCGTAGTCTACGGCTGAAAAAGCACAAGTGGACAGAAGACGAGAACCGTAGCATACGGTTTTAGTCCGTAGATTACGGTTGAATGTACATGGGCTCGCTGACATGTGGGGCCGATCGTTGACATAATATCTCATATATCATGACATTAATTTGAGAGGGGAGATTATTATTATATATATATACAAAAAGCAACTAAGGGTGTGTTTAGACACCATCACATCCATTCATTCTAAGGCACCGTTTGAAAGAACCGTTTAAGAAAATCACATTTTGAATTAATAAAATTGTTGACTTAACGACGGTTACTACTTGAATTAATAAAATTCTTTACTAAAGGACGGTTACTACTCAAAATCTATTCTCAATGGCAATCTAAAAAACACCACTTATTCTCAAAAAACACACAACACACCGTAATGGAACGACATAAAGATTCAAACACCCTATTGAAATTATAGTGAATCTAATCGGTGGCAATCCTAATAAAATACATACCTTTTACTCAAAACTTAATGGGTGGGGGACTCACCGTCCGTAATGGAACGACACAAACATTCAAAAATTATATTATATATATATACAAAAAGCAACTTAGGGTGTGTTTAGACACCATCACATCCTTTCATTCTAAGGCACCGTTTGAAAGAACCGTTTAAGAAACTCACATATTGAATTAATAAAATTGTTGACTTAACGACAGTTACTACTTGAATTAATAAAATTCTTTACTAAAGGACGGTTACTACTCAAAATCTATTCTCAATGGCAATCTAAAAAACACCACTTATTCTCAAAAAACACACAACACACCGTAATGGAACGACATAAAGATTCAAACACCCTATTGAAATTATAGTGAATCTAATCGGTGGCAATCCTAATAAAATACACACCTTTTACTCAAAACTTAATGGGTGGGGGACTCACCGTCCGTAATGGAACGACACAAACATTCAAAAATCGTTATGAATGTACA
Organism: Helianthus annuus; assembly: GCF_002127325.2. NCBI lineage: Eukaryota > Viridiplantae > Streptophyta > Magnoliopsida > Asterales > Asteraceae > Helianthus > Helianthus annuus. Next base: position 52,851,323 of record NC_035440.2, on the reverse strand, counting down.
GTTACGACATGAAGATTCAAGTACCAGTTCTCTCCGTCGTTTACCACCGTCACACCCTATATAACCCCACCGCACCCGTCTGAACAATCACGTCAACACAAAAACCTTCACCCAACCGTGGTATCTCCAACATATATATACCCGCACACACCTAATAAACTCACAGTCGCGATGGCTATCACCGGTTAATATTCTAGGGGATCTTTGCCGGAAAAAAGATGGAAGGGGTTTAATAATTTTTTTTCTCGCGTCTCAAGTTTACTATTTTTTCATATGAATCTGCATATACAGAGTGACATTGCCCCGTGGTTTTAAACAAAAATACAAAGTGGCCCTCAACCGAATCCATGTGACTACGCCGTTGCGGACCAGAAAAGAACTTGCCAGCATGAACCAGAAACGGCCGTAGGAAAATGAGATCTTACCGGCGACGAACCAATACGATCGAAGTGTACGAACCCGGGTCGGAGTATGAACCGGGATTTCATTATTTTTGTGTCAATCGGAATCCACGACCCATAACGATTTTTGAATCCACGACACAAAAATCGTTATGAATGTACAGTTAGAGAGAAAGAAAGGGTTAGGATGAAGGAGAGGAGAGAGAAAAGGGTGGTGTCATTGGTTGACGATGGCGGCGTGACGGTGGCTCCGACGATCAGTGGGTCGAGAGAGAGATGGAGACCCTGTGGTGGTGCCATAGGGTGGCGGCAATGTCGTCATAGGCGGTAAGATCTGTAGAGAAAGAGACTGTGGAGTAAAAATAAAATAAAAGGAGTCATTAATGAAGGTTATTTGCTTTTCTCAATGATATTACTTCTCTCAAGTCTCATCATCTATTTCATTATCTTTAAAAAAAATCTATTCCACTCAACATAAATGGTAAATCATTTGTTTTTTACCTTTTTTTATTCTTGATGCATGCAAAATTTAATCGTGTATTTGAATATTTGAACATAAGAGTTATTTTGATTTTAGTGATATGGTTAAAAGCAAATCGGTGAAAAAAATTAAAACTAAATCTTAATTTTAAACAACTAATTACTTTTTTTTACTAAATTAACTTATTTTATTTTTAATTAAATTGTTTCCAAACAATTTAACTACACTTTGTTGTAAACGCTTTATTAGACTGATTCGTGTGAACTTTGCTGTAAACGCTTTATTAAACCGATTCGTGTGGACTTGAGTGTAGGATATGTAAGCTAGATTAGATGATGGGTCGCACATGGTAGCCTGATTCTTCGTGAAATGGGACTTAGTGACTGGTACGTGGTAGTCTCGATTGTTTGTTTTTGGAGATTGACGTGGTATTAATATTTTAAAAAATATGTATTTATTTTTATTTTATTCATAAGTAACAACCTCTGCCACCACTTCTACCACCGTCTTTCGAACTAAAACGCCCAAAAACGTGTGACGAACCATGAGAAGGCTTTAAAAAGGCACATTCATTATGACTTGACCTAAGAGAGGGGAGCCGCGTCAAAACACAACACGTTAATGATTATTTAGTTAACATTATTGGTTATTTGGTTAATAGTAAGGAAAACATTACTTAATGAAATACCCTTTTATAAACCAAATTTAAAAGTTTCTCTTAGAATAGCAAATTTTATAACAAAATAGTACACACTATAATAACTTATTACTAAACTAATCAAGTTTTGCATTTTATATATAGTGATACTAATGACTTTAATAATAAACATCCCGCCGCAACGCGCGGGTAACGTCAACTCGTTATAAAACAATAACAAACATCATCATGGGCTTTGGCAGTCAACAAGCACGTGACTTTGGGGTTTTGAGGAAGCTTTGTTTTTAGAATATCATCACAGCCATCCACGTGGAGACCTTGACTACTTGTGACGGCATCATCAGAGAGAGTGAAGAGGAGGCTTTGTTTCATAAATGAAAATCATATCATCATTATCTCACTTCATCCTCTAGATTTTGGCAGCATATTCACGTGAATTAGAGGGGATTTATTATTCTTCATAACAAAAGTCAACAACATTAAACATGATCATCATCGATAGTGGGCCGATTTAAGGGCATTATAGGACTTTGGCGGCATATCTTGGACTTATGCTGACAACTCATCATCAATATCACATGACATTAATTCTTGGGGCACATGTTGGAGCCGACATAAGGGCTTGAGGGGATTTGATTTTTTATCACATCAATTGAAATTGGAACACACGCATATACTGAAGTGGGCCGGCATCTTCGAGCCATAGTGGGCTGCACTTGTTGTTGGAGTATGGGCCGAATTTTTGGGCTTGATTGGAGAGACACACGTGTATGGGGGAGCCGACTTTTGAGAGAGGATTTGATAACACATTAACACACATATATCATCATCTGCTTCGACGGCAGTTAGGGAGAGGCGATGGAAGATCAATCAACCACCATGAGCGGCTAGTTTTTGTGGTTTCCTCCGGATGGAGGTTTTGTAAGTTGGATAATTTTATGTGTTTGTGATAATCGTATAACTCGGTGATCTAAGCATTCGATGCTTTTCACCTTGATTTGATTTATTGATTGTAGACAATTGCATTTATTTAAACCTTAATTTCTAAGCATTCAGTTCCCGAGAGTTCTAGTAATTGGGATATATTTGACATGGGGTTAGGGTTTGTAATTGTAATTGATAATCATTCGATAACCTCCCGTTATGTATTGACCGGAGTACTTAGTCGTTGGTTATCACAATTGATGAATTAGGTTAAACACTTATGTCTATGTGAGTGTTTCGATTAAACACATAATTGAATCTAGCTATAAAACCTGAAATCTAGAGGAATCATTGTTCTTTCTATTGATTTAAATCTCACATTTAGTTTGTAATTTTTAGTTAATCCACAAATCAAACAATCATCAGTTTATTTTTTTATAGTTGTTAATAAATACTTAACATTACACACTTTCCACAATCCTCCTCTGGTTCGATATCCGACTTACTCTAGCTACTAGTTTATTTCGGTTTTTGCAGCCCTCACCACTCAATGCCATTGTTCCATACCAAGGAGAGCTCATCTTTTTGAAATCTCATCCACCAGATCAAATCATTGGCAACATCAATGAAGGGGTGCTCACAAGAAAGCAGTCCCAAAACATTTGTCTTTTTGCAGGTTTTCTATCACTCCATCAGTCAGTCAAGTACCAAGAGGCACTGAAAGACAACAGCTGGGTATAAGCTATGTAAGAGGAGCTCCAACAGTTTAGAAGACAACAAGTATGGGAGCTTGTTCCATTGCCAGAGGGTGTGAGTCCTATTGGCACAAAATGGGTCTTCAAAAATAAAACTGATGAAAGGGGTATTGTTGTCAAGAATAAAGCCAGGCTTGTGGTTCAAGGTTTCAGACAAGAAGAGGGCATTGACTATGATGAAACATTTGCCCCTATAGCAAGACTTGAAGCTATCAGACTCTTTCTGGCCTTTGCTGTCAACCACAACATCAAGGTGTATCAAATGGATATCAAATGTGCATTCCTCTATGGTAAGATTCAAGAGAAGGTTTATGTTTGTCAACCTCCAGGTTTTGAGGATCTATTTAATCCAGATCATGTCTACAAGCTAAATAAAGCTTTGTATGGCTTGAAACAACACCAAGGGTCTGGTATGAAACTCTGTCCACCTTTTTACTTTCCATTGGTTTCACCAGAGGCAGGATTGATAAAACGCTGTTTTTAAAATGGAGAGGGAAGGATTTGATGATTGTCCAGATTTATGTGGATGACATCATCTTTGGAAGCACACGTAATAAAATGTGTGAAGAGTTCAGGCAACTCATGACAGCTGAGTTTGAAATGAGTGCAATGGGTGAACTCCAGTGCTTTCTTGGTCTCCAAGTAAGGCAGCTGCAAAATGGTACTTTCATCCATCAAGGCAAATATGCCAAAGAACTTTTAAAGAAATTTGATATGGATGATTGTAAGCCATGTAGTACACCCATTGCAACCAATAAATTGGTCATGTCTGAAGAAAAGGATGATTTGGTTGATCTGACCTTATATAGAAGCATGATTGGGTCCTTATTGTACCTAACTGCATCTAGACCAGATATTATGTTTGCAACACGTGTCTGTTGATAGAGGGTGTGAAACCCGAGTGTTAACGTGCTTATCTTGTGTGATTTATTGTCGTTTACTTGATTATATAATTTGAATTTGGTAACTACGAGGTTGTGTGGGTTTACAGGTTAATCGTCTAAATCCAGTGAAGTTAGGATGCTTAATGATGAAACGGAACAAGCGAGGATGCTAAACATAGTGAAAGATATTGTTCGGGACTTGTTCGGGCAAAAATATAACTCGGGGAATATAAGCAACAGAAGAGCTTGAAGTCAAGGGGCCATTGACTTGTTAATTGAGAATTGGAATCAAGCAAACGAGGGAATCAATGTTCGCGCCGTAAGCTACGGTCTTCGAACCGTAGTGTACGGTTGAAAGATGGTACATAAAAAGGCATTCAGCAGGTTTAGAGCGTAACTTACGGGTCTACAACGTAACCTACAGTGGAAAATACAAGTATTCCAGCAAGACTTGAGCGTAACCTACGGAATGTGGGCGTAGTTTACGGGATATGAAGAATAAGAAGCAGAAACTTTGAAGCGTAGCTTACGTCTAGAGACCATAACTTACGGCAGGTGAAAAATGGTGCATGAGCTTGCTTTGCTGGAGGGTTAGAAAAGGATTTTTAAATAGAACCCTAAAGGGACACATGGGTATAGGACTCACGTGAGAGGGCACACAAACTCAATAAAAAAAAGAAAGAAAAAATAATATTGATCATCACTTGACGGCACATGTGGGCTGACTTGATATTGGGCCGATCTTGAACAGCAACAAGATCCATTATCAGAAAGAGACAAAACATATCAATCATCATCAACATGGGCTTGGTGGCATGCATAGTGGGCTGGACATATACAAACGCATAAATTGAGAAAGCAGCGGACATCAAGAGGGAACTATCACATCTTCGACGGCAAAGACAGGAGGCCATCAGCCGTATTTCAAGTCTACGAAGATCATCAGTCAACCTAGATGAGCGGCTAGTCTTTGTATGGTTTCCTCCGGATGGAGGGTTTTTTGTAAGTTAGACAATTCTATGTGTTTGCCATAATCGTTTTAATTTGGTGATCTAAGCATTCGATGCGTTTCACCATTGATTTGATTTCTTGATTGTAAACAGTTACGTTTATTTAAACCTTAATTTCTAAGCATTCAGTTCCCGAGAGTTCTAGTAATTGGGATATATTTGACATGGGGTTAGGGTTTGTAAATTGTAATTGATAATCATTCGATAACCTCCCGTTATGTATTGACCGGAGTACTTAGTCGTTGGTTATCACAATTAATTAATCGAGTTTAATACCTATGTCTATGTAGGTCACGATTAAGCACATAGTTGAAGTTAACTGTAAAACCTGAAATCTGGAGGAACCATCTTCTCTCCTAGTGATTTAAACTTCACTTTTAGTTTGTAATTTTTAAATAATCAATCAAACCCACAACAAAGTTTTACCTTTTCGATTTAGTTAATCAATACTTAATATTATAACACTTTCCACAATCCTCCTCTGGTTCGATATCCGACTTACTCTAGCTACTAGTTTATTTCGGTTTTTGCATGTCACTAACGACAGAAATCATCTGTGCAAGATCCCAATCAGCCCCTAGAAAGTCAAATCTTATTGCTGTAAAAAGGATATTCAGATACCTCAAAGGTGCTTCCACACTTGGTATCTGGTATCCAGCTGATGGTAAAATTAAGCTTTCAGGTTTCTCAGATAGTGACTTTGCTGGATGTGATAAAACAAGGAAGTCTACTTCAGGAGGGTGCCAATTCCTAGGCAATTGCTTAGTGTCTTGGCAAAGCAAAAAGCAAGCAGCTGTTTCAACATCCATTGCTGAGGCAGAATATATAGCTTCTGCAAGCTGTACAGCCCAACTGCTCTAGCTTCAAAATCAGTTACTGGATTTTGGTATCACTGCCTTGAAGACACCACTTATGTTGGACAGCCAGGCAGCAGAAAATATCATCAAAAATCCAGTTTCCCATTCAACCACCAAACACATCGATATCAGACATCACTTTGTGAGGGATTGCTATGAAAAAAGGTTTGATTTCTCTGCATCATGTTCCAACTAAGGATCAGCTAGCAGATGTGCTACCCAAAGCATTAGACACATCCACCTTTGAAAGCTTGATCTCTAGGATTGGCATGCTATACATGGAATAACAGGCAAAATCCTGTTTTTATATGAATAAAAGCATTAAATTGTTTTCAGAAAATCAAAAATCTATCCTAATAAATAGCTAAAAATGAATTTTTCATTAAAATCCTAAAAGTCTGCCATAACCACTGATGGGTTCAAAAGTCTGTTCTACCTCAAAAAGTCTGTCCACTGCTGAAAGTCATCCCCTGTTCTCATTTTCCTTTGATAAACACTGATGTTCAAAATTAGTGTTGTATCCACTGCTGAGCTATCTACTGATAGTTAAAAGCATCTACTGTTCTCCATTACCATTACAACTACTGTCTTCACCAGTTGTTTTCACAAAATGTACTGTTCAAAAGTACTGTCCTTCATTTCACCAGGGGATGGCATGCGGACAGTACATAGTGGTCAGACCTTTTGTAACCGCTGCCACGTCAGCATTCACTTTTCCACTATAAAACCCCCTTTTCAAAGCCCAAACAAGGTTTCACTGTCGAATTGAATTCTTAAAAATTCTCTTCTCAAAGCAGTTTCCAATCCATTCCATCAAATTTCTTCACAAACTCATTTTCGATCCTCATCTTCAAAATGACAAAATCGAAATCATCCGCAAAATCTTCCAAAGGGGCCTCTCAAAAGGCTACCTCCACAGAAATCCCACACAAACCGTCTCATAATCTACTGGGTCGTCTCACAAAACCCGGCAACATCGATACATTTAATTCCATCCTCGACATGATCAACGCATCAAAGTACAAAATTTTGTTGACCGTTGATGCACCCATTTACCTGCAAACTCAGAGAGAGTTTTGGAAAAATTGTACCCTTGAAAAACAAGGTGAAAATGTCATAGCCATTAACTCTACTCTGCAGAAAAAGGCAGTTCAAATAACACCGCAATCCATATCTGAGGTCTTTCAGCTCGCTGATCAGGAAGGTAAAGATTCTTTCCCTAAAAACGAGTTAAAAATTGACTTCATTGAGAGAGGGTATGCAGACACAATGATGAAGAGGGATACCTTACAAAAAGGTTTCTTCCCTCCTGCAACAAGATTTTTATTCCATACCCTTCTCATGTGTGTTTCAAATAAAACCACCCCTTTTAATGAAATACCAATGAAAATTCAAAACTTGGGATATGCTATTTTACAAGAAGAAAATTTTAACTATTCCAAGGTAATTTTCAATGATTTGATTAAAAATGTTGAAGCAAAATCATTCTTACTGTTTCCAAGATTTTTAAGTTATTATTTTGAGAAAAAGTTCAGTAAGGATGATATTGCGGTAATAAACCAAGGTGACTCTTTTCAGATAAACAGCTTAACTGCTGAAACATTTACAAGAATGTCAACACCTTGCAAAACACAAGCAGAGGTGCCTGAGCAGACTTTAGCAGCAAACACTGCTCCTCAGGCATCTGCTGCTGAGCCCACTACTCAAGGTGATCAAGGTAGCAAAACAATTGCCTTGAAACCCACACCTACAATCACCAAAAAGCCAAAGAAAAACAAAAATCAAAAACCCCCAAAACCTACCAAAAAGGCAACTCTGGAGGATGAGATACCAGAGCAACTGCCTGTGACAACACAAAAGTCACAACAAACTACTGTTGCTTCTTCCTTACAGCAGTTGGTAAAAATATCTCAACCCATACCTGAAACTCCTCCTGTCTCTTCACAAAAAGAACAGGTTGTACAAATAGGGTCACCACATCATGATGCTCTGGAAGCACTCGTTTCCATCATCCACAGCCCAATTCCCGGGGCAATTCCGCTTTCTAAACCTACCTTCACATCCCCATTTCCACCTAATACCAAACTACTGTTGGATGCAATTGATCTAAACCTGGCACAAACCAGTCCCTCTCAATCACCTGTCCATGAGAATATACCTCAACAAAAGACTGGGCCTGATGTATCAATCTTTGCTAACCCACCAACACAACCTGAGGAGGTTACACCCCTTGAGTTACAAGTAACTCTTGGTGGTAATCCAAGTGAAGCAGCCACTACAAGTGTTGAACCTACAGGTTTACACTTGGACAGTGGTTACATCAATAAGACTTCCTTGGAGGCAATTCCTTCCATAACACCTCTGTTATCTGCTAGTGAGTTTGTATTAACCACTGGTTCCATCAAAAGATTATCAAGTGTTGAAGGAAGAAGACCCCAGTACCAAGAAAAAGGGGCATCAGTTGTTGATGTTTTAACATCTGATAAAACCACTGCTAGTGGGAAATCAGATGATCCCATTAAATTGGGTGATGATTTAAAGTACCAGGAATTGACGGAAAGAGTTGAAAAACTGGATACATCTGTTGTAGAAATCAAAGAAATGCTGCAACAGTGGTTAACAATTCAAATGGTACCATCCACTGCTGTTCCACCTCAAGCACCTGCTCCACCATCAGCAGATGTTACAAATGAGCTCTGGAATCTTTTTCAACCATTTCTCCACCAACAACAACAGATGGCTGAGCAGCAGCATGAAAAACATGTTCAAGAGCTCAGAGAAGCAATGGAGTCCAGTTTCAAAACCACACAAGCAGACATCAAGGCTCTGAAAACACATCTGTTGGCAAACACTGGCACTGCTCCTCCAACAGTTCTGTTCATCGATGAAATCCCCTCAGATAATGCCAAAAAGGGGGAGAAAATGAAGGAGTGGGTAAAGAAAGGGATTGATAATGGGGTGTATCTTGAACCAGAAAAGGATGCAATGCTTAGAAAAATTCCCTTGCCAGATGGTAGCAAGAAGGTTGATGTTACCCAAAATGCACTTTATGATGGTGTCATAAGTGTAAAAAGGGATAGAGCGGCAAAGGATTTGTCAAGGTGGAATAAGGAGAAAAGAGCTTTCATGAAGCTGAATGAGCAGGGTTGTTCTGGTGAAAAGGATGATCAAAATCCTGTTCCAAAAAGAAATCTTACTAGAAAAGTAAGGAAACCCAAGTCCACACCATCCAGTCTTCCAAATCATACTTCAAAACCACCATCCAAAAGCCACCAACATCAAACCTCCATCCAAACAGTTGCTGAAACTCCTGTTGTATCAACATCTGCTGGTACCTCAGTTGTTACAACAACTGCTCTTACTTCAACACACACCACTTCAACACACACCACTACCACTGCCTTACCACCACCAAAAACAATATCTCCACCATCAGTTCCTGCCTTAAAGCAGAAGACAGCAGATGTTAAAACATCTGTTGTAATGAGAACAGTGGTTGAAACACCAGTTGTTTCAACAACTGTTAGTCAGTCACAAACCACTGCCATTGAAACCACCTCCACTGTTCCACCCAAAACATCATCTGCCTCTCCTAAAATAAAAAGGAGAAGGGTTATCATATCAGATGATGATTCTCCATCACCACCACCAACAGCTTCAAAATCCCAAGCACTTGTCACAGTTTCAAAACCCATTCCTCTCTCTTCAACTCAAATTCAAAAGCCATTACCTCCTGCAGGTGTTGTGTTTCCTGTAGAGCTCATAGCAGTTAGAGATGAAATCAAATCTTTCTACTATGAGGATAACCCTACCAAAAGGAGCTTGCCCTCAGTTAGAGGATATCCCAGGCCAAACAACATTGAAGAATATTTAGAAATCAAAGCCAAGCAAGCGGAGGATATCGCTAACAAAAACAAACAAGGGAAATCTGATAGGGAATTTCAGCAAAACTATCAGTTTCTTCTTACACAGGTCAGATCAATGGAACAATTTGCCAAAAGTGTTAGTCAACAAATTTCAGAAAGGGTAGATGAGACCCTAAGAAAAGACTACATTGAAAATATCATGACCTACAAGAAATACAAGGGGGAGAAACACATGTACAAAAACTGGACCATTCCTGAGCTTGAAAAAGAAGTAGCCAGGATTCATGAAATGATCAAAGATAATGTCCAGCAGACTCCCCCTGAAAAATTCAAACAGTTTGAAGCTGACAAAGCCTTAGAGTTGAAGAGAATGAAAGAGGAGCTGATAGTTGCTGAATATGGGTCAAGGAATTTTGTGTCAAAGTGGGGAGAAGCTAGGGTCAGGGCCACCTATAAAAGGTTGGAGGAACTTAGGAAGAAAGATCCGATAGCTCCACAAAAGCCTGACTACTCCAAAGCAGAGGTCTCAAAAAGACCACCAAAGCTGCAAGTCAAAAGAACCACTGCTCGTACTGGTGCTACCATCTACAAAAGAAGGAGTAAAAAACAGTTGGATTCTAAAACAACTCAAGAGTTAATTGCTGGTGATGACCTTGTGAAAGAAGGCATAAAAAGAATGATTGAAGAAACTCTTGAGTTAGACCAATCTGCAAGTACTGCTCAGCCAGTCATGAATAGGCCAGCATCACCAAACTCCTCATCAAATAAAAATCTCCCAAGAAACCCATCAGGCTCAAAAGTACTAAAGTGGAAAACTGATAAACAGACCCACGTACTGACTGTGTTCAGGTCTGATGGCGAAGTGAAGAAACTAACAAGGGAACAAGCTCTTGGCCTGAGTCTTGAAGATCTGCAGGATCTCCTTGATCTTCCACTTAGCAGGGATGATGATGATGATACAGATGCCTTAACTTTTGAATTGCAATTCAAAGGGCAATAAGAGAACTGTTGATGAGGCAATAAAGATCTACAATAATGAAGAGTTTTGGCATTATCTGTTCCAGGGGGAGATTGTTGGGATTGAACCCTACCAAAGGAACAGATAATGAAAGCCAAAACTGGATCAGAGCAGTGGATCCAGAATAAGTAGATGTTTGGTTGTAAGTCTCTCCCCTTGAAAGTGGTTTCAACATCTGCTGACCTCCTATCTGCTGACAATGCAAACTGCTGACCTACAACTGCTGATCAAGTTAAAGCCTGATTGAAGAACTAAAGCTCTGCTGCTCAATCTACTGCCCTGGTTCAAGCACTGCTGATCATGACAAGTACTGCTGGGTTCACAGCAGTGGAAGGATGCAGCAGCAGTTTATGTTTGTTTTATGTATTGAAATGTAATATCAGTAGTTAGCATAGGAGTGTTTGTATAGATCAGAGGTTAGAGTTTGTTAGGAGGTTAGATGTCACTTTCATGGTGACGTCAGCTTAGATGCTCAGTGGTTTGCAAGTGCCTATAAATAGAACAGTACTCTGTACTGTTCTGTTTAGCTCTTTTCACCATCTTCTTCCTGCACGAGCAAACACTGAGCTCGGGCTGAGGGGGAGTTTGCGAATCATACATGCATTGTAATTAGAGTTTAAAAATAAATTTAATCATTTGATTCTGTATTGAAAATGTATGATTGAAAGCATTTCTTCTGTTTGATTGTGAAAAGTTTGCTTCCATTTAAATTCCGCTGCACTACTCTTTCATTTGTTCATCTAAATTCAAACACAAATCACAATCAATCCAAACTCGAATCCAAACAGTGTATAGATCCTGCAAAGGACCTGGGTCAAATTTAGTAGGACCTCCTTTAATACCCAAAGGTATTGGATGGCGGGGGTCCAAACTCTTTGATCCCCTCATAAGTTAAACTACTATTAAAACTTTAACCCGACTACTTAGGACTGTATCCCTGCTGACTCAGACTACTTAGCTGAGGGTAACGTCGCCTTCAAAAGAGGGGCCTACCACATTATGTATTAATAACTTAATTAATTATCTTTCAATAATCCGACCCTTTAGGATTGTATCCTTGCTGACTCAAACTACTGGGTTGAGGGTAACGTCACCTTCAAAAGAGGGGCCTACTACAATAACTAAGATAATCTCTTAAACAAGTGCAAAAATGCGAAAATAATCAAAGGTTACACTGCACACGAGTCGGATCCAAGTGATTCATCTTGTCTATCTGTTTTTATTTTTATTTTATTTTTCAGTATTTTAGTTAGTTTTATTTTCTTAGTTAAAAAAACCTTTTTCTAACATTTTGATTGATTAGACGTTGAGGATAAACCGGTACTAAAAGCTCTTGTGTCCTTGGACGACCTTGGTATCTTACCAACACTATACTATGTCCACGATGGGTGCACTTGCCCATATGTGTGTTTAGTGTTAGTAAATATCGTGTGTTATAAATTTAAAACTTGGCTAAAAAGTGTAAAAAGGGCTTAAAATATATACCTAAAATATATACACACCGACACACATCAAGTTTTTGGCGCCGTTGCCGGGGACATAAGGATTTTAAGAAAGTTAGGAATCAACGGCCTAATCATTTTTTCTATTTTCTTTTTATTTTTTTAGGATCTTCTAAATTTTTTAGCTTCTGCAGAACTCAGCACGGGTCGTGCCCGCTAAACACGCCCCGTGCCCAATCATTGGAACTGGCAATCTTGTTTTAAGTCAGACAGTAAGCTGAACACGGGGCCGTGCCCACTCAACACGCCCCCGTGCCCAAGATTTTGTTACTGAAAACAGAACCATAAGATCCCGACGGTTGGTAATTTCTGACACAAAAATGAGTGATAATGATCCTTTTTACTTTCGGCACTCTTATGGTACGTGGTGTCAATTATGTGGAGGCGGTCATAAAGAAGAATGCTATTTTCTAAATTATAAGCCCCACTATATAGACCCATCGTTTTGCCTATAGCCTTAAGAGGGGCGAAAGTAAAAATAATCCTTATCTCTCCCTCGAATGCGCCCAGCCAGATATTTTAGGAGAAATGCTTCTTGATGAACTATTTCAACTAGAAGATCTGATTCTTAATTGGTTAAAAGAACTTCAGATGGATTTCCTTAATTCATCTCAAGACGATGACCAAGAAGAAGTGTTGGGGTCGCATTCAAACAACCTCGTAGCTCCCGATAATACCTTCAACCCTAGCGAAGACTTGGACGATAGTCGTCCCTGTGCCGATTGTGCCGTGAAGGACTCCCCATCGACTTCGTTCGATGCATACATAGACCTGAGCGATTCGGCATACACCTTCTTTAACGAGAGCCCAGAAAAGGGTTGGACTTGTCCACCTACATTTAGCATAGGAATCACCCTCACTGACAACCTCTTGTGTTCTCGTCTTAATCTAGATCAATTAAGGTATCTTAGGCACTTTGGGGTTGTTCCATCCAGTAAGGAACAACCCAATCCGGATGAGTTCCTTGAAAATAGACAAACTTCATAATCAGCCTTTCGACACGGGGCCGTGCCTAGCCAACACGCCCCCGTGTCCACCAAAAGATTCCTTTCTGACTTTACGTCAGAATACGAACAAACTGTGTCAGGATCCTGCCTGCACACGGGGCCGTGTTCAGCCGACACGGGGTCGTGTCCAGCATGTTGTCGTTTTCTATAAATGCAGCCAAGAATCCTGCACATTTGGACCATCCAGGGACAGAGATTTGAAGGGATCTTCTCTCCTACCATCCTAGGTATGTTCTAAAAGAAGGTTCCAACAACTATCTTGTCCTTTCCTCTTTTATCCATTTCCTTCTTCTTCATCTTTATCCAAAAACCTCCATTAAAGCTTGAGATTTCAAGCTTTATTGCAAGGATTGTTGAGTTTTGTTCAAAGAATCTTGTTAAAAATAAGTTGTATAACACTGTTTTAAGTTGTTATTGTTCAAAGAGGCTTCACAAATTAGAGAAATAACTTAAAACTTCAAGATTCCTTGTTCCAAAATTCTGCAGAAAGATGTACACGAGGCCGTGCTCGTTGAGCACGGGGCCGTGTCCAAAGTACTGTTTCATTAAAATAAGCTATTTCTGGTTTATTTTCGTAGAATGTCGAGTGAAAACAGTGGAACATCTTCCGTGCATTCAAGAAACAGTCGAAGAGGGAGAAGGCCTTCCAATGAAGCTACCCTTGTACACTACGTCATGGCACTACGGGAAGCTCTCGATGAAATGACTTCGGTAGAGGAGGTCCTAATAGACCGTATAAATTATCTTACGGTGGGGCTGGAAAATAGTTTTCAAGAGATTAACCTCTTGCACCAGAGGTTAAATATTCTTGTAACACCTCCCATGGAACCCGTCCTCCCTCAAGAGGATTGGAACCTAGCACTTGGAGTCAACAACCCTACTGGATGGGGTGACATTCCAGCGGAGCCTCCCTTTGAAGATCTACAAGAAGTCCCGGTGGAAGTTGCACCTCCTCAAACAGACGCCAACGAGCCTTCCTTCCTCCTCCCAAGGGAGATAGAGGAATGGCTCGCCGACATATGAGGAGTCCATGCCCAGAGGAAGGAGTTCTATGAAGCCGCATCCAACCGAGAATATTATCGTCTCGGAAATTTTGCTAAATTAGAATAACTTGTAGGCTAGAACTCCTTGGTTTAAGCTTCTTGTGCTTACTTATCTAACTTACTAGTATTTTAGGATAATGTAATTCTCTCTATGATTTTTAATGAAATGATGGTTTTAAGGTTTGGATGATGTTGTAATGAATAAAACACACTCGGGATGGTGAAGGATAGCAAGGGAAATGAGAAACATCACCCCATACACGAAAACAGGGCCATCCGACAACAATTTCTTCATTACAGCAAGCTCAGCATGGGCCGTGTCCGCCCAACACGGCCCCATGCTGAACAATCTGCAGAAAATCGCCCAGTTCAGGTAACTGGACACGGGCCGTGTTCACTAAACACGCCCCCGTGTCCAGGCTTCTGTTTCTCTTTACTAATTTTTGTCACTGGCACCTGAACACGGGGCCGTGCCCGGTCACCACGGGGTCGTGTCCAGGATGCCAGTAACATAAAATTTTGCTTTTAACACCCTTTTACACATTCAATCAACCTAAAAACTTATTTTTGGGACACATTGAGGACAATGTGTAATCTAAGTGTGGGGGGGGGGGGGATGCTAAAACCTTGAATCTTGCAAGTCCTAATAACAAGCCTTACACAAAACTCTATTGGAACCGCTAATCACCCCAAATTTTTTTTCAAAAATCTTCATTTTTCTTTTTACTTGTCCAAGTTTAAGTTGGGAATTCAAGTTCTAAAAAGGTTATATTTTTACAAGTTACAACTGATAGTGTCGTCATAAAAAGAACCAACATAAGAAAATTATGAAACAGCATGACAAGCTTAGTTAAAATTTGATTATATATACTTGATCACATAAAAACCATTTCCCACAAAAGTTTGCTTTGAGCCTTTATTGAGCATACAAATACATATTTTTACACTAAATGCTCATTTTCCGTTTCTTGTGTGAATAGCCGCTTGGTTCGTACAACTCTAGAACTTGCCACAACAATACATTCCCGGTCCTTACCAACTTAACTCGAGTAAGTAAATGATGGAGCTATTAGGACTAACCCTTTTTCTTTCTACACCATTATTTTTCAATTTTTTTTACCACCTTCCCAAAATCCCCCTAGTTAACCCCTTTGAGCCTAAACCTTTTCATTTCTTAACCCAAAACAATCACCCTTTTTACCCACCTAAACCTTTTTATTTTAACCCTTTCTTTTAGTAACAACGTTCGGTTTTCTTATGACTTGAAAAAAAATACAATTTTGATGAAACCAAATAAACAAACAAGTTCGTCAAAAAATAACTTTGTTTGAAACAAATGGTTCATCAAAATAAAATAAATGTGAAAAATAAAAAGTCTTTCAAAAAACGACGTTTGTTTGGCTTTTCGCCCTTTTACTAACCACTAACCCAACCACCCACCTTTAGCCCAAGCCTAACCCTTCACCCAAAAAGTCCTCTTGATATTTACAAAGGTATATAGTTAAAAAGGAGGAGGATTGATTGCTTGGCAAGCTTATGGTAGGAGTAAGTTCCATGCCACTCTCGAGTGATTCACTAAAAATACACCTTCTGTCACGGCCCCCGACCCGGTTTTACCCGTTTCCGGAGCCGCGGGACAGAAATCCTGCGGTATTTAAATTTTAGGCGACAGCGGAAGTCTTTTTAAAACAGGATCTTTCAATAATTTAAACTGCCCGTTTTATAACTTAAGGGATAAACTCCCAAAATTTACAATAATGTGATTTCTCCGGGAAATCTTTATTTTTCAAAACATGTTTCTTTTATTTATTTACACTGAGCCACTTTTCTAAGTTGGGAGTGCTTCACGACACTTCTCTTTCTTTGCTCACAACATATCACCTGAAACATGTTTGAAAAAGGTTTTGTCAGCGGGGAAACACTGAGTGAATCATTCATTTTACTAAAACGACCCATTAGTTATAATTCACAGAATTAAGAGCGATTACAGTGTTTCTGATATCAAACCAACTACCCACGGTACTTTACCACTCGACCCACTGGCCCACCTGTCCAGTGGTGTCTGTGATTATGGTCATATCACCCATTGGCTGCCCCAATGTTGAAGATTATCAAGTAATGTATACAAAACCCCACATACCGGCTGTAACTTGGTGATTACAAAGACTTAATCCCTGTAATTATAACTTTGAAAATAACTTGGAGTTTTGTAAAACAGTTGATAAAAAGAGAATGACTCACTTTGCAGATTTTACGAGCAGAGTTTAAGCCTTACTGATTTGCCTGTGATTAACCTAATTTAATTAACAATGTACATACAAACGGGTTAGTAACTAATTCAGCAGTTACGTCAATTCACGAGATTAAACCCTCACAACAATTAATAAGTGCAATACTTAATAATTCAATGGATTCACAACGAATGACAGAGCATAGTCCGAATTCGAACAGCA
This sequence comes from Helianthus annuus, assembly GCF_002127325.2. Classification (NCBI taxonomy): domain Eukaryota; kingdom Viridiplantae; phylum Streptophyta; class Magnoliopsida; order Asterales; family Asteraceae; genus Helianthus; species Helianthus annuus. The sequence goes on along the minus strand of NC_035440.2, from coordinate 52,834,464 downwards.
CTCAAACATTCAAGTCGAAATCACAATGAATAACAAAGTATCAGCTCAATTTGAGCAGCACTCAGACAATCGTTGGATAGTTATAATCGATCGGACGTTGAATCGTAATAGCGATCGAGTTATTACCCTGATTGTAGCAGCACCTCGTGATCGTGTGTGTTTAATTGTGATATAACAGCCTTAACTCGACGTACACAGAACATTTGTGCGTCGTTTCAACTTCTCTGTTCATGTCCCAATGTCTGCTATTTATAGTAATTTTTGGGACCTGCTTACGGACCGTAAGCCCTTTCCCTTGCTGTCCGTAAGCTAAGCAGTCTAATTCATAGGCTGCCTAGGCTCGGGTATAGCTTTGGTGATTCAACAATTCAGCCAATCAGAACTTTGCAACGTTTATTTTAGATAATTATTAAACTAGGGTTTGCCCCCCTTGAGTTTTAGGGGCCCTGATCCTGATTCCGATTGTTCTAAAAATTTTAGGGCCAATGCAGAATTACTTGGGTGTCTCAATTAGGGATTTCTTATTGACTAATTATCGTCCTAATTATTGATTTTAGTGACAGTTGTTACATCCTCCCCACCTTGAGAAAAATCTCGTCCTCGAGATTTACTGAAATAGATGAGGGTACTTTCGTTTCATTTCTGATTCCAGCTCCCAACTGTACTCTGGTCCTCTCCTGGATTCCCATTTGACTTTCACTAGCACTAGTCGTTTGTGTTTGAGAAACTTAATCTTCCGGTCTTCTATTTGTAGGGGTTTCTCTACGAATTTCAGCTTTTCATTTACCTCTATATCTTGAAGAGGTACTACCAGGGATTCGTCTGATAGACATTTCTTGAGATTGGATACATGAAACACATCATGTATTCCAGCTAATTCTTCTGGTAGTTGTAAACGATAAGCTACTGGTCCTATTCGTTGGATCACTGGGAATGGTCCAACATATCTTGGACTCAGTTTTCCTTTCTTACCAAATCGTACCACTCCTTTCCAAGGAGAAACTTTCAAGAGTACTTTGTCTCCTACCTGAAATTCTATTGGCTTGCGGCGATTGTCTGCATAGCTCTTCTGACGATCTCTAGCAGTTTTTAGTCTTTCCTTGATTTGTGTTATTTTGACAGTGGTTTCTTGCACAATCTCTGGGCCTGATAATTGACTTTCTCCTATTTCTGCCCAACAAACGGGAGTTCTGCACTTGCGTCCATACAGTGCTTCGAATGGAGCAGCTTCGATGCTTGAATGATAACTATTGTTATAGGAGAATTCAATTAATGGTAAATGGTTATCCCAATTACCACCAAAGTCAATTACACATGCTCGGAGCATGTCTTCCATTGTTTGTATCGTCCTTTCACTTTGTCCGTCCGTTTGAGGATGATATGCAGTACTTAAATTGAGTCGAGTTCCCATTGCCTCCTGGAAACTTGTCCAGAAACGGGAAGTGAAACGACTATCTCTATCCGATACAATGGAGAGTGGGACTCCATGTAAGGATACTACTTCATCTACATACAACTTGGCTAACCTTTCCATGCTAAAGGTTTCCTTCATTGGTAGAAAATGAGCTGATTTGGTTAATCGATCCACAATTACCCAAATAGCATCATTACCTTTTCTGGTTTTGGGTAACTTAGTAACAAAGTCCATTGTTATGAGTTCCCATTTCCATACAGGCATTTCTAACTGTTGTAGTAGTCCTGAAGGTTTCTGGTGTTCGGCCTTAACTTGCGAACAAGTAAGACACTTGGTTACATATTCAGCTATGTCGTCCTTTTTCATTCCTATCCACCAGAAATTATTTCTTAAATCTTGGTACATCTTATTGTTTCCTGGATGTACGATATACCTAGATTTATGAGCTTCTTCTAAAATTTTATTTCTTAATTCTTCCTGCTTAGGTACCCAAATTCGTTTCTTGTGGAATCTCCAAATTCCATCCTTTCCTTGTTCTAGTTACTTTAGGTAACCTTTCATTCCTTCGGCATCGTCCTTGATTGCCGTTCCCTGAACTTTCTTCAATTGTTCCATTAAATCTAATTGTAGATTTAACCTAAGAGCACGGACTCGTTTTTGCTTTTCATGATACTTACGACTTAAGGCATCTGCGACTACGTTTGCCCTTCCTTCGTGATATTAAATATCACAGTCGTAATCACTTAGGATTTCCATACACCTTCTTTGCCTCATGTTTAGCTCTTTTTGCCCAAATATATACCTTAAACTTTTATGATCTGTATAGATAGAAAACTTACTTCCGTACAGATAATGTCTCCAAATCTTAAGGGCAAAAATTATGGCTCCTAACTCTAGGTCATGAGTTGTATAATTTTCCTCGTGCTTTTTCAACTGTCTAGAGGCATACGCAATTACCTTTTTGCGTTGCATCAACACACATCCATATCCTAATTTTGAAGCATCACAGTATACTTCAAAATCTTCGGTTCCTTCGGGTAAAGCTAAGATTGGAGCGTTCGTCAATTTGTGCTTTAGAATCCTAAAAGCTTCCTCTTGTCTAGGTCCCCATTCAAACTTAACTACCTTACAGGTTAGCTTAGTCAAAGGTACATCTATCTTAGAGAAGTCTTTAATAAATCGTCTATAGTATCCAGCTAATCCTAGAAAACTTCTAACTTCGATAGCCGTTCGTGGAACCTTCCAGTTAGTAATTGCTTCTATTTTAGCAGGATCTACGTGAATTCCTTCGTGATTCACCATATGACCTAAAAATTGTACTTCCTGCAGCCAGAATTCACACTTCGAGAATTTGGCATAAAGCTTTTCTTTTCTAAACAAGGTTAAGAGTGCATGCAGGTGCTCACAATGTTCTTCCTGACTTTTGGAATAAATGAGTATATCGTCAATAAACACGATTACAAATGTATCCAAGTATGGTTTACAGATTCTATTCATCATGTCCATAAATGCTGCTGGAGCATTTGTTAATCCGAAGGGCATGACTGTAAACTCATAATGACCATACCTAGTTCTGAAAGCAGTTTTAGGTATGTCCTCCTCTTGTACTTTCAACTGGTGGTATCCGGATCTTAAGTCTATCTTAGAGAAATACCTAGCTCCTTGTAATTGATCAAAAAGATCATCAATCCTAGGTAGTGGGTATCGATTCTTGATTGTAACCTTATTCAATTCCCTATAATCGATACACATTCTCATCGACCTATCTTTCTTTTTCACAAACAACACTGGTGCACCCCAAGGGGATGAACTAGGTTGTATAAATCCTTTGCTTAGTAATTCATCTAACTGCTTTTTCAATTCTAGCATTTCAGTAGGTGCTAATCGATAAGGTGCCTTAGCTATTGGTGTAGTACCTGGAATTAGATGAATTCTAAACTCTACTTCTCTATCCGGTGGTAACCCAGGTAATTCTTCTGGAAAGACATCTGGGTATTCTGAAACTATAGGAATGTCCTGGAGTTCCTTACTTTTAGTGTTAATGATTACAGAAATCATATACACCATTTCTTGTTTCCTTGAATAACTAGCCAATTTCATTATTGAAATGAATTTTAATGGCTTCCGAGGTCTATCTCCTGTAATTAAGATTACTTCTCCTGTGGGGGTACGGATTTCTACGGAATTCTTATCACACAGGATTCGAGCATGGTTGGTGACTAACCAATCCATTCCTAATACTACATCGAATCCGGCTAAATTCATAGGTAACAGGTTTGCAGAAAACTTATGGCCTAACAGTTCTATCTTTCCTTCTTGCAATACTTTGTCTATGTTGACAGAATTTCCATCTGCCGTTTCGACTGTAAAAATCTGCCTAAGGGTAGTTAAAGGTAGGTTAAGAGCTTGGCAGAATGAAGTATTAATGAAACTTTGGTTTGCACCAGAGTGAAATAATACTTTTGCATAGACGTTATGTACTAAGAACGTACCCGCTATCACATCTGGAATAAGTTCGGCTTCTTGAGTGGTCAGTTGGAATGCGCGAACATTCTTCTTAGTTGCCCCTTCAGCTTGCTTGCCTTTATTATCTGCGGCTTTAACAAATTTAGGGCATTCTGTTTTGTAATGTCCGGTTTCTCCACAGTTATAGCAGACTATGGCTTTCTTTTTGCAGTTATCTTCACTATGTCCTACTGATTTGCAAAAATTGCAGGTTATATTGCATCTTCCAAAATGCTTTCTCTTGCAATTTCTGCAGAATGGCGGGGTTGAGGATTGCCCTGTTCCTCTTCTTTTAAAGCGGTTGTTATTACCCGTACGAAATCCCTGGGTAATCTTCTGAGCCAATTCCTTCTTTCGATCTTCTTCTCTTGTGTGCACCAGTTCATCGGTTAAGGTGTTGGCTAACTCTACAGCATCGTCAATAGTGCGTGGTCTTGCAGCTTTAACGATGTTACGGATTTCTCCAATTAATCCCCAAATATAACGGGAAATGAGTACTAGTTCTGGCGAAGCCAGGTTAGGTACCACTCTCGCATATTCGAAGAATGTCGAAGTATATCCTCGACAGTCGACGCCTATCATACGATGACTCAGGAACTTGTTTGCCATTTGTTCCTTTTCGTATTCGGGGCAGAATTTTCTTTCGACAAGACTCTTAAATTCTTCCCAATTCATCGCATAGGCCACTCTTCTTCCTTTTGCTTGTAGCACTGTGTTCCACCATTCTAGCGCCCCTTCTTTGAATAGGTTTGATGCATACATCACTTGATCTTCTTCAGCACATTTACTTATTGCAATTACTGCTTCGGTTTTCTCTAACCATCGCAGTGTTGCAGTTGCCCCTTCATTACCTGCAAATTCTGCTGGTTTACAGGCAAGAAATTCTTTGTATGTGCAACCAGGCGTTGTAGCTTTCATTTTCTTAGGGAGTGGAGCCTGTTGCGGATTGTTATCATGATTATCATGATTGCCGCCTCCATTTACACTATGGCTAAAATTATCTTCCTGATTACGTTTACTAGGAATAATTTGTTATGATTCAACAGGTTTCCTAGCAGCAGCCATGATTTCTGGAATAGCATTGGCTATCCCTTGAGTGATGATATTTTCAATATCTTGTCTAGTCATGTATTGGTTTTCCTGATTTTGCTCAGATTGATTTTCTTCATTAACTGGTTCATTACTAGCGTTTTCCATCTGCTAATTTGTATTGGTAGGAATTATTAGTATCTAATTATTGGTAACAAAATCAGCACAGATAAACACATAGATTATTACGACATACAAATATAACCAAAATTGTCGATGCCTCGACTTCTGTTTTGTTTTATATATTATACCTGCTTCAATACACACCTTTTATCTTACATTGTTTTATTACCCATTTTACAGAGTTAGTTTTACTGTATTAGTTATAATACAAACGGACTTTTCCAAACCCTCCCACTATTCTTGGATCAACTGGCAGTTCAGTAGTGACGTTCCCTTTCGTCATACTTCCAGGAAATCTGCTCCCCAATTTCCCTGATCCTATTCCCAGTGCCTATCAGTTCTTCACCAAACTGATGCAATTCAACTAAATTTTCATAGCTCATTGGCGGATTAGGGATAGTTCTGGATCAAACTGTGGGAGAAAACTATAAGGACTATTGACTATATTTTGGAATTGCAAGTCATTGGTCCACCATTCTTCCATTTGGCCTAATGGTCGTGTGTGTACTAGTGGGTCTGGAATAACTGGTTCTAGGTTTATTGGGAATTGGGCTGTAGCAGGATAGGAGAAGAGATTATTGTTGACAGGCTCTATGACATCACAATTGGCCAGTAGACGGTCTATTTCGTCCTGGAATGTGATCTCCTCAGGCTGTTTAGAGCTTTCTCCGATCTCTATTCCCTTTTGCTTTAGGTCTATCCCTATTTCTGTCCCTACTGGTTTGGAACTTTCTCCGGTTTCTATTTCCTTTCCCTTGCTCACACTTACAGGATTTTCTATTTTAGGGAGTCTCCTAGTTGCAGGTTTCCTTCTGCGCACTTTTCTCCACCCTACATATCTTCTCCTCTTTTTAGGTTTTGCTTTTTCCAGCGGTGGAGCTTGGAATTCCAGAGGTTCCTCTATGTCGGCAATGTAACCAGTGAAGTTGTGGGAGACTTCAATTGGCACAGGATAGAGGTTGAGGTTCTGAAACGCCTCGAATAGCTCACTCATGTTGTGTAGCATATATGCAAAATGCACAAAAATGCTAAGTTAAAACTTTGGAACAAAGTTTAACAAATAAACATTTTTATTGCACACTAATTTGTACAACATAACAGTAAACAGAACACACTCAGATTTATTTATTTATTTACTGGGGAGTACTTATTTCTAGATTGAAAGTTTAAAGATTTTCATTTTCTGCTACGGTAGCGAGCAGATACAAATTTGCCCATTTTTCATCTAGGTTATTTTCCCCTGGTGGATTATTGCTAATTTCCTGAATTTCCGGGTTAAACCTCACTCTCTTGGTTTGGGGTTTCTTTTTCTCTTGACCCTTTCTAATAATCAAATTCCTTTTCTCCGGGGTAAGTGGGTTTTCATAATTTGCCTTACGGACAAAGATTCCTTCCTCTAACTCGGTGGGAGATTTGGAGGAAGAGGTTCCCTGTTCTTTAGGTGTATTATCTAATTTGCGGTAGATAACAGAAATCTTTTGTTTACCCATACTGTAATTTCAACAATTAATAAGTTAATGCACATATAGTCACAGAAATGACAAATAAAATTTTCCTAATTGTTTTTCAATAGGCTTAAATCAATTAGAACAGTGAGCTTAATCAGTAAGCTTAAAACAGTGGCTCTGATACCACCTTATTTCTGTCACGGCCCCCGACCCGGTTTTACCCGTTTCCGGAGCCTCGGGACAGAAATCCTGCGGTATTTAAATTTTAGGCGACAGCGGAAGTCTTTTTAAAACAGGATCTTTCAATAATTTAAACTGCCCGTTTTATAACTTAAGTGATAAACTCCCAAAATTTACAATAATGTGATTTCTCCGGGAAATCTTTATTTTTCAAAACATGTTTCTTTTATTTATTTACACTGAGCCACTTTTCTAAGCTGGGAGTGCTTCACGGCACTTCTCTTTCTTTGCTCACAACATATCACCTGAAACATGTTTGAAAAAGGTTTTGTCAGCGGGGAAATACTGAGTGAATCATTCATTTTACTAAAACGACCCATTAGTTATAATTCACAGTATTAAGAGCGATTACAGTGTTTCTGATATCAAACCAGCTACCCACGGTACTTTACCACTCGACCCACTGGCCCACCTGTCCAGTGGTGTCTGTGATTATGGTCATATCACCCATTGGCTGCCCCAATGTTGAAGATTATCAAGTAATGTATACAAAACCCCACATACCGGCTGTAACTTGGTGATTACAAAGACTTAATCCCTGTAATTATAACTTTGAAAATAACTTTGAGTTTTGTAAAACAGTTGATAAAAAGAGAATGACTCACTTTGCAGATTTTACGAGCAGAGTTTAAGCCTTACTGATTTGCCTGTGATTAACCTAATTTAATTAACAATGTACATACAAACGGGTTAGTAACTAATTCAGCAGTTACGTCAATTCACGAGATTAAACCCTCACAACAATTAATAAGTGCAATACTTAATAATTCAATGGATTCACAACGAATGACAAAGCATAGTCCGAATTCGAACAGCACTCAAACATTCAAGTCGAAATCACAATGAATAACAAAGTATCAGCTCAATTTGAGCAGCACTCAGACGATCGTTGGATAGTTATAATCGATCGGACGTTGAATCGTAATAGCGATCGAGTTATTACCCTGATTGTAGCAGCACCTCGTGATCGTGTGTGTTTAATTGTGATATAACAGCCTTAACTCGACGTACACAGAAGATTTGTGCGTCGTTTCAACTTCTCTGTTCATGTCCCAATGTCTGCTATTTATAGTAATTTTTGGGACCTGCTTACGGACCGTAAGCCCTTTCCCTTGCTGTCCGTAAGCTAAGCAGTCTAATTCATAGGCTGCCTAGGCTCGGGTATAGCTTTGGTGATTCAACAATTCAGCCAATCAGAACTTTGCAACGTTTATTTTAGATAATTATTAAACTAGGGTTTGCCCCCCCCCCCTTGAGTTTTAGGGGCCCTGATCCTGATTCCGACTGTTCTGAAAATTTTAGGGCCAATGCAGAATTACTTGGGTGTCTCAATTAGGGTTTTCTTATTGACTAATTATCGTCCTAATTATTGATTTTAGTGACAGTTGTTACACCTTCGGCCGAGTGTTGAGTGATTCCCCGTGAGGTATGTGAACTTGTATATAAATGGAATTTTAAAAAGATAAAGGTATGTTATGCTCTAATAAGTAATTTATTTTATGAAACGTTTGTAATAAATCATGACGAATATGATTGTAAGTAAATAAAAATAAAACCTAAATAAAGAATGTTGGAAATCCTGACACTCTATGACAAGCCTAAAAAAAAAAAAAAAAAAAAAAAAAAAAAAAAAAAAAAAAACCCTTCTATTCTACCCATTCCATTTGGGAGTGAAAAAGCCACATTATAAAGGGTTTTGCTTGAAGACAAGCAAAGATTCAAGTGTGGGGGTATTTGATGTGCACAAAATGCAACATATAAATTACATCAATTGTGGCATAAAACTAACCATTTTTTAGTACTAATGTTGGAAAAAAGTGTGCTTTTGTCTTCCTTTTGTATTTTCAGGATTAAATGAGCTCAAATTAACAAAAGAAGCAAAAAAGACAGATAAATCTAACATAAATACAAGAAAAGGAACAAAAGTGGCATGCCCGACCTCCTGACAGCATCTTCCCAAGCAAAACAAAGAAGACAGAAGACTGAACACGCCCCGTGCTCAGCGAGCACGGGGCCGTGCCCAAGTGTCAGCAGAAAAGACAAAGTCATAGAAGCTTCTGTTGCCCACCACGGGGCCGTGCCCAGCGGACACGGGGGCTTGGTCAACTTCCTGCAGGCGCATTTATTGCAATTGCGAATTGCAATTAATGAAGAGAGAGACGCGGATGGACACGGGGCCGTGCCCGAGCTTCTGTTCAGCCTATAAATACGAGTGTTTGGAGCTCTTGCAACTCATCCCTTGGCACACCACCTCTCTCACACTTCACCCATCACCCACTACCATCACAACACCATCATCCACCACCATCATCCATTGTCCATCATAGAGTGTGTGAGTCGTCTCGGGATCCAAGATTGATCGTAAGAGTTCTTGACAATCAAAGGCCATGTTTGCCTAAGTCTCTTACATCACTTGGTGAAGACAAGTGTTTAGTGTAATACTTTTTATTTTTATTCTTTTGCACTTTTTAATTGGTTTTGTATTAACGAGTTTAATTACTAGTTTCTTATGTTGAAGGTGATTCTTCCTTATCGTTTGTCCGTGGTGTCTTGGCATTATTTTATTGTCTATATAAAATAAAAGATTTTCACCATTCATATCTCCACGGTCTATATGGAGGTATGTTGGCTGCCTGGTCGGGGGTTAAGGGAACGGTTTGGTAAGAATCTGGCCATTGTTCAGTGTATAGATCCTGCAAAGGACCTGGGTCAAATTTAGTAGGACCTCCTTCAATACCCAAAGGTATTGGATGGCGGGGGTCCAAACTCTTTGATCCCCTCATAAGTTAAACTACTATTAAAACTTTAACCCGGCTACTTAGGACTGTATCCTTGCTGACTCAGACTACTTAGCCGAGGGTAACGTCGCCTTCAAAAGAGGGGCCTACCACATTATGCATTAATAACTTAATTAATTATCTTTCAATAATCCGACCCTTTAGGATTGTATCCTTGCTGACTCAAACTACTGGGTTGAGGGTAACGTCACCTTCAAAAGAGGGGCCTACTACAATAACTAAAATAATCTCTTAAACAAGTGCAAAAGTGCGAAAATAATCAAAGGTTACACTACACACGAGTCGGATCCAAGTGATTCATCTTGTCTATCTGTTTTTATTTTTATTTTATTTTATTTTTATTTTATATTTCAGTATTTTAGTTAGTTTTATTTTCTTAGTTTAAAAACCTTTTTCTAACATTTTGATTGATTAGACGTTGAGTATAAACCGGTACTAAAAGCTCTTGTGTCCTTGGACGACCTCTGTATCTTACAAACACTATACTACGTCCACGATGGGTGCACTTGCCCATATGTGTGTTTAGTGTTAGTAAATATCGTGTTTTATAAATTTAAAACTTGGCTAAAAACTGTAAAAAGGGCTTAAAATATATACCTAAAATATATACACATCAACACACATCAGTGATAGGCACAATATTCGATGATTCCAATACTCCCCCTCAAGGTGGAGCGTGGAGGTTTCGAACGCCCAACTTGCTAAGTATGAAACGTAATTGTTGAGCCCCAACCGCCTTAGTGTGTAACCGCTATTTGAGACTTGGTATGTATATTTTGAGGTTGTATTTCCTTGGACTCGACCCGTTCTCGCACAAAATAACAATCCATTTCAACGTGTTTTGTGCGTTCGTGAAAAAACGGGGTTACTTGCAATATGGTGTGCTGCTTGATTGTCGCAAAATAGAACCGTTGGTTCAGTTTGAGCATCATCGAGTTCTTCTAACAACCATCGCATCCATATACCTCACTAACTGTAGACGTCATAGCACGGTATTCAGCTTCAGCAGACAAACGGGAGACGACCGATTGTTTCTTGGATTTCCAAGAAACTGGACCTCCTCCAAAAAGAAGGAGATACCCGGTTCGAGACTTTCTGGTGAGAGGACATCCTAACCAGTCCAAATCGTAGTAGGCAATTAACTTAGTTCCTCCTTCTCTTGGTAATAAAATGCCTTGGCCCGTGGTGTTTTTAAGGTAGCGAAGGACACGATTAGCAGCATCAAAGTGGACCTGTCTTGGATTAGCAACAAACTGGCTAAGCACGTTCACCGAATAGGCAAGGTCGGGTCTAGTGGCTTGAAGATAGAGAAGCCGCCCAATCAAACGTCGATATTGGCTAGCATCAACACGAGATCCCCCTTCATCGTGTGTAAGTTTCAGGCCTTGTTCCATTGGGAAGGAGCTTGGTCGACATCCTTGTAACCCACAATCTTTCAAGATGTCTAAAGTGTACTTTTGTTGGCTTAAAACAAGTCCATCCTTCGTTCGTGCAACTTCAATGCCAAGGAAATATTTGAGTGTTCCCAAATCCTTAATGCTGAATTTTTTATTAAGATATTCCTTGACTTATTGAATTTTTGCAAGACTATTTCCAGCCATGATGACATCGTCTATATATATTAAGGCTGTAACATGCACATCATCCCTTTTGTAGACAAACAAGGAGTTGTCCGACTTGGCTTGCTTAAAACCGATGTTAATTAGAGCAATTGAGAACTTGTGATACCAGTTCCGAGAAGCTTGCTTTAATCCATACAAGGACTTTTGCAACTTGCAAACTTTCGTTTCATTATTTTTGCAAAAGCCTTGAGGGATTTTCATATAAAGTTCTTCATGTAAATCGCCATACAGAAGGCGTTATTTACATCCAATTGGTGACTGCTCCAATTCCTTTTGATGGCCGCCGTTATAAGGTACGAACGGTTACCAACTTTGCAACCGGAGAAAAAGGCTCGTGATAATCAACTCCCTCCATTTGTGTGAAGCCCTTTGCAACGAGTCTTACTTTATATCTTTCTATTTCACTGTTTGGTTTGTACTTGAATTTGTAGACCCATTTTGAGTCAATGGCACGCTTCCCTTCTGGTAGTTCTTTTAATGTCCAAGTTCAGTTTTCTTCTAATGCTTGGATTTCTCTCTTTATAGCTTCACGCCAATTTGGGTCTTTCACGGCCTGAGCATAATGTTTGGGCTCATTGTGTGAGCCGATGGCCACAAGAAAGGCTTTATGTGAATTAGAAAATTTTCATAAGAAACAAAAATTAGAGAGAGGGTGTACCGTTGAGGACTCTTGATTGGCATCGGGTTGTGTATGGTCTATGGATGGGGAAGCTTTACATGATAATCCGAAAAATGTTTTAGTGGAGCACGATTTCTTTTTTTCTCTATGTGGTTGCATGTTCTCATTTGTTTCATTTTGGGTTTCGCTTCCCACCAGATCATGTATCGGCCCAAGCATCTCATCGTGGGCTTCCTCATTCTCTTCGTCTATGGTGTTGGGGCTTCTTCATTTTGTTGTTCATGAGGCCCATTTGAGCTTTGTTCTTCCCGCCTCTCATCATGGATAACCTCCACCTCTTGTCTTAGTTTATCTTTTTCAATTATTTCATCCCAACTAGTGGGAAACTGAAAAACTTCTTCTTTGGTAGTGACTTCGGTAGTGTTGGTGAATGGATACACGGTTTCAATAAACTTCACATCCCTTGAAATCACCATCTTTTGGTTCTTTATATCATAAACTTTGTACCCTTTCGTCCCCCTCGGGTAGCCCAAGAAAACGCCTGGTCTCCCCCTTACTTCCAACTTTTCACCTTTTGTTTTCATGCTTTTGTAGTATGCAAGACATCCAAAAACCCTTAGGAGATCATAATCGGGTTCTTCATTATGTAGTATCTCAAAAGGGGTTTTGTTGCCAATAACATCAGATGGAAGACGGTTGATAAGGTAGGCAGCGGTTAATATGCATTCTCCCTAAAATTTAGTGGGAAGGTTAGCTTCAAATTTCAAAGCACGGGCCGTTTCAAGAAGGTGCCTATGTTTACGTTCCACCACTCCATTTTGTTGTGGGCTGTGTGGACATGTTGTCTCTAAAAGAATCCCCTCCTTGGCATAAAAATCGAGCATCATGTTGGAGGTGAACTCTCCACCATTGTCACTTCAAATTCTTTTTATGTTTTTTATCAAATTGAGTTTTCACCATTTTGTGAAAACCTATTAGGCACAAACTAGCTTCATTTTTTTTTTTTTTTGTCTTAGCAAGAAAACCCAAACAGCACGACTGTAGTCGTCAACAATTGTCAAAAAATAACAACCACGTGTCAAAGATAAGGTTCGATACGGCCCCCAAATATCACAATGAAGTAATTCAAAACAACTGTCAGTCTTTATTGAACTAATTGGAAAAGGAGACCTTGTATGTTTAGCTTTAATGCAAGAATCACAATAAACATCCTTTCTTCTCGAAATGTTCTTAAGAAAATTGACATTATAAAGTTTAGAATCTGAAGCATGACCTAGTCGCTTGTGCCAAGTGTCCATAGTAACCACCATCGCTTGTCTTTTGCCTTCTACCATCCCCATGTGATATAGACCATTTTTGCACCTACCCGATCCAATCAATGTCCTCGAACGTAAGTTCTGCATGACAAAAAAGTCAGGAAAGAATGTTACGGCACAATCAAGGTCTTTAGCTAAACGACTAACGGAAAGAAGATTGTATTTTAATTTTGGAACATAAAGGACTTCGTTGATTTTTATCCCACTCGGTAGAACATAGTCTCTCTTCCCTCAACCTCCACACTATCTCCATTGGGTATAGTTACCGGGAGTTCGCGTGTGGTTTTAGTTTTATTTTCGAGAACGAGACTGTTGTGGGTGATATGGTCTGTTGCTCCCGAGTCCACCACCCAGTTATGATTTTTAAAAAAAGCATTACATGTCGCATTTGCAATGGATGATGTGTGTGCCATGTTCACAGTGGGTGAATCATCCAGTTTAGATTTGTTCCCAAACATATTTTGGAATTGACGGTATTGTTCTCCGGTCAAGCCTGGTAATGGGCTTTCATTGACCTCAACACATGCCGCCGTTCTCGTCTTCGTCTTTTCTCCCTTCTTTCCTTTCCTGGCCACCTGTCGGGATACCCGATACATTTGAAGCATCCATCCCGATTATGTCCATCTTTTCCACAAAAACTACAATGTTCCACGGGCTCGTTAGAGTTTCGTTTCGCCTCCTTCTGTACGGGTTTGTTTTGTCATTGGGTTTGCTCATGCCTTGGACCTACCGATACTTGGAATGCAGTAGAATCAATGGTGACTTTCTTTCCGGCGGCCACAAGACGTTGCGGCTCGTCTTTAGAAGTAAGATGATAGGCGGCGCTTAAGGTGGGTGTGGGGTTCATGGAAAGAATTTGTGTTCTAATCGTGGAAAATTTTGCATCAAGACCAAGAAGAAATTCATAAAATATATCTTTTTCTTTAATTTCAACAAGCTTCTTACCAACCCCACAAGAACACCCTTTGCAAGAGCACTTTGGGGGTGGGAAGAACCGATTGAAGTTCATCCCAAAGAATCTGCAGCCTGGTGTAGTAATTAGAAACGGAGACCCCATCTTGTCAAGTAATGGTGAGCGATTGTTTCAACTCGTATGCTCTTGGAGCATTTTCTTTAACAAATCTTTCTTTTAAGTCGAACCAGATTTAGTGTGAAGTGTCTTCAAACTTGACACTATTCCTGATCTCTTTTTCCATTGCCGTGTTGAGCCACCCATTGATCATTGCATCGGCCCTCATCCACGCCATGTAATTTTCGTCATCCGGGTTTGGTTTCTTGATGCTTCCATCTATGAATCCAATTTTGTTTTTGGCTAAAAGGAAATTGGTCATCTCTTGAGACCAATCTATGTAGTTGCCATCGGTGAGGGGTTCATTGACGTGCATTTGTCGAGGATAATCGGAAGGGTGTATATAGAATGGTGAATCATGATCAATTGAAGCACCATCGGTTTTCTTTGGTTCGGTTTTATCGCCCATGATGAAGATGAAAACGATAAGGGTGGAGGTTTGAAGGTTTGGTTTTAGGGTTCCAGGTATCTTTGCTCTGATACCATGAAGAATATGGTACGGATAAAGTTTTCCTGTGTATATTATCTCAAAGAGAACATGGGTACAAATAGGAGAAAGGTTTACAAGGAAGCCACATAAACATGGAATGTCAGTACATAATTTCTATGAATATGCAACAATAAAAAAGGAGGTGATAGGCACAATATACGATGATTCCAAGAGCCTTCGACCCAGAAAACTCAACTTGTACTCTATATGCCCACCATAATCACAAATGATGCCAGACGGTTCAGTCCTGTTCGACTTCGCTTTTGAATGGTACACACTTGACATTGACGCACAGTGTCGGAGCCTTGGTGATCAAGTACAGGATAAACGAGGTTAAAGACAAGAGGAATTCGGGATAAAATTAGGGTTTTTAACGTAATAGGAAGTCATTTCACAATTTTGAAAACAGGGGGTAATGTTGATTCCGCCCCCAAACCTCAGGGTGTAAAACTGCAATTTACTCTTAACAAAATTACAAAGTTATATAGATGGATTAGATTAGGCCAGATGCAGCCGGGGGGTAAGACATGCACGAAGTCTGTGACATAACGAGATCCTTTGGGGTTCTTCGCTAACTTGGAATTTAGAGAAACGATACGTGAGTGGGATCTGCTTGCATAGCTTGCGTTGAGAGCATTCCAAGTCTGTCGTGTCGTTTCTGCAGATGAAACAAGAGGCTGAATCACGTCAGAGCAGCTTCCGAGAAGGGTGCTAATGATCATTTGATCTTGACCGAACCAGTTTAGGTAGTCCGGGTTCGGTTTGGACACTTTACCGGTAACAATTTTTTTTGGTCGGCGGTTTGGAATTACCGACCATATGTTAGTCAAGTTGAAGTCCTATGAGAGTGGATAGAACTTTCTTAAGCCATGAAGGGAAATTATTAGAAGTGAGTTTAATTGGGAAGTGAGTTGTTGTTGTAAGGTGAATTTGTGTAGATGCCATGGTAGTGTTATGAAGAAAGGAGGAGCACGTGTATAGGATAGGAGAAAAAAACTCATGGGAGTAGGTTAAGCTCATGATACCATATCAAATATAGAATTGAGGTATTGAAAAGACTTACTTTCTCATTCACCACAAGGGTATTTAAACGAATGACTGTTGAAAACAAAGGTTTGTATTCTTTCTATTATTAACATAAATGACATTAGCACAACAGCCTCAATCGTTCTCCATTATCAGCACATCAGATGTGCTGATTATTATCAGCACATCAGATGTGCTGATTATATCTACTTTTGGTGTTTGTTTATATTATATTATAATTAACACATAATCAGCACATTATCAGCACAATTATAAAACAACCTTTGGTAACTTTTTTAAAAAGTCACTTTTATAAATAAAAAAATGTATATCAATATGGTACTCATATTAAAGATAAAAAAATACATGATTTTATGGTATATTTTAAAAAAAAATAATCAAGTATATAAAAGTTATTTTAGTTTAAAAAACCTTGGTGGAATTTGTATTTAATTGAAAATGGTCAAATGACTAGCAATTTTACGAAATTACCCCTAACTTCTTAGTACTAATTTTTAATTGTAAGGGTTTTATTTATAATCAACCCCAACCCTTGATTTAAACTATCAATGGTTCAGATCTGTTCTTACGGTTTTTACAGTTAGCACTGTTTGTATAGGATCTCAACTCATTAATTTCATATTGATTGATTTTTCTAATGTTAATTATGTTTTCTCTTTTTTTATGAATATTGCTTAATGGACTCAAACTGGTTGATGGGCTCAAGTTGCTGGTTGCTCCTTTGCCAAGTTCGTGGCCTTGTTAGTGGGCTCTCAAAGAGAGCAGGACTGACTCGTGGACTCAGACGCATGGGCTGATGGCTTCAACTGGTTGTCTTAGTATATAAGTGAGAGTGTGTATTAGGGTAAGAAGATTTTTTCTAGAGTCTTCACACACGTTTCACAAATCTCTCTCGCAGACATCTTCTCTATATGGTTTCATCTCAGTAGCTTGTTTGTACACGTTTTAGATCTAGGGTTCTTGTGTGTATCGAACCCGTTAGATTTTAGCGTAGTTTCATACGGGTCATCATGTTGATGATCTGTTGTGTGAGCTAGAGGGGTTTTTTGAGAGTTTTGTTGTTTATTCGAGAGTTGATTGTGTGAAAATCTTGTTTGAATCTCTTTGTATTTTGAGAAATCGGTACACATCTGGATTAATCGAGTTCTAGTTATGAAGAATCTCATGTTTTGACAATTACAAACACTAATCATGGTGGAAAAATGATACGGTTACACTAGGACATTGACTCTTTAAACTAATATATCTAGACTACCTAAAATAACAATTTTTGAATTGGAGATAAGTATACATACATTATTTATTGATACCAAAGACTTCAGCATCATGCCATATATACCATCCATTGTGGATATCACTTGTGGATTGGCGCAAAGTGATGCAGACAGAACGTTTCATACGCAGTATAAGTTATTAAGGATATTACGAAATAACAGTTTACCATATATATTGTATTTATAGATATAATCGAGGTGGTTATTCACCTCCGTATTCATAGCATCGATAGCAGCAGCCCACATTATCTCCTTTCCAATTGTAATTCTTGTAGTAATTGGCTTATTTAAAGCCTTGTAATTGTAAATCAAAATATACCTTTTCACAATATTCATCTTCATCGAGACTTGATCAACTAGTGTCACCACCCCCAAGAGCGACAACATGAGCATCGGTATTTTTTTTTTCATTTTTTCTAACTTAATCTAAAGGGATTTTCGATAAGAGTCAGACATCTTCTCTATATGGTTTCATCTCAGTAGCTTGTTTGTACACGTTTTAGATCTAGGGTTCTTGTGTGTATCGAACCCGTTAGATTTTAGCGTAGTTTCATACGGGTCATCATGTTGATGATCTGTTGTGTGAGCTAGAGGGGTTTTTTGAGAGTTTTGTTGTTTATTCGAGAGTTGATTGTGTGAAAATCTTGTTTGAATCTCTTTGTATTTTGAGAAATCGGTACACATCTGGATTAATCGAGTTCTAGTTATGAAGAATCTCATGTTTTGACAATTACAAACACTAATCATGGTGGAAAAATGATACGGTTACACTAGGACATTGACTCTTTAAACTAATATATCTAGACTACCTAAAATAACAATTTTTGAATTGGAGATAAGTATACATACATTATTTATTGATACCAAAGACTTCAGCATCATGCCATATATACCATCCATTGTGGATATCACTTGTGGATTGGCGCAAAGTGATGCAGACAGAACGTTTCATACGCAGTATAAGTTATTAAGGATATTACGAAATAACAGTTTACCATATATATTGTATTTATAGATATAATCGAGGTGGTTATTCACCTCCGTATTCATAGCATCGATAGCAGCAGCCCACATTATCTCCTTTCCAATTGTAATTCTTGTAGTAATTGGCTTATTTAAAGCCTTGTAATTGTAAATCAAAATATACCTTTTCACAATATTCATCTTCATCGAGACTTGATCAACTAGTGTCACCACCCCCAAGAGCGACAACATGAGCATCGGTATTTTTTTTTTCATTTTTTCTAACTTAATCTAAAGGGATTTTCGATAAGAGTCAGACATCTTCTCTATATGGTTTCATCTCAGTAGCTTGTTTGTACACGTTTTAGATCTAGGGTTCTTGTGTGTATCGAACCCGTTAGATTTTAGCGTAGTTTCATACGGGTCATCATGTTGATGATCTGTTGTGTGAGCTAGAGGGGTTTTTTGAGAGTTTTGTTGTTTATTCGAGAGTTGATTGTGTGAAAATCTTGTTTGAATCTCTTTGTATTTTGAGAAATCGGTACACATCTGGATTAATCGAGTTCTAGTTATGAAGAATCTCATGTTTTGACAATTACAAACACTAATCATGGTGGAAAAATGATACGGTTACACTAGGACATTGACTCTTTAAACTAATATATCTAGACTACCTAAAATAACAATTTTTGAATTGGAGATAAGTATACATACATTATTTATTGATACCAAAGACTTCAGCATCATGCCATATATACCATCCATTGTGGATATCACTTGTGGATTGGCGCAAAGTGATGCAGACAGAACGTTTCATACGCAGTATAAGTTATTAAGGATATTACGAAATAACAGTTTACCATATATATTGTATTTATAGATATAATCGAGGTGGTTATTCACCTCCGTATTCATAGCATCGATAGCAGCAGCCCACATTATCTCCTTTCCAATTGTAATTCTTGTAGTAATTGGCTTATTTAAAGCCTTGTAATTGTAAATCAAAATATACCTTTTCACAATATTCATCTTCATCGAGACTTGATCAACTAGTGTCACCACCCCCAAGAGCGACAACATGAGCATCGGTATTTTTTTTTTCATTTTTTCTAACTTAATCTAAAGGGATTTTCGATAAGAGTCACCATCTCAGAGGAAATTCCACAGGCCTCGTTATTTTTATCTAGATCATATTTATTATTTATTTATTTTTTTGATTAAAAATCCAACAAAACTTATAACGGTGGTGGGTATGCAACTCGAACAATGGCTGTGGATGTAACAAAACTGGAGCACAGAGGCGGAGGGTCGGATTGTCAAGAGGGTGGATAGATTTGATTAGGCAATATGATGAGGGAGCAATGATTTGGGTTTTAAAACTCACGATATAAGTGCTAAAATTAGTTATATTATTTTGAATGAAAATCAACAAATCAGAAATACGTTTTGAATTTGAGATTGGGAAATCATGGGTCACAAAAAAAAACGTTTTGTATCTCTTATTTTATCTTTTTCTAATCTTTTTATGTTATATTCATTTATATACTAATGTATATATTTACTACTTATTTGATATATACTAATGTATTTCAAAGTCACTAATGGGATTAAAGCTAAAGCGCACACATACATAATATAAAAGAAAGATCATGTGGGTGTATATCGTACGTTCACGGGGGTAACCATGGTTCTCTTCAGAACAATATGTAACGTAAATCAATAGACAAACATTGACCTAAACATCAAAAATATCAACACAAAACTTAAACAATATGTATCGAAAATCCGTTCACATACTTTAACCTTAAAACATCACAATTCTTCAATTTTCAACACAAAATTCAAAACAATCAACCACTCAAAACAATATGTAAAGTAAATCATTTGACAAATTTTAACCTAAACATCATAATTATTAAACTCTCAAAAAAAGCTCTATTCAATCTCAACATTAAACTACTCAGATTAATATGTATCATAAATCCGTTCACAAACCACAACACAAAAAGTTCAAAGACTCAACCTGAACAGCTTTGCAGGATTTCAATTGATCTTAACATCATAATTCTTCAAAATTTAACACGAAATTTAAGCAATTAAACTACCTGAGCAGCTTTATACGACGTCAAATCCTTACACATAACTAGATTCAGTCTCAACTTTAAACTACTCAAGTCTATATGTAATGTAACTCAGTTCATAAACTTTGAACCTAAACATCAGAATTCTCCTATTATTTCACAAACTTTAACAACCTAACCATCACAATTCTCTAATTCTCAACACAAAACTCAACCAATCTACTACCTGTGCAGCTATATATGAGCCCACCATCTGCTCAGCAGCTTCCTTCCCCTCATCTCCAACTTTAAACTCCGCCAAATTCACCTACATTAAACCACTTCTATCTCAAATTATCTACTTTTTTTGAAGAGCAAAAGCAAACTTTACAAAATAAATCCCAACAGTATACATTACCCCGCTTCTTGCTCTTTCTTGACCTAGATGAAGAAGCCGGTCCATCTTTCCTCTTATGTTGCTGCTGCCTGAGATGTTCAACCTGAGAACTTGTAGGAGGATATAACGCCAAACGACCTTTTTTCTTTGTAGTAATGATCGGTGTTCTAGAACCCTAAATAGAATATAAAAAACATATACGTTAATAACTAAACACAATATAATTTAAACATAAAAACATACCATGTCCTGTTGCAGGTGGTTGCTGAAATTCTTGCTGAGGGTTGTTACGAAAAAATCCTAAAATTAGGCTTTTTAAGCAGCTGCATAATGCAGTCAACAGGATTCTCGGGTGCATCGCAATGACAAGCTGAAGGAAGGTCTTTCCAGCCAACCAGGCTATCGGACTCAAGAGTCTCAAACCGATCGCTTAGATACTTATTCACACACTTGGTTGTGTGTAAAGAAACTGTCCCTCCTTAAAAATTCTTCAAAAGAGGGCGCGGGTCAACGAGTTTTTCAACCGCCCATTTTATAAACGCAGCATCACAGAGCACGTTCACCGGGTCCTGAACACGAAGTAGTTTTTTAAGCACTCAACGTGTTCACGTTCCATGGTAGCTAAAAAACAATAAAAATAATATTTGTCAATTTTATATATTCAGTTTAAATTGATAACAGAACCATTGTATTTGAAATTAACCTTTACACATGCAAGGATCTATTGTCTTACACTAATATCAATAAAATGTAAAACCGATCAATTACACATAGAGAAAAAAGAATTCAGAAGTTGAAAAAACAAGTGAACAACACTGATATCTACTATATTTACTTGACAATGCTACTGTGATCAACTGACATTGCAAATAATTTCATAAAATATGAACAATAATCTGAAATTCAAAGAGCAATGGACATATTCGAAGCGTTATGATTGTAACAAAAATGTTAACTGAGTATCATTTTACAAGCATACAATCAACTGCCAAATAAGGAAAAAAGTTAAATAAACAAGCGAACAAGAGTGATAGAGTGATATCTACTACGTTTACTTGACGATCCTACTGTGTTACACTGATATCAGTAAAATATAAAATTGGTTTAAAACCGATCAAATGCACATAGAAAAAAAATTAGAAGTTGAAAAACAAGTGAACAACACTGATATCTACTATATTTACTTGGCAATGCTACTGTGATCAACTGACATTGCAAATAATTTCATAAGAAGAGAGAAATATGAACAATAATCTGAAATTCGAAGAGCAATGGACATAACATGATCGTAACAAAAACGTTAACCGAGAATCACTTTACAAGCATACATGCGATCAACTACCAAATAAGGGGAAAAAGTTAAATAAACAAGCGAACAACAGTGATATAATGATATCTACTACGTTTACTTGACGATCCTACTGTCTTACACATATATCAATAAAATGTAAAATCGATTTAAAACCGATCAAATGCACATAGAGAAAAAAGAATTCAGAAGTTGAAAAAACAAGTGAACAACACTCATATCTACTAAATTTACTTGACAATGCTACTGTGATCAACTGACATTGCAAATAATTTCATAAGAAGAGATAAATATGAACAATAATCTGGAATTCAAAGAGCAATGGGCATAATCAACTACAGGATTAACCTACATAAACAAATCGAAACAACAAAAACCTGCAATATAATCAACACCTAAACGACAATCAGGACTAAGCTACAACAATCAAAATTAAACAAATCGAATCAACAATAACCTGTAATAATCAAAACCTAAACGACTATCAGGATTAACCTACATACAATAATAAAAAGTAAACAAATCGAAACAACAAAAACCTGCAATATAATCAACACCTAAACGACAATCAGGATTAAACTACAACAATCGAAATTAAACAAATCGAATCAACGATACCCTGTAATAATCAAAACCTAAACGACTATCAGGATTAACCTACATACAACAATCAATCAAAAGTAAACAAATCGAAACAACAATAACCTGCAATAATCAACACCTAAACGACAATCAGGATTAAAATACAACAATCAAAATTAAAAAAAAAAATCGAATCAACAATAACCTACAATAATCAAAACCTAAACGACTATCAGGATTAAACAACAACAATCAAAATTAAACAAATCGAATCAACACCTGAACGACTACAATAATAACCTAACTAGTACGCAATTCTGATACAGGATTAAGCATTAAGCTAGAATAGAACAAACCTGACCACGAGAGAGAGATGAGAATGAGATGACTAGAGTGATGCGGTTTATAAACAAACTTATATACCCAGTGTTAGAACACTTTTTTGGCGCTTGATTTGTGGCCCCCATTTTTAAAATATCATATATATATATATATATATAAAATGTGTGCGCTAATGATGTGTGTAAAATGCAACATATAAATCACATCAATTAAGGCATAAAACTAACCCTTTTTAAGTACTAATGTTGGAAAAAGAGTGTTTTTGTCTTTCTTTTGTATTTTCAGGATGAAATGAGCTCAAATTCACAAAAGAAGCAAAAAGACAACTAATTCTAGCATAAATACAAGAAAAGGAATAAAAGTAGACTGCCCGGACCCTCAACGGCATCCTCCAAAGCAAAGAGGAGAAAGCAGAAGACTGAACACGCCCCGTGTCCAGCGGACACGGGGCCGTGCCCAAGAAGCAGCAGAAAAGACAAACTTGTAGAAGCTTCCATTGCCCACCACGGGGCCGTGTCCAGCGGGCACGGGGGCGTGGTGAAAGTACAGCAGGCGCATTAATTGTAATTGCGAATTACAATTAATGAAGAGAGAGAGTGTCAGACGGGCACGGGGGCGTGTCCAACGGACACGGGGCCGTGCCCAGCCTTCTGTTCAGCCTATAAATAGGGGTGCTTGGTTTCATTCCATCTCATCCCTTGGCACACCACCTCTCTCACACTTCATCCACCACCCACCACCACCATAACACCATCATCCACCACCATCATCCATTGTCCATCGTAGAGTGTGTGAGTCGTCTCGGGATCCAAGATTGATAGTTAGAGTTCTTGACAATCAAGGCCATGTTTGCCTAAGTCTCTTACATCACTTGGTGAAGACAAGTGTTTAGTATAATACTTTTTATTTTTAATCTTTTGCACTTTTTATTTGGTTTTGTATTAATGACTTTAATAATTAGTTACTTATGTTGAAGGTGATCTTTCCTTATCGTTTGTCCGTGGTGTCTTGGCGTTATTTTACTGTCTATATAAAACAAAAGATTTTCAACATTCATATCTCCACGGTCTATATGGAGGTATGTTGGCTACCTGGTCGGGGGTTAAGGGAACGGTTTGGTAAGGGTCTTGCCCTTGTTCAGCGTTTAGAGGTCCTGCTTGGGACCTGGGTCAATTTTAGTAGGATCTCCTTCAATGCCCATAGGTATTGGATGGCGGGGATCCAAACTCTTTGACCCCCTCATAAGTTAACTACTATTAATACTATAACCCGGCTATTTAGGACTGTATCCCTGCTGACTCAGACTACTTAGCCGAGGGTAACGTCACCGCCGAAAGCGGGGCCTACCACAATTTGCATTAATAACTTAATTCATTATCTTTCAATAATCCGACCCTTTAGGATTGTATCCTTGCTGACTCAAACTACTGGGTTGAGGGTAACGTCGCCTTCAAAAGAGGGGCCTACTACAATAACTAAGATAATCTCTTAAACAAGTGCAAAAGTGCGAAAATAATCAAAGGTTATACTAATACACGTGTCGAATCCAAGTGATTCATCTTGTCTATCTGTTTTTATTTTATTTTATTTTTCAGCATTTAGTTAGTTTTTATTTTTCTTAGTTTAAAACATTTTTCTCACTTTTTGATTTGATTAGACGTTGAGGATAAACCGGTATTAAAAGCTCTTGTGTCCTTGAACGACCTCGGTATCTTACCAACACTATACTACGTCCACGATGGGTGCACTTGCCCATATGTGTGTTTAGTGTTAGTGAATATCGTGTTTTATAAATTTAAAACTTGGCTAAAAGTGTAAAAAGGGGCTTAAATATACATCTAAATTATAACACACTTCACGCACATCAAGTTTTTGGCGCCGTTGCCGGGGACACAAGGATTTTAAGAAAGTTAGGAATCAACGGCCTAGTCATATTTTTATTTTTCTCTTTAATTTTTAGGATTTTTCGTAATTTTTCAGCTTCTGCAGAGCTCAGCACGGGGCCGTGCCTGGTCGGACACGGGCCGTGCCCAGCATCGTTACTGGCAGTTTTTGTTTTCCAAGTTACAGAAGGCTGACCACGGGGCCGTGCCGGTGCAACACGGGGCCGTGTCCAACTTCCAGTAACTGGGATCTGGAAAACAATCACTGAAATTCCGACCACGGGCCGTGTTCGCTCAACACGGGGCCGTGGTGAACCCTCTGACCAACATTCTTTTCTGTTTTTATTGCAGGACTTGGAACCCGACGCCAACCTCACGTAGTGTATGAGCTCCAGTTCCAATAAAGACATAAAAGAACCACTAGAAGAACCCGAACGCTTTCTCAGAAAAAGGTTAAAAGCCAAAAACCAAGAGAAGGTTTCGGGTGATCCACCTCTAATGGCGGACCAACGTACCCTTATGGATTATCTACGACCCACCGTGGGTAATCTAGGCGCCGCTATCAATGCTCCGAATGTCAAAGCCAATAACTTCGAACTTCGGCCGGATTTGATACAAATGCTCCAAAACTCCGCAACATTCCACGGGCTTGCGGACGAGGATCCCCATCTACATATAACTAATTTCTTGGAAATATGTGATACCTTTCGGATCAATGGAGCATCAAACGACGCCATCCGCCTCCGTATGTTTCCCTTCTCACTAAAAGACTGAGCGGAAGCTTGGCTCAACGCCCTCCCAGCTGGATCGGTAAACACCTGGGATGAACTAGCCCAAAAATTTCTATATAAGTATTTCCCTCCCGCTAAAACTGCTAAGTTAATGACTGAAATTAATACATATTCACAAGAGGACGGGGAATCCTTATATGAAACTTGGGAAAGGTTCAAGGAGCTATTACGCAAGTGTCCCCATCACAGCCTCGCAATATGGCAACAAGTATCCACTTTCTATAATGGATTGTTGCCACACACTAGGCAGACACTTGATTCTAGCTCCGGGGGACTTTTAGGTAATCGACGCCCACACGAAATATATAATCAAATTGAGGAAATTGCTCAAACCAATTTTCAATGGCACACCCCCCGGGGAAATAAGTCTATCGCCCCGGGCGCCCATAAGGTCGACGAGAGCACTTCTTTACAAGCCCAAATCGAGGCCCTTTCTTCAAAAATAAAAAAATTAGAAATGACAAAAACAGTCTCGGTTATGGCTTGTGAAGGGTGTGGGGGTCACATGAAAATTGGAGTTGCATGAAAGAAACGGACGATCAACAAGAAATGGTAAACTACATTGATAATAGACCTAGGCCGTCAGGTCCCCCAACGGGAACTTACAACCAAGGATGGCGAAACCACCCAAACTTTGGTTGGAGGGAACCCGGCAATAGTAGTAACCAACAGACCCAACGAACAAACTTTCAGCAACCAAGAAATGAGTCACAAAATTTCACTCAACAACAAGGTGGACGAGAAAGGCTCGAAGATACTGTATCTCGCCTCGTCTCTGACACTGATAAGAAAAACTCGGAAAGATTTCTACAATTAGAATCTAATTTTAGGAATCAACAAGCTAGCATTCAAAACATAGAAAAACAATTAAATCAAATAGCTCAAAATTTTTCCGAGATACCGCAAGGCGCATTACCTAGTAATACCGAAACGAACCCAAAGGCGCAAGTTCACCTCATCACACTACGAAACCGCACCGTAGGGCCTGCAGAAGTGCCACCGCCAACGGAAGAAACAGTACCGACACCTCTGCAGGAGATGAACTCCCCTCCATCACCGGAGCCTACCAAGGCTCCTCGAGTTCCGTACCCTGGTAGGTTAATTCGTCAAAAGACAAATGAGCAATTCGCAAAATTCGAAAGTCTGTTAAAACAATTGCATGTCAATATTCCTTTTATCGAAGTCCTAACACAAATGCCCAAATACTCTAAATTCATGAGGGACTTCCTTACGCATAAAAAGAAAATTGAAAATTTGCAATTAGTCAACTTAGGCGAAGAATGCTCTGCCCTCGTACTCAATAAACTTCCCCAAAAGAAAATCGATCCCGGAAGCTTCACGATTCCTTGCTCAATAGGGGAATCGCTCGTTCGCAATGCCTTAGCCGACCTAGGGGCTAGCATTAACCTCATGCCCTTATCAATGTTCAAAAGACTCGGCTTAGGAACCACGAGCCCTACAAAAATGAGCATACAACTCGCTGATCGATCCGTCAAATTCCCACAAGGTGTCATCGAGAATGTCTTGGTAAAGGTAAGCAGATTCGTTTATCCAGCTGACTTTGTCATACTCGATATGGAGGAAGACACCGAGGTCCCCCTTATACTAGGGAGACCCATCCTTGTCACCGCCCAAGCAGTGGTAGATATGAATGACGGGACACTCACCTTGAGGTATGGGGATGATGAAGTGAAGTTCAGAGTTGGGAAGAGAATAGAGGACGACGACCCGGTCAATTACATGAAGGTTATTGATTCGAGCTTGGATGCTGCTCTCCGACGGTGTAACATGGGACGCCAGGCATCCCACTCAGAAAATATATAACCTCGAATTGGGTCTAGCCAAGGACCCTTATAAACGTGGCGCACCACGGAGGCATTCCGCGGAACTATCCTTAGTTTAGTTTAATCTTTTAGTTTTAATTTGCAGAATAAAACACACTCATGGTGGTAATGGATGAAAAAGGGAACGAGAAAAATGGACCTATGCACGAAGAACAGAGCAACCCGACACAAATCTCCATCACAGAAGGCTCAACACGGGCCGTGCCCAACCAACACGGCCCCGTGCTGAGCCACCTGCAGAAAAACACCCAGTTCAGGTAACTGGACACGGGCCGTGTTCAGCGGACACGCCCCCGTGTCCAGGCTTCTGTCTTAATTCTTTAATTTTTGTTACTGGCACCTGACCACGGGGCCGTGCCCGGTCACCACGGGGCCGTGTCCAGACTGCCAGTAACATAAATCTTTGCTTTTTAACCCACTTTTACACATGCTAATCAACCGAAAATATTATTTTTGGACACATGGAGGACAATGTGTAATTTAAGTGTGGGGGGATGCTAAAACCTTGAATTTTGCAAATCCTAAATACAAGCCTTACACAAAACTCTATTGGAACCGCTAAACACCCCAAATTTTATTTTTCAAAAACTTTTCGTTTTTTTTATTTATTTGCTTGTCTTGGTTTAATTTGGGAATAACAAGTTCTAAAAAGGTTATATTTTTACAAATTTACAACCGATAGCGTCGTGATAACAAAGAACCAACATAAGAAAATTACGAAACGGCATTACAAGTCTAGTTAAAAATTCGATTATATATACTTGATCACATTAAAAACCCATTCCCACAAAAGTGAGTTTTGAGCCTTTATTGAGCATAAAAATATACATCTTTAGACTAAATGCTCATTTTTCGTTTCTTGTGTGAATAGCCGCTTGGTTCTTACAACTCTAGAACTTGCCACGACGATACATTCCCGGTCCTTACCAACTTAAACCCAAGTAAGTAAGTGATGGAGGCATTAGGACTAACCATATTTTTCTTTCTAAACCATTATTTTTCATTTTTTTTTACCACCAACCCAAAATCCCCCTAGTTAGCCCCTTTGAGCCTAAACCTTTCATTTCATTACCCTAAAACCTTTTCACCCACCAAAAACCCTTTTTATTTTTCACCCTTTATTTTAGTAACAAGCTCGGTTTTTCGTAAGCTCGCTATTTTATGTGACAAAAAAAATAAAATAAAATAAAATAAAATAAAAATATGATGATGAAGTCAAAAACAAACAAAAGCTAAATAAAAGCTTGTTTGGAGAAGTACTTCAAAATAAAAAGTCACTAAAAACAAGGTATGTCACGAAAACCGACGCTTTTTACGATTTTCGCCCTTTTACTAACTAACCCAACCACCCACCTTTAACCCAAGCCTAACCCTTCACCCAAAAAGTCCTCTTGATATTTACAAAGGTAAAAAGTTAAAAAGGAGGAGGATTGATTGCTTGGCAAGCCTATGGAAGGCGTAAGTTCCATGCCGCTCACGAGTGATTCACTAAAAAATTACACCTTCGGCCGAGTGTTGAGTGATCTCCCGCGAGGTATGTGAACTTGAATATAAATGGAATTTTAATAAGGCATGTTATGCCCGAATAAGTAATTTATCTTATGAAACGTTCTAAATAAATCATAACGAATAGGATTGTAAATAAATAAAAATAAAACTTACAAAGATCTTGGATTCCCGACACTCTAGGACAAGCCAAAAACTTTCTCTTCTACCTATTCCATTTGGGAGTGTAAGCCACATTTAAAGAGTTTTGCTTGAGGACAAGCAAAAGTTCAAGTGTGGGGGTATTTGATGTGTGTAAAATGCAACATATAAATCACATCAATTAAAGCATAAAACTAACCCTTTTTAAGTACTAATGTTGGAAAAAGAGTGTTTTTGTCTTTCTTTTGTATTTTCAGGATGAAATGAGCTCAAATTCACAAAAGAAGCAAAAAGACAACTAATTCTAGCATAAATACAAGAAAAGGAATAAAAGTAGACTGCCCGGACCCTCAACGGCATCCTCCAAAGCAAAGAGGAGAAAGCAGAAGACTGAACACGCCCCGTGTCCAGCGGACACGGGGCCGTGCCCAAGAAGCAGCAGAAAAGACAAACTTGTAGAAGCTTCCATTGCCCACCACGGGGCCGTGTCCAGCGGGCACGGGGGCGTGGTGAAAGTACAGCAGGCGCATTAATTGTAATTGCGAATTACAATTAATGAAGAGAGAGAGTGTCAGACGGGCACGGGGGCGTGTCCAGCGGACATGGGGCCGTGCCCAGCCTTCTGTTCAGCCTATAAATAGGGGTGCTTGGTTTCATTCCATCTCATCCCTTGGCACACCACCTCTCTCACACTTCATCCACCACCCACCACCACCATAACACCATCATCCACCACCATCATCCATTGTCCATCGTAGAGTGTGTGAGTCGTCTCGGGATTCAAGATTGATAGTAATAGTTCTTGACAATCAAGGCCATGTTTTCCTAAGTCTCTTACATCACTTGGTGAAGACAAGTGTTTAGTATAATACTTTTTATTTTTAATCTTTTGCACTTTTTATTTGGTTTTGTATTAATGACTTTAATAACTAGTTACTTATGTTGAAGGTGATCTTTCCTTATCGTTTGTCCGTGGTGTCTTGGCGTTATTTTACTGTCTATATAAAATAAAAGATTTTCACCATTCATATCTCCACGGTCTATATGGAGGTATGTTGGCTACCTGGTCGGGGGTTAAGGGAACGGTTTGGTAAGGGTATTGCCCTTGTTCAGCGTTTAGAGGTCCTGCTTGGGACCTGGGTCAATTTTAGTAGGATCTCCTTCAATGCCCATAGGTATTGGATGGTGGGGATCCAAACTCTTTGACCCCCTCATAAGTTAACTACTATTAATACTATAACCCGGCTATTTAGGACTGTATCCCTGCTGACTCAGACTACTTAGCCGAGGGTAACGTTACCGCCGAAAGCGGGGCCTACCACAATTTGCATTAATAACTTAATTCATTATCTTTCAATAATCCGACCCTTTAGGATTGTATCCTTGCTGACTCAAACTACTGGGTTGATGGTAACGTCGCCTTCAAAAGAGGGGCCTACTACAATAACTAAGATAATCTCTTAAGCAAGTGCAAAAGTGCGAAAATAATCAAAGGTTATACTAATACACGTGTCGGATCCAAGTGATTCATCTTGTCTATCTATTTTTATTTTATTTTATTTTTCAGCATTTAGTTAATTTTTATTTTTCTTAGTTTAAAACATTTTTCTCACTTTTTGATTTGATTAGACGTTGAGGATAAACCGGTATTAAAAGCTCTTGTGTCCTTGGACGACCTCGGTATCTTACCAACACTATACTACGTCCACGATGGGTGCACTTGCCAATATGTGTGTTTAGTGTTAGTGAATATCGTGTTTTATAAATTTAAAACTTGGCTAAAAGTGTAAAAAGGGGCTTAAATATACCTCTAAATTATAACACACTTCACGCACATCAGCTAATAACAAACAAAAAGAATAAGTGGGTAAACCAAATAAAACATAGTTACTCAGCACTAAAAGATTACGCCATACATTACAAGAAAATCTTTCGTGCTTTTATTTGAACGGCAATAATGTTATAGATATCAAAAGAGGGAAGCTAGCACAACACCCGAAACATACCAAAAGACAAAACCAAACCAAACAGAACATTAAAATTAAATTTTGAAAACTGCTAAAAAAGATCCGCTTATACCAAAAATCTTTGGTGCTAGAAGTAGAAAAGAAAATTAGGGCTAATAAGATAAGAAAGAACAACAGGAAGAGGAATAGGGAGAGAGAGAGAGTATAATGAGTTGTGGGTGGGTTTGGAGTATGTTAGAGGTTTGGCTATTTATTGAAGGTAAAAAATGAAAATTAAAGTTAGAAATAAAGAGAACAAGGAAACATTGGTTACGAGATATTTAATTCATAAAGTGATAGTGAACTGACGTATGTGCACATGTATTCCTTCACGTTTTACATCATTCTATCTAGACCCTGTAAGAAGATTTAAATTTTAAAAAATTAATAAATATATGTTTTTCAGATAATCAAAGAACCAATAATTAATATGTTATAAAAAAATAAACCAACAAAATAACTGAGATATAACTTTTTTCAAATACCCGTTTATTCTTTTCAGTTTTATAATATAATAACGTTACATAAAATTTTAAATATACCAATGAGACATATTCAATTTTTTTTTTTTTTTGCCGAGTCTGTTACAGAGCTCAAGGAATGGCAGGAATGTCAAGAAGTCATCAACATGATGAGAATGTCAAATGATAAGGACACTTGGCTTTGGAAAGTTAAAAGACGGGATGCTTTCTCGGTTATGGCGGTGAAATAGGCTATTATTTCTTATAGGGGAAGCAACAACTTGCCCAAATTCGAGTGGAGCAAATGGGTGCCAATTAAATGCAATATTATGGCTTGGAGAGGAAACTTGGATAAACTGGCTACTAGAGTTAATAGAGTTAATCTGAGAAGAAGGAAAGTAGATATTCCTTCGGTTATGTGCCCTTTTTTGCGACGAATATGAGGAAATGATGGATCATTTGTTTACTGCTTGTTCGGTGGCAACTCGGGTGTGGGCGGCTATCGGTGCTTAGTGCAACATTCCCCCGATCTTCGCGTTCGAGTTCAAAGATTTAATGGAAATTCATAATTCTACTCAGGGGGGAAACAAAATGAAGAAGATTATTCATGGTTTGGTTATTATCTCTCTTGCTGGTGTATATGGAAAAGCAGAAACGAGTTGGTTTTTAAGCAGATCAATAGAAGTCCGCAAGATATTCTGATACAGATTAAATTAAAAGGTTTCGGGTGGGTTAAAAATAAATCTTCAAGGTAAATATATTAGTTGGAAGGAGTGGTGTAAATACCCTATATATATGAGGTAATTTTGCCCTTTGCCCGGAAGGGAGAAGATGCATTGAGGAGAATATGACCAGCGGGTAACTAGATGGGGGGGTGAAACTAAAATGATTGAAAGATACGATGGAGGGTGCCAACCGGCAAACGGAGGTTGCCGCTGGTTGTCTAATTATTTGAGACCGACTATGTGCACATGAGCATACAATCTTAATTTGGGAGTGTTAATATTTTCGGTTTATTTCGAGGACCAAACCTTGGTTTTATAGACGACGAATGTAGAGTGACAACGATGTTTGGAAGGCATGGCTAGTTGGTTGTATTTTTTTTTTTTTTTTTTTGTGAGGTCGCTATCAATGTTAGGACATGTAGGTTTTGTTAAAAATATTTATAACCCTTGTCTTTTTTTTTATGCAGGGCATGGCTAATTTGTTGTATCTTCTTTTGTGAGGTCGCTATCAACCTAAAGACATGTATGTTTTGTTTTGGAATATCACATGGTCATGAAATCAAACATGGTCAAAAAGAAATAATCTTACATTTGCGTTTAACACAGAAATAATCTTACATTTGCATTTAACACAAAAATAATCTTACATTTGCGTGTAACACATAAATAATCTTTCATTTAACATTTAAGATTAAAACAAATACGGATATGTATTAATCTTATCAAAACAAATAAAAGGTTATGATGTTGTTTTCGAATATGTTTTTTCATTATATTTATAAATATAGAAATCTAATTATAGATACAAGTAGGATCATGAAAAAAGTTATTTTTTTTCCTAGAAACGTGACATAAAACTAAAAATCTACACATGGTATTAAGTAATAAGTTACAATAAGTGTTTATTGTCTTCATAATGCAATATTGATGACCATTTTGATTGGTCTTCTTTTTATTCGGTAGGAAACAATGATTTGATAAGATATTTTTATATTCTTTTAGAAGCTTTGGCACTTGGCAGGACCACTGACGGTGTTATGTTCAAGTATGGTTTTAAGCCTAATCAGGTATGGACCTTTAACGTTTAAAGTTTAATTTACAAATTTGATTGGTTTTTATATAAAAAAACTATTGAAATCGGAAAGTTATTTTATATAATTCGTTAGAATTTAATTACTTGTATGAATAATATTTGTAAGTCAAACTTTAATTCTAATTTGCTTCCTATTTCTTAAATTTAGACTAAAATGATTTGCACGTCAATCAAATAAACATACCACTCAAAAGAGATTTATTTTATAACATAAAGATAGTAGACTTGACTTCCGTTTGCTTTCCTATTTCTTTATTTTCCGTTAACCCATGTCTATTGATTTATTTTAATTTTATAACATAAAGACATTAGACTTGACTTTCCATTGCTTCCTATTTCTTTATTTTCCATTAACGCATGTCTATTATTAATTTATTTTAATATATTCATTAGGCATTATGTATGAATCTTATGAAATTCAACTATAAAGAAAATACCCTTTGAGTTTAGAAAACTCAATGAATAGACCATATGTTGACACGTGTTACACCATTTTTTCAGTTTTCTAACATGTAACAGGTTTGTTAGGAGAGAAAAAGTTGACATGTTATACTTTTTTCGCTCGCTCGATTGTGTAGATGTAACATCACATGTTACACTTTTTTTTCAATTTACGAAGTGTAACATTGTCGAACTTAAATGTTACATGTTTTTTTAGAAAAAAATTAGTATAACAGACAAACATATTACATGTTAGTGTGTCAGTTAGAAAAATGAAAAAGCAAAAAGCTGTTACGTGTACTTTTTATCAGTTTGTTACATGGTCAGTAAAGTTCTTTTATGTAACATTCAATCTCAACCATAGATTTTTTTCGACAAATAGTTGAGATTGAGTTTTAAAGTTTTTTTTACCTCAATAGAGTTTTCTTATTATCCTTTCCTTAAGTCGGTAAAATTGACTATTAAAATTGTTTGTTTGGTTATTTATATTTTTTAAATAAGTAATTCTAAATCAATTACTATATTTATATTACTTTTTTAACAGCAAATTTTAAATCAATTACTATATTTATATTACTATGTATGCTAATATTAACTATTAGGCCGGAGGATGTGGGGGGTTTCATGGTGCTACCTCACTGCCTATAGCGTCCACTTCAGCGCCACTATCCACACTATGCAAATTAAACCGGGGCGCCATTGATGGGGCTCCATCATGGTAACGAGAGAGAAGGGCTTTATCAGGTGGGGCCCACATCATTTCAGCCAATAATTTTTTTTTTTTAATTTTGTTTAATAGGGGGCTCCATCTCACACCATGCAAGTTAAAAAGGGCGTGATAAAGTCTCATGGCTGAGGTGGATCCTAGGTGGCACTGATGCGTCTTGATATAGCCCTTAGGGGCTCCATCCCACACCCTCCAGCCTTAGAACCTTTAGGCTATGAGGTGTGGATGGAGCCCCCTTGGGCTTTATCATGCCACCTAAGCTCCACGTCAGCGCCATGTCAACACAGGGGCTTTATCATGCCCCCCTTTAAATTGCAAGGTGTGGATGGAGCCCCATGTCATGATTACCTAATTATTTTTTTATTTAAATATTTATTTTTTTAACTAGAAAATAAAAACAAAACATAATTTCATTAAAAAAAAAGTAAAAACACTACATAATTTCATTAAAAAATAAAAACACTACATAATTTCATTAAAAAAATAAAAACACTACATAATTTCATTAAAAAAATATAGAAACACTACTCGTCGTCTGTGTCGAGTCCTCCTTGTTCATGATAAAACCATAGGTGCTCTGTCAGATCGGCTCGAAGGTTTTGGTGTGTGTGCCTAGCCCGTATCTTCGCTCGGATATCTTCTTTCTCAGCGTAAGTTAGTATTGGGTTCGTCGGTTGGATACTTTCATCATAGCTTTCTCCACAAAATGCTCTACCCGGGTCCTCCAATATCATGTTATGCAAAATGATACACGTATACATGGCGTTTCTCATTTTACTTTTTTCAAGTATCCTCGACGGCTGGGTGATGGTAGACCATCTTTTCTTTAACACACCAAAAGCCCGCTCGATATCGTTTCTTGCTGACTCTTGTTTTTTCTTGAAATACAATCATTTTTCGTCATCTGGACACGAAAGACTTTTTACCAATGTCGCTCACTCGGGATAAATACCGTCTGTGAGATAGTAGTCATATTTATACTGCACGTCGTTTGCAAAGAATGAAGTATCTGGTGCAACACCGTCTATAACATCGTCGAATAGATTCGAGGACATTAAAACTGCAATGTCATTGTTCGTACCAGCCATGCCAAAGTACGCATGCCAAATCCATAAATCTTGAGAAGCGACCGCTTGTAATATTAGGGTAGGACCATCGTGGTCACCACGATGATGTTGCCATTTCCAAGCGGTAGGGCATGCCGCCCATTCCCAGTGCATGCAATCAAGACTTCCCAACATTCTAGGAAACCCATGTAAGCGCTGATGGGCCTCGTATAGAAGTGGAACGTCGGCTGCGGTTGGCATCCTCAAATATCATCTCCCGTACAGAGAGATTACACCTAATAAATTATTGCTAATTAAAAAATAATAACGACGTAAATAAAATAATAAATACTAGTGTTAATAAAAATTACCTTCACAAAAATTTTCAAGAGCCTCACGACACATTCTTGACGACATCCTTAAATACTCATCCCACGCATCACTCGATGTGCCGTAGGCTAGTTGCCTAATTGCTGCTGTACACTTTAGTATCCAGAGAAACCAACTTTGCGACTTGCACTTACCCTTTGCTTGAAAAAAAGGGATTCGCCCGCAAGATCATTGGAAATTTTAACGAATAGTCGTCGGCTCATACGAAACCAGCGCTTAAACTGAACATCATCGTACACGGGAGTTTCACAAAAATAATCTTGCACTAGACGTTGATGAGCAGCTAACCGATTCCGTCCAATAGGCGGTTGTCTGGTACGCGATGCAGAGGATTCGGCTTCTTCTCGCAAATAATTAATCGCCTCCTGCGCCATGGCGATAACCATATCATCAAGAACACCGTCGGATGACGAGCTCGAAGAAGACATTTTTAAGTTGTGATTGGTGTTTGTTTTAGTTGTGATTGGTGTGTGTTTTGGTTGTGATTGGTGAGTTTTTTAGTTTAGAATAGGTTAATATATATAATAAAATAAGAAAAGTTTTTTTTTAAACATTGGACCGTTTGACAACGGTCAAATTTGACCATTCTTCCTCGTTCCACGCGTTTTCAGCCCGTTAACATGGTGGCAAAGCTTCAATGGGCCCCGGCATAGTGACGGGGTGTGGGACGATGGCGCCGTGGGGCGTTATAGATGGCTAGCTGGGTAGGGTAGCGCCCCCACACCCTCCAACCTTAGTACTTGAACCCGATTGATCTATGTTGTACCGTTCATTGGTCCACATGGAACCTATTGACTCCTTTTTTTCTGATTTTTTTGAGAATAGATATAGGATGTATATGGTCTCCAACCATATGGTATTGGCACCACCCTATTCAAGACACTCGAGTTTGAATCACGCCCCTCCCCCTTCAACTTTCACGTGTTAACTGCTAATGTCAGCCTTTTTTAAGAATTTATTTTCCAAACTTGTTAGGCTATGCGGTATGGTGATGGTCCTCTCTTGGAGGATGGTCCGCCACGTAAGCGCCACGTAGGATGGGCATGAGGATGGGGCAAAAAGGATGGGAGTATAGAAATGGGGGGATGGACCTAAAACGTATATGTATATATTGTATGTATAGGTGTGTGAGAGAGGGGGAGGGATGATTTTTGTCCTTTTGTGGACCGGCACCAACGTCTGGAAAGGGACGGTGAGGACGAAGCCGGGAAGGGGTGGGGCGGCGCCGGGCCAGAACGAACCGGGGACGATCCCCATACCTCGCAGCCTTAGTTTTATCTGTAGTCTAGCATAGCACATTGATACTATCTGATGTAAATTTCTTTTATGGTTTTCCATTGATGTAAAAACATGTTCGTATCTCTTCTTGAGCATATTTCTTTTGGTTACTATACCAATTGTTGTCGTGCTAAACCAAAATGATAGATACTAACTGAAACTCTGATGCGTAGCGCGGGTATTTTTACTACCAATGGTGGAGCTTGACTAAAAGTTCCGGTGGGGCGGAAAGTCCGCTGCGTAGCGTGGGTATTTTTCTTATATCTATGTTTCGGGTTATATGTTGGGGTCAGATATTCGATTCGGGTTTGGTCAAACAATAATAACTCCAAATAAAACTACATAATCTTTATTCATTCAAAAAAGACGTTATTACACATAAAAATGCTAAATATTGTTTAGAAAAAATAAGTACCAAATATTTATAATGATGCGAGATAAATGTTAAGTACCTGGACGAAGAATTAGACTATCCACTATCACAACCTAACCCAACCCAATCTTATATTAAAATATTAATTTCTCTCTCTTCCACCTACATAACCCAACCCAATCTAATTTTTCACTCACTATCACAACCCAACCTAAACTAATATTTTATTATATAAACAAATAGAAGTTAAATAATAAAAAAAGTAAAAAGAATTAAATATTATAAAAAATAGAATTAAATAATAGAAAAATGAATAAAAAATTAATATTATGTTGGTTGTTGGTTGCAACCAATGGTTGCCATACCAACCTGGTTGTCCATAAATTTCAATTATTTAATTAAAATAATTTCCTACAATTTTGTCTTATTTGCCATGTGGCAACCGTTTGTGCAATTTGGTCACCATAGTAAATAGTCTTACAACTCAGCCCAACCTTCTTTAAGATAAATGGTAAGTACCTTTAAGACCTTTAAGATAAAAAGAACCCTCAACTTTGATTTATATATAAAGTAGTAACAAACTTTACTTAAAGTTTATAAACAATTATAAAAGTTACTAATAGCTTGTTCTTCACATTTTTGAACTTACGAAAATAATTGACGGGGACAGACCTATATAATATTAAAATTTTCATACAAAAAATCGAAAATATTACACTTCTAACCAAAACATTGATAGGGCAGGGGGAGGGAGTGGTGGATGCACCCCGGTCCCTTAAAAGCTACGCCACTGTTTATTACATTATAGCCACGCCTCTTGTAGTTTTGAATACCATTTCATATAAATCCATCTCTAAAATTCTTTCTAAATTTCATCTTGTTTCACTCTATTTTCTTTGAAGTTTGATCCATTTTAACGGGTTATCTATAAATCCAATTGGTAGATATATGTATATAGAAATCAATTACTAACCAACATAAATAATTTAACATTTACAGATTCATTTTCATTATTTGTTTGGCTTTTATGGCCCTCTACTGACTTTGAAAATCATGTTTGTAGGCTAATGAGGAAGGGTGATGATGGTTCTACTTCTGTAATGTTACATTCTTCATCTATTTGCTACAATATCTTGACTTCCATATTTATACAATTTAGTTAGTTATAAGAAAAAGTATAAAAGTGCTTGATTAAAAAATACATATATATAATAAATAACAAACCGTATCTCACTTTTACAAACACTACAACCCATTCAACAGTATCAAATTATTAATTGTGTCATAAAGGCCCATATGTCGATGCCCCCTCCCCTCTCTCTCTCTCTCTCTCTCTCTCTCTTTCTCTCTTCTCTCTCTCTCTAAATACCACCAAGAACCACCCTAACCATCATACACCACCACCATACAACACCGATTCCTAGCAACCACAACCACCTCACCTGCAACCATACACCACCATCACTACAATAAACCACCTCCGACCCTAAGGGGATGATTCCACAAAAAAAAGGAGTTTTGGTTTCGATTGGGCCTGAAGTGGTCCGTAGATGATCTGGGCTAAAAAGGACGGCGGCCAATCTGCTCGCCGAAGTTATTGGGACTTGGGGACTGGGCCATGAATGCGACAGTGAAAACATTGGGCACAGGAGGTTCATTCCTCAAAATTTTGACAAATAACTCATGGCTTTCGGCGCTAGCCACGGGATCAACAAAGCTGGAATAGGGTGAATGATCGAACATTGGTGGAAGAATTCTCAAATGCAATTCCAAGATTTTGGGAATCATGGTATCAAAATATTAGCGGAAGCGGTTTATATAATTTACCAAAAGCCGATTATATAAATTTGATTTATTAATCCGATTAATAAATATTCCCAATCAGGATCAAGGTTATACGTGTATAAACAAATAAACTGGATAAACAACCATAGAGGGTTTTAGTAATCAACCTTTGACGACTACACCGGAATTGTAACACGCGGGTTACAACGAATCCTCGCTAGTAAGAAGTTCACAACCGAGCACAAGATACCCGAGAGTAGAACCGGCCAAGAAGGAGGCGGCGGCGATGCTTGGTCGACGGCAAGAGGATGGCGGCCAAGCTTAGGAGGGTGGCTAGGGTTTTGTGTTTTTATAAAAGTGTGTCTAGGGTTTCCACCTTAAACATCCTTTTATAAAACCCAATCTTACATTAAGGCCCTTTAAGATTATACAATTATAATCATCTTAATAATAATCTAATTAATATTAAGCCCCTCGGGTTTAAACTATTATTATTTCACAAATAATAATCTACCTACTCGTGAACATATACGATTCGTGTACCAACGTGTAGGGCTGTAAACGAACCGAACGTTCAGCGAACAGTTCGTGAACCGTTCGGCGGGAAGTTCGTTTATGTTCGTTCGTTTAATAAACGAACGAACATGAACAAGAAATTTCGTTCAATTAGTTAAATGAACGAACATGAACAGAGGTCTTATTCATTCGATTGTGTTCGTGAACGTTCGGTAAGGTGTTCGTGAACGTGTTCATGAATATTCGTTGATTTGCGTTCGTTTATATTCGTATGTTTGTGTTTTAATTGAAGATCTTTGCACTTTCTTGTATTTTATTTGTACTTTTTATATTATTAAACTTTTATTTATTTTATTACCTTAACAATTAAATTAGGAAACCCAGTTTCACCTTGTTTATGCATCATTTCCCTTTCATTTCTCATTATTTACATCGGCGAATACGATCGACCTCTGTTCCACAATAAGGGATTCAAGTCCGAGTGCTACTCTCTGGGCCATCTATCTTTATCCTTCGTGGCGTTCGCCAAATTTATTTGTGTTCGTTTGTGTTCGTGAACCGTTCGCGAACACGCTCATTTCCTTAATGAACGAACACGAACATAAAATCTCGTTCGGTAAGTGTTCATGAACCGTTCGTGAACACATTTATTTCCTTAACAAACGAACACGAACGAGACCTTGTTCGTGTTCGTTCGGTTCGTTTACAGCCCTACCAACGTGTAACTCTTCGGATCGTACCGAGTTAGTTACGTTGACTTTAATTAAGGTCGGACATACATATATCCAACAATCTCCCACTTGGACGATTTTAATTAAATGAGTCAACGTGTGCAGAGTTGGACGCCTAGCTGCATCGTACTGCTCTTAACACGGCATGACACTTTACACTCGTCAACTGGTTCTTTGCGTTCAAGTAACACTTTACTTAACCAAATACTATAGCCCTGATAATTCTATCAATAAGTCCCTTCTATATAGAACATTCGTTGATCATAAGACATGGATCATTCATTCTTATATAGTGATCAACCATTCTCTATTCTCGTCTTTAATTCAAAGTGGTCTAACGAACTACTTTTAGTCCGAGCGTGGCCACGCATTTATTCCAGTTTGAGTTAACGAGGGCGCCAGAATGTCTAAACTTCTAATCCTATAGAAGTACAAAATTCCATCAGCATCATACAACTCCCACTTGACCTTGGATTCCTCCCAACACTACCCGGATTACTACCCATGTTTCAGGACAGTGTTAGATAACATCAAAGATTGTCCTTGATCAATGTAGTTTAATATGTGCCTAAGGAAAAAGGACAGATTGAACATATCAATATCAAAACATCTCATGACTTAGATCCATGGAGATCGTTTTGAATCGAGTTACATCCAATATCATTCCCTAGTGATATCTGTGAATTTTGATTCTCAAACTCTTGAGTTATTCATCTCATGAATACAATCATCTCAATTCACAATAGTCTTACATTCAAATTCATTCCCATGTAATTTGATCGACTACGGATATTTTAGAATACGCTTATTCAAGGATATAAACATACAAATAACGAACACAGTTACAAAGTAATTAAACTTGCATTTAACCAATAAATCAAATAACTATTTTAATGTAACTGTTTTAGTTCAAAATTAAAACGCCAATACTAACTACAGATCATGCCCACTGTCTAGCAAATCTAAGTCCTATTTTTCCAGCATGCTCCTCATGTTTAGCTTGAGGTAGAGGCTTAGTAAAGGGGTCAGCCAGATTTCGATCCGTATGAACTTTGCTTATTACGATGTCTCCACGCTCTATTATCTCTCTAATATAGTGGAATTTTCTGAGTATATGCCTTGTGGTTTGATGCGACCTTGGTTCCTTTGCAAGAGCAATGGCACCAGTATTGTCACACAACATCTCGATTGGTTTCTTTATGCTAGGCACAACGTCGAGATCAGTAATGAACTTCTTCATCCAGGAAGCCTCCTTAGCAGCATCCGATGCAGCATTGTATTCTGATTCACAGGTGGATTGAGCAACCACACTTTGCTTCGAGCTCTTCCAAGTAATAGCCCCACCATTCAGAATGAAAACATATCCCGTCTGTGATCTTGAATCATCACGATCAGTCTGGAAACTTGCATCAGTATAACACTTAACTGATAGCTCCTCATCCAGTCCTCCATATATTAAGAACATGTCCTTAGTCCTTCTTAAGTACTTAAGAATGTTCTTCACTGCAGCCCAGTGACTCTCTCCTGGATTCTGTTGATATCTACTCGTCATGCTAAGAGCATACGTGACATCAGGTCTGGTACATAACATGACGTACATGATGGAACCGATAGCAGAAGCATATGGAACTCTTTCCATTTTCTTCTTTTCCTCTTCGGTCTTAGCACACTGCTTGCCATCAAGAATGGTTCCATGTGCCATGGGCAAGAGCCCCCTTTTTGAGTCTTGCATTGAGAAGCGTCGTATGACCTTATCAATATATGTACTTTGACTTAAACCTAATAACCGCTTTGATCTATCTCTATAAATCTTTATTCCTAGAATATAATCGGCTTCACCAAGATCTTTCATTGCGAAACATTTTCCCAACCAAGCCTTAACATCTTTTAGCATAGAGATATTGTTTCCAATGATTAGTATGTCATCTACATACAGAATTAGAAAAGTGATATAGCTCCTACTAGATTTCTTGTAAACACACGGTTCATCTTCGTTTTTAATGAAACCAAACTCTTTAATTTTCTAATCAAAACGAAGATTCCAGCTGCGAGATGCTTGCTTCAATCCATAGATGGATTTATTTAGCTTGCACACCTTATTAGGATTATTTAGATCGACAAAACCTTCAGGTTGAACCATATAGACATCTTCAAGTAAGTGCCCATTAAGGAACGCGGTCTTGACATCCATTTGCCATATCTCGTAGTCATAATATGCAGCAATGGCAAGTAGAATTCTAATGGACTTAAGCATGGCTACTGGCGAGAAAGTTTCCTCATAATCAATTCCTTGAGTCTGAGTGAACCCTTTTGCTACAAGCCTTGCTTTGTAGGTTTGCACATTTCCATCCATGTCGGTCTTCTTCTTGAAGATCCATTTGTTTCCTACAGTCCGACCTTCGGTAGGAAGATCAACCAAATCCCAGACTTGGTTATCATACATGGATTGCATCTCTGCATTCATGGCTTCTTGCCATTTCTTGGATTCTGAATCCAACATTGCAGCTTTGTAAGTAGCAGGTTCAGCTTCATCAATCATGAAGATATCGTCATACCTTTCAGGTGCACGACGATCCCTAATACTTCTTCGAACACTTGGTGTTTCTGTTGTTTCTTGAGTCCTCTCAGGCTCAACTTCAACAACTAGATCAGTTACTTCTGGTTCTGTCTGAACAACTGGTTCAGTCACTTGTGATTCTCGAATTTCTTCAAGATTCACATGGTTTTCTCCAATCCCTCGTGCCAGAAGCTCTTCCTCCAAGAAAGTGCCTCTGCGTTTAGTGAAAATCTTATTTTCAGTGGGGTGGTAGAAAAGGTAACCGATCCTTTTAGCGTATCCGACGAAAACCACTTTTTCGCCTCTGGGATCTAGTTTATCTGAAGATTCTAGAGTGACATAAGCGTTACATCCCCAGACCTTGAGATAGGATACTTTTGGTTTCTTTCCATGCCATATCTCATAAGGCGTTTTGTCAACCTTCTTTGTTGGAGCTATATTCACAAGTTTTGCGGCAGTTTCCAGAGCATAACCCCAAAAGGAACGTGGGAGGGTTCTTCGACACATCATTGATCGAACCATATCTAATAGAGTTCGATTTCTCCGTTCAGACACACCATTATGTTGTGGCGTTCCAGGCGGAGTGAGCTGTGAAACTATTCCACAATCCTTTAGATGGTCGATGAACTCCTGACTAAGATATTCACCGCCTCGATCTGATCGAAGCATCTTAATAGTTCTATTTAGCTGATTCTCTACTTCGTTTTGGTACTCCTTGAGCTTTTCAAATGTCTCATGTTTATGCTTCATAAGATAAACATAACCATATCTACTGAAATCATCAGTGAATGTAACAAAGTATCTTTCTCCATGTCTTGACATTGTTCTGAATGGACCACATACATCTGTATGTACAAGTCCCAACAGATCATTAGCTCTTTCTCCAACATTTGAAAAAGGTGCTTTTGTTAACTTTCCACTTAAGCATGATTCGCATTTGCCAAACGTTTCCGAACCCTTAGAATCTAAGATTCCTGCGGTATTAAGTTGTTTAACACGGTTCTCGCTTATGTGACCAAGTCTACAATGCCACATATACGTATCGTAAAAGTCCAACTTATTACGTTTATGGGAGATGTTGCATAATATGTTATTGTTTTGGATTTCTATCTCATAGATTCCATTGTTTGGTTTTGCATCAAAGTAAAATACATCATTAAAATAAGCAGAAATAAATTCACCATTAAAATGATAATTGAAACCTTGTCCATGCAAAGCAGAAACTGAAACAATATTTCTAGTAACACAAGGAATAAAATAAACATTGTTCAAAACAAGTTCTAAACCAGAAGGAAGTAAAAGAACATATTCTCCAATCGCCTTCACAGCAACTCTTTGTCCGTTGCCAACATGGACCTCCAAGTCGCCTTGTTTCAGCTTCTTAATCTTTCTTAATCCCTGCAAAGCATTACAAATGTGAAAACCACATCCTGTGTCAAACACCCATGTTTTGCCAGAAAAAGAAAAGATTTAAATAACATATATACCTGAGGACTCTCCTCCTGAAGCCTTGGCTTGCTTCAGTTCAGCTAAATACTTAGCACAGTTCCTCTTCCAGTGCCCAATTTCATTACAATGAAAACACTTGGCATCCTTCTAAGGCTTCTTGTTTGCAACTAATTTGCCTTTGCCCTTCCCTTTGCCCTGATTGCCCCTCTTCTTGGTGTTAGGTTTCTTAACATGACCCTCCTTGATCATCAGCACTGGTGCAGTCTTGCTGGGTATATTCACCTCAGCAGTTTTGAGCATCTGATGCAGCTCTGCAAGTGTCTTCTCCATCCCATTCATATTGTAGTTCATAGTGAACTGATCATATGACTTAGGCAATGAGTTAAGGATGATATCCCCAGCTAATTCATCACTCAAGGGGGATTCCAGACGAGCCAAGTGATCAACATATGCCTTCATTTTTAGCACATGAGTGCTAACTGATGTACCC
The DNA here is from genome assembly GCF_002127325.2 of Helianthus annuus. Classification (NCBI taxonomy): domain Eukaryota; kingdom Viridiplantae; phylum Streptophyta; class Magnoliopsida; order Asterales; family Asteraceae; genus Helianthus; species Helianthus annuus. The sequence goes on along the minus strand of NC_035440.2, from coordinate 52,789,524 downwards.
TCTTGCATACAAGTGGTTATAAGTGATCTCATCACATCAAACCTCTCATGACGAGCCTTCTGTTGGAACATTTCAACTAGGTGCTCATTCATCTCATATGCCATCTTGTCATCCATGGTCCTTTGAAGTTCAACAATCATGGATGCTAACATTAAACATGAGACTTTCAAAGAGTCATCAAAGTGCTTTGCATAGTTTCTATATGCAACAGTTTGCTGATTGATGGGTTCATCAGGGACTGGCGTTTCAAGAACATACAGTTTGTTCTCCGCCTTGAGAACAATTTTCAAGTTGCGGTGCCAGTCCATGAAGTTGGAGTGGTTCAGTTTGTCCTTCTCTAAGATGGACTTGAGAGAGAATTGGGAGGAATTGTTTTCAGTTGACATCTACAAAATTCAAAATTAATTAATTAGCATTTTAAGTTTTTAATATCTTAATTTAATTTTATGACCCAAAAACAAAATTTTAATTAAGATGAGATCCCGATTCATCATATGACAGTGAATTGGCTTAAGCACTATTCACTGGTATGATTATGTAGGTAAACAACGATTGTTAATTGTGTCCACTACACAACTCTCCATTTGGGGTTATCGCTTAAAACGATGTATGTTTAACCCCAACTATGCCCACTTGATGAACAAGCGATGTTTTGTCCTTTACTGTTAACTGTAACACCGGCCTATGTTACACAGGAAACGCGATGATTACCTTCTTTCATGATGGACGCCCAGATGCAGGGTATAGCACTAACATTTGGGTTCGATTTAGAATGAAGTGTTAACTCGTTAAGGGTGGCATAAAACATCAATTTAAAATCTGGGATTTATTTTAATATTTACCAAAAATATTTTGAATAACTCGTAGCATGTGGCGAGTTACACAATAGTTTATAAAATCCGATTTTATCTAATTCGTGATAATAGAAACTCCTTTCCACGCTCGCACGATATAGTTTTAAATACCCTATTAAACTATGTCGGTCGTCGCGAATGATCTTGTTTTAAATATTAATAAAAACCTTTTATTAATTGTACTTTTCAGTTTTATAAAACTTGTTTTAATAAAACCGTTGTCTTGATTGTGAAAATTTTATTTATTTTGGGTTATCTAGATTATTTACAATAAATAAAAGACAACCACAAAACACAATAAAAAAAACAAATCGAGCCCCTAATAGGTTGGTCGTTTCGTTTTAGCCAGAAACGAAACGAACTAGTCAAAAATGGTTTCAAAAGCTAATTTTTGAAGGCTCCCACTTGACCCGCGATCTCTATCTTCATGGTACCTGTTCGCCATTTATCTTGATCTTGATCTTGATCTTGATCTTGATCTTGATCTTGATCTTGTACTCGAAGGATTACATTAATAAATTTGAAAATACAATAAAAGCAAAGCTATTCTAATCCTATCTATTACATCGGATCCAATATCCGCAACAAAATACAAATCAAAAATACTATTACATCGGATCCAATATCCGAAAAAAATACAAATCAAAATAAAACCATAACCAACACAACCATGACAAAGGTCATAACCTAGGGCTCGATTCACATCACAATCCATAGACAACCAAAAGTTTTTGATCTTTTGTCAAAACAAATAATTTTTGACAAATAAAACATAGATCAAAATTGAAACTTTACCATCTATACGCGTGTAACCGTGGCTCTGATACCACTTTTGGGAATCATGGTATCAAAATATTAGCGGAAGCGGTTTATATAATTTACCAAAAGCCGATTATATAAATTTGATTTATTAATCCGATTAATAAATATTCCCAATCAGGATCAAGGTTATACGCGTATAAACAAATAAACTGAATAAACAACCATAGAGGGTTTTAGTAATCAACCTTTGACGACTACACCGGAATTGTAACACGCGGGTTACAACGAATCCTCGCTAGTAGGGAGTTCACAACCGAGCACAAGATACCCGAGAGTAGAACCGGCCAAGAAGGAGGCGGCGGCGATGCTTGGTCGACGGCAAGAGGATGGCGGCCAAGCTTAGGAGGGTGGCTAGGGTTTTGCGTTTTTATAAAAGTGTGTCTAGGGTTTCCACCTTAAACATCCTTTTATAAAACCCAATCTTACATTAAGGCCCTTTAAGATTATACAATTATAATCCTCTTAATAATAATCTAATTAATATTAAGCCCCTCGGGTTTAAACTATTATTATTCACAAATAATAATCTACCTACTCGTGAACATATACGATTCGTGTACCAACGTGTAACTCTTCGGATCGTACCGAGTTAGTTACGTTGACTTTAATTAAGGTCGGACATACATATATCCAACACAAGACCACATAAGAACCAGTGGAGTTGGTCCATTGAATCTACGGGGTGACCAATAACATCAAGCTTATCATAAATCGCCTTAAAAGCACGACCATATTCAGCAACAATTCGGTCTCCCTTCTTTAGTGCTCGAAGATTATCTCTTGAATTTTGAACCTGCTCAATAGACATGTTACAAAAGGCCGCATTGAGAGCAACCCAAATATCTCGGGTAGAAGATAAACCAACAGTAACTGATAACCCCTCTCTAGTCAACAAGGTATTGAGACTAATGATCGCTTGTTGTTCTTCTTGGTTAGAAAAGAAGGAATAACAAGGCTTGAGGGAAGACCGAAAAGAAAGGAAAGCGATTAGATAAGAATATGAAGCGTAGGAAGGAGAAGAGATCAAGTGAGGAAGATGAAGAATAGGAAACTCAACCACCAAAGGGTTTGGCTGATACCATGATTGAATGTTAAAGATCTTTTCTTATTTGATTTAGCAGAGAGATACAAATACATATATATAGGCATAGATCACTTTGGACACCTCAAGAATACAAAACTAGACAACACAAGTGTAAACTTTATATTATCTAACAAGTTTTTTTCAAAGGTCCATGGTGTTATTGGAAGGATGTCCTTGCAACTAACCACCAATTCACATTTAAGCGTTTTCATGTAATTACATATTTAACACTTATTAGTGTATACGCATATTTAACTTTATATTATTAAGGTTAACTAAGTGTATATATGTGTGGGGAATTATTGGTGCCGTCCAAGCATGGAGGACACTGTCTACTCGACATAGAAGGAATGCCATGGCCCATTAATACAATGCACTAAGGATAGACGCAATTGTGCTGAGATTGAAAAAAACATAAAGATTGACAAGATTGTGATGCCAATAAAGACTTCAACATCATGCCATTCATACCATCCATTGTGGATGATATCACTTTAATTTTAGTTTCATAAACATAGTTTTCATACGCAAGTATTTGTTTTTGTGAAATACAGAAATGTGTGGACACTGACTAATGGAAAGCGAAGGAAAAGTTTTTGTAAGTTTTTCTAGAATTAGTAGTGTCTAACATTTGTATTTGCTTAACAACTAGAAACATCTAAGCCTTTCATTGTATATTAAGGAGAAAGGACGTGTTCCAATAGATAGTGGCGGATCCAGAAATTTTTTTCTGGGGGTGTGGAAAAAAATTAAAGATTTTAGGCCTCTAGCTATATAAAAAAATCCGGTTCATAGCGGGTCGAATCGGGTCGAGTCATGTAAAACCAGTAAACATAAACAAACAATGTTTTGCGGGCCGGATCACATCGGGTTGGGTCAATTTCAGTTTTCAAACAATTAAACCCTATTTTTTAACTTCTATCGCATTAACAAAAAAAGTTTCAAGTAAAACAGAAAACATAAAAAACCTTCATAAGTAAGTAAATTAACAACAACAAACCATTAAAGTTCAAATGCTACCTACTTCTATCTCTCCTAATCACTAAATATAACAACAAAAAAACTTATCTAAGACATAACTTGGTCTTTAACTAACTAGAAGAATCCGACAAAAAAGTGGTCCAACCCTTTTCCTCTTGAGAAATCATGCCATAACTTCTCTACGCATGGTTCTTATGACATATAAATTTGCTCCCTAAGTTCATAAAACAACACTAACACTTAAACAAAATCAACAATCATGTTCAACCAATATCATAGTCCATAATTTTCAATTTTAATCTTTAAACATTCAAGCCTTAGTTTTAAATGTATCATTTAAACAAATAAAGCTTAAAATAAAACAACAAAATCATTAAATACAAGTCTAAACAACTAAAAAAACATCAAAAAACATAAAAAGATACCCTTATACATCTATATTTTCTTCTAATCACCATATAAAACAACAAAAAACAATCAATAAAAAATGATAAATCATTGGGTTGGGTTAGGTTTGGGCTTGAATAGTTGGGTTAATAAAATTAGATTGTAGATTGGGTTAACTTAGCAAAGATGATATCATGATCATTATGGATAGGTCATTACAACCATTTTTATATCTAAACAAAAAAAAAAAAAAAAAGAGTTTCATAACAATACAAATACAAACATATTATTTATTAGTATGATTTTATGAAGCTCAACATTTTACGCGATGATACTTAGGTCCAGTATGTTGGAATAGCAAATAAGGGCTTCTCTCTTGGGGTAGTTAATCCAAATTTTTCTTTCATGTCCAACTCAGTTGGTGACATGCCATTTGGTAGCTCCCAATCAAACCAATGCACCATGTTAGAAACCACCAAGCCAATATTTAGTAATCCCAGATTCATTCCAGGGCATCCTCTTCTTCCGATGCCAAATTGTATAAGCTTAAAATCATGTCCCCGAAAATCAAATTCGTTGTCAAGAAACCTCTCGGGAAGAAACTCATCCCAATTGTCGGACCAAACTTTCGGGTCACGTCCAAATGCCCAATAATTTACAAGAACTCGTGTTTTCTTTGGTATAGTGTAACCGTTGATCGCGATGTCCTCCATAGATTGATGAGGAACCAAGAGTGGAGCTACTGGATAAAGCCGAAAAGTTTCCTTAACTACCATGTGTAGGTATCTTAACCTTGTCAAATCCGATTCTTCAACCAACAGTTTATCTCCAACCATAGTTTTCAACTCTTTTTGTAGCTCCTTCATTACTCTAGGATGTTTAATAAGAACAGATAGAATCCATTCAATGGATGTTTTGGCAGTGTCAATGGCACCGGCTACCATATCTAGTAATATGGCTTTCATGTTTGATCTATCAATTGTATAGGATAGATTGTCATGGGTGTTTGAGTACTCTTGTTTTAGTGATAGCAATATGTCGATGAAGTCCATTTGATCACGATTTGGAGACTCGGATGCCTGATTGCGTTTTTCATGTTCGTCTATCAAAATCTCAAACATTTCATCAAGCTCCTTACTTAATGACTTAAAGCGTTTAGTCAAACCCTAAACATTTGCATCAAATAGTGGTGTTAAATTGGTCAAACACATAAACCCAAACATAACATGCTTATCTAACGGTTGACATGAACACAATCTGTTTATTCCATAGTATATTTCATATGGTACTCTAAAACTAAAAGTTTATATCAAATCTATATTTTATATAATAAAAGAAACCAATAGAAGTACACGTATCATTCATTAAAGCAATCTATTTTTTATAGATAATTAATATTAATTAGAATATAATTATAAAATTAAATTTAATATAAATTTTAACAATTCATATAGGAGATAATATAATATTTTAAAATACTATGTAAATGATTTATTTATTTTATTAAACTAAAGTAGTTAAGGGTAGAACCTATTTCAAAAATGCTTATAAGGGGTAAACAAAAATATTAATCAATGTTTATTGGTTCTATACTTTTATTTTCGTGTTCAATTCTCAACTCAAATACGGTAATCACTATCTTTACGTGACATTTATAAGAACTATCACCGCAATCACCCCATCCATCGTGTATCGAGTATATCCGTTAGTTTTTTTTTAAAGAAATAATTTTTATTAGATTCATTCAACCCTTGTAATAAACGAGGTTTTTGTAGAGATATAACATTTTTATTTTTTTTACTATACAAATTTACATTAATGCAACTCGTGTAATACACTCGTTTTTAAAAATATAACTTTTTTATTATTTAGTATATAAAATTAGATTTATTCAATCCACATAATACATAGGGTTTATAAATATATGACTTTTTATTATTTGATATATAATATTACATGTGCTCAACCCGTATAACACATAAGTTTCTTAAAAATGTAACTTTTTTCATTATTTAATATATAAAACTAGGTTAGAACCTCGTGTATTACACGGGTTGAATAAATATAATTTTATATATTAAATAATAAAAACTTATATCTTTATGAACCTTGTATATTGTACGGGTTAAATAAATGTAATTTTATATATCAAATAATAAAAAAAAATTATATCTTTAAAAACCATGTGTATTACACAGATTAAATAAATGTAATTTTTGTATACTAAATACTAAAAACGTCGTATCTTTAAAAAAACTCGTGTATAATCGGGTTGAATAAATCTACCGAATAATAAAAAAAATTACATCATTAAAAACCCCGTATATTACACGTGTTGAATAGATATAAAAAAGAGTTATATCTTTAAAAACTATGTGTATTACACAGATTAAATAAATGTATTTTTGTATATTAAATACTAAAAACGTCGTATCTTTAAAAAACTCATGTATAGTCGGGTTGAAAAATCTACCAAATAATAAAAAAATTATATCCTAAATAAATGTAATTTTGTATATTAAATACTAAAAACGTCGTATCTTTAAAAAACCCGTGTATAGTCGGGTTGAAAAATCAACAAATATTAAAAAAAATTATATCCTTAAAACCTCACGTTTTACTCGAGTTGAATAAACATAATTTTGTATACCAAATAATAAAAAAAAGTTATGTTTTTAAATAATTAGGATAACATTTAATATTAATTTATTATTTATATATTTAATACAAGATAAGTAGATAAGAGAGGTAATTGTTTTAAAAATATAGTAAATTAACAATTTAGATTTTAGGATAATATTTTATTAAAGTATGATAAGATTTAATATTAATTTATTATTTATTTATTTAGACAAATATAAATTTGAGGATACCTTAAATGAATGGCACGTGTCAAAAAGTTGATTTCTTTTATTATAGAAGTTAGATTAAATTTACTTAACCCGTACAATACACGTGGTTCTTAAAAATACAACTTTTTTATTATTTAATATATAAAATTACATTTATTCAACCCATGTAATAAACAAAAGTTTTAAATATATATTGTTTTATTATTTGGTATATAAAATTTAATTTATTCAACCCGTATAATACACCAGATTCTAACCTAGTAATATAAATGTATTAACACAATTATGTCTAAACCATAAAACCTTTTTATAATTCTTATTTATGTTTTATCCTTATATTTTTGGCACAAAATAAAGTATCAATATTGCATGTTTTTTTTAGTTTTATTTAAATAAACGGATTTAAGGGTTAACTACATGTGCTTGTGGGTCAACCCGAAACTCTCAAAATAGTGGGTTAGATTTAATTCAAACCTACAAATTTCATGTTTGGTTCAATCATATCGGGTCATTCACAAACAAGATTATGTTAGGTCCTTGAGATTACCTGAAGATCAAACGGAGCCAACATAGGCACATAATCAGCCAAATTGAATATACCCGTTGCTTCCATGCTCTTATCAATAACAGTCTTGAAAACAAACCTCTCATCATTTTTCTTGCCAAACAACATCCTACACACCATCCCTTCGATCACCGAACTTACTGTCTCACTCAAGTTCACCAGCTTACGCGCCTTTGCCGCAGCTTTCATCTCCTCCACCATCAGCCCAATCTCCTCTCTTCTCATCCCAGCAAAACCATTAACTTTTGTAGCACTCAGCAACTCCACCGTGCAAAACTTTCTTACACTCCGCCAATACGGTCCGTATTCTGAAAAAGTCATGCCCTTGTTGTCATAAGATAGATACTTTGCAGCTTGGATTTGAGGACGAGAAGCAAAGATGATGTCATGGGTCCCCAGGAACAGTTTAGCGGCATCCGGTGACGAGACTATCACAAACTGAACCGAGCCAAGACGGACCGACATGATGGGACCGTACTTTTGGGATAGCTTATGTAGGGAACGGTGTGGGAGGCTTCCTAATAAGTGGAGGCTTCCGATGACCGGTAACGGAACCGGGCCAGGTGGTAGGGTTTTGTGGCGAAGATGGGTGGACCACCAACGCCAGAAAAAGATACCGGTGAGTACTAGAAGGAGCACTGCAACTGTAGTAGGATACATAGTAGTGTTTTAGCAACTAATTGACCTGATACACATTTAACATTTTGTAAAATCTTCATTGCTATTTGTAAGTAACATTTTCTTGATATCTCCGTAACATATTATTAAGGCAACCCACCATTGTTTCTATCACTTGTCTTTTCTTGTGACCTACATAATATTATATTATGCCGTTCAAAAAAAAACATAATATTATATTTTTACATGTCTTTTCTTGTGACCTACATATTTAATAAGAAAATTAATTGCGAATGAGGTAATGCTAGCAAAAATGCATTAAATGGCACGTTGTTTCTTGTCGTAAAAAAAGAAAATTAATTGGCTATAAATATTTATAACCATGAGACTCTAACCTAGCAAAAATGCATTAAACTAGGTTTATCACCCTAGCCGTGTTGCGGCGAACTTCTTTTGTTATTTAGTTTGTGTTTTCATTTGTTTTAAAATCACTACGAGCGCGTTGCACACGGAACCACTAACAAGAATAAAAAAAATGTAAAAAAGTATAAAAATAATCCAAAGAAAATCAACTAAAAAAGTTGTACACGGAACCACTAACAAGAATAAAAAAAATGTAAAAAAGTATAAAAATAATCCAAAGAAAATCAACTAAAAAAGTTGTATGTTAATAATATTGTTCGTATGAAACCCGTGGTCAGAGATGAGCAAATAATATTGGGTACCGGTACCGAATTTCCCAAACAAAAGGATCCTAAGTACCAATTCGGTACCGAATTTTGGCGTTTCTAGTACCGGTTCGCTACCGATTTTTACTTTCATATACCGGTACCGTAACCGGTATTTTCGGTATCGGTTGCCAGAGAGCTCTATGTAGGTCCCTGTTTCGCGGAGGATTACGAACCTAAACCTTGTTATACAAACCTACTAGCGAGTGCGGAATCCAAGCTAGCAAGCAAACCGAGTTAGTAGCAAGTAGAGAAACAAACACACAAGTTCACCGATTAACACAACTTGTATTAATGCAATGAGGGTTCGGTTACAAGCTCAATGTTTACAGAAATGTTCTATAAACTCTCTAAGTGTGTGTGTGAGTTTTGGACAGAATGCTCTCAACCTATCTCTCGGTATCTTTCTGTCTGTGTGTCTGTCTACTGAAACTCAACACATGCATGGGTATATATACCCCAAACATCTGATGTCTGATCGAAGGATCTGATAGATGGTCCGAAGGATCATCTATCGATGACAACATGTTCGAAAGATAAGCATGGACCTCGAAGGATGATCCTTCGAGGTCTAATATTCGAACCATATCTTTCGATGAGGTCGAAGGATCCACATTATCCTTCGACCTCTTATCCTTCGACACAAAACATCTTTCAACTGTTGACTAAGTCAAACCAGGAGGACGGTTGACTTGGTCAACTTACATGACTTACAAGGACATCGTTACATACAGACCGAATACAGACAAAGTACAGACACAAGTGCACCAACAAACTCCCCCTTGGTTGTAGCTTTGTCTTTGTCTTCCAATAAATGTAGACTTGTCTTGAACTTCGACGGTCTTTGGTCTTCGAGTTCTCAAAACTCTGATGTCCTTTCAAGTCTTCAAAGTCGGAGGATCTTCAAAGTCTTCACGTCTTGAAAGCGGAGAGTGTATCAACAAACTACCCGTATCATGTAGGAAGTGTGTTGACAAACTCCCCCTTAACATAAGCTCCCCCTTGAGTTATGCTCGTGAAAAGACTTTATCTTTATGAAGTGAGATCCTTGTGGTGTTGATGATGGCCAGCGGCAACTCAATCATCTTCATCAGTTGAGCGCCTTCTCGTCGTGTCTTCATTCCAAAGCTTGTCATCGACCATGTTCTCCTAGCCTTTAGAATCTGCACATGCAAGAAATCTAAACGCATAATGAGAACAACTGCTTGGAATATAGTATAAACAAATGACACACGAATGACCATGTCACAATCAAACACCGTCCGACAGTCTGAAAGTTTAAATTTGTCAACTTTAGTTTTTAACTTTCAAACATGCAAATTTTTGACCGTTTATGAAGATTTAGTCAGTTCGGTTTTCAGTCAGGTTTCAGGTAACGAAGACTCGAGCTCCAACATCGTACGATCGAAAATAAAGTAGAAATAAAATCTTTTTGGCTTTTATGAAGTTTATATTAAAACACTCCTAAAATCTTTTTGGTATTTTTGAAATTAAAAGACAACAAGTTAAAATCCTTTGAGTGTTATCAAACGACATCACCGCTAATGTCGTGCTGATATGCACCAAACGACGAAACTGTTTAAAAGAAGACAATAAAAGTTAAGCAGTAAATAAATAAATATATACAAACATTCTTTTTGCGAGTTTCGAGGGTAAGAGAATCATATCAGTGTACGGTCATGCCAAAACACTCTTGTTGTTCAGTTAGTTAACATTAAGATAAGCATCCTATAACAATTATCGGTATTGTTGTCCACTTAAGCTCAACTCATCAGATGTAATCATGGCGAGGGGATACGTTAAGGTATGATTTATACTTACCGACCGGTGTTCATCCACATCACGACACATTCCCGTATCAAGGTATGCACGAGGGTTCATCTTACCGGTGAGTATACCGATTATCATCTGTTTGACCGTATAAGCTGTGAGATACTCACTTATTTTGAATTGAAAACAAGCCCTTTGTGATATAATCACTTATTGATGAGGAACTTGATTTTCATATGCATGAGGGCACAGGTGCAAGTCCGTGAACAGGTCAGTACTTTCGTACAGCAGAGAGACGAACTTGACACCCGGATAAATGTGATATTTTATCACTTATTTGATTTGGACATGTGATTGTTTATCACTTATTGAGGTCGAATGCAGTATGTAATATGTACACGTATGCATAGTATCATGGAAGATCTAGACTTGCGTCCCCGTTATTTTTCGGTAAAAGATACAACCATGATACCCAGATGATAAGCAGCATAAAGACCGAATATCTCAGAACCTCGGCAATCTATCAAACGAAATTTCGGTACTAAGACCATATGCCAATGAATGGTTCCCACCTGATCTTCAGTCGATTTAAGATTTATATCACCCTGCACACTTTAAAATGATTGTGAGCCTACCGATACATCTTATATAGAGCTGCTTATCGTTTTTCATTTAAGGTTTGAAGAGGCTTGGATAGACCACTGATGTACTATCATTTTCTCTTTTGCTCGCCAGGAAACTCATTTTTGTTTTTCTATTGTTTTTGTGTTTTTGAAATTTTTTCGATGTTTTTGGATTTTCAGATTTTGGATTTACTCCCCCTAAAATCAATAAACTAAGACAAATTGAAAAAAAACACAAAGGTATTTACAAAAATGATTTTCCGATGTTGGTTTTACTCTTGCTTGACCTTAATGCCGTTTACCAATAATAAAAAGTCAAATCTTGATTTGTCAAATGCTTTGGTAAATAAGTCGGCACGTTGGTCATCGGTGTGGACCTTAACAACATCGATTAGCCTTTTCTCAAAGCAATCACGTATGAAGTGATATTTGATTTCGATGTGTTTGGTCTTTGAATGCTGCACAGGATTTCTAGTGATATCTAAGGCAGCAGAATTATCAACGTAAATAGGAGTAGTTAGGAATTCAAAACCGTAGTCCCGCATTTGTTGTTGGATCCAAAGAACTTGGGAGCAACAACTTGAGGCAGCAATGTATTCAGCTTCGCATGTTGATGTAGCTACACACATCTGCTTCTTGCACTGCCATGTGACTAGGCGATTTCCTAAAAACTGACATCCAGCCGTTGTGGATTTACCGTCGATTTTGCATCCGCCAAAATCAGAATCACTGAAAGCTACCAATTCAAAGTTATTATCCCTAGGGTACCACAGACCGGTGTCAGGGTACGCCTTCAAATAACGAAAAATCCTTTTAACAGCAGCAAGATGTGAGGCCTTCGGGTTAACTTGATATCTAGCAAGCAGGCACGTCGGGTACATTATGTCTGGCCTTGATGCTGTGAGGTACATAAGAGATCCGATCATGGCGCGATAGATAGAAGGGCTAACAGCTTCTCCCTTCAAGTCTGGAGTAATTCCGTGATTAGTTGGCAATGGGGTACCAATGGGCGTTGCATCAGACATCTGGAACCGGCTCAAGATGTCACCAACATATTTAGTCTGATGGATGAATATCCCAGACTCCGTTTGTTGTACTTGTAGGCCCAAGAAGAAAGTCATTTCCCCCATAGCACTCATCTCGAATTTATCCTGCATGATGCGCTCGAATTCCCTACACAAGACATCATTAGTAGAACCAAAAATAATGTCATCAACATATACCTGTACCAGAAGAAGATCTCCATCTTGTTCTTTGATGAAAAGAGTACAGTCGATAAGACCTCTACGAAAACCGTTCTCCAGCAGATAGTGTGATAAGGTTGCATACCAAGCTCGTGGTGCTTGATGAAGACCATAAAGAGCTTTGTTGAGCAACCAAACCCGATCGGGATGGATAGGATCTTCAAAACCTGGAGGCTGTTCGACGTACACCTCTTCTTCAACCACACCGTGTAAAAATGCACTTTTCACGTCCATCTGATAGACCTTGAATCCTTTGAAGGACGCATAGGCTAGAAAGATTCGAATTGCTTCGAGACGTGCCACTGGTGCATAGACTTCGTTGTAGTCGATCCCTTCAATCTGACGAAAACCCTGAACGACTAAACGTGCTTTGTTTCGGATAACAACTCCGCGGTCATCCTTTTTGCATTTGAAAACCCAACGGGTACCAATCTTCTTATATCCAGCAGGTTTCTCTACTAGTTTCCAGACACCCAGCTTCTGGAATTGTTGCAGTTCTTCCTGCATTGCTTCAACCCAAGCATTATCTTTCAGGGCTTCTTTCCACGTTCTTGGTTCTTCCTGTGAGACATAACACGCGAAAGACCAATCGTTTTGTTGCCCGGATTCTCGAATAGCTGCATACAAGCCTGCATTGTTGTTGTTTCGCAACATGTTTCTTGTTTGTACGCCACTTTGCACATTTCCAATGATGTTTCGTTGAGGATGGGTATTATGAATCCTTATTTCTGGATTATCTGGAACTGGAACATTTATACCCAGGTTGTTAAGATTAAGATCAACAACCAATTCAAGACCCGGAATTGACGAAGAGGATGATGCAGTAGTCTCAGCTGTTCTATGTGTATCCACTGGAGGAGTACCCTCTGAAGTACCATGAACTGCTGTTGTAGGAGCTTCTTGATCTGCATCTAGAAATTCATCATCCTCTGAAGATTCGTTCAATTCGTTTGCATCATGAAAATCCTCATTGTTGAGAGCATTATTGTTCACCGAAGAAGATGGTTCTTGATTAACAAGAATTGGACGAACCACCGGTGAAACTGTTGCATTGTCACTCTCGAAAAACATCCTAGCCGCAGCATTTTCTTCAACGGCTTCAACATTGATCGAATTGAAGAAGTCATCGTACTCAAACATCCAAGGTTGACCCGGATTTTTGACTGGCAAGGTGTGCCTTTGTACTCTGACCTCAGACCATTCCTCGACCCTTTCGGTCTCTAGATTCCAGACTCGTAAGTTAGGGGTGGCATACCCAAGAAAGTATCCATCAATTGCTCTTGCCCCAAACTTTCCATTAGGATCGATGATTGTGCATGGAGCTCCAAACGGTTCTAGATAAGACAAATCTGGTTTCCGTTTTTGAAGAAGCTCAAAGCAGGTCTTGTTGTGTCTTTTGACTGTAAGGACTCTGTTCAATGTGTAACATGCAGAGGCCACAGCTTCAGTCCAGAATGGAATGGGCAACTGTGACTCTACCAACATTGTCCTAGCAGTCTCGATCAATGTGCGGTTCTTACGTTCAGCGACACCATTCTGTTGAGGAGTATAAGCTGCACTAAACTCATGAAGAATACCTTTTGAAGTACAGAACTCCGCCATGGAATGATTTTTAAATTCAGTACCATTGTCGCTACGTATCCGCCTAACCTTCAACTTATATAAATTCTCAATCTGAATGATCAAGTTTTTGATAATGCCAAAGGTTTCACTCTTGTGTGCCATGAACGCAACCCAAGAAAATCTTGAATAATCATCAGTAACCACGAGGCAGTATTGATCACCCCGAATACTCTTGTGCTTGACAGGACCGAACAAATCCATGTGCAAACGTTCAAGAGGAACTGCCACTGTGTTGATCTTCTTTGTAGGGTGCTTCTTCTTTGTTTGCTTTCCTTTCTGGCACGAAACACAGATGTCTTGAAGATGGAAATTTTTGAGGGGAACACCATTCACCAATTCATTTGAAACCAAATGATTCATTTTGCGTAAGTGAATGTGACCCATTCGTCTGTGCCAAGAGATAGTGTCTTTTTCTGTGGCTTTGGAAACGAAACAAGTTGCTTGTGCAGACGTAGTAATAGCCTGGCTCATGTCAAGGACGTACAAATCATTTATCCTTGGAGCCGACAAGAGAATCCATTCTTTTGGAATTTTGAAGCCGGGTTTCAGCACATAACATCCATTAGCATCAAAGTGTACTGAAAATTTCTTGTCACAAATTTGAGAAACACTAAGAAGATTGTGATCAAGTTGTTGCACAAAATTGATCTTGTCAAAGCTGACAATCCCGTTAGATATCATTCCTTCACCCGTAATGTATCCACCTTTATCTCCAGCAAAAGCAACATAACCTCCTCTAATAGATTTAACGTCGTAGAGAAGCTTCATGTCGCCCGTCATGTGCCTGGATGCCCCACTATCAACAATCCAGTGACTACTGATAGTTCCTCCTGAAGCACCCTGCACATGAACTCAAATGAATTAGTTGGAGATGGGGACCCAAGCCATTGTGGTCTTGGGTCTTCCATTTTCATCAATGACAATCACTTCTTGTCTTTGATGATTGGTGAATTGTGATGGTCCCCCTGATTCAGTAACCGTTTTTGGTTTCCAAGTCTGTTTGGTTTCACCAGTGTTTTTCTTTAAAATTTTAACTTCTTGATGATTTGAAGTTTTAGAATTGTCTGGTTTTACAACAACAGATTGTTTTTGAACCGCATCGGTTTTAATCGCTTTTTCTATCTTTTTGACCTGTTGGCGTTTCTGTTTCTTTTCCCTTTCTTTTACAAGGCGGGAATCTTGTTTTGTAGAAACAGTTGGCTTACGGTCAGTTTTGCCACGGGGATCATCATCCTTTCCTTTTTGTTTATGAAGATATGGGCAGTTTCTAATAATATGCCCAATGGTTCCACACTCAAAACATGATCTTCGTTCAACAAACCCCGAAGAATCATGTGATCGTCTAGCCGATGATGTTGAACTTTGTGAACCCGAGGTACTAGGTTTTGAACTGCTTGGTTCATTTCTTTTCTCGACAATAGCTTTCTTGACAAAATCTAAGTTAGATTGATTTTCAAACTTTTCAATTTTGTCTGTTCCCGTCGATTTCACAAAGTTAACATTCTTCTTCTTCTTTTGGTTCGGCTTCTTGTTAGCTTGAGCCGGTGTTTTACCTTTGGGTTTGGTGTGATTTTGCTGTGTTGGCACTGTTGGCAATTTCTTGTTGCCAAATTGCTTTCGAACTTCAGCCTTTGGGATAGGAGGACACTGTGTAACTGTAACTTTAGGTCCTGCCTTTCCCAAGAACTTACTCGTCGAATTCTCAAAGACTTTGCAGATTAAGGATTGATTAACATTCTTAATGGGAAAATCTTTGTCTGAGTAAATTTTATCATCACCAACTAGAGTGTACAGCAAATTCACACTCTCCGGCTCTCCTGCAGATGAGGACTCAGTTGCAACAGTCTTAGCGGGTTGAACAGGGGGATCACATAGAATGTGATTCTCAAGAGATATGTCCCCATTTTTGGCTACCGCATCAGACTTTGCTGGGACAGCATCGTCAGATTCATCATCAGACGAATCAGCATCCTCAATCACAACTGGAGGATCTTGATTCTGTTCAGCACTCACAAATGTATCTGCTGACACATCTGAATCTGAGGATACTTCCTTTTGGTATCCGAGTCCTGCAGCAAACTCCTTAACATCTAGAGGCACAGAAGGTTCAAAGAAAACTCTGTCCTCTTCATCAGGCATGGCGTCATAATTATGTCTCACTGGTGGTGGACACTTCTTGTAGCCTATGCATGTGACATCTCTCTTTTCCTTCTGAACGTCAATGATGTGATCTAACACAACTCAAATAACTGTCTAGCTTGAGTTGGATCGCATCACTTTCGGTTTTCACACAAGCCATCTCTTTTTGCATACTCTCAAGGCGAGATATATACAAATTAATATCAGTTTGTTTTCTTGAAACCATTTTAGTCAATTCAGTTTTATCTTTCTTTAATGTTTCAATCATTGACTTAAATTCTTTTTCATGGTTTTCATGAAACATGTTGGCTTCTGTGCATTTTGAGAGATCCACAGTCAACTTCTGATTGTGGATGAATGTCACATCATATTTCTCTTGCAAAGCGTCATGCTTACTTTGCAAGTCACTCAAATTCTCATTCACAGTAGTATGTTTGTCTTGCAAGTCAAACAAACTAGCTTGTAAAGCATCATGTTTGCCTTGCAACTCAGACATACTTTTCTCCATTTCAGCACATCTAGCATGCAGCCTAGCACATTCATCACAATTAACAGCAGTGGGTTCATCGACACATACCTGACTTGATGAACCGTCGACATTAGCCATAAAGGCTGAATGGAGAGAAGACGAAGTATAAGCAGCTTGATCCACCAAAATAGATCTTCTTTGAGTTTCCGCTGCAGCTTCCTCCAAGAGTTCATCAATATCTGCATCGATTGCTGCATTCGATGTCTCACCCACATAATCATCACCAGAATTGGATGATTCTTCATCAGCACTCCTGCTATAACCAGAAGAGTCTTCATCTTCAGACGATTCACCACCACTGGCAGAAGATTCTCTACCACTGGTGTGAACCAACTCTTTCACAATTTGAGCAAAACATGCTGTTTCATCAGGAGCATCACCACCCAACTGGATTGACCAGTCACAACCTTCATCCACCTGAACTGCAAGTGCTCGGTTGGTTTGGTTATTTGCAGGCACCAATGAACGCTCAGTGTTTCTGTTCTGATTCTGCTGGTTGCCTCGGTTTCTGAAGGGATTTTGATTCCCGTGCTGTGCTGGCTTTGTACATTCCCTTTTAAAGTGGCCCCGTTCACCACAGTTGAAGCACTTAACAGCTTGCTTATCGAACCCATACTTGGTGTCTCGCTTGCTTTCCAAGCTGGTTCTGCCAGTACTTTCCATCCAATCCTTTGCTCTTCTCACTGCACTCGCAAAGGCCCACTTGATATCCATCAAGTCCATCTCTTCCTTATCAATCTGCCTGTAATCTTCTTGTGTCAGATTAATGTTTCCAATCTGACCTTCTATCAGCCCACAGTACGCGCTCACTACAGTGTTAAGCAGCTCCATGTGTTCCTTCGCTACTTCTACACTGATTTTAGAGAAGCTTGACGTGTCGAGCTGTACTGTACTTGACTTTGATTGTTGACCTGCAGCAGATGATGTTCCTCCATAACACGCATATTGTGGTTGTTGAGTAGGAGGAGGAGGTGGTTGTATTGGATTTCCATACAGGTCTGTGGTTGGAGGCGGCTTTACAGGGACTTGCACTGGATTGCCATACATATCCGTGCTTGTGACAAACGCCGTTTGAAGTGGAGCATGTGAACCGGCTTTCACTGATGAAGAAGTGGAGGTGCCATAATACATCTCTGGGTTCTGTGGCACTGCAACTCTCTTTGCCTTCAATGTTTCTTCCTGATCCTTGTTCTCCAGAAGCTGCACGAAATCGTTGATATTTGTAGTTTTCAACGTTCCGTTGTACTTCAAGATTTCCAGGAAGTTATTCCATTGAGGAGGCAATGCATCGGCAAACTTCTTTACCACCTCTGTTGGAGTCGTTGTGACTTCAAAGTTGGTCAGCTCAGTAAGTAGGTGATAGAAACGGCTTGTCATATCTCCCAAGGACTCCTTATCCATACATGTGAAGCCATCGAATTCTTTCTTCAGTAGATCTCGTCGTAGTTGACGTGTGGCTTCATTACCTACTCCTCTTGTCTTCAATGCATCCCACAGCTTCTTCGTAGTCTTGAAACTGACGAACTGATGATAAATATCCTTGCTCAGTGCTTGAGTGAGAATAGCGTATGCTTTCTTTTCTAAGTCATACGTCTTCTTTTGATCATCAGGAAGATCGGCAAATGTAGCTGTAGAAGAAGCAGCAACCTCGATAGTTTGATCGAATTCCGTAGTGAACCGCAACCACAACTCTGTATTTTGACCAAGAATGTATGTATGGAAACGATCAACCCATCCCGGATATTCATTAAGATGCATCAACTTTGGAGGCCTGTTCAAACTTCCGGTTTCACTTTCGCTTAGTAGAATACTTTGAATACTCGGAGTTTGATTTGAAACAAACGCCCATTGACCAGCTGGAGTGGCATTTGTTTGTGAGGATGTAGATACTGGCGATTCGGCCCATGATGGAGATTGACTGGTATTCATGTATTTTCCACTGTCTGGAGCCGGACTTCCCCACCAACTCGGATTCATCTTTGACAAGAAAAATAAATTCTATGTCCAAGTCACGAAAGATGATGAGCACCCGAAAGATCACTCCCAGTCGAAGGACCCTGGTCGAAGGATCTGAAATCACAGAAACCTGTTAACAACAAACAGACCACAATCGAAAGATATAACCTTGTTCGAAGGATCAACAGTATTCGAAAGATTACTGTTGACTCTCGAACAATGATTTCGAAAGATTCAAGAGCTCGAAGGATTCTCCTTTGAAAGATCCTTATCTTTCGAGCTAAATCCTTATCTTTCGAACAACAGATCTCGAAAGATTCACCAATACGAAGGATCCTAATCTTTCGGACACTAGTCTTTCGAAAAGATTCCTTTCTCGAAGGATATAATTCAAACTTTGAAAGATGAATCGAAGGATAGTAATCTTTCGACCCTTTCTTGATCGAAAGATGATCTTTCGATATCGAAAGATATCCTTCGAGACTTCTGACACAAGCTAATCTGATGTGAAAGGTTGGTGAAAAGGTGACAGGTTGGTAGGTCAACTTTCGGCAAGATGGTATGTGCAGGCTGTCCTATCACCACCAACTTTGAAAGTTTGCCAAAAAAGTTTGCCAAAAATGACAACCTTATCTTCAACACCAGTCACCGGAATTTTGAACCGGAATATAGCCGGAAAATTCAAAATCACTTAAAACAATTTTTCAAGTTACCCAACCCCACTTTAAACACTCCCGGTTAGTTTAGACACGTTTTTACTCAAAGAAAATGCAAAAAACCAAGTAAAAACAGGTGCAAAACCAAGTGTTTCAACACACCAAAACTTGTAAAAACCCGGTTTTAAACAAGGTTAAGAGCCTTAGCTCTGATACCACTTGTAGGTCCCTGTTTCGCGGAGGATTACGAACCTAAACCTTGTTATACAAACCTACTAGCGAGTGCGGAATCCAAGCTAGCAAGCAAACCGAGTTAGTAGCAAGTAGAGAAACAAACACACAAGTTCACCGATTAACACAACTTGTATTAATGCAATGAGGGTTCGGTTACAAGCTCAATGTTTACAGAAATGTTCTATAAACTCTCTAAGTGTGTGTGTGAGTTTTGGACAGAATGCTCTCAACCTATCTCTCGGTATCTTTCTGTCTGTGTGTCTGTCTACTGAAACTCAACACATGCATGGGTATATATACCCCAAACATCTGATGTCTGATCGAAGGATCTGATAGATGGTCCGAAGGATCATCTATCGATGACAACATGTTCGAAAGATAAGCATGGACCTCGAAGGATGATCCTTCGAGGTCTAATATTCGAACCATATCTTTCGATGAGGTCGAAGGATCCACATTATCCTTCGACCTCTTATCCTTCGACACAAAACATCTTTCAACTGTTGACTAAGTCAAACCAGGAGGACGGTTGACTTGGTCAACTTACATGACTTACAAGGACATCGTTACATACAGACCGAATACAGACAAAGTACAGACACAAGTGCACCAACACTCTAATCAGGGATGAGCAATTGGTAACGTGTAGCAGTACCGAATTTCTCGAACTAAAAGATTTTCAAACTTAATCCGGTACCGACTTTTGGCGTTTTCTGTATCAGACTGGTACCGATTTTTACCTTCCGATAATGAACTGGACCGTACCGGTATTTTCGATACCAGTATTGATTGACACCAAACTTATTCAACTAGGAAAGTAAAGAAAATAATAATAATTATGAATATATTAATATATTATAATAACTGTTCATTTCATTTGCATATAGTAATTAATTGCCAATGCGAATGAGGTAGTGGTAGCAAAAATGCATTAAATGGCATGTTGTTTCTTGTCGTCCAAAAAAAAAGAAAATTAATTGGCTATAAATATTTATAACCATGAGACTGTAACGTAGCAAAAATGCATTAAAATAGGTTTATCACGCTAGCCGTGTTGCGGCGAACTTCTTTTGTTATTTAATCTGTGTTTACATGTGTTTTAAAATCACTATGAGCACGTTGCATACGGAACCACTAACAAGAATAAAAAGAAAATGTAGAAAACTATAAAAAGTAATCAAAAGAAAATCAACCAAAAAAGTTGTATGTAAATGATGTTGTTCGTATGAAACCCGTGATG
Organism: Helianthus annuus; assembly: GCF_002127325.2. Classification (NCBI taxonomy): domain Eukaryota; kingdom Viridiplantae; phylum Streptophyta; class Magnoliopsida; order Asterales; family Asteraceae; genus Helianthus; species Helianthus annuus. Next base: position 52,768,619 of record NC_035440.2, on the reverse strand, counting down.
AGAGATGAGAAAATAATATTGGGTACCGGTACCGAACTTCCCGAACAAAAGAATGCTAAGTACCAATTCGGTACCGACTTTTAGCGTTTCTAGTACCGGTTCGCTACCGGTTTTTATAATTTTTTTTATAAATTCATAACATTTTTTTTCTAAAGAGGGCGTTGAAAATTTTCAAGAGGGTGCGGCCGCCCACCCACCATCATGGGTAGATCCGCCCCTGCCAATAGAGATTTTCTATTAAGGACTGCTTGTGTAGAATAAATAATAATTTAGCAAAGATGATATCATGATCGTTACGGGAAGGTCATGACAACCATTTTTATTTCAAAACAGAAAAAGTTTCATAGCAATTCAAATACGAACATATTATTTTTAGGCATTTTTTTGTGAAGCTTAACATTTTACACGATGATACTTAGGTGAGGTATATCGGAACAGCTAATAAGGGCTTCTCTCTTGGGGTAGTTAATCCAAATTTTTCTTTCATGTCCAACTCAGTTGGTGACATGCCATTTGGTAGCTCCCAATCAAACCAATGCACCATGTTAGAAACCACCAAGCCAATATTTAGTAATCCCAGATTCATTCCAGGACATCCTCTTCTTCCTATGCCAAATTGTATAAGCTTAAAATCATGTCCCCGAAAATCAATTTCGTTGTCAAGAAACCTCTCGGGAAGAAACTCATCCCAATTGTCGGACCAAACTTTCTGGTCACGTCCAAATGCCCAATAATTTACAAAAACTCTTGTTTTCTTTGGTATAGTGTAACCGTTGATCACGATGTCCTCCATAGATTGATGAGGAACCAAGAGTAGAGCTACCGGATAAAGCCGAAAAGTTTCCTTAACTACCATGTGTAGGTATCTTAACCTTGTCAAATCAGATTCTTCAACCATCATTTTATCTCCAACCATAGTTTTCAACTCTTTTTGTAGCTCCTTCATTACTCTAGGATGTTTAATAAGAACAGATAGAATCCATTCAATGGATGTTTTGGCAGTGTCAATGGCACCGGCTACCATATCTAGTCAATTGTATAGGATAGATTATCATGGGTGTTTGAATACTCTTGTTTTAGTGATAGCAATATGTCGATGAAGTCCACTTGATCACGATTTGGAGACTCGGATGCTTGATTGCGCTTTTCATGTTCGTCTATCAAAATCTCAAACATTTCATCAAGCTCCTTACTTAATGACTTAAAGCGTTTAGTCAAACCCTATGCATTTGCATCAAATAGTGGTGTTAAATTGGTCAAACACATGAACCCAAACATAACCCGTTTATCCGACGGTTGACATTATCACAATCTGTTTATTTCATAGTATATTTCATATGGTACTCTAAAACTAAAAGTTTATATCAAATAATCTAAATTTATTAACACAATTATGTCAAAACCATAAAACCTTTTTATAATTCTTATTTATGTTTTATGTTTATATTTTTGGCACAAAATAAACTATCAATATAGCATGTTTTTTTAGTTTTATTTAAATAAACGGATTTAAGGGGTTAACTACATACCAATGGGGTGGTGGTCCATTGGCAAAGACAAAGCCTTTAAACACCTTGAGAGAGGAAGGTCTTGGGTTCAAGTCCCACCGACGGCACGAATAAAAGAAATTTACGGTTCAAAAAAAAAAAAACTACATGTGCTTGTGGGTCAACCCGAAACTCTCAAAATAGTGGGTTAGATTAAATCCAAACCTACCAATTTCATGTTTGGTTCAATCATATCGTGTCATTCACAAACAAGATTATGTTAGGTCCTTGAGATTACCTGAAGATCAAACGGAGCCAACATAGGCACATAATCAGCCAAATTGAATATACCCGTTGCTTCCACGCTCTTATCAATAACAGTCTTGAAAACAAACCTCTCATCATTTTTCTTGCCAAACAACATCCTACACACCATCCCTTCGATCACCGAACTTACTGTCTCACTCAAGTTCACCACCTTACGCGCGTTTGCCGCAGCTTTCATCTCCTCCACCATCAGCCCAATCTCCTCTCTTCTCATCCCAGCAAAACCATTAAGTTTCGTAGCACTCAGCAACTCCATTGTGCAAAACTTTCTTACACTCCGCCAATACGGCCCGTATTCTGAAAAAGTCATGCCCTTGTTGTCATAAGATAGATACTTTGCAGCTTGGATTTGAGGACGAGAAGCAAAGACGATGTCATGGGTCCCTAGGAAGAGTTTAGCGGCATCTGGTGACGAGACTATCACAAACTGAACCGAGCCAAGACGGACCGACATGATGGGACCGTACTTTTGGGATAGCTTATGTAGGGAACGGTGTGGGAGGCTTCCTAATAAGTGGAGGCTTCCGATGACCGGTAACGGAACCGGGCCAGGTGGTAGGGTTTTGTGGCGAAGATGGGTGGACCACCAACGCCAGAAAAAGATACCGGTGAGTACTAGAAGGAGCACTGCAACTGTAGTAGGATACATAGTAGTGTTTTAGCAACTAATTGACCTGATACACATTTTGTAATATCTTCATTGCTATTTGTAAGCAACATTTTCTTGATATCTCCCTAACATATTATTAACGAAACCCCCGTTTGTTTCTATCACTTGTCTTTTCTTGTGACCTACATATTATTATACTAGTGAGGAACCCGCGCGTTGCGGCGGACTTGATAATACGGGTCGAGAACATAATTCGATAAGAAAAATTATACAAAATAAGTTGTGTACACATATGAAAGATTTGACCCCTTAAGAATTTCAACCAATTGATGAATAGAACGATTTGGGTCATGTTCTATCATTAACCAATCAAACGACCAACATGTTAAATCAATATTATACATATTAAACGAAAGTTGTGATGAACAGTGCTGAAAATTTGATTTTAATTAAATTATAATATAACTATAAATAGTCAATGACTTCTAACTTAATTGGTAGGAGTATATGGGTTTTCTTTAAGACTCAAAGTTTAATTTTCACTTTGTGTAAAAAAAAGTGAGATATTGGTGGGCAGTGATAGGAGACCCTGAGAAAACTGGGTTCGCACCTTGAGCCAAACGGGTTTTACCGGTAATTCACCATCGTGCCTACGGGCGTGTGGGTTACCCTTCAAATTTGAGTTTAATTAAATTATAAATAACTAATGAACTCTAGCTCAAGTGGTAGGAGTATTTGGGTTCTTCTTTGAAAACTCAAGTTCAATTCCCACTTGGTGCAAAAAAGAGTGAGGCATTGGTGGGTAGTGATAGGAGACCCAGGGAAACATGGGTTCGATCTTTGAGCCAAACGGGTTTTACCGGTAATTCACCATCGTGCCTACGGCGAGTGGATTACCGGGTTTTCCCCGGAATTGGTGGTGGACGACCCGGGTTACTCTCGGAGTACTCCGTTTGTCCGGTGGGTACCTCGAGAGTGCTCAGGATTTGATTTGTTGGCTGTTAAAAAAAATTAAATTATGAATAAGTCTTTATGAAACCATTATATTGTAAATAAGTCTTTATGAAATCTTTATAGGGTTGGACCGCTTTGGTCAAACACTATTTATTTAAAAAATTGAGCCTTTCAAACGTAAAAAGATATTTGAGATTTACCATCAATACAATATTTATGAGATAATTAACCTAAAATGGTTTCTAAATATTTAGTTCTTCTATTTAAAATAAAAACAAACTCATATTTTTTGGTTTCCGGTTTTGATAATATTTATATAATTTCTTTTGCGAAAAGAAATCTGTTATCTACACCGATACTATAATTAACCAATACCATCCAAACAACTGTTTTTATTATTTCAGTTGATGTAAAACAGGTGTATATTGTTATACCGAGTGCATGTATCATATGGGTATTGTATCGAGCCGAACCGATATCAGTCGAATACCAATGGTAACATAACGCCGCAACGCGGCGGGCATATCCCCTAGTTTAGCTTAAAAAGAAGTGGGTCAATAGTGTGCATCTTTAGTGCATAAAACCTCTAAAATCATTTTATACAAAAACTAAATTATTATAGATAACATAAATTTTGTAACCATATTTGACATGCCGACCCAGCCCCATTCAACGCGTCCCAAAGAGCTACCGCTATTTACCTGTTACCTGAGCCTCCTCACCAATCCATTTTGCCACTTGAAAAACTTATCATGAACATTAATGGTTGGCATACCTTGTTAGAGGTATAGGCACTGTCTAGCATAATAATCAGCCGACACTAAGCAGCATTTATAGTTTCGGTCAACTGCCCTGTTTCATCTTATCACTTACATCATCCAGATTCCTTGGGCTCTCCAAGCTTTGTGACTCGACACCATTCTAAATATAAGATGAATGAAGATTGAGGTTCAGCTTCCTATTTTAAAACCAGGTCAACACTCAACATACATGATATAGATACCTACTATGGTAAATCCTCACTGCTTAATGCACATCCAAAAAACTTATCAATTATTATACATCTACTCCAAAAAAAAAAATAGAACTATTACGCTAAAATCCTTTAAAAATTAGGAAAAAATCCAAAGCATTTCTAAATAAAAGACGCTGACAAATGCAGAAAAGAACATGAAAGAAAAAGAAATTTACATTTCTGAGACATTTGCGAATAAATAGGACTCGGTTATGCTAATATGATTACTTCTGCCATCAGTAAAAGTGTTGAAAAGTTGATGACGTGTCAGCATGGCGAGAAGAATAATTCCCCTGCCACCTAAAGTAGAAAAGTGACGCAAGTCTTCAATTTTTGGGGCTTTAGGGGCATGGCTTGCAGAACCTTGGTTGTAACGTCTACCTCCTTTATGGCCTCCACTCCCGCCAAGGGGTGTAGTTTCTTTCACCAGCAGCAGGTTTCAAAAACTCGTTAATGCTGAGTGACTGCAAATACCAAAACAGACTCTTAACAAACGGACTAAAGGTTATGCTTTTGACCCATTTACACTTATCTATGGGTCTATATGTCAGTAACATGTCAAACAGATAAAACAATATATAAATAAACTAACAAAGGGTGAAACAAGTAAAATTATCATAAAGTTTATTTTGCTAGCATAACACCGGCCCATATTGATTTGATTTAGAGAAAAAAATGTTATTATCATAATTAATATATAGTTTGTGCTTTTGGTCAACTCGGCTTGAAAAGTTTTCAACCATACATGATAATAATTGTTTTGACAAATTACCCATAAGACATGCCACATAAGAATTAGGATGCCAATAAGGTTATGTTATGCCTATTTTCTTTTGGTTAAATACTAAAAATGAGGCGCCTCTTGGTGAAACAGATGTTGATGGAACAACTATGAACCACCATAATAAGATCTGTTACTTAGTGATTCACATATCAATAACCATATGAAAGAGAACAAGCACGTATAGAAGTAGAAATACTACTTTACAACTTTCAAGTATAAAGTCCATCTGTGTGTGCAAGGCTCCTATGAACCTATCGCCTCGGCGCGCTTCGCACTTGTTATCGAGTTTTCACTACGGTGAGAGAATTTTCTCGAACAAGTCCAATCCAGATCTACAAGACTAAATCTCATGACATATTCAGACTGTTCAAGTTTTTATAACCTCCTAGATTGTTCAACTAAATAAAGATGGATAGATACTTTTCATATATTTCAATAATCATATACTCTTGACATGTTTCTTTTTGGCTTGTATTTTAGTTTTATGATTTGACCTGTTTGAGACAAAGAAAAATCCAGTTCGACCTTTTACAAGTAAACAAATTAAAACTGCCTATTTTTAAGTTGATAAAAGAAACCACAACATACCAAACTTTGTCAATCGTCTGACCCCACCCATGAATTCTTTTGCAAAATTTCCTATGAAGTTGGAACAAAGCATACCCGGGAAAAAAACGCCAAGAATTGGACACTACCGTTCTTCCAGTTAACAACTTGTTTGATCATCCGTTGAAACCGCCTTCCCCTCCACCTGTCCCAAATTCGTTAAATTCCAAAACTTTTCACAAATGCATGATCAGTGCAATCAAAGATTCATCTAATTTTGAAAAATCTAATCTTTAAACAGATCTTAGTACCTATAATTAAAACAGAACATAACAACTCACATCGCTACCATCTATGATATGCTTATCTTTCACAACTCTTTCAGCAACCACCGGGTCAGCGAAAACCACAAATCCGAACCCACAAGCAACCTGGATGACAATAGAAACATGCATGAACCTAGTGAAATTAATTAAAAAAAAACCTCAATAACCAATTTTACTTTGAATCACAAAAAAAGGTCCCAGTATAGAAACATAATCAAAACATAATCTTCAACCACCAAAATTCCAACAATAAAATCAGTAAAAAACAAAATATTACCTACAGAGACACCAATATCAGTATCAGCAACCTGATTTTTCCTAAGCTTCCTCTCGAGATGCGCCGCTATCCATATCGTCCCTAACGGACCCTTTTTTGCTAATATAAACTGCGAATAAAACATCTTCCTTCGCAATTTTATACACACCTCTCACAAACCCTAGAATCCTCAACAGCTACACTAACTTATAAAAATCCCCAATTTCCGTGCAAAATTGTTACTTTCGCTTCAATCAAGACCTAATTCTGGATTCTGGTAACCCATTTTTACATCCATAAAGAGAATGCTAGTAGATCAAGCTGTGTTTACAAACCAAAAAAAAAAAAATTCACCATACAAAAAAAAAAAGAGAGAAAGACAAATCTTTTCATGTCAATAAAAAATCATTTTCTTGTCGATTTGATCCAAAATCAATAACTATTTCTCTTTGATCAATGAAGCAAGTGGCCAATTATGAAAAAACACACACACGTATTCTCAAAGAAGACAGGCATGAAGATTACATGTATCAACCTGAAAAAGCAACAGTGAACACAAAGAAAGTTGAAGATGGAAGTCACCGATACATAAATACGTATATATAACGGAATAACTCACCGGAACCATCCGACGGCGGCTAGGGCTTCTGCCATCTCCCTTCTCCCCGATTCACCCACAGGACCTGTCTTTAATGTGTGTTCGAATGGCAATCATCACCTGAGTCTTGGTTGCGTTCCACCAAAAACTGAGCGCCACTACATGAACTTCCAAACCGATATCATAGACAGAGGGGAGGCGTACATCAAGAAGAAAGAATATAGAGAGGGCTGAGAGAAGACCGATAGTTGAGCGATTGAGTTGTAGAATTGAATAGCGAGGTAATTAAAGGAGGAGGTTGTGTCGATTAGGGTCTTGAGGTCAGGGAAGGGTTTTTAGTGTGTGAGAATGACTCTTTTATCCTTCGAGTGTCTTAAAAAGTTTAGTGAAAATACAAGTTCAACCCCTCTAAAAAGGCTTCATTTTCTTGTACATATTGTTGTAATGTTTGTACGCATGTAAAATTACGTTTATGTACATCACTTCTCCTTTTTATAATAGTATAGATTATTACATGTCTTTTCTTTTGACCAACATATTTAATAAGAAAATTAATTGCCAATTATTATATCATTACATGTCTCTTCTTCTGACCAACATATTTAATAAGAAAATTAATTGCCAATCAGGTACTGGAAGAGTGATTGGGGAAAACTTGATGTTCCTTGTGACCCAGGTTCGATTCCTACTCTCACCATTATTTTCTGCGGCATCCAGGTGAAAGGCGAATACGGGTGTCCCTGGTTCGTCTTGGATGAGAGGCGAGGTTTTACCCGATTATTCCAATGTCGTGCCTTCGGGCAGGTGCATGTCGGGTTTTCACGCATCTCGAAGAGCCAAGGGGCTGGCGGCGGTCGAGTAGTCGACCTTGTCCACAACGTCCGGTATCACAGTAGTTAGGAGGTCGTTCCTCGTTAAAAAAAATTAAAGAAATTTAATTGGCTATAAATATTTATAAATTATAACCATGAGACTTTAATGTAGCAAAAATGCATTAAATGCCATCAATGAATTTTTAAATTTAAGTAGAGGAAAGTTATTCATAATTATGACTCTACCTCAATCTCAGCGTTTCATCCTCAAATTGGTTCTTTGGTTGTAAAATATCCGAAAGTTTCACCAAGCCATTAATTGGTCATAGGGGTGGTTGTTTACCTCTTAACAGGGGCTGTTTATTTACCACTTAATGAGGCTTTTATTGGTTCAAACCTCTTACTGGTTCAACACTTAATGGTTTAGACTGTTTGTTTCACGAGCAGATGTCTGAATGGTTCAGGCATTTGCCTCTGAATGGTTAAGATTTATATAGAGTCTGAATGGTTAAGACCTCTGATCTGAATTGGTTAGACATTTGCCTCTGAACGGTTAAGCATTATACAGGCTCTTAATGGTTCAGATCTCTTACTGATTCAGCACTTAATGGTTCAGACCTTTTACTGGTTCAGCACTTAACCATTCAGATGTTGCCAAACAGCCCCTTAAACGGCTCGCTTATCCATCCATCAATATATATTACAAATCATCCCAAAAAAAAAAACGAACACCATCATTCACCCCTCTCTCCCCTAGCGGCCTTCCTACTACAGGAAAACAGAGTTATACCGACGACAATTGTCGCCGCTAAAAGTGTCATTTGTCGCCAGTAAAAGTAAAAAAAATTCCATTGGATTGCTATTCCCAGTTTTACTGCTATTTCCAGTTTTCCAAAAACATACCAAACCATTAACATATATATATATATAGAGTGGGGATCCTACGGAAAGTGTGTTTTTCCTAAAAAGTGTAAAAAGTCATAAAACACAATAATTTCAGGCTTAAAACACACCTAAACCTCACAAATAATAGAATGAATATTACTAAAACACCATATTCAAACTCTAATAGTCCATAAAAACTTCAAACACACCATCGTAGAACTATGAATATAAAACACACAATGTTAAACAACATAAAACACACCCACATACATGATGTTTTAGTAATCTTCATCATATTATTTGTGGGTTTTTGGTGTGTTTTATGGTTGACATTACGGTGTTTTATGACTTTTTACACTTTTTAGGAAATTTGGACTTTCTGGCCAACTCCTATATATATATATATAGTATAGGGTAAGGTTCATGCGAGAACCACCTTTATTGCGAGAACCACGATAACCAATGTGAACACAACCAAAAATAACTAAAAAAAACCTAACCCCCACCCCCACCCAAAAAAAAAAAAAAAAAAAACCCTAAACCCCCCAACCCCCCCCCCCCAAGCTAAATGCTAAAAACAAAACCCCCCAAAAAACCTAAAAAAAAACCGAACCCCAAGCCCCCCCCCCCACCCAAGCTAAAATGCTAAAAACTAAACCCTCCAAAAACCTAAAAAAATCAAAAAAAAACACACAAAATTTTTTTTTTTAATATTTTTTACATTAAAATCGCTACTTTTAGTAGCAAAAAAAAAATTTTAAAAAATTGTTAACGAAATCCAGCGATTTTTTTATAAAAAAATATTTAAAAAGAATTGTGTGTTTTTTTGCTATTTTTAGATATTTTTTGTTGTGTTCACATTGGTTCTCGCGATTCTCGCAATAAAGGGTGGTTCCTAACGAATCCTTCTCCAATAGGCTGAACAGAAGGTCGGTGGTGTGCCAAGGGATGAGTTGCAAGTGAACCAAGCAATCCTATTTATAGGCTGAACAGAAGCTCGGGCACGGCCCCGTGTCCATCCTCCTCTCTTTCTTCATTAATTGCAGTTTGTCTGCATTAGTTGACTACGCCCCCGTGTCCGCTAAGCACGACCCCGTGTGCAGAAGCATATCTGTACTATCAAGATCTGCCTAGATTTCGCGAATCTTATAGTTAACCACGACTCCGTGTCCGCTGAGTACGGCCCCGTGGTGGGCGATGGAAGCTTCTACAACTTTGTCTTTTCTGCTGACACTTGGGCACGCCCCCGTGCTCACTGAGCACGGGGCGTCTTCAGCCTTCTGTTCTCTTGTTTTGCTTGGGAAGATGCTGTCGGGAGGCCGGGCATGCCACGTTTGTTCCTTTTCTTGTATTTGTGTTAGATTTAGCTGCCTTTTTGCTTTTTTTGTTTATTTGAGCTCATTTAATCCTGAAAATACAAAAGGAAGACAAAAGCACACTTTTTCCAAAATTAGTACTAAAAAAGGGTTAGTTTTATGCCACAATTGATGTAATTTATATGTTGCATTTTGTGCACATCACTATGCAACTATGGTCACTAATCATGCTTGGTCGGATCCTAATGATCGACCAAACGGGTCGAGTTCGAAAGTCTAAGCGGTGGTTTAGACCGCTTGACTTACGACTCTAAACAAGCACTAAACTTAAACTGACGAGCTAAACATGTTGAAACATGTTTAACTAAGTTAGAAAACAGGTTTTGATATCAAAACAAAGTGTTTTGATACCCAAGAGTAGTTTGGTTGCAAAATACGCATAAATACGCATTTTGACCGAAACTACGACTCGTCACTACGCCTAGTCAACGTGGTAATCAGTAGGTATAGTCACAAGGGACTATAACCATCGTGATTACGCTCATGTTGCAAAGTTCAAAAGAACTTTGTGTTGACCAAAGACTGGTCAAAGCAGAAAGTCAAACACTGTTTGACTTTCACGCTTGAAAAGCACTAAAAGAACGAAAGAAGGTTACAAAGGGTCCATGCTAGGGAGAACTTGATCTATAACACTTAGGTATGAAGCAAAGGCTTCAACTTAGAGCATTAATTAGATCAAGGGTGCAAAAAAATGAAAGAGGGCATGGGTATATATAGTTTTCGGTAAACCGTTAGGATCATGTCTTGCGAAGGAGGGATCAATCTTGGCCATCTAAGTGGGCTAATGGTTTTAGAATACCATGGACATGAAATACTATCAAAATCCAGTAGATGGTATCCCAAAACAAGTGTTAAAACCATCAAAAACAAGCCCCAAGTCCAGATTCAATGTTTCTGACCTGGGCTGCTATTGCGCCCCGCGTAAGATACAGAGCAGGCTTACGCGCCCCGCCTGGTACCTTTGACAGAATTACACTTTTGGTCCATGCAGCCTAGAAACTTGGTTTTCGTTGCATTTTTGACACATTTAAGCCCCGTTAACCCCATTTCAAGGCTCTAAAATGAGGTTAAAGTATAGGGAACTTAAAATGTGCTCAAAAACATCTCGTATGTCGGTTCGTTTGGTTGTACGATTGCGTTATTCGGTTAATTACGACGGAAGTCGTAACGAACGCGTGAACAATCCAAATTGCGCGACGAATGGAATTTTATCATGCCAATCACTAAAATAAAATATTTTAATGATTACATAAATTTTTGGATGTTCAGATATATTCAGAACATAAGATATGCGCGAAAATGCAAACTTATGCACTTTTTGACGCTTTTAGTCCCTATTGATTAAATAAGTTTATTTTAGCATACCGAACCCCTCAAAACCTATTTCTAAGCTATGTAAAGGATATTTATGGTATGTTTAACTTATGATCAAGTTCCAGAATGTTCGTTACTATACAAATCGGTATAGTTTCGCAGTTTGACATAAATAGTCCCTGCGATCGAACAAACTTGTTATCGACACACCAAACCATCTAAAACTTATTTCTAAGTGATGTGAAGGTTATTTTAAGGTATGTTAAGCCTATGTCACTATTCCGGAGTGTTTGTTGCACTAAACTGACTGCGTTTACGCGCCAGTTTGCGTATAACTTTCTAGAAAGCAATTTAAAGCTTGAAATCGGAATCGAATCAAATCGTAAAATCACAAAACACAAATACACAGATAATAACACCAAAACACATTGTTTTATTAATAATTAACATTTTTTTACATTGTACATCGATTACAGAGCACAGCTGTCACACCTAGCAAGTGCAAGTATAATAGGCTTGCATGGGTTAGTAAAGAAACGCATTATCTGCATGAAAATAAGGTTAATAATCTAACTTTTACATACCCATTTGACTCGTTAGAAATGAAAAATAACAGAATTGACCCATCAATCACAAGTAAATGGGTCAAAATTGGCACATATAATTTGAATAACCAACAAAGTAGGAAGGTACAATGTTTATTGGAGCGTCAGATTGCCTGCACATAACCCATGGTACACCAGCTCCAAGTCCAACAACCATATTTGCAGCTCATTTTACATAGTCCTTTCCTTTTTTGCCGGCATATATCCATACATGTACAACCGTATTTTCAGCCCTGTACATGCATATTTCACAGCCTTGTACGGCTAGGGATAAGTGTAATACCGGTACCGAAAATCATCAACACTGGGTACCGGTAGCGAAAATGTTCGGTAATAAGAGTCCAACTTGTAAAGGTAATAACAACCCAACTCAAGACATTCTAACTCAAGAGATTGGACATTTTCTAACTCAAGCAACTTAACAACAACAACGCAATAACCTGCCCTTTCTTAATTGACATTCTTACTCAAGAATTTTGTAAAGATAAACCTAACGAGCTACAATCAGAGACAAAGTTGTAAAGATTTCCATGTGGTGCGCCTGTAAGACTTATTATAATGGGTAAGACTTTACACATAATTACTCAAAGTTTTCACAAGAGTGAAGGAGTCCCTTTCTGTAAAGAGCTATGATGGATTATCGAATTTGTAAATAATCAATTGTCAGGAATATAATGATGGGAACCACACATTTACCATTTCAATAAGTGAAAACTAACTAAGCTGAAAAAATAACCTCATTTTTGGCTGAAATATCTCTTCCTTCACCTTATACTGGCCTCAAAGAAAGTTCTAGGTAGTCACATGGAGTTATTTTCCTGTTATCCTCCACCAAATTCATATAGAAATCTTGCAAGTTAAAACATTATAGTAAGCAAAATGCTTGTCTTGAGAGAGCGTATTTCTGATCAACCAATCAGTCTGACTCATTTGAACTCACAATAAAATGCCTGTTTCGACCCATACCAAATTACCCCCTCTAGAGTCCACATATCAATTAAATAAAAGAACAACTAGAATATACCCTTAAAATCCAAACAAAGATAGAAAAGAACTGTTCAAGCTCAGAAGCAATGGTTTTCCCCCAAAGCTCTGACCCGAATGTACCCATAAACGCCCTCATTCTACTTATTAAATAAACCCTAAATTCAGATGAACACAAGGTTTGATAAAGTAAATTTAAAAAACACCCATGGGCTATCAGCTAGGTGACGACGGTGGACCAAATCGTCGGAAGGCTGGTGGATTTGTTTTCCATTCAATAGGATTTCAATAAATTCAAAACAACAATAATTAATTTGTATTATCAAGACCAACAATTACTTTCACTTTTCAACTTCCTATTTATGGTTCAAAAATTATATCCATCTACCACCTGCAACTAAATATTCACTCAAATACATAAATCAAACACTTCAACCTAATTCCAATTGCTAAAAAACAAAGATGAAATTTTAAACTAACCTTAAGGGGGTTCGTCCGATGGTGGTCCTGTGGCGTTTTGAAGGTTGGTGGGGTGTTCGGTAGTGGCAGAATACAGTGGTGAGATTGGTGGTGATTGTGGGTTACAATTGTGAATACGTACGGTGGTGAGATTGTAGCTGGTAGTGTGATTTTTGAGGCTAGTACTATTTTGCAAATGTGAATTTAGGGGAGACTGGGCAAAAGTAACATTGGGGAGGGAGGGTAAAACCCCGCCTTTTCTGATAAAACCTTAGAAATTGATCACACACCACATCAACGATCAGTATTAACCCCAACCACATGCACACGGATCCAAGGTCAGGTCGCCGCTAAAACTCGAGATCGCCACTAATAGAGTCGCCCCTAATACTCACATTTCTTGTAGTGTGCGAGTTGGAAAGGCAACGCAAAACCAAATTGTTCGAGGACATATCTCCATACAATGCCATCTCGTACTGTGTCTTAAGTAGGCTAAGCATTCTAGTCATTCACCCTGTTTCGCAAACCAAATCATGGAAATATGAGTCTTTGCTAGAGCATTATAGCATTTGTAAAATATAACATTGTGTCTTTAAGGTACAAACTCTATAAAAACTTACGTGTATAGATTTGGGTTTCCGCTACCTCGTTGTCGGAAATTTAAAGTCATTTTATATGCTCTCGTGACCTACAAAATTATGTGGTATTATACGTGTGTGTAGTTATATTATGTTTAATAAATTAGAATATGACGTACGGAACTACTGATTATGTCGCACCGAAAAGGTGACGCACTGAAAAACCGAATTACCGAATGTGGTTATGTGATACTGTTTTTATGTTCATTAGGTTATAGGATTATTCAGGAAGACTCGGGAATGGACTCAAGATTCGAGATTTAAAGATTTTTCTTAAAACTCAATAAATGATGTTTTGATTATTGTAATCAGTTGTAATGTTTTTATGTGTATTGATTTCCGATTACCATTATAGTGACACGTCAGCTCTAGCATGGGTGAGGTGCTACACCATTACTTTCTAAACACACATAAGTATTCTCACACCGAATTGTGATCACGGGTGAAATTCATTCTGCCTATGGCGAGGCACACGACTATTGGCTTTTATTAGACCATAACAATAGTATAAGGTATAAGTTGTATCATCCTGCTCCTACAAAATTGTAACCCTACTTAATTAAAAATCCAATACAATCATCTTTCTTGGTCTCAGAACTTAGGTCACAACCTACCAGAAAAACGTCATCGGTGGGGCGGACGTCGCTGCTGCTCCGCCCAACTAGGGTTGTCCAAAAAGCTTGCAACTCGGAGCTCGCTCGAATTTAGCTTGGAAAAAGCACGCTCAATATGGCTCGTTTTGAAACTGAGCCGAGCCTGTCACACCCTTAAATTCCACATGCAGAGTTCTACCGCAAGGCATGTGACAAGCCATGATCACAGTCATTAGTCATTTTGAACGACCACTATATGGGTTTAAAAAAATATTTTTCCTGTTTGCTCATTCACGAGAAAATACTGTTTATACAAATTAGTTGCGAAAGCGTAAACAACTACAAAATCATAAAAGCTAATGTAGTTTAAAGTTGTGTCTAAATATTTGATGGAAACAATGCGACTCCAAAATGCATCCTAGTCCTGATGTGTGCTACCTTAGCAACCTGAGAAAGACATGCAAGAACAAGTGTCAGCACAAAATGATGAGTGAGTTCACATGTTTTTTATTATCATTATAAAAAGTTGTTGTTTCCCAAAGGTTTTCCACTGTTTCAAACCTGAAATAGTAAGTTGAAGTGTTTACCAGTTACTTGTTATATTTATACGTAGCTAACCTATGTTACGTCACGAAAGAGTTCAAAACCGAAGCTGACTGTTGTTGCCTCTGAATGCCAGGTCTATCACTGACCATGGCGAGAAGTTAGGCCAATTCTAAACCCGTTTACCATTACCAGTCTAGCTAGCGCGACTAGCTCGAGTGGGGCTTGTCGGGCCCAATAGTACTACTCAAAATTCCCCCGCTATCCACCCAATACTAACGGTCCGAGGTTTGTAAGGACTTTATGTAATAAATGCTACTTTGTGACCATAACTAATACAACAAAAACCTTAATAGTTGTGACGTTACCCTACCGTAACATTATGACATTACTTTACCGTAATGTAGCGCATGCTTTCTCCCCCTGTGTTTTTAAAACATTTAAAAGAGTAGGGGCCGTGAACTCACCTGGTGTGCAAAGCATACTATTCCATGTCGTAAAGAAAGACAAGCAATCCCTAATGCTTGAGATATCCAACCTTCCGTGCCCTACTACAAGCAAAAGACTCCTTAAGGACTAACAGGAAAAATCCCTAGTTTCACAACTTGGTTACAAAGATAGTCAACCCAACTACCTGACCTCGATCGAAACGCCATTCGATCTAAAATGACTAACTTGACAAACCGATAGTGATTTAGTTTGGTTTCTCGCGAATGAATTTATATAAATTAAAATATGTAAATATAAAAAAATATTCGAATCATGTAAATAATACTTATCGTATAAATTTCATGTTGGATTTATAAAGCGAACATGCAATTTAGTCTCGAGTCATAGCTCATTTTGTAAAACGAATAAAATGTAAATATATAACATTATATATTTATTGTGAGGAAATGTATTTCAAGAATGTAATTCATATCTATATATCTATATGTACATATATATATATATATAGATATATGTATATATATATATGCATATACATACTTCAAAATAACTTCCTATGATTTAAAAGAAATTTCATGTTCTCGTTATAGGTTAATCTTTGTTGATCCAAGTCTTTCAATCATATTCGTGTGCTTATCTTCAAGAATCCTCAACGCAAAATTGAGTCGCAAACGCAACCACTCGTGATCTCGAGACTCCACCAACTTTCCTCGCGGTCTAAGTGTACTTCCTACGCAAAAGTGTGAGTATGCTCGATCCCATTTTTTCGCTTTAACGCTTTGGGTGCAACATGTATTCCATATAAAATCCCGCAACACTTAAAACTTGTATTTATCACACTCTATCCACATTTAAACATGAAACATTTTGATGCTTGTTAATCTCATATGCTATGTAAACTTTTCGTGTCTATATGCTCATTAACTTCGATCAAACCTACCTTAACAATTATAGCGCTATAGGATTAACGCACCGCCCTTGAGTCCTGGGGTTTGTTAAGTCAAACACGTTAACCTCCCTTGAGTCTTGGGGACATGCAAAATTGCGTTGGAAACTTTGGTTTGAACATATAACTTACATCGTTTCAGCATATTAATAACTTGTATTATGTTATTCATGTTGGATATGAGCACATTTAAACATTTTATCCTATTTATGCTATGTATCAAACTTATATACTCACCAACATTTTTGTTGATCATTATTTTAATACATGTTGCAGGTTGATAGACGAAGTGATCAAGAAAATAAGCTAGGATGAACTTAGAAACCCATCTTAGAATTAAACAATGCTTTGATTATGTTTGAAAAAATTTTGATTATGTTTGAATCTTGTATGACATTTTAGTATTGTTATGAAATTTGATTAAAATTTTATTGTCACAATAGTGTTATGATGTTTTGAGCGATTTGTTCGTCTCATCCCGATGTTTCCGCCATCAGTTGGGGTGTGACAGATTAGTATTAGAGCCATAACTATAGGGAATTAGGAAAAGTAGGAATGCTTTTACCTAGTCTATAGTTTAGGAGCTTTATCCTTATGTGTTGTTTAAAACTACTTACATTCTCTCTTATTTGCTTCTCTCTATTCTCTTTGGTCATTTAATATACATGCCTTTCCTAAGGCTAACACAATACACACTTGGAGACTTTGAAGACACTCTTGTAACACAATCGAAACGACTCACCAAAATAGGGGTGATTCCCACATTTGGTGAAGAATTTCACTCAGCTATACTTTGTATTTTGGCATGAAATCTACCCTCAAGTTAGGAGTGATATCCAAATCTTGAAGGAAATTTCCATATCATATTCTAGTGGACCATTATCTTTTGATAAGTACCAACCACATTAGGGCACGATGTTATTAAGTTAGAGGTGAAACTCATATCTTGATAACTAGTCCCACTCTTCGATTTTCAATCTCGCCAAAGTTTTGATTTTTCCCAATTGATTAAGGACGTGTAGTAACTGGAAGGAAAAATATCGTTAGTCACTTCTCGATGAGAGTATTTGTCTATTAGGCCAAAGCACGTTTCCTTAATTCGAAAAGGACTTCGATTTACTTTGGAATAGTCTTATGTTACGTTCCGTAACAATCCAATTTTTACGTTAAATATCTTTATGCTATCTCAATTTTAACATGTTTTACATTTGTATGATATATCATTTCAATCTTGGAGGCACCATACGATTCAAACTTTCCCTTTTCTAAATTCGAAATTTATTTCATAACAATCTAATACATGCATGCTAATACGTTATACTTGATTCATGTTTTCGGGTGATTCTTATGTGATAAACTTGTCATTAACTTCCTACGAAGCCTCACCTTAACATGTATAGCACTAGGCGTAGTGCTATAGGAGTAGCGCACCACCCGTATTCTAGAGGTCATGTTAGGTCATTCAAATGTGGTACACGATGGGTTAACCTGTTTATTCACATGCCGGTAATGCGTTAATCTTGTTAACTAAGTATGTCATGTGAATTGTTCTAAATTTTTATGCTACTACTCATATTCCCAAAAATGGAAGCCTTATCATCAAGGTAGGAGTGGTTTCCTTACCTTGACGATTAGCTCCGCTCACTTTTCAACTTCACCAATGAGCTAGGGGTAATTTCCTTACCTCGGTGATCGTTACCAACTCTTTTTCTTCTTTCTCAAAGAAACTTTATCATGCCAACCATACGGTCAAGTTTTTAATCCTTCATCATTTTTGTCAACAACTTTTACTTACACATTTTCAATACCCTTCACATTTCAAAATTTCAATTTTAGCCAAACATTTTAGCAAAAATGCCATCTTTTCAAAAGTCTTCCTCTTAGATTTCGAGGACGAAATCTCCTAAAGTAGGGGAGACTGTAACATCTGTCAAAATGGGCTTCCAAAATCCGACGTTTTGAAATCCAAATCCTAAATTTTGAACCTTGATAATTTTTTTCGCTAAATAAACAAACATTGAAGGATTTATCCGAATCCAATTATCAATTTAGTTTTTATTTATTTATTTAAATAAGTTAAGTTAATTAATATTGCAATATAATTTTTTTTGTTTTGTTTTGTTGAAGCAGCAAACTGTTTTCATCATATACCATCTTTTAAGACAATAAAACCAAAGTATATGCATTATTATTATTATTTATCACTTGTTTTAAAACATATAATAAAACCGTTTATTTAAAGAATTTTTCTTTTTATAATAACAAAATTTGTTATCTAAAAATAATCAAATTAATTATTTTAAAAATCAATTTCTAAATTAACTTCCTACGATTTAAGAGAAATTCCACGTTCTCGTTATAGGTTAATCTTCGTTGATCCAAGTCTTTCAATAACATTCGTGTGCTTATTGTAACACCCCATATTTCGAAAGTCAAAGTCAAGATTGAAGTCAAAGGGAGACAAGATTGCTAATTGTGATCTGTCGCTCCTTGCCCAATTTCTATTTTGACTTCTTTGACTTGTAGATAGTCTTTTATGCTTTTACGTTAGTTGTATTATGTGGAGTACTTGTTAATAATCGAAGTTTAATCGATATTTATCACATGTTTTATTGTTTTTATCGCTTATCGTAACGCAATCGCACTCGCAACTCGAATTATGCGTTCTGGTTATTGTACTTATGTGTGTGTGCCTTTTTATGTGTTACTTGTGCATGTTTATTTATGTTATGTGGTGGTGATTAGTCGAAATGCAATCGCAACTCAATCGCAATCGAATCGCAAACGCTAAACGCAAGTTAAATTAGGATGATTGTATGTTGATATAGTAGTTGGGATTAAAAGTAATTTGAATAGGAAACTCTATCGCATCGCAACGCTCAACACGCGAATCGAAATCGCAAAACTCGTCGCGCGAATCACTCCAATCGAGTGGCCAGCCGATCGAGCTGCCACCCGATCGAGGTGCCACTCGATCGAGCTGCCACCCGATTGGGTTGCCACCCAATCGACCAGCCACTTATTCCCCTTTCCATTTATGGAAACCCTATAAATACCCCATATGTCAACCTCACTTGATGTTGACAGCTCTTTCTCTCTACTCACTCGTTCCAGCCGCTATTTCTTCAGATCTCTCGCGATTTTTGTAAGTTTTCAACCTAAATCTTGTACTTTCTTGATCTACATGCACTCCTACACCTTTCTATCTTTTGAATCTTAACTTTTAACCGTGAAATCACTAAGATTTGAGTTATTTTAGGATGATGTCATCATGGTGTTCATATAAACTTCATGTTTTGGCTTCAATCCACCAAGAACAACTTAGATCTGAACGATTTCCACATAAATGAGCAAAGATCTTGCATAGATCAGAACATATTCACGGTGAAAAGGATTGAAAGATAGTTTTCCAACTTGCTTTCAACTCTTTTACACTCAATGCTCTCAAAACCGATAGAATCGGAGCTTGTTCTGATCTTCTACTCCTTCTTGTTGATGTGTTGGTTCAAGATCTGGATTCTATCCATGAGAATACTGATTTCGGGTTAAACATGAAACACCGTCTTGAACAGTTAACTGGTCGGACTAGGGTGGTTCCTGTCCGGTAGGGTCACTAAGTCTTGACGAGGTTTTTGTTGTGTTAGTGCAGTGATGTCTATCGCCTGCGTCAATCAGAACCGTAGCTAAAACTGTAGTAAAATAGGCTTTATATTGTAATTAATAGAGAAATAGGCAAGGTGGCAAACTTGTAAATAAGGGGAATCCCTTATAACCTTGTGCCTATAAATAGGAGCCTTAGGTTAAGAGTTAAAAACTTTTGCCACATTAGAGCTTGGAGAAGCTAGGTGCTTAGAGAGAGAAACTAGAGAGAGAAAGTGGCAAAACGTGATTCACGGAGCTTGTAATCGTTACATCATCAATGGAATCACGACATTAGTACGATCTCGTGTGTTCGGTCACGCACGTTCACGGATTCCGCACGTCGAACGTGTCGTTACGCAATCGAATCGGAGCGAAACCGGACCTAACAAGTGGTATCAGAGCAGGTGCTCGGTTGCGAAGATCAAACTCACAGATTCGTACAAGTTTTCAGCAAATTCAGAGCCAAAAACCTCCAGATTTGTCAAATTCTTCTTAACTTTCTTGTTCTTCACGTTTTTCTATGAATTTTACAAATTTGAACGGGTTTTTACGGTTCAAATTGGCTGAAATTTTGATATGTTGTGCGCATATATCTGATCTATAATCCTACAAATTTTCAGGTCAAAATTCCAAGCCGTTTGGGAGAAATCTGCGTTTTTGTGAATTTTTTTGCTGAAACCGTTCGTCAACTTGTTCATCAGTTCTTGTTCGATCGAACAGGCCACTCGTTCGAACAGGCCACTCGATCGAATAGGAAATTTCAATTCGTTCGAACAAGCCACTCGTTCGAACAAGCCGCTCGAACGAACAGCAATATTTTGGTTCGAATAGGACTTGATCGAACAGCAAAAGTATTTTGACTTGAAACAGGATTGTCTCTTGATCGGCTGGCATAGCCGATCGAACAGAAGTCTTAGGTGTCACTTGAATCGGCTGGTATAGCCGATCGAACAGCAGTTTTGGTTTTGTCTTGAATCGGTTAGGAAGTGTTATTCGATCGAACAGGATTTTGGATCGAACAGCTATTCGATCGAACAGAAAAGTTCTTTTGAAAGGATAGGAGCTTGGATCGAGGGAGCCACTCGATCGGCTAGCCTAACCGAACGGCTAGCCTAACCGAACGGCTAGCAAAGTTGCTTTGAATCGAACAGGAATAAGCTACTAACCGATCGGCTAGCCTAACCGAACGGCTAGCAAAGTTGCTTTGAATCGAACAGGATTTTGGATCGAACAGCTATTCGATCGAACAGGATTTTGGATCGAACAGCTATTCGATCGAACAGGATTTTGGATCGAACAGCTATTCGATCGAACAGGATTTTGGATCGAACAGCTATTCGATCGAACAGGATTTTGGATCGAACAGCTATTCGATCGAACAGGATTTTGGATCGAACAGCTATTCGATCGAACAGGATTTTGGCTCGAACAGCAACTCAATCGAACAGCAGGAATATTCCTAGCCGAACGGCTAGCTGCCTCGAACGGCTAGCAAAGTGCTTTGAATCGAACAGCAGCAAAAGTCGTTTCATCGAACAGCTGTTCGAACGGCTAGAAAGTTATTCACTCGAACAGCAAGTCATCTGACATTCATCATTGACTTGTTGACCTAGCCGAACGACTAGGACTCCTATTCGATTCACCGCCTTTAACATCCAATCGAATAGCACGTGTAACCTGAACGACTAGCATCACGTGAAACTTTTATCATAGTTCAAGAAACCATGTGACTTCGATGATTAACGGGCAAATCATGTTGAGTGCACCGACCCACTAACATTTAATACCCAATACATTTCTTTACTTGCACCGCCCAACAGGTGACCACCGATTCACCGACCCACCGCCATATTCAACCAATCAAAGTTCTTGAGGTCAAATCATTGTTTGTGAGTCAAATACATTTGTCGGCCACTTTATTGCATGTATTTTTGAGAGTTGTTTTGATTGCACCGCCCCTATTACCCATTCAACACAATCACAGCTTTAAGAGTCACCGACCCACTTAACAATTTTGGTCTAATCATACGGTTAAGTTTTGTCGCTTAGTGTAAATTGATAAAATTTTGTCGTGTAGCGATAAGCTGTGAAGTGTCTTTGTTCGGTTAGTATAACCGATCGGCTAGCAGTGTCACCTATCATTCATCAAATCAGCTAGCATCTTTTCTGTTCGATCGAACCATTCAACCGATCGGCTAGCAAGTGCCAACCGATCGGCTAACAACAATTCTCGTTCGATCGGCTAGCATATAATTGGATCAAACAGCTTAAATATCATCCGATTGAGCTTATTATTGATCCATTTGATTTAGTTGTTTGATATTTTTAAACTGATCGATTGCTTGTGTGTTTGCAGGTGAATCAAGGGATTTTTACAAGAGGCAAACTCCAAGAAGTTAAAATTGTGTGAATTTTAAACGAAAAACATTTAAAAAAAAAAAAAAAAAAAAACAATGTTTGATGAACAAGAAAACATGAATCTTGAAAATCTGAATAACTGGAAAATAGAAGCTTGGAATGAAATGAGATATGATAAAGAGATTTATATAAAAAGATACGAAAATTTCTTGTGTATGAAAGGAGAATCGATGGAGATGTTGAAAGAAAGATTTTGGGAATTAATCATCAAATTAGAAAAACATAATGTTTGGTATTCAAATGATGATAAGAAATTAAAATTTGTTGATGCGTTACCTTTGGAATGGAATAAATTTGTGAATAATGAGCTAAAACGAGACTCTAGGTTATCACGCATTGATCTAAGAAGTTTGTTCAACACAATTACAAATCAGAGTGGTTATGATGATCAAAGAAAGAGAGAATTATTGAATGAAATAAAAGAAGAATCAAAAAATATTGATTTGAATGTAATCATCGAAATAAGAAAACGAATTGATGTGTGTCTTGCAGCAAAAAGGAATATGAGATACGATATTAAGAGGGGTTGTTATATTGATAAAGATTCGAATCCTCTTGATTTTGTTAAATTTTTTTGTGCAGGTACATATGAAAAGATGATTGAAGAAGGTTTGAAATGCGAAAAATCAGAAACAGACAGTGTCAAACTTCTGAAGGATGTAGAGAGCTTGACATTGGAAAACAATACTCTGAAAAACGAGAAGAAAGCTGATGACGAACAGATTCAGGGTTTACGTTCAAACTGTGAAAAATTGAGATCTGATAATGACAAACTCTTAAAGAGTCTTGAGAGTTTGTTATTGGAAAACAACAATTTTAAAAAATTGGAAAATGATTTCAAAAGTCAAATGAAGATTTTACAAGACGAGAGAGATATTTTTGGCAAGAATAATCTGGAAAAACAAAGCGAAATAAACTCTCATCTTGCTAAAATCGTTCGACTTGAGCATGAAGCTGTAGATGCTCAAAAGAAAATTGCTGAGTTTGAAAAAGATTTTGAAAGCAAAAGCAAATCTTCAGAATCTGAAGATTTCTGGATTAAACTGGAAAACAAAAATTTAAAAGAGAGTGAAACAAGATTTCAAGAACAGTTAAAAGTCTTGGAAAATGAAAAATCTGTTCTTGAAAATCTTAAAATTGAAAATGAAAAATCAATCAAGTCTTATCTTGAGAGAATATCACAGCTTGAAAATGAAGCTGAGAATTCAAGGATCAAGATTGATGAACTTGAAACGAAATTGAAAGGTTTTGTGACTTCATCAGACAGGTTGAATTTTCCCTGTCCAAAACCGATCAATTCTGTTCCAATAAGTGACAAGGTCACAAATTTTGACAGAGTCAAAATTGAAGATTGTAATGATGTATCTGATGATGAAAAAGAAAAAGAAAAGAAAAGAAAAATATTTTTAGATTTAAAAGAAAAATTTAAAAATACTGTTTTGCAATCTACTGAGAAAGGTGAATGCTCAAAGCAAAAACCTGTAAAGAAGATTGTGGAACAGAAACAAAAGGATAAAAATTTGAAAAATCCTAAAAAAGAAAATAAAAGCTCATCAGATAAGTCATCCAATCATTTTCAAAAATCAGAAAAATTTAAAAATGATAACTTACAAAGTGTTGGTAATAAGTGGTGCAGGTTTGACCACAGTGCTTCAAAGCCAAATCCAACATTGAGGAGGAGTGCAGATTACTACAAAGCCAGACAGTGTTATGATCTGAGCGTTTGGAGTGAAGGTGATATATGGTATGATAACAGAGTGTGTTACTCTTGTGGAGTTAGAGGTCACATTGCTGTTAACTGCCAGAATTGGAGTTATGAAACGCGAAGATGCTTTAACTGTCAAATTCGAGGACACATTGCCAGAGATTGCCCAAGGAGATCAATGGGAAGATCGAGGGCTGAATCTCAAAATAAGGCAAAGAAACCAGTCAAAGTCAAGCCCAAAGAACAGAAGGTTCAACAACCTAAAGTTCAGGAAACAAAAGTAAAACTTTCTCAGGGGCAGAAAGACAGACTGCGTAAGAAGAGGAAGAAGGCCAGAGAATATCTGGAAAGGATTTTGTCCCCGGGTTCTTCATTTGGTAAGAATAAAAGTACTGATGAATCGCTTCAATCGACTGCAAAGTCAAACAGGCCGAGTTCATCAGTTACAAATTTGAGGACAACAGAGAAAAAGGAGAAAAAGAAACGTGTCGGCGATGTATCTGACAGGTCAAAGTCAGACAAGCCACACTCAGGCAATGATTCTGGTTCGACAAAACCAGAAGAGCCAGTTGTTGAGGTAAAAACTACCAAACCCAAGGCTGGTCAGGCTTGGGTGGATCTTTTCAAGTGAAAAACCCTGACTTGCCGGAGTTCCCAGGTTGGTAAGCGTGGAACATGAATCGGCACATTTCTTGAGAAATTTCACTATGGTGATTTTTCGTCTTTCAAAAGATAAATCGGGGACATTAAGTTGTACTTGATTCATCTTTCCTACAAGTGTTAGTATAAAAACAATGTGATGAAACCCCGAGTTTATGAAATGTCACATAAAACTAATTTTCCGGAAAAACCATTTTGATTAAAACAAACTTAAGTGTTTTGAAATCACAATGGGAAAATAGTTTGTTGTGAGGGGGAGTTCTGATTGTTTATGCCAAATGAATGGCGAATTGAAGTGATTCGATATCATTTTGTCATTTTATTTGTACAGTTTTCAAATTTTCCAGAAAATCAAAATTGAAACATATTTTGATTTTAGGGGGAGAAAAATTTTTAAAAAAAAAAATTAGAAAATTTGAAAATTCCAAAAACATTAAAAAAAAAAAAGCAAAAATGAGTTTTGTTGATAAAAGAGGAAATGATAGTACATCAGTGGACTATCACAGCATGCTAAAGAAATGTAATGTCAAATGTGATAAACGGTCTCACTGATGATGTGACGATAGGTTTTCGTACATTTAGTAGATTTATTCGGGATATAAACCTAAAATTTCAAACTTGCGAAATTTGTGGGGAACACTACTTGGATATATAGGTAACCCCTGAAATCTCGTTTGAAAGGTCTCGTATTCTGATATACTAGGTGCTTGTACTCTATGATGTCTGGGGTATTATTCCGGGACTTCTGCTGGACGGTAGTTCTGACCTAGTCCCTGGCTAATACTTTCACCAAAATGCTTGAAACATAGCATTATAGCCCTCAGATTGATTAGACAATAAAATTGATAATCATCTGTTGTAGCTGAAAAGATCCTCTAAAGGGGACACACTGCTAAGTCGAAGCTGATATCTCTCTGCTGAACGGAAGTTTTGACCTGAGATCCCTCAGTTCTCGCATTTAACCCCTAAATTATGTACAGACATCATTGTAGTATTCTTGCCTGTAAGACTGAATATTGAGATTCTGGATACGGGAGTATATTCAAGAGGTGGGACACATGAATTGAGCTAAGTTCCTAAAACATCTAAATCGTATCCTGAATAGATTGAAAATTGTATGAAAATTTAAGAGGACAATTATATCGTCAATCGAGGTGAATCGTTTAGAACTTAAAACGATTAAAAGCTTAACGGTGCTAGTGATTTGTCTCATGAACTGATATGATCCTCTTACACAAACTCACAAAAATATTATTTCTATATATTTGTTTACTACATTTCTTTCAAAAACAAAAATCCAAAAAGATTTTCGGAGTGTTTTAGCATAAATTCTTTGAAAAGTCAAAAAGATTTTCGACAACTGATGTTGAAGAGCTGATATTCAAAATTTGAGTGCTAATCATGATGAACAGGTTTGGGAGAATATGTTGAAAACTTTGAATGTCATATACAAATATTTTAAAAGATTGTGTATATTGGTTAATCAAGGTCATTTATTTGAACTTGATGTAACTAATATGTTTGTTGAAAATGATATCTACCAGTAAGTTTACGGGAATTAATTGGTTATAAATTTGTGAAACTTATTGTGAGGTAGAGGATATGCAGGTTAACCAGGTTTCAAATCCTGAGCAGATGCATAACAAAGCCAGGAATTGATCCTGAACTTGTGAACTGACGAAAGCCAGACTACGATCCCGACAGCTGAGTCTAAGGGGGAGTCTGAAGACGAGCTCAACGCAAACGAAAGCGTGGATTCAAAGAGCCAAGTATCGTTCTTGGAAGAGCTTGTAATCGGAAATCCAGGTGTCGATCCCAAAAGCACAGAAGCTTGACGAAAGGGGGAGCCTGAAGAAAAAGAGTCTAAGCGAAAGGGGGAGCAACGGAAGCTCAGAAACAGATCCACGGGGATTTTGTTCGAGAAAGAGGGAGTCTATAGTTGCTGATACCGTCAAACCTTCAAGAAGACTCAGAGAGAGAGAAAGACTAGTCACTACGAGTTTGACTACAGATTGACTGCGGCAATATCCAAGGGGGAGTCTGTTAGTGCAGTGATGTCTATCGCCTGCGTCAATCAGAACCGTAGCTAAAACTGTAGTAAAATAGGCTTTATATTGTAATTAATAGAGAAATAGGCAAGGTGGCAAACTTGTAAATAAGGGGAATCCCTTATAACCTTGTGCCTATAAATAGGAGCCTTAGGTTAAGAGTTAAAAACTTTTGCCACATTAGAGCTTGGAGAAGCTAGGTGCTTAGAGAGAGAAACTAGAGAGAGAAAGTGGCAAAACGTGATTCACGGAGCTTGTATTTGTTATATCATATATAGAATCACGACATTAGTACGATCTCGTGTGTTCGGTCACGCACGTTCACGGATTCCGCACGTTGAACGTGTCGTTACGCAATCGAATCGGAGCGAAACCGGACCTAACATGTTGTTTAGCACGTTATCAAATCGTCTCGAGAAAACTTCAAACTGTCGAAACAACCAAGGAAGAAGACGAACAGGTCATCTGGGATGGATTGTCGTCCGATCGGATTGTTGTCCAATCGGATTGTTGTCCAACTGGACAGCCACCCAATCGACTTTCAGCTTAGGTCCCATGCTTAACTTTTATTTCAATAATTGAGGTTTTGAACATTGAACGGATTGCCGTCCGATCGAGTTGCCACCCGATCGGATTACCACCCGACCATGTGATGTTCTGACTTCAACACTTAAACAATTTTCAACATATTCAATGCATACGGATTGCTACCCGATCGGAGTGCCATCCGATCGAGTGACCGTCCTGCGGTGAACTTGTTCTCAGCTTGAGAAGACTCGCCAATCGGATTGGTGTCCGATCGAACGGCCGTTCGATCGACCGACCTGAAAGGTAGAGATACTTCTCTGCTTTCAAAATGCTACAACGAAAACTTCAAAAGACAAGCCATCATACACAAACACATCCATCCCAAATGAGATGACCACCCGAACGGATTGTCATCCGATCAACCGGCCACCCGATCGGATTGCCACCCGATCGGATTGCCACCTGATCGGATTGCCACCCGATCGGATTGCTGGCTGATCCTCTAACACTTTGTATCGTTTTACGCGCCGCTTATCGTTTATGCTATCGTTTTGATCAGGCTAACCTTACTCTCTAGCGCTCCCTTCAATCCATCATTGCTGTGAGTATACTCGATCCCTTTTGGCTTTACGCACTTTTGGGTGTTACATACGTTACTTATTCTAATTCACATTGAACACACTACGCAATATTTTAACGCTAACCGTTATCGCTTCTTATACGTGACTTAATGAATGCTTGTTTGTTATGTTTACACACGGAATGTTGTCTACCTGCCTTAGCAACGATAGTACTATAGTTTGGACTCAGCACCTGTTCACTCAGGGGTTGTTAAGGACAATTTGTTACATGGCTCACAGTGGTGAGTGTGTTTTACAAACTGCCTTGGGCAGTCAACCCACGGTCATTGGTAGATAGGTTCATGTCGTTAACTAACGTGCTTCATTTCACACTGTGTACGTGCGGGTTATGCGCAATCGATTTCGAACTCTATTATATCTATTAAATTTGTATGCTCACCTTTACATTATGTGTATTGACTTTTACTTTAACGTATGTGGCAGGTGCTTAGGATGTTTATATGCTTGGCTTGCTGTGAAATCGAGGCTAGGAAAGGTCTAGAAACAAATAAATGAATTATCTGTATTTAAAATCTGAGTTGTCGGAACAGAACAATTTGACTAAATCTTGTCTGTAATAATTATATTACTTTTTATGTCATGGTATGGGACATGATGCTTTAAATAATTGGTAATTACAGTTGTTATGGAAACTTCTGGACAATCTGTTTCGCTCAGTGCCATGCCCTGATGTTTCCGCCATCGGTTAGGGTGTGACAGATTGGTATCATAGCCATAACTATAGGGAATTAGGCAAGACTCGACCTAGTCCAGGTCGATGTCTTAGAAACGACCTAGTCTATAGTTAGGTACCAACAGACCGACTTGTGCCTATCCTGTAGGGATTGCGTACGAGCTTACTTGCTATTTCTCGCTATTCTCGCCTACACTACACTATCACTGCACTATAATTTTCAAAAATGAACGAGCGATTAGGTCGAGATTAGGTGTGAAAACCGTAAACTCTCGACTAAATCGCTTGTTCATCCCGCATTTTTAATTACAAACAAGAGAATTTGCGTTGAATCAGGAGTGAAATCCAACTTTGGCGCACAATTCTTCTTTATTTTATCAAAACAGGAACGAAGTTGTTAAGTCAGGGGTGTAACCCGAACCTTGATGACTTATTCCAATCTCTATTTTTGGTTCTACAAAACTCTCACCAAAGTCTCGATGGGTTCCAAGGACTCAAGTACTTGAAAAGCCGAAAGGATGGGTGCCATTCATCGTATGTCGGTGATAGAGCACAGTCTATTAGGTCAACAAGGACTTTTGGTGCATCCTTGTGAATAGTCGAATCACCTTGGATAGTCGACGTCTAAATAGTCGCAGACAATCTATTCTCGATTTTTATGTGTTTCGATTCTGAGCTCGCTACTGCCGACTCTGATATTTGTCGTTTTTATGTGGATTTTATGTGTTTATTTCTGTTTATGTGTTACGAATTTTGGTGATTTACTCGCTTTTTGCTATCGCTTGATCGACACACATGACTTGCACTGCACTTCTATCTCAAAACGTCAACAAATCGCTACTACATGAGGAACGACTTTTACGCCATGTTGCTTGCTATATTATTCGCTTATGCTATACTACTCACTATGTTACTCGCAATCGCTATTCTCGAACGCTCGCGGACTTTGAATTGATAGGTTTCTGTATTCTGACCGCCTCTTGTGTTTATGTGCTTTTGTGTCTCTGTGCTTTACGTGCTAATGTGCTTCTGCGCTTATATAAATCTGTGATTATGTGCTTATATGTTACGTGATCGTGTTCTGGAGCTTTAGTAGTATTAGGCGTGTGAGGTGAGATTCGAATATACAGTGTCTGAGTCCTATGGCGATGTCTGTTGCAGACAATGTCGTCATCCGGATCCCGTCACTCGCGCGCTGCTCGCCAAAACGAGAAAGATAAACGCCTTGCTGCTCTCGTCGCCAAGCAAATGGCAAAGGTTGTTCCTCAGATCGTGAGTGAACTATATGAGAACATGAGCAAATCGTCCGAAAAATCCAGGACTGAAACCCCCAAAGCTGCTTTCAGCTTCAAACAGTTCATGGCATGCGGACCGAAGGAGTTCACTGGCGAAGAAGGCCCTACGGCCTTGTTTCAATGGTTCGACTCAATCGAGGTCACCCTGCGTCATAGTGGATGTCGTGACAATCTCCGCACTCTGAATGTTACCGGCGTCTTCCAGTCCCGCGCTTTAGACTGGTGGACGGCCGAGAGAAACAAACGCGGAAATGACGCAGCTTATGGTCTGTCGTGGGATGAGTTGAAGAACGTTACGCTCGAAGAGTTCTGCCCTCCCCATGAGCGCCAAAAGCTGGAGGATGAATTCTGGCACATAAAGCAGAAAGATGGAGACAACGCCGCTTTAACTGCTTGTTAGGCAACTTTATTGTATTTGTTGTTAAAAATAGTTTAAGGTACTTAGAATTAATTCCGTCAACACGAAGTGACCAACGAACCGTCCCAGAAGCTCTAAATATGAAGACCGAGAAAGAAAAAATATTCAAGCTTCTAATTCTTTGATTAAAGATCTTGATAAGGTTAGAAGACTTCAAAATGTTAGCGGGACATTATGGAGTTTACTAGAAACAAAGTCAAAGAATTGTGTTAATAAGATAATATATCTTATTATTTCATATATAAATTAACAACTTTTTAGTGCATCAATACTTGTACTCATGCTTGGGGAGTGTTTCAAAAAAAAAAACCTTGATTTTTCATTTTAAACCTTAAAGTTTTTTCTTTTACATTTTTAACCCTTTTGAAAAAACTTGATTTCTCACTTTCAACCTTAAGGTTTTTTCTTTTACATTTTAATCCATTTGAAATTTTTACTTTTAACTTAAACTTTTTCATCTTTTGTAATTTTACACAATACTTTATTATTTACAAATTTGTTCCCCAATACTTTTTATCTTTCGCATGTTCTTCTTTTTACGTTTCGTTCTAAATTTTGTGAGTTAACATGTTGTAGCGCGCATGTGAGGTTAAACGTTTTTGCTCTATTTTTTCATATTTGATAGACCCGTCACAACGCCGCCCATTTTTTTCCTTTTGAAAACTTCCCCGCAACGGGCGGGTCCTAGATCGACTAAGTTATTATTTTATACGTTTTACATTTTTGTTTAATTTTTTATTCGCATTAAGACACTGTAACGGGTGTACGTGGTTCAACGATTGTAGTATCCTTTTCGTTCAATGTAATTTTTACTATTTTATCTATTTTATTTTTACAATGTTGAGAGTTGATGTCGTTGTGGCATTGGTGCTACTTGGCACGGTTTTACGAACGTTTTTAACCTATTAAATTTTTTACTAATATTTTGTTTCGGTTTACACCTATACATCATTTACTTAAAAACTATTTTTTAGGTGCATATTTATGTACGAGTATGTATAAATATGATTTGTTCTACATTCCGACGTAAACTTTTTTTATAGTCGTGTTAAGTCAAATATAATACGTTTTCATTTAAAGAAACCATTTTTACGTGCATATTTTTATGTATGTTTTGGTATAAATTCAATTTGTTCTACGTTTCGACGTAAATTTTTTTGGGAAATGATTCAGGTCAAATATAATATGTTTTCGTGTTTATTTTATGTATGTTTCGTAAAGTTTTTTTTTTTTTGAACTGAGTGGAGTCAAATTATGGTTTCTTTTTCTCCCCTTTTTCCGAAAGCTCTAATTAATCCATTTCGATTACATGTGCATATTTTCCTTCATACCCGTTACGTTTTCTATGTACGAGTTGGGTCACATATAATACATTATGATTGTTCGATATGAATTCCATTTACTTATGTTTGATTCAATCACAATGCTTATATAGGTTACACTGAGTTCAACTGGATACGTCGAAATATGTATTTTCATATGGTTAATGCATCATATAACGTTTGGACTAATCCATTCAATGTTTCCGATGTACCCGCGCCGCAACGCGGGCGGGTCTTAACCCTAGTTAACACATAATTTCTTTCTATGAAAAATGCTTCCATAAGAAAAGAAAAAAAAAGGAAAGGAATCTTTTTCCTTTTGAAAAGAAGTCAACAGAAGAATGAATCTTTCCTTTAGGAAAGAATTCACCAGAGAAGGAAAAAGGAATATTTCCTTTTAAAAAACATTCACCAGAAAAGTGAAAATGAATCTTTCCTTTTCTAAAAGCACTTCATCAGAAAGATATTTTCTCATATGTGAAGTGATAAAGAAAGAAGCAAGTTGGTGACAAAAAGAAGATATGCCACTGATGGGCACACATACCAACTTCCAATCAACCAATCACATTTGAGATAGGATATGAAAATTCTCTATAAATACATAATTCCTTCGTAGGAATTATGTGTGTCTTGTATTGTAATATTTCATATAGAGTTTTCATTAGAGTTTACCCCCTGGTTTGGCACAGGGGGTGACATTTAGATTCGAGTTTATGCTCGGATCGACCCCTTCTTCCTTGATTAATAAGAATTAATTATTGAAGATATATCGCTCTCACTGTCTATATTTTTTACTCTTTTTGAATATTTATATACTTCACAAACACCCGTCTCAACGAGTGAAGAAAGTTGCACCGTTCTAACAGGACCGCCATACGGGACCAACAAGTGGTATCAGAGCAGATTGGATAAATTATTTCCAAGATCCCTTGCTCCTGTAAGAGAGACATATATTCATGATCTGTTAAAGGTAAAAGAAATTTTTTTGCAGATCCAAAAAAAAAATAAAGCATGTAGTATAGCTATTATTTTTTTCTGTTATTTTCATTACTATTGCTTTTATTACTATTATTATTATTATTATTATTATTATTATCTCTATTAGTATTTTTTTATAAAAAGAGGTGTAGAAAAAGGATAAAAAAAAACACAAAAAAGGAGTTAAACAAAGATAAATGAACTTTAGTTTATCAGAAAGAAAAATTTTGACATCTAAAAAGAAAGTTTCTGATAAAAGAAAGTTTGTTCGTATCTTATTTAATGAAATAACTCCAAATTCTGATTAGTTAATCTTCAAAAAAAAGGAATGATAATGATAAAAAGAGATTAAAAAAATTATGTGAAACTTTAGAAAATATACTCATAATTATTATCTTTTAAAAAGTTTTCACAAAATATTCCTTGAAGAAAAGAACATGTACTTAGACTTGCACCAGAAAAATATGTGTAAGTAATATATTTTTTCTACTTATTCCCTCTCATCTTAAAAAAAAATAAGTTTACTAAGATTTTCTAGTGAATTCTAATAAATTTATTAGAATTTCTGGTGAAAAAAAGGGGTTTCTGATGATGTCATCAGCATTTCTGATGATGTCACCAGATATGATGTCACCAGAATCTATGATGATGTCATCAGATTCTGATGAGGTCATCAGATTCTGATGAGGTCATCAGAATTTCTGATGATGTCATCAGATTTCTGATGATGTCATCAGAATTCTGATGATGTCATCAGATTTTCTGTTAAAAAAAAAGAAGAAAAAAAAATTCAGGTTTTCTGATTTTTTATCAGATTTTCATCAGAATCCATCAGATTTCATCAGAAAATTCTGTTAACAAAAAAAAGAAAAAAAAACTTTTTTTTTCAGATTTTCTGATTTTTTATCAGATTTTCATCAGAATCCATCAGATTTTATCAGAAAATTCTGTAAAAAAAAAAAACGAAAATCAGATTTTCTGATTATTTCATCAGAAATTCATCAGAATCTATCAGATTCCATCAGAAATTCTGTTAAAAAAAACGTTTTTTTCTTTCGGTTTTATCAGAAATTTCATCAGATTTATCAGAAATTCTGATCCGAAAAAAAAAACCTCGACGGTTCAAGATCATTTTTTATAGCCTTGCATGATTCGTTATTATTTGAAGCCTCATTAATCGACAGCCTAAACACTTATCCTATATTGGATAGAAGATACTTATATCTTAGCTGGTAGGGATACAAGATATAATGCTTACATTTAGGTGGAAATATAAATCGAGGTGAAGAATTATAACGACAAATGAAATATAATCAGATGATCATCCATAAAAAGTCGGACGTTTGCCAAATAAACTTTCATGCCAATGAAGATACAGTCAATGAATATCACAAAAAAATGCCTACATGATAACGTGCGAAGAGGAAAAGAAAGATACATCTTCAGAAAGTTTATTTGTTATTTCTAAGTATAAGTGCATTGTTTGTATTTTTAACAACAAATAGGGGGTGACTGTTAGGCAACTTTATTGTATTTGTTGTTAAAAATAGTTTAAGGTACTTAGAATTAATTCCGTCAACATGAAGTGACCGACGAACCGTCCCAGAAGCTCTAAATATGAAGACCGAGAAAGAAAAAATATTCAAGCTTCTAATTCTTTGATTAAAGATCTCGATAACGTTAGAAGCCTTCAAAATGTTAGCGGGACATTATGGAGTTTACTAGATACAAAGTCAAAGAATTGTGTTAATAAGATAATATATCTTATTGACACATAACTTCTTTCTATGAAAAATGCTTTCATAAGAAAAAAAAAAGGAATCTTTTTCCTTTTGAAAAGAAGTCAACAGAAGAATGAATCTTTCCTTTAGGAAAGAATTCACCAAAGAAGGAAAAAGGAATATTTCCTTTTAAAAAGCATTCACCAGAAAGGTGAAAAGGAATCTTTCCTTTTCTAAAAGCACTTCATCAAAAAGATATTTTCTCATATGTGAAGTGATAAAGAAAGAAACAAGTTGGTGACAAAAAGAAGATAAGCCACTGATGGGCACACATACCAACTTCCAATCAACCAATCACATTTGAGATAGGCAGTGGCGGATCCAGGGGTGTTTTGGGGGTTCCCGGGAACCCCCTCGGTTTGGAAAAAAATGAAAAAAATAGTGGAATGTTTATATGATTAAAAAAAATAGTGAGAATTAGTGAAAAACTAACAAAAGGAACCCGGTAGAAAAGATTCTGGATCCGCCACTGGAGATAGGATATAAAAATTCTCTATAAATACATAATTCCTTCGTAGGAATTATGTGTGTCTTGTATTGTAATATTTCATATTGAGTTTTTCATGAGAGTTTACCCCTGGTTTGGCCCGGGGGTGACATTTAGATTCGAGTTTATTCTCGGATCGACCCCTTCTTCTTTGATTAATAAGAATTAATTATTGAAGATATATCGCTCTCACTGTCTATATTTTTTACTCTTTTTGAATATTTATATACTTCACAAACACCCGTCTCAACGAGTGAAGAAAGTTGCACCGTTCTAACAGGACCGCCATAGGGGACCAACACTGCTCACTTCAAGCAGCTCATTATTATCTGCCCTGACCAAGTCAAGACTGCCGACATGATCTGTTAAAGGTAAAAGAAATTTTTTTGCAGATCCAAAAAAAAAATAAAGCATGTAGTATAGCTATTATTTTTTTCTGTTATTTTCATTACTATTGCTTTTATTACTATTATTATTATTATTATTATTATTATCTCTATTAGTATTTTTTTATAAAAAGAGGTGTAGAAAAAGGATAAAAAAAACACAAAAAAGGAGTTAAACAAAGATAAATGAACTTTAGTTTATCAGAAAGAAAAATTTTGACATCTAAAAAGAAAGTTTCTGATAAAAGAAAGTTTGTTCGTATCTTATTTAATGAAATAACTCCAAATTCTGATTAGTTAATCTTCAAAAAAAAGGAATGATAATGATAAAAAGAGATTAAAAAAAATTATGTGAAACTTTAGAAAATATACTCATAATTATTATCTTTTAAAAAGTTTTCACAAAATATTCCTTGAAGAAAAGAACATGTACTTAGACTTGCACCAGAAAAATATGTGTAAGTAATATATTTTTTCTACTTATTCCCTCTCATCTTAAAAAAAAATAAGTTTACTAAGATTTTCTAGTGAATTCTAATAAATTTATTAGAATTTCTGGTGAAAAAAAGGGGTTTCTGATGATGTCATCAGCATTTCTGATGATGTCACCAGATATGATGTCACCAGAATCTATGATGATGTCATCAGATTCTGATGAGGTCATCAGATTCTGATGAGGTCATCAGAATTTCTGATGATGTCATCAGATTTCTGATGATGTCATCAGAATTCTGATGATGTCATCAGATTTTCTGTTAAAAAAAAAGAAGAAAAAAAAATTCAGGTTTTCTGATTTTTTATCAGATTTTCATCAGAATCCATCAGATTTCATCAGAAAATTCTGTTAACAAAAAAAAGAAAAAAAAACTTTTTTTTCAGATTTTCTGATTTTTTATCAGATTTTCATCAGAATCCATCAGATTTTATCAGAAAATTCTGTAAAAAAAAAAACGAAAATCAGATTTTCTGATTATTTCATCAGAAATTCATCAGAATCTATCAGATTCCATCAGAAATTCTGTTAAAAAAAACGTTTTTTTCTTTCGGTTTTATCAGAAATTTCATCAGATTTATCAGAAATTCTGATCCGAAAAAAAAAACCTCGACGGTTCAAGATCATTTTTTATAGCCTTGCATGATTCGTTATTATTTGAAGCCTCATTAATCGACAGCCTAAACACTTATCCTATATTGGATAGAAGATACTTATATCTTAGCTGGTAGGGATACAAGATATAATGCTTACATTTAGGTGGAAATATAAATCGAGGTGAAGAATTATAACGACAAATGAAATATAATCAGATGATCATCCATAAAAAGTCGGACGTTTGCCAAATAAACTTTCATGCCAATGAAGATACAGTCAATGAATATCACAAAAAAATGCCTACATGATAACGTGCGAAGAGGAAAAGAAAGATACATCTTCAGAAAGTTTATTTGTTATTTCTAAGTATAAGTGCATTGTTTGTATTTTTAACAACAAATAGGGGGTGACTGTTAGGCAACTTTATTGTATTTGTTGTTAAAAATAGTTTAAGGTACTTAGAATTAATTCCGTCAACATGAAGTGACCGACGAACCGTCCCAGAAGCTCTAAATATGAAGACCGAGAAAGAAAAAATATTCAAGCTTCTAATTCTTTGATTAAAGATCTCGATAACGTTAGAAGCCTTCAAAATGTTAGCGGGACATTATGGAGTTTACTAGATACAAAGTCAAAGAATTGTGTTAATAAGATAATATATCTTATTGACACATAACTTCTTTCTATGAAAAATGCTTTCATAAGAAAAAAAAAGGAATCTTTTTCCTTTTGAAAAGAAGTCAACAGAAGAATGAATCTTTCCTTTAGGAAAGAATTCACCAAAGAAGGAAAAAGGAATATTTCCTTTTAAAAAGCATTCACCAGAAAGGTGAAAAGGAATCTTTCCTTTTCTAAAAGCACTTCATCAAAAAGATATTTTCTCATATGTGAAGTGATAAAGAAAGAAACAAGTTGGTGACAAAAAGAAGATAAGCCACTGATGGGCACACATACCAACTTCCAATCAACCAATCACATTTGAGATAGGCAGTGGCGGATCCAGGGGTGTTTTGGGGGTTCCCGGGAACCCCCTCGGTTTGGAAAAAAATGAAAAAAATAGTGGAATGTTTATATGATTAAAAAAAATAGTGAGAATTAGTGAAAAACTAACAAAAGGAACCCGGTAGAAAAGATTCTGGATCCGCCACTGGAGATAGGATATAAAAATTCTCTATAAATACATAATTCCTTCGTAGGAATTATGTGTGTCTTGTATTGTAATATTTCATATTGAGTTTTTCATGAGAGTTTACCCCTGGTTTGGCCCGGGGGTGACATTTAGATTCGAGTTTATTCTCGGATCGACCCCTTCTTCTTTGATTAATAAGAATTAATTATTGAAGATATATCGCTCTCACTGTCTATATTTTTTACTCTTTTTGAATATTTATATACTTCACAAACACCCGTCTCAACGAGTGAAGAAAGTTGCACCGTTCTAACAGGACCGCCATAGGGGACCAACACTGCTCACTTCAAGCAGCTCATTATTATCTGCCCTGACCAAGTCAAGACTGCCGACATGACGATCAAGAAGTACATCTGCGCTCTGCCGGATTGTGTTGCAGATTTTGTGCACGCCTCGAAGCCAGCAACCATCGAAGAGACCTACCTGCTTGCCGCTGAGATCAACGACAAGCGAGTCAATGCTGGCTACTGGGATAAAGCCACCAAGAACCTGCACCAAGCTACCGCCGCACCAACCGCTGACCCCGCCGCCGCTCCGCAATCATCAAAGTCCTCTCGTCGCAAGAGGAAGAACAACAACAGCTCTAGCAGCAAGAACAGTGCTGTCACTACCACTGCTGCCCCGCTTCAAGTCGTACCGGCTCAGTAGTAATCCCAACACCGATCAGCTCCAGCACCAATTACCTATGCACCGCCTGCAAAGCGTGAATACACTGGCCCTCACCCTGCCTGCCCGACATGTACTTATCATCATCCGGTTGGTATCGCCTGGCGTTTCTTTGTGCATTGCAACATGTACGGCCACTTCACCGCTAATTGTCGTACTGGTCCTTGACAAGCACCAGCTCAAGCTACTGCTCATCAAGCTCTACTTCCAGCTCCGCAAGGCCAACAAGCGGCTCAAGCACCCGCGATCAACGCCAGAGTCTGCTTCGCGTGTGGTGATCCCAACCATTTCTCGAACATGTGCCCGAACAGAGTTGTGAAACAAGAGCCTCGGCAACAGCAACAGCCTCAACAGCAACAGCAACAAGGCGCCCGCGCCAGAACTTTCAACATCAATGCGCGCCAAGCCCAGGCCGACAACAATGTGGTTAATGGTACGTTCCTTGTGAATGGTATATATGCTTCGTGTTTGTTTGATACTGGAGCCAATAACTGTTTTGTGTCGTTTGAATTCGAGAAGCTCCTTAATCATAAGCGCTCCCATCTCCCCTCGACGTTCGATGTCGAAGTTGCCACCGGAAGAACCGTCGCCGTCAATTCTGTTCTTCGTGATTGTACTCTTGAACTCAACAATCACATCTTTCCGATTGACCTTATTCTGATGCAACTCGGAAGTTTTGACATCATAGTAGGCATGGACTTTCTTCGTGAAAACCATGCTGAAGTTGTGTGCTTTGATAAGATGATTCGATTCTCGCTCGCGAATGGTGATGTATTATGTGTTTATGGTGAAACTGCTTCGAAGGGTCTTAAGCTCATGTCATGTGTCCAAGCTAGCAAGTATCTCCGCAAGGAATACAGAGCTTTCTTGGCTAACATTGTAGTAGCGGAG